>NC_133434.1:30833279-31433279 GCF_011762505.2 Arvicanthis niloticus
TGACAAACTGAACATTGTCTGTTAAAATCAACACATGAGCCAGTGTGCGGCTACAGCTAGACCAAAGGACGTGAGGACGGCAGCCTGATATTGATCAGGCCGGGTTCTATGGACGTTATGGGAAGGATGAAAACCTTGTTGGCACTGAGTGGATCAAGTTTATGCTTGCTGTCTAGATATTATTTCATTCTCAGAGGATGTCAGAGTTTGGATTAGGGCATTTAGAGTCACCCATAGCATACACAATCTGAAGGCTAGGAGCTTTATGCATACCAGGATGGGAGCCACTTGGGGTTTCCGCCCGATCATTCTGACAGACACAGGGGGACGAGTCACTGGCTAGCTGTCTATTGAGTGAATCCAAGGGCCATGGGAAGGGTAGTTGGGCCACACTGGTGGCATGATGCTGCTCTTGGCCTCAACAATGGAAAGGTTCTCAGCCAGCCAGCCAAATGGCGAAGACTAGGAGGAAGAGATTCAGAAGGGAGAGTAGGGAATTAGACTTTGACTGTGAGGTTTGCAGGGCCTTTTGCACCCCTCAGCAGAGATGCTGTAGAGCCAGTGAATGCAAAAGTACAAGGTTCAGGGTGAGGTTAGGCCTGGAGATAGGAATGTGATATTTAATGTTGAAACACTGGATAAGATTGCCAGGTGTGGACAGAGGACAGGAGGCCAAAGGACTGAACCCTGGGGTGTTCCAGGATTTCAAGTCCAGGAAATGGAGGAAGGAAGAAAGAAAGGAAGGAGGGAGGGAGGAAAGGAGGGAGGGGAGGGGAGGGGAGGGGAGGAATGCAGGCAGGCAGGAGGGCATCTATTCTGGAAGCCAGCTGATGAGAACATCTCAAGGAAACAGGGGTAACCTGCTGTGTCTGTGTCCAATAGGTAAGATGGGATTCAGTGTGGGCCGTCAGATTCGGGAGCCTGGTATCATCGGTCACCTTGACCAGGACATGACCACACAGTGAGGGCAGACATCAGGCCGCAGCATGTTCAAGAGAAGATACTGCTCTCTCTGGGTTTCTGAGTGCCCCTCTTCTAATCTCAAACACCCTCCTCCATCCTTACGGGAAGACAAAGGCAAAAGAAGACACCTTTCTTAACTGACTTGTTCTATGCCTCGGTAGAGAGACCCCAGAAGCTGTCTTGTTCTCTACTGTCAGGGCTTGGCTCCTTTGGGGAGGGCCACTGTGCAGCAGTGAGTTTGTTTTATATCCCCTGCCACTTAAGCTTTTGGGGTGCGGGGGTGTTGGGGTGCAGCCTGGAGGCTTCAAATTCCAGCAAGAAAACAAGAGACCGTGCTCAAAGGGACGGGACCCCCCAGAAGCCATGTGTTTCAAATGGCACTTGTAATGTGGCAATCCTGAGCTTGGGAGATGGTCTGAAAACATTTCAAAAAGCAAAGTGCGGGCGGGGCAGGTGATAGCTGGCTGCTCAGGACACAGAGGAAAAGAAAGAGTGTACCAAGCACCTGGAGAAGCACCTGAAATGCGCTGAGCAGGGACCACATTGGTAAGGCAGCAGGAGCTCCTGAAGGGGAGTGACAAGATGCCCCACCTGAGAGCAAGAGCCTATGTGAGTCAATGTGATTGCACTCCCCAGACTGGGGAGTGCTGGAGGGGGTCCTGTTTCACAGCCGAGTGAGATTTTAGGAGCTATCCCAAAGATCAGGGAAAGGAGATTCCCCATCTTGGGAATGTGGGATAACGAGGGACTATCCCAGGTGATGCTTGAGCTTTCAAGAACACTCAGGGTGGAAGGTACTTGTAAATGTGGGAGACTGGAGAGCTAGGAGCTGTAAGTCACTGGTTAGGAGAGAAGCCTTGCGTGCCTAAGCTTGTCTTACTTAGCTACTACCCACGTGTCCTGCCCTGCACTGAGAACTCACAGGTGAAAAGGTGCTGTCTGTGCACATACTGTCATTTGCTGTCATTTTGGAGAAACTGCAGTGTGAGGTAATCACCCGTATCACATCAGGAGTGAGAAGGGAACTCAGGAGAGCCCAGGAGGCAGAGCCTGTCTTTGTGTCAGTACAGGTATGATGTATTACCCCCACCCCACCCCCACACACAGACTGGCCTTGGACAGGTGTGATAGAATCGTCCTGTGATTTTTAAGCATGGGCACACACACAAGTGTAAAAGAGCTTGGAAGGTCCAGGGAAGCAGTGGAATCAAGAATTATGGAAGTTTCTGGACCCTGAAAGAGAGTAGAGAATGGGCAGGAAGGAAGTACAGGGGGCAGATATTAGGAACTTAACAGGGAGAGGGGCTGAGGGGAGAGCCAAGAGTTGGTACATGGTTACCAAGCAATGGGCCTTTCCTAAGGTTTTTGCCTTTGTTTCAGTTGATTTGTGATCTTTCCATTTTTAAAAATGCACACTGCTTGTAGAAAAACTTGCAACCAAAAAAATACAAGGGAGAAAATACTCCTCTCTTGGTGGCACCCCACTATGTATCTTTTTATACTGCTTAAATCTCCATCGCCTATCTGTTACTTAACTTTACAAAGGATGCTTCCCCGTATTATTTTTAATGCTCTGCTGGGCCTGGAAATCTCTCTCATCAGGTAAGAGGCCTTCCTATTCACACATGAGGACCAGAGTTCTTAACACACATAGTTGGCCAGGCACGTTCCCACCCATGCCTGTAACCCCAGCACTGAGAGGACAGAGACAGAAGGATCACTGTGTGTTGCTGGCCACCAGCCTAGCCAAAAACACAAGCTCCAGATCAATGAAGAGACCTTGCTTCAAAGGAATAAGGCAGAGAGTGATAGCCAATGCCCTCCTTCCAAAAAGTCCTTAGAGTCTATGTTGCAATTGACAACATATCACCAAATGGCTCTCCCACAATGGGAGTTACAGTTTAAAATTCAACAACACTTAATTCTCCTGTATATCTGCATGAATGAGTAGTCTCAATAGTGAGTCATACCCCCAGTTTACAGATAGAGAAAGTGAGGCCAATACATGTTTCTACCCTTCCCCAGTTGCATACTTGCTCTGTACAGAGACAACACAGCCTGGTTTGGTCTCACTTGATCAGAGAAGTCCAGAACCCCTGACATGCACACCTTAGAGCTGGCTTATCTGACATGGGTGGAGACTTCAAAGACTCTTCTCTGTCAACTGACACCCAAGAAGTCTTGAGTGGCACATCATTCTTCAGAGACTTTGTGAGCTGCAGGCTGGCTCTGTGGTGAGGAGGAAACAAGAAAGAACAGAAAAACATGGTGTGAGTTATTAATAATAATAAGTGCTATTTCATGAATCTGCACAAACCTGTCAACAAATCCAAATTGGCACAGCCTTTTCTAAGCAGCAGCCTGGCTCCTAACTGCAGACAGGGTAGTTCACAGGGATGACGTTGTGCTCTGTCTCATTCAGCCGTGTCTCCTAGTCCTCCTACGTCTCTGTTTTGGACCTGAAGGTCAGAGGTGATGCTTTTCCAGGGCCCATGGGTCACTGACGTGTAGCTACAGGCAGATTAGTTGCATGGATTTGTTTTGCTCTCTTCAGAGAGCAAGAGAGGTAGGTCACTTCACATGGTCACACAGAGGAGTGTAAGAATAATAACAACCAGAGCGACTGTTATTGAGTGCTTACTATATGTCAGGCAATTAGGGAGAGTAATTCCCCCTGGCATGTTTGGGGCCCAGTAAGCAAAGTAAATTAAATACAGGCTCCCTGGCAAAATGTCCAAGACCATCATCTATAATCAAGAGGTGAAAACTGCTTGCTAACAGATTGGAATAATCCATTCCAAACACACCCAGCCATGTACATTTCTTTCCTGAGTTACAGCACACATGGGTATTAAAGAGGAGAGAGCATTGGGTTGGCAGCAATGCCAACTCCTTTCTGGTCTCAATGGATATTCATGGCACAGGATAGCAGAGATCCCAGTGGGGAAGGTATCCCTCTTTACAGAGGGCATCTTCTAATCTCCCCATCTCCCCTGTGAGTTTTGCACTCCTTGTTCCTGTCACTAAAAAAGGACATGTCACTTCATAAGTTATATGAATTGCAGCAGGCCAGCATTGTTGGGTAGAAACGCCTAGGGCCTACTCAGAGCAATGGGAATATTTTCTTATAAAGAAAACTCCTGTGACAGCAGGGCTCAGATTAGCAAGTGGACTCTCGGCCTTGAGAGTGTCCTATCACCAAGGGGGAGGCCCCAGAGAAGGTGAGTTCCTATGGAAGAGGGTTCCATCCAGTGGTGTCAGGTATGCAGGGCATTCCTGAGCCCAGTGGCTCACTAACCCTCGAGTGTAAATATAACTTACATGCATTTATGTGTGTGTGTGCTGTAGTATGCACGTGCACTTAGAATTTTTCCCTTCCCAATGCTGTATAAAACCTTGATCGTTACATTGGTGCACTTACATACATACTAAAAGGCGGTGCTCTGAGACTCATTCCTGAAGGGCAGATTGGCGAAAACACGGGCAGTGGTATACCATGAGAATGGGGTATCTAGAGAGATACCCCCAGGTGATTTGGTATGTGTGTCATCCTCCCCTCAGAACCATATATATATATATATATATATATATATATATATATATATATGTTTTCACTCATAAATATGTTTGTATGTATGTAGACAAGGAGAAAGATTGGGGTATGGAGAAGACCACAGAAGTAAACACTGTACTAACCCCAAGTCTGAGCCTGAGTATTTTGCCCACATGTATGTTTGTGTGCCATGTGTATACCTATTATCCGTGGTGGCCATAAGGTGGCATGGGGATTCCATGAATCAGGAATTACAAACAGTTAGGAACCTTTATGTGGGTGCTGGAAACTGAACCAGGGTCCTCTGCAAGGGCAGCAAGTGTTCTTAACTGCTGAGCTAATTCCCAGCCTTGGTATGTGGACAATTTTAAAATCCCTTTGTGTGTGTGTGTGTGTGTGTGTGTGTGTGAGAGAGAGAGAGAGAGAGAGAGACAGGGTCTATCTTCATAACTCTGGGTGTTCTAGAACTCTCTATATAGACCAAGCTGGCCTCAAACTCATAGAGACCTACCTGCCTATGCCTCCCAAGAGCTGGGATTAAAGTGTGTGCTACCACACCTGACTTTAAAAAAAAAAACACTTTTAAATGTTGTAAAAAGAAAAAGACTGGACTTAGGATCAGAGCACTGGGCTTGTCTTCAATCATGCCATGGGACTGGGTGATAAGATGTAAATGTCAGTTTGGGTGGCTCAGGGAGCCAATCTCTGCTGTACACAGCCCGTCCAGCTTCTTACTGTCACTGTGATGATCTCTTGTCCGCAGCAGGCATTTCAAGAATCCCACACATTTCATTGGACATGAAAACTATTGTTGTTTCCCAAGGGGGCTTCAGAGGAAATGATATTTTGGGTTGAATATGCAGAATACTGTTTGTTTCCCAGGGCAATAAGGGCAGTTAAGGCCAAACTCGAGCCCAAGAAAAGGCTCGAGTCAGAGATAAATGCGATAGATTAAGGACTAGGGGAGAATTCAGAATGTCTATATCTCAAGAGATACTGGGTAAGAATGCAAGTTGGAAGAGGAGTGTCTTAGTTAGGGTTTCTCTACTGTGAGCAGACACCATGACCAAGGCAACTTATATAAGGACAACATTTCATTGGGGCTGGCTTGCAGGTTCAGAGGTTCAATCTATTATCATCAAGGCAGAAGCACAGCAGCATCCAGGCAGGCGTGGTGCAGGAAGAGCTAAGAGTTCTACCTCTTCATCTGAAGGCTGGTAGAAAACTGTCTCCCACAGGGTTAGGAGGAGGGGCTTATTGCCCACCCCCACAGTGACACACTTCCTCCAACAAGGCCACACCTCCTAATAGTGCTGCCCCCCCCCCCCCCCGGGCCAAGCGTATTCAAACCACCACAAGGAGTAAGAAAGTGACAGTAATTAGGTGGAAAAAAAGACAAGTCTGGTCTTGGCTACTTTGAACTGGCAGTTGAGTTAGTGCTCTTTGCCAGGAACTGCTTCTGTGTCCAGGCATTTAAATCAATGGATATTCACACCACCTACATGTAGCTCAGGCATGTGGGATCTCGGAATACTGAGTCATTTGAAGGACATCTCCTCTTAGTCATATCTCTGGAAATAGATAACCCTTAAAGAATATGAGACTCGTGTGGTCAGGGAAGAGCCAAGAGACCTATGAGACCTTTGGAAATGGGTCATGAATGGCATGTACCTTGTGCTTTTGTGGGTGTGTTTACCAAAGTGGGGGTGTTGTTTTGTAGAAGAGATAATGCAACAGTGTGTATGTGTGTGTGTGTGTGTGTGTGTGAGAGAGAGAGAGAGAGAGAGAGAGAGAGAGAGAGAGAGAGAGAGAGAAAGAGTATGTGTGTGTGTGCCTGTGGGTATGTCTGTGTCTGTCTATCTGTGTGTGTGTGTTTGTGTGTCTGTGTGTGTATGTCTGTGTGCCTGTTGGTGTGTGTCTGTGTGCCTGTGGGCATGTCTCTGTATGTGTGTGTGTGCCTGTGGGCATGTGTGTGTATGTCTGTGTGTCTGTGGGCATGTCTGTGTGTGTGTGTGTGTGTGTGTGTGTGTGTGAATGTCTCTGTGTATCTGTGTGTGTATGTCTGTGCCTATTGGTGTGTGTCTGTGTGTGTTTGTCTATCTGTGTCTGTGGATATATGTCTGTGTGCCTGTTGGTATGTGTGTGTGTGCCTGTGTGTGTGTGTCTGTCTGTCTGTCTCTGTCTGTGCCTGTGGATATGTCTGTTTACCTGTCGGTGTATGTCTGTGTGTACATAGAGAACAGAGGTTACATTGCCTTTTCCCAAACATTCTCTACCTTACTTTTTGAACCAAGGTTTGCAGTGACTGTTGCCTCTGGGATTTGGCTAGGCTGGCTGGCCACTGCGTTACTGAGCTCTACCTGAATCTATATTACAAACATTCAGTGCTGTACCTGGCTTTTCCACGGGTGTTGAGGATACAAACTTAAGTTCTCCTGCATATGCAGCAAATACTTGCCTGGCTGGGCCACTTCCCCAACTTTGATGCCTTGTTGGCCCTACAGATAATCAGAGAAGCAAGACAGAGGGTCAGGGTAAAAGGCATGTTCGTAGTGTGGGAAATCCTGGGCTTAAGGTCAGAGTGCCCGTAACAAGATAAACATTGGGACTTCACAGAGCCAGTGAGCTGCTCTGAGGATTAAATGGATTAAAAAAAGGATTAATTCTTACCCTGTACAGTGTAAATATAGTAGCTTCTTGAGGAACTGGAAGAAGAGAGCTGGACAGATGTCAACAGCTTCAAAACAAGACAGTCCCAAGTCGAGAGTTCCAGAGAGCTCAGCTTCGCGGTACTTTCTTTTTAGGTCTAGAACTCTGAGGCTCATCTCAAACTGGCCTGGAGATCCGAGCTGACCTTCAGTGAGAGGCCAGTAGCACCATGGAAATGTTTAAAGGGACAGCCAGCTCTGTATTACATTCACAGAGACGGGAGTCCTGAGCAATCTACTCTCCATTGTTTGTCTAGTCCGTCCGTATTGTATTCTGTTCTTGGGAATTTATTTTAAAGGGGCCTGTGCTAAACTTGAGCAAAACCACTGGAGGATGGCCAGGGTCATTGGTTTAGGTTTCCCATCAGAAGAGCACTGCTAAAGGGACTCCCCCCCCCACCCCACCCCAGAAGCCCACACCCACACTTAAATGGGTCTTTTCTTTCTCTATTTCTTTTCTGAATGTCTTTCATTTTATTAATCCTCATTCTTAAATCTATGTTAAGGACCCTTTTTAAATAATAAATTCACTTTTTAACAAAAAATAGAGTTGAGGAGGGAGAAAGACCACTAACCCTGCAGCAGGTTGGGGAAGATTGGCAGAAGCAGGCAACATTGAATCTGTGGTTCTTTAGAAAACAAGTGTCTACCTGCCTTGTATGACTTTCTGGGAGAGAACTTGACTAATGTATTGAAGTAATGAAAGGCACTCAGTCCACCTGAAGAAAATTTTTCTAGAAAACAGGATTGCCTCCAGATGCAAAGAGCTCGCCTCCCAGCGAATGTTCTAGAAGCAGCTGCCAATCCTCAGTAGGAAGTACAGATAGGATTCCCTCAGTAGGTGAGGAGTATGGACTGGGTGGTCTTGGGTGCCAAGCACCCATGACTGTCCCATCTTATTCTCTACAGGGAACCTTTCCAAACTAGAGCCTCTGTGGCAGAGACCTGTAGAGCCTTGTCTACTTTATTTTCCCCTGCCTACTGTTCATAGTAACCCAGACCATATCAAGGACTTGGAAAACTAGAAAGGAATTAGGCATTAGTTTAACTGCCTGTCACCTGGTATTGGCCAATCTGTAATCGCTTCTGATTATTAGACACAGATTCGTTACTTAGTCACACCATGTCTTGTGTTACTGTGGCAAATGGCAGTAGTGACGTCTGTTACCAGATCTGCCATCATGAGTGAATTCCACAGCCTTCTTTCCTCCCGTTGTTTTTAGAATATTTAATAGCAATCTCCTATCTTCTAAGTGAAATCAGATCAGATACCATCCAGAAGTAAATTGAGGCAAGCCCATGAAACGGAAATACACTCATTTCTCTGAGCGCGTTTGTTTGAAGTGTCTCCACCATCACTTAGCTTCAACTTCTGTTTTGGGCACAATTTCTTGCTGCCTGCTCCTTTTCTTCTTTTTTTCCGCTTCCTTTCATTTCCTTTCATCTCCTTTCTCTCTAAGAATTTCACATTTTAAACCTTCCCAGAACTCAATTAACATCACTTAAAAATGGGGTGGGGAGCAGCAGAGTGTGCAAGCTTCTGTCCTCAGTGCCCAGTGGGGCCCCGGAAACCAGATGTGCAGCCAAACATTTGGCTTTCATTTAGAGACAGAAGTCAAAAGGGGGGATTGATACACAGGTGTGGTACAAAGCTGGTCTTTAAAAATACAGATGTTATTTCCTCGAGGCCCTAGGGACCTGGAACAGAACGCAGCGAGCCACTCTTGAGGTGAGACAATGGTCATAAAATGGTTTGTCTGTTTGTGAATTTCACTGAGCTGTCTCTGCAACATTTGGTGACTATTTAATAACACCAACAGCTCACGAGGCTAAATTGCTAACATTTGGGGAACAAGGTTATGTAAAACAAAATTGAATTACGGCAACGGTTTCCCAGTTAGCACTGAAATTTATTTCTGTTTGTCTTTTTTCCTCAAAGGAGCCATTTACCAATTCCTACCCAGCTGGCACCAGTCAATGTCCAGAGACCCCAAACAATCAGCACACACCTCTGAACAACAAGGGTCTTTATTGTCCATTCAGAGGTCTAGCCCAAAGCCTGGAAGCAAGCCCAGTCATGGAAGGATCTAAAAGCCACACACATCCAGGGTAGCCTTCTGAAGAAAACTATGGCGCTTATCTATCCCAGCTATCCTATCCCAGGATGGTTGAAAGGAGAATTATTTAGTTGTAGAAACTGTGTGAACTGGTAGGCAAAGCTTAAAGACAGAGGACATACTGGTAAGAGGAAAATAGGCACACACTAATAGCAAGCAGTCCTGCTTTTAGCCATACCATTCGGGACACCAATCTGTGATGACAACACACATACACACACTTCGCCTCGCAGCAGTTAGGAAGGAAATAGATGCACATGTGTGGGCATGGATAGAGCTCAAGGCAAGACAAAGAGAAGAAGCCTACGAGAGATACAGCAAATTATCTCCCTTTATGCAATGACATCATCTCCACTATCTTTCAGCAAACTTTCAGTAAAATACAAAACATGCATCTGAGAGCACAGATAAATACCTCAGCCTCCCAAGCTACCTCTGGGAGTGGGTAGCACTGGAGGAGGCTACAAAGGTTCGGTTCAGCATTAGTGCTCAAGTGTTTCCTTCAAAAAGAGAATGCCTCGGAGCTGGCGAGCTGACCCAGTGGGTAACAGCACTTGCTGTCCAGCCTAATGACCTGAGTTCATTCCTCAAGACTCACATCATAGAAGGAGAAAACCAGTTCCCCAAAGTTGTCCTCTGATCTCCATATGAACATAATGGCATATATATGTACATGTACACACACATAAATAAATAAATAAATACATACATGCATACATACATGCATATATACATACATACATACATACATAAATGTAAAATAAGTAAATCATTTAGGCTAAGCAAATTAACTAATTTAGTGAGCACTTCAATATAACCTTTTAATACTTTTTTATATTGTTACATATTTTCCAAACTCAGCCAGACTAGTGTTCACATCCGGAGAGCATGAGAACAGAGGGGGCAAAAGAATTATGTCTGAAGCAGCTCACGATTCTCCTCCAGCGGCATGCTTTCTGTTGAGTGACTCAAGTTCTGGTCACACTCTGACCGCTGCAAATTTCTGATCCTGCTTGATAAGGAAAATAACGTAGCATTTCCACGGCCTCTAGCTCAGTACCTTAGGACTTCATACGTGTGGTCCCAGACAGGGTGTACAAACCAACAACACAGACACTCTCCCACTGCGGGGAGAACTTTCGTAAGTAGTTGTTAATCCAGACAGAAATGACCAAACCCTGAATACTCTAAACTCTGAACATTTGAAGCATCAACAGAACATCACAAGTAAAGATAACCGTGTAAATCACTTTCAGAATATATATTTTTTTTCAGACCTGAAGAGCTATGACATGCAGACTTTAAATTAGGTACTTAGGGGTTTGTCTGTTTATTTGTTTTTCTGCAAAACATTTGGAGGTACAAAATCAGAAAATTACAATAGCCCAATAATTTTATACACATGCATTTTCAGTGCACTATTAACTGACATTCTGATTAGTTCAGTGCTATTCAAGCCATGATAGAGGGATTGTTTCAAATAGATACACTTATATGCTATGACTGTTACAAAAATAATCGTTCGTCTGTTGATGGCTTGGAAGGTCCCTTAGGACTGAGGAGATGGCTTGTAGATAAAAGTGCTTGGTATACAAGCATAAGGACAAGAATTTAGACCCCCAGAGGCCAGACAAAGCAGGATGTGGTACAATTGCCCAATATACCTATGGTGAGATAGGAGGCAGAGGTAGGAGAGTCCCCCAAAGCTCACAGGCCAGCCAGCCTGGTATATGCAGCTGTAAACAAAAGACCTCGCCTCCAACAAGGTGGAAAACAAAGACCAACATCCAAGGTTATCCTCTGAGTAGCAGCCATGAACCATGGCATATGCAACCCTGTGGTTTCATGCACACACCTGAGCATGCACACATGTGCCAAATACACATTAAAAGGTCCTTTAGAGTCTGATGGAAGCTCAAGAGGCATTTGCTAAGAACAAGGTACCATATAGCAAACATACGTGTACTTGTGCTCTCTGTGGATTACACTTCCATGTTAATTCCTGCCTCCCTGTAACTGCCGATGCTTTTTCTTTATGATTGAGCATTCAGGCAGGACAAGAAGTTGTGCCACCTCCCAACACCAACTGGCTAGATTTCTCAGCCATCCGTAATGACCTTGACACATTATGTTAGATTCTCACTTGACTGTTAGCATGGCTGGAAATTAAAGTGATTTCAAAGTGACCGTCTCAAGAGTAAAGTTCAGAGGTGTGCCGTGGTTGATCTTGGAGACGCTGCTTCAAAATCATTCCCACTTCCAAAATCTGGGGTCGGTTATCTGGAGGGCTGGGTTTGATTTCGGAGCCTTCCTAATTGATGGTAGAAATCTCACTTTATCACATGTCCTGCAGATTTTAGTCTGAAGGAATTCATCAAAAGGCTATTTCTATAAACACTTTTATTGATTCATCATTTCTGAAATCATGCAGTTTATGAGTCATTCCTATTTTGAGCAAAAGCAATTACTTATAAAAGCTGCTGGATAGTTTCTGTCAGGCTTAATTAAACCTTTTTCTACTGGAGACTGTTTCAAGAGTTTGTGAACCATTGACTGCTGATACTGGCTCACATGTTACTCACAGACTGGAGTCTCTACCAGTAAAAATAACTCAGAGGCATCAATCCCTTGAATCTGGAAGCCAGTTGACTCCTTTAGACAGATTCCATATGTCTCCTTACCTCGTCCAGTGTGGCATTGACCTTATGGGTTATTTATGGGTAAAAGTCACTTTTTCTTCCTAACATGTATTTTCTCTCTCTCTCTCTCTCTCTCTCTCTCTCTCTCTCTCTCTCTCTCTCTCTCTCTGTGTGTGTGTGTGTGTGTGTGTGTCCACTCTCTATTTTACTTTCATAGTTTTATCAATTTTAATGACATAAAAGTACTTAAGGACAATGGAGGCCCCAGAGCAGCGACATTTGCAGGAAATTCTAATGAAGAGCTTCAAGAGAACCTTTTTAGCATCTGTTTCCAGATCGATTTATTTTGTTTTATGTGTATGAATGATTAGCCTGAATGCACAGGTGTGTACCACATGCATGCCTGGTGCCCAAGAAAGTCAGAAAAGGGCATTGGGTCCCCTGGAATTGGAGTTACCGATGGTTGTGAATTGCCATGTGGGTGATGGGAACTGAACCCAGGTCCTCTGCAGTATCAACAACTGTTCTTAACCACTGGGCTATCTCTTCAGCTCCATCTGGTTTTGGAAACTCAGGTATGACCAGAAGAAAGGCTAGAGCTTTAGGGGCACCTTTGATCACACAATGAAGGAAAACACTAGGGGACGTGAGAGCTCAAAGAAGGGTCCGATATGGAATTAAACCAAGAGGCAGTGAGGTTGGTGGGGCCTGCAGTGAACTGAGAAGATATGGAATGACAAAGAAACTAAGATAGAGCCGCCCAGACTGTACGAGTACAGAGAAGCGTACGCAAGTGTGGCAGGCAGTGCCGTGGTCTGTGTTTGCCACAGTCTGACTCATCAGAAGTCTCTGAACGATCTTAGAGTGGAAGAATGACAAATGACACTATGGCTTAAGAAGAGAATCTGGGAACATTGAAAGGAATTATTACATGGAGAATAAAATCGGAGAAAATTATGGAAGAGAACGAAGAAAAATAAATGAATGAATGAATATATAAATAAATAAAATAATTAAAAAAACAAACAAAAAGAGACACACAATATCACACACACACACACAAATTGAAATGTACACAGTGGAGCGTGGGGGGGGGAGAAAAGTAAGGCTACCACCAGAGGAACACCAGGGGGCGCTGTTGCCAGACGCTCATTCACTGCCCATCTGGCTATGCTGTGCCCTGTACTTTACATGGATTTGAGGAGAAGAGACTATTTTAATCCTAAATCGGTAGTTTCTTCAAATTTGAAACCACATTTGACTTGCCCATTCCCAACTCTGCAGACCCTTCCAGAAAACCCTTCCTGACTCTGCAATGGAACTTTCTAAGTAATTTAAAATGTTTTATTTGAGTCTCATTCTCCAGGGATTTCATTTACATGTTGTCCCCTAATTAAGCCCTGAGGTCTTGACCTAAGCAATATGATATGATTGACAGGGGAATTCAGAAGTATTTTGAAAGGCAGAAATAAGAAGAGGCTAAGAAACGAACAGAAAATCAAGTTCTACAATGGTGAAACATTTGTGGACCAGACAGGTGTCACGGATTGGGTCCCACAGGAAACAGGCTTTGAGGTTGCATGTGTTTGGGCATCTTTGGAGAGAAGGAATGCCAGGGACAACCCCACTGGGTATGGGGAGGTGCAACATAGACCTCAGCTGATACTCCTGGAATCCAGGAGCCAAGATGGCCTTTCAGAGGGTCCCCGTGACGCAAAGTGCTAGGGCTTTCTCTCACCTTCACCAAGCTGCCATTAAATATTGGCTACCCTGGGAATGGTACAGGAATTTTAGCAGACCAGCTTCCTACCACCGATGCCAGGCCCTAAGCAGGAACTTACCTGTGGCTCTCTGACTTCAGTCCTCCAGAGGACCAAAGCACCATACCACGTATCTGCCACATCAGTAGAGAGTGTGTGTGTATACATACACAGAGAGAGAGAGAGAGAGAGAGAGAGAGAGAGAGAGAGAGAGAGAGAGAGAGACAGACAGAGAGAGAGAGAGAGAGAGAGAGAGAGGGTTATAAGTCACCATGTGGGTGCTAAGGACCAAACCCAGGTCCTCTGAAGTAGCAACAACTGCTATTAACCAGTGGGCCATCTCTTCAGCTCCATCTTTCTTTAGAAACTCAATTATGACCAGAAGAAAAGCTAGACGGTGTGTGTGTGTGTGTGTGTGTGTGTGTGTGTGTGTGTTGCACACACCTAAACAAGACCTGAACAAGAACAATACCAATACACATAATAACATGAGAGGGGGACACTTCATAGGACAAGAAACTATAGGCAACTAAGGAATGCTGCAAGTAGAAAAATATAGCCTTCCCCAAGGATGAGTTCCCTTCTTGGTAACTGGATAACAAGTATTCAGCCCCGAAATCATAGCCATACATAGCCAACATTAAACAGACTCAGTGAGTTATATTTGCATATGTATATGTAATAATTAAAGAAAAGAAGACAAACTTGAAAGGAAGCACAGGGTAGGGGAGGTCATGGGAACATGGGAGGAGTTGGGGGAAGGAAAGGAGACAAGGATGTATGTGATCATATTTTAATTTTAAAAGAAGAAAATATGTTTTTAATTACCTCTTCTCAATGTGCAAACACCTACAGTTATATTTGGAAACAAAACATTTCCAAGTGCTATTTTGGCGGGGCATGAGACATCCAGTCAAACTGTCAACGTTGAATTGCTGCAGAGGGACACCCTTAGTTCTTCATGAAAGTAATCAGTATGGAATGCACTTAGTACATGATCAACTGTAATATGTGTTTGGGGTACATTTGATGTCAGTGTGTAAATCCTTATTATTTTACACCTATCTTCTTTTTGTGGTGCCTTCTGCAAACAGAAGTCTGATCTGACTTTCTTGCTTTGGTCTAACCCAAGGCCATGGATTGGCCATCACTGGCTAAGAACTCAAATATGGCATTGTGAAGTTACCCAAGTCCTAGACTTGGGAGTTACCAGATAGACTCCCAAGGAAGCTGAGCCCAGGTGGCTGTGGTGGGATCCAGGCGGAGCTGCTTTGTACGTTGTCTCTGGGTTGCCAGAGTGAAGATCCTTTTCTAACGGCCAGCAGACACCTTTGATGAGTCTGTCTATTCAGCGGAGTCTTTAGAGTCAAAGTCTCCTGATAGATGAGTTGAGAGTTCAATAGCCTAAGTCTCAGAAGGAGGTACTCTTGGATGAAAATGGCCTTAGGTTTACTTGGTGGGTATCCTGTAAGCAGGAACGTAGACATATGCATTTGTGTCTCTGTTATTCATGCATGCAATCAGCACTCATTAGCTGTGTTCCTACGCAAGAAGCTTGCATACAAGGTGAGGAAGAATCAGTGTCTGCCTGCAGGGAGCTCACAGTCAGGACAGGGGACAGAATGACAGAGGACACCATTAGGGGAAAGGAGGACATGGAATGAGAGTGTCACAGACACAGTCCCTAGGCACTGTGAGGAGGGGGTGAGGGCTTCCTGAAGGAGGTCTGGAGGACTCTGCAAGATTAGAAATAGACAAATCCAGTAATTTCTCCTCCGCCCCACACACACTTTAATTGTGGCAAATCCCTCTACTTAGGTCTTTGTGTCCTATGAGAAGACTTTTGTGCTGTTTCCCATGAAGATATTATACTATACATGAGCTAGCATCCTAAACACATCATAGTTTCTGCTGTTTTTTTAGAGGGACATTTTATTGTATATTAATTTTTGCGGTTAATTACAGAAAATACACCTGAATTTGAAGTACCTCTGTCCTGCGACATCATCGTACTCTGCAAGTGAATCTAAGAATGGAAACTGTGTTGTTGGATGAACAATCTCATCTGAAAACAGTAGCACCCAATGTCATATTTTCCAGCCACTGTGTGTATTTCTTTTCTGCGTGCTATCCGTCTTCCAATAGCTCGTTAGGCTATGAATCCTCAAGGGAGTTATCTATTGGTAAATGTGCCAACCCATGACATCAGAACCCTCACAATCCAATCACTTCCCAGATGCCCCACCTGGACATGGCGACACTAGGACCAACCTTTCAACACATGAGCCAGGAGGGACATTTTATATTCAAGCCACACCAATGGACAACTTGTCTTCTTTCATTCTTCTATGTATATGCACATGTATTCCTGTTGGTGTGTATGCAGGTGTGTGTGCGTGTGTGTGTTCTCATGAGTGTGGAAGCCAGAGACCAGCCTTGAGGGTCATTCTTCAGCCACCATCCACTTGGTTTGTTGAGACAGAGTATCTTGGGGCTCATTGATTCAGACAGGCTGACTGGCCAGTGAAGCCCAAGGAACCTCCTTTCTCCACCTCCCCAGTACTGGGATTGGATAACATTGTTCACAGCTTCCTGTTTGTTTTTCAGTGGTTGCTGGGGATTGAATTCAGTACCCATAGCAACCCCCATCACTTGTGGTTACATGGCAACTCTACCAACTGAGCCATCTCCCCTGCCCACTTTCCTGTGTCTAGAATTAGTAACAAACTTTTTTTGAATGTTGGATCTGGTGTTTGAGAAGGGGGAGGTGTTACCTTAGGTGACTAATTATCTTGTCACTGAGGTGGCCAATAATACTGATCTGTCCAAGTTTTCTGTGTGTTTCCCCCGGTACTCATAGTACTTAGATGATCATTGAAGAAAAAGAAAATACCCACCTGGGAGTTACAGGATGATAACCAGTGTTCCTGCTGCTGCTGGAGAGACACTGTCACTGGGCTGCCAGAATCTGTGTTCTTGTGAAAGGGACCTAAGTGTTCCTTCTCATCAGTGAATCACTTGTCCAAAGAACAGGTTCTTGAGAGGCAAGTGTTCAGCTTCTGTGGGCTTATGTAGCATAAACTCCTGTCATCTTTACCTGTGACCAAGAAAATGCTCTAAGCTCTGCCTCTACCTTTTTCTTGGTCCCTGGGCAGCTGAGGGCCAGTGCTTCTGAAATGACTTCTTTGGAGAAAATCCCAGTTGAGCTAAGCTTAGGTCGTATTTCTATAATCTTGGCTGCAAGTAGCAGGCCTTTCACTAAGCGAGAAGTAAGATTAGCTCTTAGAGGGCCATGGCGATCATACAGCTTCTAACAGCCTCACAGAGGGCTTGCTGAGAGCTGTGAGGAGTCCAGAAGTCTCTCATGAGGACCACCTGCTGAAGCCAGGCTGGGAATGGTACTGAGGAATATGGTAAATGTCTTCTGAACCTAAAAAGAAACTCCCCATGAGTGAGACTTTTCAGTGTTTTCAGTGAAGTGCACTGTGCCTGCCGGGAGAACAGGAAATGACTTTGGGTTCAGAATGAAGGTGAACTGTCTTCCTCCACTCAGGGCAGAGAGAAGGTGTTTCAAAAAGTTTCATCTCCTGGTTCAAGGCAAAATTTTGGTTTTAAAATACAATGGAAGGCAAGTGGGAACCACAGGAATACTGTACGCCTAGAAAGACCTTATTTTAGAGAAGACCACACCATGATAACCAGACAAATAGGCCTCTGAATATTCCAGATTCTCCCCCAGGTAGTTTTGTAACTGTGGCCCCTTTAATATTGCATAACGACCTTATGTGTTTTTCATCTCCGTAGTAAATATTAAAATACCTGGAATAAAACCAGCTAACTTATCCAAGGTTGCACAGGAGCCAAGAAGCAAGAAGCAGGTTCTGAGCTGAGGTGTGCCAGGCCTAGCCCCACTTCAGTGGGGATCAGGGCATGTACATGCACCTCCAGAGTCGTGTCCAAACACAGCTTCTCTCTGAGCACATCTGCACAGGGATCTGGTGCTTGACATTTGTCACAGGCAACCAGGTAATGCTGCTTCCAGTGGCTCTCAGGTAACACTCAGACTATGAAGAAAAGTGACCATCAGTCTTGGTAAAGTTTCTTGGACATCTTTGATGGCTCTGTCTAATGGCTCCAAAGTTTGATGGTTCTGTATCTCTGGGCTGGCTAGTTTTATGTCAGCTTGACACAAGATAGAGTCATCTGAAAGGAGGGAATCAAATGAGACGATGTCTCCATAATATCCAGCTACATGGCATTTTCTTAGTAAGCGATTGGTATGTGAGAGCCCAGCCCATTGTGGGTGGTGCCATCCCTGGGCAGGTGGCCCCGAGGTCTATAAGAAAGCAGGTTGAGCAAGCCATGGAGAGCAAGCCAGTATAAGCAGCACCCCTCCATGGCCTCTGCATCAGTTCCTGCTTCCAAATTTCAGATCTTAATTTTCTGTCCTGGTCTTCAGTGATAGACTGCAATGTAGAGGTATTGGCCAAATACCCAGCTCCTGCCCCTTCAGCCTGAAGCAGGGCAGTTGACTGGTTTTATGTCTCTGGGTCCCACCTCAGGCTTAGTGGGAATTGTGATAAATAATTCCTTGTCCAAAGGAGAGCAGCCTGGTGGTAGAGTTGACTATTTCCCAAAAGACACCACCAAAAGACCTGAGCACCCAGTGCCTTCCCCCAGCTGCTCCTCCACCTGCATCTTACTGCTGTCCTTCTGGACACACTCAAACACCTCCCTCTTCAATTGTCCAAGCAAAAGAAAGCCATCCCATCCCCTCGAACACGGCTTGGTGTCATCTCAGCCCTGATCACTCATTGCTATTTTGTTTTTCCTTTTTCCATTTTGTTTAGGGGGGGGGAGTGGGAGGGGGCAGGCTAGGAGGGGTTGCACATTTCTGTGTATATATCTGTAGAAGTGTATACATTTGTGTTTGTGTGCATGTGGGGGTCAGAGGTTGATGTTGGTAATCATCTCCATCATTCTCGTACCTCGTTCTTTGAGGCAGGGTCCCTCAGTGACATCCAGAGCTCACCAATATGACCATAGTTTCCCGGACCAACTATGGAGATCGTCTGTCTCTACCTCCCAAGGCTGGATTTACCACTATGTCCAGCTGGCCTTTAAGTGGGCTTCTGGGGGTCCCAACTCTGGTCTTTACACTTCCATGGCAAGTGTTTTAGCTCCTGGGTTATCTCCCCAGCCATTTTTAAGGCAGGGTCTCATGTAGGTCTGCCTGTCCTCAAACCGAGTATGTCTTTAAGGATAACTTCAGGTCTTCCTGCCTCCACTTTGGGGTGCTAGGATCATATGTGTGGTTCTTAGGTCCATTAATTGGTCAGAGCTGGAGACATGACACATACCATGATTTGTAGCCGCCCCTCATTATTCCTTTGTGACATTGATTGACATGCTTTCTTCCTCTCTAGACCCACCCTCATGCCATATCTCAAACCCACAGTTTCCAGCCTCCCTTTGTTTTTTATGTGCCCTGTCCCCATCCAGACCAAAGCCATCACATCCACAGCAGCCAGTATATCCTTCAGGCTTGCTGACCACACAGCCTCAGTACTTTCTGGCCTATTTTATCTCTGCTTTGCCCACACAACAGGGTAGGAACATCTGGGCTCTTGAATCCTTGGAGGTACCTTTGGACCTAAGGCCCATGTGACCAGGCGTCCAGCATGCTCCCAGAGGGGCCTCTGTCCACCCTTGACCAGTTTTCTATCTCCTGCCTCGAGTTTGGACATCTGGATATTTTCCATTTTCCAAGTCTCAGACGTATGTGTCTTTGCAAGTTGGCTCCGTTTCTATCACAGCCTTCCTTTTATTTAAATGTGTGCTATCTAACTATACGCTAAAGCACCCCCCACCATAAAACAGAAACTAAACAGACCAAAAATAAATAAATAGATAAATCACCCTTTAATCAAATGCTCACTGTCTCAAAGGGGAGATTCAGACGAACTCTTCTTTGGGAAAGGGATGGGCACATGGCTGTTTGCAGGGAGGGGAAGCAGGCATGTTAAGTTGGCTTGGAGCACCACTCTGTCTTGTCACGGCACTGCCTTTGATCTTTAATTTGAGCCATTCTAGGCAGGGCTCCGTGCTCTCTGAAAACACACTGTGTGATTAAAACATGTGCACGGCATCAGCCAAAACATTTGTTTATATTTTACCCGCAATTTCAGGGCTCTTGTTTCTTGTCATGCTTTCCCTGAGAACTTTCTTTATGTAATTAAAGAGGTGCGAGTACTCTGAACATGGCTGTGCAGGAGAATGTGAAGGGGTTCCTTGGTCTGAAGATGAGAGAGAGACAGAGAGAGAGAGAGAGAGAGAGAGAGAGAGAGAGAGAGAGAGAGAGAGAGACTCTAACATGGAGTCCACAAGTCATGACTAATCGACCGCCAAGTGTAAAGTCCACAGGACATGACTAATCGACCTCCACTGCGTTGTTTGAAGATGGTCACAGAAGACTGGGAATGTAGCCAGTGGTGCAAGGCCCTGAAAGAGAGAGAGAGAGAGAGAGAGAGAGAGAGAGAGAGAGAGAGAGAGAGAGAGAATGAAATAGGATGGTAACATCAACCAGACAAGAAAGAGCCTCACAAAGACTGAGGTCTCTAAGCAGAGCCCTAGTGTCCCTTGGGAAATTAAATTCATGAATGAATGTCTCCATCTCCAACAGTAATTTCTCCATAGTAACATCCCCCTTTGCCACAGAGATGCCCTATGCATTGCAGAATGCTCGTCAGCATCCACAGCCTCTGCCTTCATCCACAGACTCTGTCCACCAGATGCCAATAGCATAGCCTCCCTCGCTGCCAGTTGTAGAATCAAACCTATCTCCAGACATTTCCAAATATGGCCCTGGGGTGCTTGAAATTCCTCCAGTTAAGAGGACTTGGGCCACTTCAGTTTCAAGTTTAACAAGGGAGTTGGAAAGGAAAAGGAAAGGGAAGGGGAAAGAAGGGAGGGGAAGGAAGGGGAAAAGGAAGGGAAGGGGAAGGGGAAGGGGAAGGGGAAAGACAAACAGCCTTACCAAGTACCTGTGTCTCTTTTCCTGGCCTTGTTTAGTGTCTGGTAGAGCTCGTGAGATGAAGAAGGCCTATGCTTTTGTTTTCCTTCTAGGGTATCAGGAAAGGAAGAGGAGTGGAAACTGGATGACAGCTTACATCTAGTGTCATATTTAGCTTCAACTGTCAGCTTGACACAAACCTAGAGTCACCTGGGAAAAGGGGAACCTCCGTTGAGAAACTGCTTTTATCAGATTGACATGTCTGTGAGGCAATTCTCTTTATTGTTATTTGGTGTAGGAGGGCCCAGCTCACTGTGGGCGGTTCCATCCCTAGGCAGGTGGGCCTCAACTAACTGGTAAGCAGCATCCCTTCATGGTCTCTGTTTCAGTTTCTGCCTCTAGGCTCCTGTCTTGAGCTGCTCTGGCTTCATTCCATGATGGAGGGGAACCTGTAAAATGAGATAAACCATTTTCTCCCCCAGGTTGTTTTTAGTCTTGGTGTTTATCACAGCAACAGAAAGCAAAGGACAGACAGTCTGTAAAAGTAGGGTCCCGAATGGAAAAGAAAGGGTCTTAGGCACCAAGACTGTGAGATATATATATATATATGTATATGTATATGTATATGTATATTCCGTTGGTAAAGTTCTTGCTGTGTAAGGAGGAGGACCTCGGCTCAATCTCTACCACTCATGTCAAAAATCTAGGTACAGTTATATGAGCTTGTAACCCCAGCTCAGGAGAGGTGGAGACATGTGGATCCCCAGGGCTTAATGGCCTAGTGTAATCAGCAAGTTCCAGGCCATGGAGAGACCCTGTCTCAAACAACAAGGTCTGAGAGATGATGTTCAAGGTTGACTTCTTACCTCCACTCCTGTACTCCTGTGCCTAACACAGGGTCTCTCTCTCTCTCTCTCTCTCTCTCTCTCTCTCTCTCTCTCTCTCACACACACACACACACACACACACACACACAGAGAGAGAGAGAGAGAGAGAGAGAGAGAGAGAGAGAGAGAGAGAGAGAGAGAGAATAGGATTGTGCATCTTGTGACAGCCCACCGACTTCCTCTGTGATGTATAATATTCATCCTTAAGAGGGAAGCCAAGCAATAGGAATCTTGGGTCTCTAGGTTTCCACCCAGTACCCCAAGCTACAGATCTGTGACCGCATCACACTGTTATTTCTTCTATCACAGGGAGATGGCGTGTTTAGCTTCTGGACTCCTGCCTTATTAACTGAAATAACTTAGGGAAATGAACAACTTGACCTCACTGGGCCTCAGTTTTCCCATCTGCTAAGTGAGTGATCATCAGACCTACCTCCAAGCTGGCAAAAGAATAAGATAACCCAGCAAGCATTGGGGTTGGGGTCGCTCCAGGGACATCAGCTCCTATTGCTGGCTATTCTTGGGCACCGACATGAGGGCTCAGGAAGTCCTGCTCTGTCTTCCATAGAAATGCTTTCTGAATGTCTGCCTCCCCCTTCCTGCCTCTGTTGGCATTGCCAGAGCTCTGGGCTACCTTCCTGTAATGTCTACCTTTCTCTGCCACTCAGCTGACCTCTGCCCAGGAGTTTCTAGAGCCGTTGACTACTCATGACCATTTCCTGAGGTTTCCTACAACCAACAGGCTACAGTCCAAATGCCATATGGTCAGAATAGAATCCGTAGGCAACTCTGTGGTTCCCTCAGCATGCTGGAATCGTTAGCTGTGGTTCTCATGACCCAAGAGTGCTGACTGGCTTTCCATGCTGGGGTTCTGAATGCCTGTCTGTTTTCAAGCCACTCTCAGTGTTGGTCAAATGGAGTTCCCTGTCCACAGTTTATGTGTTTTGGACCAAAGTGATGCACTTTTCCCCCTGTTATGTTTTAAACACAACGTTTAGTTTTCCCAATGAGTACTAGGCATGGTTTGGATCCATGGCCTGGTCATGATTAATTTCTCTCCGGCATCTCATGTCGGACCTTGTTTATTTACACTAACAAGACAACTTCACAAGCAGCTTCCATATGAGTTTTTTTTTTTCCCCCTGGCAACACAGATAATGAAGGCTAGTTTGTGAGTGAGGGGAGGTTGAAATCAAGGTTCTTCCTGCTCCTGTCCTGCCTGTCCCTGCCACGAGCCCACAAACAACAAGCTGTGTGTGAGGAAATTGTCTTCTTCAGTTGCTTTATTCAGGTCTCCACAGTCTGACGTCATTCTTGAAGCTTGTCTCTTATTTGAAAGTGACATTGGGATAGGAGAGAAAAGGAAGCATGAAAGAAGAGGGGTAAAGGACAGATAGTCTCAAGGAGACCGCTCAGTTGAGAAAGTGCCTACTGTGCAACCATGAGGCCCTGAGTTCCAATTCAACCTAAAAGCTGAGCAAGGTAGACCTACACTGGAGGGTTGGATTAGTGTGGAGGGAACAAAGACAAACGAATGCTTGGAGCCCATTGGCCACACAGCCTGGCCAAATCAGTGAGCTCCAGCTGCAGTGGGAGAAGACCCTGTATTTTACAAAGTGAGGAACAACCCAAGACAACACCTGACAGTGACTTCCAGCACAAACACGTGTGCCCACAATACACACACAGACATGTGCACATTAGCACATGCATGCACACATACACAGACACAGTGCTTCAAAATCAAAGCTCTTAGGGACTTGTTAACCTGCAGCAGGCAAATGCTCCCAGAAATATTTTCCTGGTGACTCTGAAAGTTAGAAACTCTTCAAATCTTGGTCTTTGTCACTGTTGTCTGTTGGGCACCAATGACCACCCTCACCTTGGAGAGAGACCCCATTGAAGGTCAAGTCAGATCTGAATAGCACACACAGTGTCTCAATGCAGACAGCTGTGGCAGTTTGAATGAGATGGTCCCCTATAAGTCTCTATATCTGAGTGCTGTTTGGGAAGGATTAGGAGGTGTATCCTTGCTGAGAGAAGTATGTCCGTGGGGGGCAGATGTTGAGGTTCGAGACTCAGTTCAAGCCGTTTTAAATGTGTCCCCTCTGCCTCCTGCTTACAGTTCAAGATGTGAGCTTTCAGCTCTTGCTGACCTCGTGACTTTCCTCCACCATCATGGACACTAATCCTCTAGAACCCTAAGCCTAATTAAGCACTTTCTTTTATAAGCTGCCGTGGTCGTGGTCTTTTATCACAGTGGTAGAAAATTAACTAATACATCAGTCTTTCCTTAAAGCTATTTTAAATGCACTTTATTTTAGCTAACATGTAGCAACTGTCACCATGTATGGAGTGGAGTGTGACATCAAAATACATGCCTTTAAGATGAAGACTATTGTCTTATCTGTCACCTCTGGCATGCATCATTTCTGCATAATGGGAACATATCTCTCTCTCTCTCTCTCTCTCTCTCTCTCTCTCTCTCTCTCTCTCTCCCTATCTATTTGAACATTTAAAATACATTATGTTAACTGTAGTTAGCCTACCATGCTGCAGAACAAGTTGTCCTTCTCAGAGCTAGAGACATCCTTCAGTGGTTAAGAGTACTTGCTACTCTTGCAGAAGACCCAAGTTAATTTCCTAGCACCCACATTGGAAAGCTCATAACTGCCTATAATTCCAGCTCCAGGGAAGCCATCTTCTAACCTCTGCAGGGCTCTCACTCTCATGTACAAACCTACATACGGACACATATGCACATTGTTAAATAAAGTATTTTTGAAAAAAAATATGGATCCTCCCATCCAATGGCATCTGTGTATATGTTTTCCATTCTTTTCCCGACCTCTCTTTCTCCCCAGTTCTCACCATCCAGGCTCTGGTAACTACTATTCTATTCTTTCTTCCTTTGAGACTAATTTTATTTTCCACATTTAAGTGAGAACATGTGGCATTTGTCAGCAGTGTTCCTTTTGAGAGGACAAGCTCTGGCTCCTTGGCCATATAGCTTCTGAGTTCTGGTATAACCATCTTCTACCCATTGCTGTTTCTCGATGCTCTGAAACTGAGGCTAAACTGGATGCAATGTGTCTGCCAGGCTTTGCAGTGAATAGCTGAAAGAGAAAGTCAGAGAAACGTGGTGGGTGGGAACGTGGTCTGGGCAATAGATAAGCCTGCTCCGGTCCCAGCTCTGCTGGCTACCTGCTCTCTCACTTGAGAAATTCTGTCCCTTGGCTCTTCCATACAAAATTAACTTTTGTCATCTGTCAAACAAGGACCCAGAGGAAATACCTCACTGGGTTGTTAAGAGCATTAAGTAAAATGTGTAGCACCACACAGAACACCCAGAATGCTCAGCCCAGGGATGCTGCCACAGTGATAAGACTGTGTGTGTGTGTGCGTGTGCGTGTGTGTGGTGTGTGGTGTAACTTGTTCATGCATGTGAGGGCCAGAGGTCAACATCACATGTCTTCCTCAATTACTTTCTAACTCATCTTTTTGAGACAGTTTGTCACTGCATCAGGAACGTACTGACTGGCTAAACTGAATGGCCGGCGAGCTTCAGGGACTTACCTATCCCTGCCTCTTCTGTGCTAGGATTGCAGAGACGTGTGGCCAAGCCTGGCTTTTTTATGTGGGTTCTGGAGATCTCAGGTCTTCATGCTTTCTTGGCAGAAATTTGACCCAATAAGCCATCTCCTAAGTCTTTGAACAAGTGATATTCTTAAATCTCCATGTGACCTGAAAAGATCTTACTCAAAATCTCAGACCAGAGACCCTGATTAGAGAGGGAACTTAGAAATAAACATCCTTACTAATGGAACAGACAGGAACAAATGGGGAAAGGGTGTCTCAAGACGATACACTAAAACTCACTTCCGAGGTCAGAGGCACGGAGTCTGGAAGGAGAAAGCTAACTAACTGCCATGCCCAGGGCAGCAGCAAGTTGAAGAAAGTTGTAAGCTGGACCGTCCCCTGGGTGGGGTCTCTCATGTGGACACCCTGTCTTACTGTACTTGAATCACTTCATTTATTTTTTTCTGACTAGCTGCTCTTTAAGGGCCTCTCCACACCACCACAAATGAAAACCATCCTAATGGCCTTCTGCTGGGCTGGGCTTTGCTCGCCATGGTTGGTGCACAAAAGCCCGATCCCATTAAGATGGTCAGATACTTCCTGCCATCTCACGGCCTTGTGCTCAAGAGCATTCAATGCTATTTAAAGCCCCCTTTTTACAAAAATATGCTTTGGTCACATTTGTGTACAGCCCATTAATTAAGGCCAGATTCGAAGCTCTCTGAACTGTCACTTCTATTAGGGGACTTCAGGAAATAGAGGACTTCATTCTTCCAAGAGATAATTTGGACATAGGAGAAAAGCCAAGAGGTCCTTGAATCCCCACAGCACTTACCTTCACTTCCAGGCCTGTTAATGAAAAGGCTTCTTAGATAAAAGGGAATAAAAAGACTCTTTCATGGAAGCTATCAACATTTTCTGCCAAACAGGAGATTTATTGGGTGGGAATATGGACACACACACACACACACACACTTTGTCTGGGGCACCTTGGAAAGTGAAAGTCAATCTAGGGAAAGTAATCATGAGAGAAGATAGTCTTGAAGATAACCGCTTGGTTTTTCTGTGAGATTAAAAATAGATCAGTTTACAAACACGCTCACCTAGAAAGCATAAGAATTAAGTGTATTTTCTCTTCTGTCTTTCTCCATGGGAAACCCCTGGTTGCTTGATTGGAAAACATGGACTAGTTATCAAATGATTTAGTTAATAGCAAGTTAATGAGATACCTACATCACATCCCTCCTCCTGTGGCTCAGAGATCACCAAGGCGGAGAGGGAGAGAGGTTGAAAGAGCCAGCCGCGGGGGAGAAACCCATTTCCCCATTTCACTATTACAGAGTAGTTGCACATATAAATTGATAGAGCCTGTGACTAGACTACATGCACAAGATTTGTGCAGGATGGAACCAGAAAACATCCCCGCATAGGAGAGGAAGGTGGCAGGGAAGCCTCACCCCTAGCTGAAAAATTGCTAGAATTAAAGATTGGTGGCTGCTGAGAGAGGGAATCAGTTCTTGAGGGCTGTAGCCCTCAGAGGCTCCCTGTGCTCCAGCAGACAGTCCTACACCCATGCAAAGAGGCACCCATGCATACTGGCAGCGCTACATGGACTCTGTGGGTTTAAAACAAATCAAAACAAATTTTTTTTAAAAAAAAAAAAAAAAAAAGGAGCTAGCATATGAAATCAGAGGACGGGGAAGATTGAGGAGCTGGGGAAGGAATTAGGGGAGAGGGAATGGGCGTGGACTCCATCAAAACATATTACATGCATAGGTAAAGGTCTCAGTCAATAAAAAGAGCATCCAACACCATGCTATGCAAAGATTGCATAGAATTACTGTGTGTATTCTTCCCCAGATTGCTATGGCTTAGGGGAATGGTATGGGAAATACAGATACGGATGGTAATCACAGTCCTGAGACTAAGGGAATTCATGCTTACTGAGAGTTTATACTTCGACATATTAAATGTCAACACACTATGAATTTTCACATTTGATTCTTGAGACTCTATGGGGTAGGTACTATTATATGCCCATTTTACAGATTTTTAAATTTTTATTTGTAATTGTTTATATGGGTGGGGGAGGGGTGGGATATATGCAGATGAGTGCAAGTGCTACAGAGGCCAGAAGAGGGCATTGGATCCCCTGAGGCTGGAGTTGCAAACACTTGTGAGCTGCCTGTCATGGGTGCTGTGAACCACTTAGGTCCTCTACAAGAGCAAAATGTACTCTTAACCACTGAACCATCACTTTAGCCCTCATATGCCCATTTTATAGATGAGAAAAATGGAGGCTTAGCCTGTTTGACCATTTTCCCAAGGTCACAGATCTGATAGCTGGGGTCAGTTCTCCCATTTTAGGAGATCTGTGAGATGTGAGGTTCCTGGTACTCGATGGTGTCTCATCCTGGCAGAGCAGGAAACTTTCAGACTGTGGAGACAAGCTAGGGTCTCATCATGATTTTGTTATGTCATGTGACTTCCAACAAACCACTTTACTTTTTTTCAACTTTGGTTCTTTAACTGAAATAGGAAAAAAAACTAGTTGCCTTGTAGGCCCTTATAAAGAAAGAATGAAATGTCAGTAGGAAAGTACTCAGATTTACCCACTGTGTCCCACTCCACTGTTCATTTAAACTTTGATTAGCAATGTCTATTATTATTATTATTATTATTATTATTATTATTATTATTAATTTTTATTATTATTATCATTATTATCATCATTCCCATTTGCAATACAAGGATCTGATCCCACATCTCTTCATTCTTGAAATGATGAAATAAGACGTTCTATGAATCAGGTGGAAGTTAAGCTGTAGCCAGAAGAATTGTACTTAATTCAAGAATTATTACTACCTAATGTGTGCTCGTTCTGAAAGGAAGGCAGAGTCAAATCCCATATGTCCTTTTCTCAAGAGAAGAAGTTACAATGGGCAGGGGATTGTGCCAGGCAGGCTTTTTAAACAACTTACTGTCGAATGAAGTTGTTAAACAACAAAAGTATGGTCTCAGGTTAGATGGCTCAGTCAATGAAGTGTTTGTCACTCAAGCTTGAGGACCTGAGTTCAAATCCCCAGCACCCATGTAAAAACTGAACATAGTACATATGTCTATAACCCCAGTATGAGGGGCCAGGGATGAAGACAAATGGACCACTCACTGACCAGCCAGTTCCTGGTTAATTAAGACCTTCTCTCAGCAAATAGGGTAGAGTGATAGAGAAAGTCATCTAATGATGACCTCTGGCCTGCACTCATATGCACGTACACACACACACACAAACATGCACATATGTACACTACATAGGCACATACCCAAAGAAAAGCTCTGCATAGTGTGACTTACAGAATGTGACTGCTGTTCTCATCCCTGAGTTCTCTTGTGTGGTAGTGTGGTGATGGGTATGATTATTGGGTGTGGTAATGGGTGTGGTTATTGGGTGCGGTGATGGATATGATTATTAGGTATGGTGATGGGTGTGGTGATGGGGTGTGGTATTGGGTGTGGTTATTGGGTGTGGTGATGGGCATGGTGATGGGGTAGGTGTGGTGGTAGGGTGTGGCGATTGATGGTGGTGGGTGTGTTGATGGGTGTGGCAGTGGGTATAGTGGTGTGCATGGTAGTGGTAGTGGGTGTGGTGATGGGCGTGGCGGTGGGTATGCTGATGGGCGTGGCGGTGGGCGTGGCGGTGGGTGTGGCGGTGGGTGAGGTGTGGGTTTGGTGATGGTAGTGGGTGTGGCAAAGGATGCAGTGGTGGGTGTGGTGGTGGCGTGGCAGCGGGTGTGGTGGTGGGCGTGGCGGTGGGTGTGGTGTGGGTTTGGTGATGGTAGTGGGTGTGGCAAAGGATGCAGTGGTGGGCGTGGTAGTGGGCATGGCAGTGGGTGTGGTGGGTGTGGTGCTGTGGTGATGGGGGTATGGTGATATAGTGATTCCGTGGTGTGCTGAGGGGGACATGTGTGCTGCAGGATGACAAGTGTCTCTGCCTTATTGACTTCAGACAGCATCTGACACTGACCTGGAAGCTCGCTGCTCTGGCAAGGCTGGCCAGCTCTAGAGCACTCAGGATCTGCCTACGTCAGCCCACAGAGCTGGGGAGTTGGGTGTGGCATTGACCATGAACAAAATACATTATATGAAATTCTTAAAGACTTAATTTAAAAAATACCATTTTGTAAAATACAGAGTGAGTTACTAGATGAAATAGGACGCATCCAAAAGAATGTGAAGGCCCGGTCTGTTGGACTCACATTTGGTGGGGCAGGGGGTGGGGTGGGGTCTGCCTTAGACACTTTTGTTGAGACAGAGGCGTTTAGAAAGCTTTCTGTGCAGGATTGCAGGCAGCATGCGTGTACCTGAGAAGATGAAGCTCAAAGCCTGGCACTTACTGCTGAGCTCCAGCCTCAGGGGAAGGCCTGGTGACAGTGAGGTGGCTCCTCTGCTTTCACACAAGCCCTTCTGGCTCCTTCTCCTGCCCTGGGGCTGCCTAGGCTGCAGGCTTTCTGGTACCAGGCTGGCTCCTGTCTGCTCACCACAGTCTTCCCTCTTCCCATCCCTCCACTGGCCTTGCCTCTTCCACCTTCTCTCTCTGCAGCTGGCATTTGGGATTCAGATCAAGGCTTTTGGCTGTGACCTCAGCCACCCTCCTCTACTAAATCTGTACTAAGTAGTTTCACCCTGGTAGAACGTCAGTGCATACCTGTCCTCCTTTCTGTCATTTTGCTGTGTGCCCATGAGCACCCCAGTGACCTTTCCATATAGTGTGGGCAGCCTTGCCAACAGCTCCAAGTGACCAGAGACATCACTTATAGAAAGTGAATGTTTGTCTCTTCTTCAAGCGGTGGGTGGCTCTGTACTAATGTTTGTTTACATTGGTCCTCCAGGAGAAATGCTTCTCCCTTTGTCCTTCTGCATTGCCTGCACTCCTGTCTTTAAAGCACTCCAAGTTTCTTCCCTAGCTGACTAGCAGTCCATTGTTTAAGTTAGGAATGGATAAAAGTTGTTTGTATCTCTTTGAATTTGCCGTGCTCACTTTCACTTTAAATAAAGCATGATAACATTGAGTCCCTCCCACATGTTGATGCTGTTTATAAGTAAAGCGACCCATTACTGTCAGAAAACTAACTCAGAACATTTAGAATATGCATCCATTAATTGCTACCACTAGTTAGTACATCTTACTACCTTAACAAAGCATTTGTCAAAGCGTGAAGACAATGGATCATTCTCAAACACTTCTACATTTGCAGAGTCATATACACCCGGGATATAACGGTCCTGATGCTGTTGCAGCCTCGGGCATTAGCTTCTCCCCATCTGGAATCGGGGACCTTAGTGTCTACGTAATGGCTAGGAGGAAACGATCAGCTTGTTTAAGTGACAGGTGACATCAGGAAGTCTTCTGAGCCCAAGGAATGACATGCTGACAGCAGCACCTTGGGAAGATAAATCTCACGTGCACATGCAGAATAGATTACCTCAAACCGTGAGGCTTTGCCTTGCTGATGCGTCCACATCTGGGGGCATGATTTAAAAGCTCATAAATATGGTTAGGATTTTAAGGAAGGGACTGGAGAAAATTAGGAACGTCAAGGTTGCGTCAAGGAAGGTGAGGGATCAGTATTTATCCAAACTGGTTAACATGTCCCAGACATTGGTTGTCACAAGTTTGTATCCTTGGTGTGGTCACTGGGAAGCACACGCAGGCAGGTGTCATGTCTGCCGTTATTCTACCTTTTGGGTTAGCGTTACAAAAGCAAGGACATATTCTGCCAGCATGAGTGTTATTCATCTGGCCGCCACCTGCGTTATTGTTATGGAACACACTGACTCTGACTTTGACAGACAGCCTTGTTCTCAGCCATCCTTCGAAAGAAGTATAAAGAAGCCTTCATGTTTAAATATTTTAGCCAAATGCCTTCCTTCTGAGAATGCATGAAGTGCAATGTCTTTATTACCCGGTGAAATAAATGTTCATATCGGATATGTATATGGTTAGAAGAAAGACTAAAGAGGAGTTATCTCTAATTTCATGGTGACTATCAGAGCCTGAAAGAGTAAGCACTCAGAGTGGGCCATAACATCTTCCAAGAAACCTGGTGTGTTTTTCCTTCAGTCATAAATATTAACTGGAAGTTTCCATTCCCAGAAAGACAAATGAGAAAACTAGCCACGGTTTCAGTGAGAACTTTGAGACCTATGAAATTCAGCATAAGAGGAAGGGTTTGTGTGATACTCACCCCACACTGCAGGAGTGGATGGGTATGACAGAGGTTCTCACAGAAGCCACTGGGGAAGCTGTAGAAGAGGCTGTTATGTTCTAGTCAGTCCTTGTGTGAGGAGAGGCCTTGGGCTGGGAGCTGAGCCTATGTGGAAGGGTCTTAGGGAGGACTGGAAAACAGCCCAAGAAATATAAACAAACATATGTGCCCCTTGTGCAACCAGCAACCAGGCTTTATTCTTACTGGGGAAGAGGAATTTCCACTGCCCTAAGGACTGTTCAACCAGCAGAGAAGGAACCCCAGGCTCCTAAGCCATGAGGCTTAATTGTAATTGTACCTCACAGCCACCTCCCCTGTGTCACCTTGGACATAAAACCTCTCTAAACGTTACTATAAGTAAGAAGAATGATTCCTACCTCTCAAAATTCTTGAGAATTCAAAAGGATGGTATGTGAGATTTTGAGGCCATGGTGGATACTCCAGTCAAGAACTGGCACATGTATCCCTGCGGCTTCCTACCATTCAATTTTCCAAGGGATGCTTGAATCTCTGTTTGTGTGTTTTCCATCTACAGTTCATCTAAAGGCTGTGGTGCAGCATGCCTGAGTTACAGACAACCTCTGACCACCTCTCTTGCACTTCCTAAGTCAGCTTGATCTCTGTTCTCTGAGACTTCATCATCGCTGGCCTCCAAGAAAAATTGCAAATTTCACACTTAAAGCCACGTTTTTTTATAAATAGAAATAAATGCTAGGGAGATGTCTTCATTGGCAAAGTGCCTGACTTGAGTTCAGTTCCTTAGCACCAACAATAAAAACTAGGCGTGCTAGTACATGGTGGTAACCCCACACGTCAGAGGCAGAGACGGGAGGATCCCTTGGAACTAGGAGGATGTAGCCAACTGCTGAGCTACAGATACAGACAGAGAAACAATTTCAACGAACAAGGCAAAGGGACGGGAGGAATGATTCAGTAGTTAAGGGCACTGGATGCTCTTCTAGAGGACCTGGGCTCAATTCCCAGCACCCACATGGTGGCTCATAACCATCTGTAACTCCCAGTCCAGGAGACTGACACTCTTCCAGCCTCTGTTAGCCACTTACACGTGGTGCACAGACAGACATGCAGGCAAAACACCCATATACATCAAATAAAAAAAATAATTTTAAAAAAGCAAGACAAAGAAGGATGAAGGAAGACATTCAGTCTCAACATCCGGGCTCCACTTGCACACCCTCGAGTGTGCACATGAACCTGCACACACGGACATGCACACACATACATATAAAAAAAAAAAACCAAAGTTATAAGAAATCTTTCTGAAGGGGAAGATTGCATAATTAAATTATAACCAAAAAAAAAAAAAAAAAAAAAAAAAAAAACCAGAAGTAATTTAAAAAAAAAGAATTCTCCAGAAGTCTTGTTCACCAGAACAGTATCTAAATGTAACTCGATCTCTGTGATTACAACTGTGCTGTCACTCTGGCCAGATCCCCCACACACACACACACCTGAGAACCATGTGTGAACAGAGGTGGTATTTCAGGGGACTGTACAAGCAGACCAGCCCTCCTTTGGGTGCAGAGGTGTGTGTGCCTTGTGTGGGATAAAGCAGCCAGATTCCCGATGAGCTGAGTACTGAGCAAATCACGGGGAACCTTGCAAACATAGGGACGACCCACGTGCCCTCTCCTCAGGTCCTTTCCCATGCCAGTTCTGAACAAGCTACCTTCATCTGCCTTGTGGATTAAGCCTCACAGGAGGCCTGTGAATTATCATGCTTCAATGCTGTCATCTTACAGGTAGCAATGCCCCACGTGGCTGTATGATATGTTAGGAATCTTCTTAGGTAAGCAGCCATGGATCTAGAGAAAGACTCTCAGAAGTACGGGCCCACGGAGGAGACGCCTTCAGATTATGGAATTGGAGAGGGGCTAGGACCTAATGCCCAGACTTTTAAGGCGGGTAGATAGGCACAAGCCTAGATGGAGACCTCAGTGATAGTTTGGCAGAGCTGAGAACTGGAGGTGTTTTAAGTCCCAGCAGGTGAACTTCAGATTCGAGGTCACCACCCTCTGGGTCCTCTCCCTCCCACTTGTGGCTTCTCAGTGGCTCTCCACCAGATCCCATTTTCTCTCCTGCCTTTTCTCTCCATCCTCCCCCTCCTTTCCAGCCTCGGAGAGCAGGCTTTTCTTTACTGTTGTATGTTTTGCATGCTGGAGATCAAACCCAGGACCTTACACACACTATTGCTGTACCAGTGAGCCATATCTCTAGCGTGAAGCCAGTCCTTCCCACGTGGCCTTACGTCGAGTTAGCCATTGTCTGTTATCTTCCTGCCATACTTTCTGCAGATCCCCAGACCTCAGACTCACATTGCCCACCCAACCAGTTCATCCACTCTAAAAGGAGTGTCTGCCGTTTGCAAGGAGTAGCTACTGTGCCTGTGTGGATAAAACTGCCCTCCCCTGGTCAAAGGAACGTAATTAAGAAGGGAAGGAGGTAGGACCATTTGATGGGGGAAACAGTCAAACCCGAGCTGAAGAAGGAGGACACCATGGTGTCATGAGAAGGAGGCTGTAGGCAGGAAGTCCTCACCCAGCCAACTTGGAGAAGTCCCTTCCTTTCCTGGGACTTGGTTTCTCTGTCTGTAGAGGAGGAGGCTCACTCCAGATCCTCCAGTGCTTTTGAGGACCCAGCTTCTCAGGGGTATGAGATTTCAAACATATCTTCTCTCCACCTTTGCTCCCCATTGTAAATATCGCATCCGGAAGGAAGCTTTCCAAAGGCATTTTGTTTTCCATGTGAAGCCAAAGAGCGATCAGGTTGTGTTGTCTTAGTTTTGACTGGATAGAGACTTGGTTGTCATTTCAAGGGCTGGGATGCAACCTGAGTAAAGAAGAAAGAGTGTACAGTAAACAGGAAGTGACCTAGCAGGTCAAACGATCCCAGACTGCAGCAGCTTTGGCCTCCCCGTGCGTGCCTCCCAAAAAGAGAAAGAATTCTTTTAAACTGTCTATGGAGAAACCTGTGGAAAAACACAAATCTCCTTACATCCTGCTTATTGACCTGAAAATGCATAGAACAAAGGGTATTGATGATGGCAGATAAGACCAGAGGCAGGAGCCACTAGTACATGGGCGACACGAGCAAGTTCCAAAATCTCTCTGAGAGCTGGGCCTCACTAGAGTTGGTTGCTGTGGGAATTCAACACCATGAGGGAAACACTCCCCAAAGCACTTCAGAAACATAGATGCTGTCGGTAAGCAGCAACTGAATGAGCCACTGCAGCTTGGATTTGTGGGATACTTTATGCTTAACAGGCTCCTACTGTAACAGTAGTTTGGTTTCTCTTCATTCTCTCAGAACTTCCATATAGCAAGCGAAAGGGTGTGAATAACAACCCTTAAAAACAAAAGAACATACCCTTGGAGAAAGTGAGCAACTTGCCCAAAAGTTTTCACTGAGTATGTGGTTCAACTGAAAAATCCACCTTTTTGGTCCAGAAAGTTCTGGGTTATTTCATTTGTTCTTTGGCTATTCCCCAGTGACAAGAAACAACCACATGGAAAGTCATGAAGGTGACCGACCGTTACAAGATGTGGCTTCTATCATCCAGAAGGGATGGAGCCACTTTGGTGGTTCAGTCTTCAGAGCATTTGGGAACAATCTGATTCAGGACTTATAAAACTGCCTTCGGCCTGGCTCCAGTAAATCTGGCAGGTGAATCAAATCTACTCTAGAAGCCGGATTCAGCTGTCATCTCCTGTTCTTGTGAATAAAGTTTTATTGAGACAGCTTTCAGGTTACGATAGAGCTCAACTGGGCCATGATAACAGAGACCACGTGGTCTAGCTCTGTACAAAAGATTTGTTGACTGTTGAGAAGTAGAACAACACTTTGCAGACTTCTGTGTACTCAGGAGTTACCTGTGGGTACTGTTAAGCTATAGGTTCTATCTGTGCCTAGGGAGGGGCCCAGGGTTTCTTCTAAACATAAAAGCCACCAGTGAAACTGGTGCCTTTGGTTGTGAGCCCAAGCTGCCCGTGCTCCAGAGGGTGTAGAGATCTGGCCAGTGTCCAAGCAGCTTCCACTTGAAGCAGGGCTCTCAGCCCAACAAACTCTGTCCCTCTTAGTTGAAAGTCTGCTTCCAGAACTCAACGCTATAGAGTGCCACTATAGAGTGGTTTCTCTTTGCTTCTTTGTTGTAGAAATTTCCCATTCTGACACCTCGATCACCAGGTCCACAGCCTCTAATGGACATATCCCATCCAATGTAGGATTTTCCTATTGCCAGGCCCCTTCTGAGACCCTGAGAACTTACAACACAATTTTGCCAGATTCATTTAATATCTTTAAGCTGAAGTCACCGTGTAGGTTTAGAAAAACTGTAAGTCCAGAGGTTTCTATTCTTCTACACAATGAACGCATGGACACCTTACTTTTGTATATTATGCTTGTCATTAATCATTCCATGTCCCCTTCCCCCACCCCATCTCAGTCCCTGGAAGGTTAAAACATGAAAGCTACGTGTTTGGCATGTAGCATGGGATGTCTTGCTTGCCTGACAGGTCTTAAAACACTGCTGTGCTTGGTTCCTACCCAACTGTACCCCACAGGAGTGCCAACGTCCTCTTCTGGTTGAATCCATTAGTGAGGTTTTACTCTCTGATGGAACAGGATGGGCCCTGAGACGTGACAGCCGTAGGCTTGATTAAAAGCAGCTTCCAAATTCAGGTTCTCATGCTTATGCGCCAAGAACTTTAATTAGCTGAACCCATCTTCCCAGGCTCTTACATAATAACTTTTCGAATTCTGTATAATAATTAAGGCAGAACAGAGCAAAGAGGGCATAGATGATTCAGGATGGGGGTCAACTGAGAGCAACTCCCTGACCTCAGTCTTGCCTCATTTGAACCCGTGACCACCACCCTTGAAACATTCACAAGCCATATTGAAGTATGTTTTTTGGTGTCTTTATACTTAGACCAGTGACTGACAACTTTATTTTTTTTAGGAGCCAGATTATAAATATGTTAGTCTTTGTGGACAGGATAGTCTGTTACAGTATGACTACACTGCCCTACCATTGTAACCCCCAACAGCCATAAACAATAAGTAAACAAATGGCATGTTTGTGTCCAGGTTGACCTCTATTTACAAACACAGGACTTGGGCCTGATTTGGCCTGGAAGCTGTGGTCTGCTGACTCAGGTTAGACTCTCAGCAGGATCTGTCTGTCTGTTTCCTCTTCATGGCTGCTCTGCCCTCACATCACATTGCCCTCTATTGTGATTAGCGCAGAAAACTTGCCGAATGATCCTGAGGGTCAAGGGTACAAGCACACCTTTGAGAGCACTTTAATAATAATAACACAGAGCGAAGGAGCCAACATTTCCCACGGAGCCTATGTGTTGTTTAACCATTTCCCTATGTTGAACACTAAGGATGATGCCAATGGTTTTATTGTTGATAATAATGCTGTAATGGGCTCTATGATCCTGAAACTGTTGGTCTCATTTCTTATGACTTCCTTTGCATAAATTCCTAGAAGAATGCAGCAAGGGTTGCTAAGTTGCTTTCTCAAGAAGGTGGGATTCATGTGCATTCCTCTCAGTGACGTGAGAGAGGGCTTTATCATATGCAGAAGACTTCTTTCAACGGAATGTCATCCATAAAAGTTTTGGGCTCCATATGTATTTCCACATATTAGTTCACCATAAATACAAGAAAACCAGTGTTAGCTCCAAATCACTTTAATGTTCTCCCACACGGTTGTAATGGCGTGCTTCTAAAAGCTTCATGTTTTACCTCTCAAAGTCACCTAGCCTGCCAGTTGAGATTGCCCTGCTTTGCACATTCGTGATACACGTAGAGAACACCTGCTTCCCATTAGGGTGTTGGAAACCACCCCCACTATCTGAACGCCTGGCACCACCCTCCCTGCCATGATGGACAGAGCCTCCTCCCTGTAAAATTCACCACCAAATATGTCATCCAGATTGCTCATTTCCCTCAGGAAATCTCATTTAGGTTAATTTTGGCACACAAATTGAGGGTAATTCTTGAGCAATTTCTCTTTTGACGGCTTGCAACATGTAAAATTTTCCTACAATGTGTTGTGAAAGAAATCACTGGAAAAAATACTAAGAATATCTGATACTTGTCCGATCACCTTTGTAACAGTGAGATATACCTCTTTTGAAAGGCAGTACCTGGTGAACAGAGAACTCGAACTAGTGGTGGGTAGGTGGGTGGGTGGGTAGCAGATGTTGGCTCTGGATGTCATAGGTAGATGCTGTTTGAACAGTGAGGATAAAGAAGCCATGTAAGAAGTTGTCTTGGGGTCCCCTGTGCCCTCCCTTTGGCTTTTTAGCCATTTTTTAATTTGTCTGAAGGAAGGAAGGATTTTTAGTTGAAGAGTGTTATAGAAGAAGGGATGGGTCCTCTGGTTACACGGGAATGAGATTTACTTAAGAATAGATGCTTTTCAGGCATAATCAAATCCATAGAAATGATGATAACAAGCCCCAGTATTCTCCGAGAAGCTGCCACAGCACATCCAGGGTTCTATCTCTGGCCCTCGTTACCTCATTCTAAAGGCCTGAAGAGGTCAATACTACAGCATCTCCAGTCACAAACCCAAAGGCACCCAAAAGCCAACTCAGCTGGTTGTGCAAAGAGTCAGGACTCATAAGCACAGAGCAAGGGCAGGACCCAGGACTCGCAGACTCCCATGCTCATCTTAAGCATATGATGACACTTTGCTGGGCCCTCCAAAAGAGTTTGGGACTAAACCACCAGTTCTGAGTCATCTCCATTAGACATGAGTTGGTTAGCATCCTGATTCACAAGCCAGAGTTCCCGGCACTGATATCTCGGGATAGAATTGTTTCCAGCACCTTGTAGAGAAGTAGCCTAGCTGTCATCTCACATTAAGTTAGAGACAAAGCCCAGGTCTCTGCCCCTGGCTTCCTTATTCCTGGCTCAATATTCTTCCCCTCATTCCAAACTGCTTTTCCTGCTAGATGGTGGCATCAGGTACACTTAACATTTGCATGTTCTTGAGGGGAGGTGTCCTAGTTTGCTTCCTTCCTTTCTGTGTTTAAACGCTCTGACTATAGATGGGGGTTATTCGTATTTTATATTACACGCCCAGGTCTCAGTTCATTGTTGAAGGGAGTCAGGGCCGAAAATCAAGGCAAGAACTGGAGGCAGAAACCACAGAGGAATGTTGTCTGCTGGTACACTCAACAGTTTTGAGCACGGGCTCAAGCTTAGCATTTTTTGTACAGCCCAGGAATGCCTGCTCTAGAAATGGTGATGCCCACAGTGGGCTGGGCCCTCCTTCGCCTGTTAGTGATCAAGAGGGCCTCTCATGGACATGCCCACAGACCAAGCAAGTCCACACTTGAGGCTTCTTCTCCCGGATGACTCTAGTCTAGATCAAATTGACAATTAAGGTTAACCAGGACAGGGAGAATCAGCTGTTGTAAAAAAAAAAAAAGAAACATTACCCATATGATAGTATTTCACAGACCCATACCCTCCAAGTGTCTATAAATAATGGCAAAATTCAAATATAGTCTACTCTTTAGTTAGCACTCCAATGCCAATGCCGGTGGTAGACATGACTTTGACAATGCCTAGTGTGATGTCATCGTTAGAGGAATCTGGGTAGAAGGTCAACAAAACTCTCTGTGCTGTTTTTACAACTTCTTGTGAGTCCAAGTATTTCAAAATAAATAAAAAGTCCTTACAATAAGAAATTAATGTAATAGGAAGACAAGCTAACATATTTATTCATTTGCTACATGCAGAGTATTATGTTCAAACAGCCAGTGTGGGAGAGATGTATCATATGATTGGTCCTTTACAGGACTAGATAAAAGGCACCTCTCAGTGTCACCTCTGGGCTGAGCTCTGTCCACGATTCTTTGGTGGCATCACCTTGAACTTGTTCTTTGCACTCGGTTACTGCCACCATCCCCTCCTTCCAGCAAAACTGCCATCTTCTGTGTGACCACTGGTCCTTTGACCTCTAATCATTTCATAAAGATTTTTAAAACATGATTCTTGGTTTTGAGCCTTAAAACTAACAGTACAGCCTCACTGAGGCCTTACTGGCCTCTCTGAACTCTTAGCTTCCTGTAGTTTATAGCAATCTCATGTACTGCTTCTAAAATAAAATGAGGGAAAAAAATTGATGTCAAGAGGACCCATAATATAGCAAATGCTCTGTGTGTATTAAACACGACGAAGTTGAAAACAAATTGGGGGGGGGGGGAAGGAGAAAGAAGATGAAAGCTTCCTTCCCTCCTTCTTGTCTGCCAGTCATAGGGTCCTGCTTATTTTGCATCTGAAAAGCTCTCAGACCCCACACCCTACTTCAAGCTGGGATAATGAAGAATCCTCTAGTCTTTATGTAGCCAATTTTCAGTTTCTAAAAGAGATTTAATCATATTCTAGGAAAACATAAACTTTTCTGATAATTCCTTTGTGTGTCAAGTTAGCCCTGAAAATTAATCCCTCCCCAGAAAGCAGAACCTCAGTCTTATTCAACTGGGTATTTTTCCAGATGATGTCCCTGATGTATAGTCACCCAATGACATCATCAATAAAATATATTTTTTCATAGTTAGATCTCGTCATGACCAATACTTCTTATTCTTTGAGTCTGAAGGTCATTTTTTCAGTCAATCAAATTTTCCTTCATTGTATCTGCACTGATCTGCAGTGAAGCCCTGTCGGGAGACAGGTCAGCTCTCATCGAAATAAGTTTTCTGTTGCCTCAGAGCTGGGAATAAAGGTCTTAAATTCATGTTGTCTTCCCAGTCCTCACCTTAGGGCTATCTGCCCTGCTTCATGAAGTGGGTGACATTTTTTTTTGTGACTCTACAGCAAATCCATCTCTCTAAGGGTTGAGAAGCCACTAGAACTCCAGAAAGCTACTCCAGTGGGTTTTTATTCATTGCCTCGGGGAAGAGTCACACACTCTTTGTTTTTATTTCTCTCTTGAGGAGTGAAGTATAGACACTGAGAATCCAAGGTGAGCTCAAAAAAAGGGGGAGGCACTGTTGGCTCTTGGCATCTCATGTGTAGTTACACCCTTCACTAAAGCCAGTCTCCAAACTCTGTAGACATCTGCCGGGAAGACTGAAGTGGCAAAGTCTAGATCCATCCAGATGTGGATGTGACTGAGCTGTGTAGGAAATCAGGTGGGATTCATCCAGCAGTGTTGAGTGTCTTAATACAATGTCTAGCTCAAAAGAGCAAATGAGATTTTACCCGTGTCTCTAGTTGTCTCAAGCAATGTGTACTTGTATAATTTCCCAATGAAAATCCCATTGTGACTGAACTAAAACAGAGAGTTGGCGTGATATGGACTCCATCTTCATTGTCTCTTGTTCATTCTTGAAATGTTCTCCATTCTTTATCAAAAGAGAGTATTTCAATAAGAGACTTTCTAGCCTGCCTGCTCCCCTTCTCCAGGTAGGACACACTCTATATGGCAGCCAACATTATTGTCCTCAAAACGCACCATAAGTATGACCCTCCATTTCATTATACATCTGACATTTGTTGATCCCTTAGATTAACATTCTAGTGCTTCACCCTGAAGTGTCTAATTCTCTGGCCCGATTTCATTCCTCACTGCACCCCCACCCTGCAGTCTATATGTTATAATTTAAATGTAAACTATCTCCCACAGGTCCATGTGTTTGAACACTAGATCGCCAGCTGTGTGTGGGATAGTTTGGGAAGTTTTGGAATCTTTGTAAGTTGTGACCTAGATAGAGAAAGTGGGTCAGTGGAGAATGTGCTTTGAGGCTGTCACTTCCAGCCCATGCTCTCTACTTCCTGGTTGGTACTATCTATGAACAAGCAGCAGTCATACACTTCCCAACCGTGAACTCCACCATGCCTTCCCCACCAGGGTGTACTGTACTGTTTCAAACCATGAGCCAAAATATATCCTTCCACCCTCTGCCAGGCGATCTACCTCACCATTCTATGCACAGCTTTGTCCATTCCTTCCTCTGTGCCTTTGTGTATATGTTCCCTCTCCTCAGATGAGTCCAGGGTTAGCCAGAATGGACCAAAGGTCATAGAGAGAGATCGTAAGCTATAGCTAGGGCTGATCAACTTTCCTGTCTTAGTTGTATGTTGATCTGATAAGATACCATGAGCAAGGCAACTTACAGAGTGGGCATTAAGGGCTTACAGTTCTGGGGGTCTAAGAGCCCATGATGGCAGAGCCAAAGCATGGCACCAGCTAAGAGTTCCCACAGCAAGATTTCAGCAGGATACAGAGAATCTATTGGGAATGGAACAAGCTCACCCATAGTGACATTCCTCCTTCAACAAGACTATACCTCCTCATCCCCAAACAGCCAAGTGGGTACCAACTATTCAAATGGCTGAGACTGATGGGAACATCTCATTCAGACCACCACATTGTCCATAATCATCAATTTAGTTAGACTCTTGGCTTTGGTGGAGTAGGCTTTATTTTCTTTTTAGGTTTGTTTATTTTTATTTTATGTGTGTGTTTACCTATATGTCTGTATGTGAACCACATGCACGTAGCATCCATGGAAGCCAGACGAGGACATCAGATCCCCTGAAACTGAAGTTACAGATAGTCGTGAGCCTCCATGTAGGTGATAGGAACCAAGCCTAGGGTGTAACCACATGCTTTGTCACCCAGCCACTTTGTTTCCTGAAGTAACGACTCTGAGACTGAACTACTATAATAAATGCCTAGGCCAATCGCTTTGGATTGTTTTCCGACTAGTTCATAACTCAATTATCCCGTTTATCCTATTCTGTGAGTGCCACATGGCTAGTCACCTCTTCTTGATTTCATGTGTCTGTCTCCATCAGTGGTCCAGGGTAAATTCCTCCCCACCCCCCCCCCGAGCCTGTCTCTATCCCAGAATGCTCTCTCTGCCCCCACAATTTCCACCTCCCTATTTCCTGCCTAAGCTAATAGACCAACAACAGCATTTTATTAACAAGAGATGCTTTCATACGTTGCCCAAGATTTTCTCTCTACACCTCTTCAAGAGCAGCCAGTGCTCTTAACCAATGAGCCATCTTTCCATCCCCGGGGTCTCTATCTTATAGAACCCCTGATCTGACAGTAGTAGCATTTCTTGTTTCAAAGTAAGTGAGAATGCAAGACAGCAAGGGTGTGGCTATCATTTTTGTTGCTGCCCTGCTAAAATGTTCAGGGGGTGAACACTTCCTTTAAAGGGAAAGACAGACGTAGCAAGCATGGCATTTTGAAAGGCTAATTGGGTATGGATGAATACGTTGCAGTGATGTCCTGTTATTGTCAGAAATAATGTTTTACAGAGAAGCTATTTGTGGAGAGACCAGTGATTGCTGGTGGACTAGTGTGCACTTGGGAATATGGAAGCAATAAGGGGGAGTACATCGCCTGCAGAAATGTCAGTCAAAGCGGAGGAGCAAACGTAATCTGACCCCAGCTACAGGATTCAACCCATAGGACTCACATGGATAGACCCACGGTTATTTAAGGCAATCAGAAGTGAGCTTTGAATGGTCTGCTGGCCACTCCACTCCCACGATGTGGTCTCATGGTTGCTATTAGATTCAAAACCCAAAACAAGCTTGTGAGTCAGTGAGCATATGTCTCAAGTTTTAGAATACCATTCTGATTTCATCTTCTGTAGCCCCAGACCCCAGTGAATAATCCTGTAATCCCAATATTTCATCATCCAAACTACGTTCTGCTTGCTTCCATCTGCCCATGGAAACGTGACAGAATTCTCTGTCAGACCATGAGTTCCAGTTTTGGATTCAGGAAGCAGGATCATGGAGCCCCGTGGAGCCAGCTTGGGCAGCGGGAGAAAGATTTCAATCAAGATTATTCTGTTTTGTTCCAAAGCTTTATTTTTAATGCAAAATAAAATCGTCTAATAGAAACATAAATGGTTGGTGGAAAATAAAGCAGAAAAAAATTGAATAATGAAATTGGGGCCATGAGATTCAAGTTAGACCAGAGTTTCCAAAAACGAGATTGACCGTATAATAAAGCCTGTTACTGGAAGCCCGCCTGCCATGCAGCCTAGTGATGCTTTAGGCATTGGGCTTGAGGAAGGGCCGCCAAGAAACAAATGTGCAAGTGTTCCAGTCTCCAGAACCACAGTTACCAGTGGAGACTCAAAGCCCGAGCTCTTATCTCCCATGAAACTGGGCCAGGAAACAGCATTTTGGGGGATGACTTTGTCACATGGTGGTAGGATCTGCAATGTAGAACAGACTTGGAGGCAAACCTCAGTTTTAAGTGAGGTATTTACGGTGGTTCCAAAGAGATTTAGGAAATTCCCAGAATGGGGCATCCTTGACCCTCCATAGTCCAGGGTGGGAGCCAGGGGTATAAAAACATCTCCACTGCCCCAATTATATAAATGTCAAACCCTGCTTCCTTCCTATTCATTTTCTCCTAATCAATTACCTCGACCGAATGAACTATTGAATTGATCTGTCTCGTTTATTGTGTGGGGCCCCTAACCTACCCCTGAGAATACATTTCATGAGTAGCTGGAACAGAAAGTTCTTGCCCAGAGTAGAGGCTATGTGCATATCTGTTCAATAAAGGCATGTATGAACTTTATATATATATAAATATATATATATACATATATATATATGTATATATATACATATATATATACACACATATGTATATACATATATATACACACATATATACATATATATATATATATATATATATATATATATATATATGCATGTGGGTATATGGGCATACAACTTATGTGTGCATGTGGCAACCAGCAGTTGGTTGATGTGGGTTATTTTCTTCTATTCCTTTCCATGTTACTCTTTGTGTCTCTTACAGAACTGTTTGTCAGTGGTTGGCTAAACTGGGAGACCCTAGGAGCCTTCCCATGTTGAGACTCAAAGCACTTACTGCTGTGCTTGGATTTTTTACATGGGTGCTGGGCTTCAAACTCAAAGCCCCGTGCTTGTACAACAAAGGCTTTGCCATTCTGAGTCATTCCCTCAATCCCGGGAGCAAGGGAAGAAGGTCAGTTAGCGGCTGTAGATCTTCTGCCGACCCTTCTCACTCCTTCCTTCCGTTCCGGAAGCTCCTGATCCACGCTACAAAACCTTCTCTATCTTTTTTTGCAGAGCATTGGATGTGACGACTTCCTGGGATCTGACAAAGTCGTGGACAAGTGCGGGGTGTGTGGAGGTGATAACACGGGCTGCCAGGTGGTGTCGGGTGTGTTTAAGCATGCCCTCACCAGCCTGGGCTACCACCGAGTTGTAGAGATTCCCCAAGGAGCCACAAAAATTAACATTACAGAGATGCACAAGAGCAACAACTATTTAGGTGAGTTCACCTATCTTCTCCACACAGGCACAAGAGACCGTTGCTGCAGTTGATGGATTTGCTGCAGGATACTGGGGTGAACACAATGGTGGCCAGGCATTCCAGGACATTCGGGAAGTGCCATTAGGGTCTTCTTGACCTGCCCTCTGGAATGGGTGTGGGGTGGGGGTATCCATCCAAGAACTAAGTGGTTGACATCTATGTATTTAAATCTGGCTTTACTCTTCTCAAGAAAGATGTGGTCATGAAATGGACAAGACACTCTTCTGAGCTGGGAGGGGCTCTTTGTCAAGCAGGGAGATCTGTTCGTCTTTGTTCTCTTGGGAGTTGGGGGACAGGGGCAGCTGATGGTTCCTCTCAGACTTTCACTCCCTGGAGGCCTTCTCTCTGCTTCATCTGCCTGGGGCCTCAGGCCCTTGTGTGTCTTCTGAGCGGCAGCAGAGCCCTCAGAAGTCACCTCAGCAATACCCAGTTCCCTGCAGGCCAGAGCCTTCCGGGGCTTTCTGGACAGACAGCTAGGTCATCTGAATCCCTTCCACTGTGCAGAAGTCACAGAAGTGAGCACTTACCAGTTTCTACTTCAGATCAGCACGTGTACGTCAGTTAAGCAGATATTATAGGGGTGCCATTTCTGCTTTTTGAGACAGGTCTTGATCTGTATTCCAGGCTGGCCTGGAAGTCATACTATAATTCAGACTGGCTTTCCTTCTACATGCTGGAATCCCAGTCAGAAGTCACCAAGCCTGGCTTAAGGTATCATTTCTTCAAGACATTTAATGAGCAGAAATAGACATTCCGTTTTTCATTATTTGTTGAAGAGGAACTTGTTTAGAACAAATAATGCACCAGGCAATATATTTATGGCTTTTCCTGTATAAAAGCACTCTAAACAGCCTACAGCTTACAAGCTATTCCCAGCCTCATTTTACAGATAAAACAGAGACATACAGAGATCATAGAACTTGTCAAGGTCACACAGCAAGGAAGCAGCAGGGCTGGGTATCAAACCAAGGGACTGTAGCTCTAGGCATGGAAGTTTAGCATGAGATAATACCCATTGGATTCATGTGGCAGTCAGTGTACACCAGAGGTTTTTGAAATACCATTAATTTTGTAGTGTGGTGTGTGTGTTTGTGTCTATGTCTGTGTGTGTCTCTGTGTGTGTGTGTGTACATGGTTACACGTACCTGTGAAGGCCAGAGGCTAACCTTAGGTATCATTTCTTAGATGGCAGCCACCTTGCTTTTGTTCTCCCTAGCCTGGAGCTTGGTGTCTAAAGCTACACTGATTTGTTCATAAGCCTCAGGGATCTGCCTGTCTCTGTGTCCTTGGCACTGGGGCTCCAAGCATGAGCTATTGCACCTGCTTTTATTTTGGGGTTCTAAGACTCAAACTCAGGTCCTCCTAATGTTTGCACGGCAGGCACTTTGCTGACTGAGCCATCTCTCCAGCAGTCACTTTGTAACTATCCCTGCCCTGCCCACTCAAACGCAGCCTGAACCAACTTCACTTGGCCTGACTGTCTAGAGGAGAAAGGAAGGCAGCTGTGTCTCTGAGACAGACCCAATTAAAGCAGAAAACTGTTACATTTTCTCCGGCACATCTAGGAGCCACCAAAGTGGCAGGAAGCCTAGTTTCCCCCTGTAAGCAGTTTGTGTTATTTTAAATCTCCAATAATCATCTCTGTGTTTCCGCCTTTCTCCAATGCTTTTACAAGATCACATCTCAGCACACATCCTGCCTCTCACAATGGAAAATGTTCCTGGGGGTTATTTGAAGTGTGATTGTGTTTAAACACGCTGGCAAACAATGCCAGCTTTTATTAGCTTTATTTTGTTTTTAGTAAATGTTCCCTGGCTATCAGTGGCCCCATTTTGTAATCAGTTTCAGGCTCTTTGGACATACAATGGATATTCTGAGTGGACATTCACATGGTATCGGAATAGAAACAGCCCAGAGCCTTGCTCTTTCCATCTAGAGAATGGGACTTTGTCGTAAGACTCAACAGATATACTTAGGAAGCCTCTGGCACTCACTTATTGGTAATTCACAAGTTTCTTCTTTCTTCCTTTTGTCTCAGAGTTGTCAGGGTATAAAACTTAAAATGGAATACAGCTGGGAGATGGAGATGGCTCAGTGGATAAAGCAAGTATGGGGGCTGGAGTTCATGCCAAGTAGGCATGTTGTCCCAGCTCTGTAATCCAACCCTGAGTCCCAGCATTCATTCAAGAGGCAGAGACATGAGCCCTGGAGGCAAGCTGGCTAGACTAGCCACTCAGTGTGCTCCAGGTTCCAAGTTCAACAAGAGACCCTGCCTCAGTAAATAAGACGTGAAGACTGACGGAGAGAGATGGCCAGTGTCAAACTCTATTGTCTATATGCACACAACCCATACATGTGAACATGCATACAGATATTTACATATATGTACTCATGCATATATGTGCGTGTGTGTATGCGTGTGTGTGTGTGTGTGTGTACGTGTGTACATGTGTACAAATTACAGAATAAAGTTCTCCACTTCCCATAAGAGGGATGAAGAGAGAGCAAAGGGAGAGAAGTCAACTCGAGAGTGACTAAGGAAGTCACTGTGCCCAGAAACCAATATGCTCATGAGAAAGGTCTCATTTATAAGTGTTACATGACGCTGTGTCACAGGAGAGGGAAGCAGAAGCAGGCTGTGAAGGAGGAGACTCCAGGAGTGAGGAGCTTCCAGCCACAGCTTTATGTCACCTGGAGTGTTCTCAACTTCCTGTCTCCTTTTAAAACTCGGGATACAGTTTGCATACCATAAATCTCCCCCTTTTTGCAGTACAGTGGGTAAGGTGGTCTGTTTTTATACCAGGCTTTCTTTATCTAACTCACCTCAACTGGTCAACTCCTGCTCTACAGAGTCTCTTTTCAAAGCAGTTGGTGTGAGATTGCCTGGGTTCTGTAACCAAACATTAGCACACAGGCTCAACCGTGGGTTCTAAACTCCAAGGCTGGTATCCTCATTAACCATTGTCAGACAGCCAAAGACTTTTCAAAGGGCCACGAGTCACCTACTGCACTTGTCTCAAGAAGATTTGGTGGGCCAACAAGATGACTCAGATAAAAGCTCTTGCCTGATGACACGAAGTGGACCCTCTAAGATCCACAGGATGGAGAGAGAGAATCCACTCCCTCGAGTTGCCCTCTGACCTCCAGACATGCACTGTTGTGTGTGTTTTACCCACATGTATAATCTGTGCACCACCTGCCTACCTGGTGATGCCTGGTGCCCAAGGAGGCTGGAAGAGGACATCAAATCTTCTGAACAGTTGTGAGCCACTGTGTGGGTGCTGTGAATCACACCCAAGTCCTCTGGAAAAAAAAAAACCAAACAGCCAGTGCTTTTAACCACTGAGTCATCTCTCCAGACCATAATTAACTTTTTAAAATTCCATTTTCAAAAGGAGTTTAGAGTTATTAACTAGGGGTGTAATTTCAAAACTAGAGTTTGAGAACTGAACAGCAAAAGTTTTGAGATAAAATAGCATTATAGAACCCACATTGACCTCAGACTTGGAATCCTCTCCCCGTGCTGGGATTTAAAGCCTGTAACATCATTTCCAGCTCTGAAAATTTAAAATTTTTTTAAAAGAAGAAGTAAATAGAAGAAAGAGGCATGTTTATCAACAGGCGTTAGCTGATATATTAGTAATATCACTGCATTAAACCTAACTCTGAGTTTTGCCAACAAGGCCTGGCCTGCTGCCTCTGAGCCTGCTGGCCCCTGCCTTTTCATAGCTCATGGGAGGACTGACTCCGTGGGGCTGAGGGAGCAGGTCACCTCCAGTGAGCAACCCTGAAGAAACTGGGGTGCTTCTGGTGCACACATATCATGAGAAATGCCATGCACTCTTATTTCAGGTTATAAAACTGAGAACGTGCCAAGAGTGTTTATTAAAGTCAGTTAGTAACAATTGTTTGTGTCCTTCAAAGCTTGGCATGTTAGTCAGAGCTAGGTTTTCATTGGAAAGACGTTAGAACTGCTGTCTGTTGCTGAGCTATGAATTCTCCTTTTGTGTGTGCCTCATCCTCAGCCTTGCTATTTGAGGGAGAAACAACGGATCTAATGTTATTAAAATGGCTGGCATTTGTATTACTTACTTCTCCCTTAATAAGATGTTGTAAAATTATTTCAGCTGAAATATCAAAGCTTGGCACGGTTGAATCAGTTCAGTTTACTAATGTCATTATGCAACAGTTCAGATATCAGACATAAAAGCATGGCAGGCAGAGACTGATTGCTCAGGACGTGGTCAACCTGCCAACAAGCACAGCGTCAGTGGACTGTAGGCTTGGAAGGGGTCCTTGAAGATCGCTAAGATTTTAAAAACAAATCAGTGATACAGTTCCCTTGAAATGTTTTCATGAAAGTTTAAAATAATAGTACCTGGGGCTAGAGAGAAGCCTCCTTGGTTAAAAGCGGCTGCTCTTACAGAGGACCTGCGTCCAGTTCCCAGCATCCAATGGTAGCAACACCAAGGTAGCTCAAGCTGTCCCTGATTCCAATTCCAGGAGATCTGGCGCCCTCTTCTGGCCACTATGGGTCTATATGTGCTCAGGGCACTTTTATACATGTAGGCAAAAGCTTATACATATAAGATAAAAATAAATACATTTCTAAATAATAACGGCCCGTACCTAGCATCTTAAGAACCGGCATGGAACATCTGTAATTTGCAGACTTCACTAGGTGAGCAACTTTCTATATGGGAAGGCTTAGAATATTTAAAACAATGTAACATCTTGGACTGCAGAGATGGTTCAGCAGTTAAGAGTACCCACCGCTCTTATAGAGAACCTGAGTTCAGTTCCCAACTGCCGTGACTCATAACTTCCTGTAACTCCAGCTCCAGGGGTACCTGTGCCTACACACACATGTATGCACCCCCCACATGGACATAATTAAAAATAGTTCAAAGGTCAATCCTTACAAAAAAGAAAAGCATGTGATGTCTTATGCTTAAATGACAATTAGTCCCAAGGATTGTTTTTGTTGACATTAGAAAACTGTGGTGCCATACAGACCATAGAACGCAAGAAGGATGGAATTCCCTCATTGGGTCAGTCTTACATTGGACTCACTGCCTAGGAGGATATAGACACTGTGCTTGTAACTTAACAGCTCTAATACTGTGTACTTTTATTTGCACTTTTCAACCACTGGATCCTTTAAAAGTTAGTTTTCATATTTTTATAAATTTGCCAGTTTTTAAATTGCTGACTTTTAATTTTTACAGTTTTTAAATTGGGGCTCTCTTGTTGTTTGTTTGGTTTTTCCCCCCGTAGTTCTGAGTAATGTGTATTTTCTGTCTGTCTTTGTTGAAAATCTCAGACCTTATCGTGCGTTTCTGCTCCGTGTTTTGTATTTAGTCCTACGTAGTACACTTTTTTTTTTTTTTTTTTTTAGCTTTATTTAGTCAGGTCTGTTAGATCACTTTCCTGAAAGCTTGTCAGTGTTTGTGTCACTTAGGAAGGCCTGCTCACTGCCAGCATTATAAAAGTAACCCTCAGTAAGTCATACTCCTCTGGCTCCAGGTTTAGATTTAAATATTTATTGCCTCTGGAACCGATCTTTGGGTGTGGTGTGAAGTGGGATTTAACTTTCTTTTACCAGATAAAATAGCTTGCTCCAAACCATTTATCAAATTTCCCCCCACTAAATTGAAATATCATCTATATCTCAGATTACATGCAAACTTGCATAGATATGCTTGCAGGCCCTTAGGGGCATCCATTGATAAGGCTGGTCCTTTTTCCTTTGGTGCCATAGTCTTTTCCTCTCTTAATGCCTCACCTGGTCATTTTGGTTTTGCCTTAAATCTTCTTATGTGTTTTTATGCATTTGTTCTTCTAAATGTACTTTAAAGTCAGATTTTCAAAATCTATTTTAAAAACCCATTGGGATCTTAACTGGGGTTGCAGTCACTGGATGGTAAGTTAATTTGAGGTAGAAACGGGGCGTTTTCACAATTCCTTTAGAGTTGGAAACATTTAAATCATGAGCTTTAATAAGGTTTCTTTGTGTTAACTCTGTCAACTTTATCAGGTGTGTCTTTAAGTATTTTATAGTTTTTGTTGATCTGGTATCTGACACCTTTCTTTCTTCTGGGTCGCTGACTAGATATGCAAGTGTGGTGTGTGTGTGTGTGTGTGTGTGTGTGTGTGTGTGTGTGTGTGTGTAATCTGTTTGCTTCATACATTTGTTTCAGCTCTCTGTTTTGCTGGATTCTTTAGTTTTTTGAGATTTTGTTTGTCTTTATGTGTATAGGTATTTTGCCTGCTTATATGTATGCATGCCATGTGGGTTCTGAAAATGGAACACAGGTGGAAGAAAATAATTGACTCCACACAAGTTGTCCTCTGACCTCCACACATGCACTTTGGTGCATGATACATGCACACTCACAACACACACACACACCATGTGCATACAGTAGTGATAAATTTAAGTAAATAAAGTGTGTGAAACTATAAAACAACTAGAAGAAAACAGAGGAACCTTCCATGACAAGAGTGTGAACGGCGAAGAGAGATGGCTCAGTGGTTAAGACCATAAAATGCTCTTCCTGAGGAGCCAGGCTCAGTTCCTAGCACCTGCATGGTGGCTCTCAACCATCTGTAACTCCAGTGCCAGGAATCTAGTACCTTCTCCGGGCCTCCTTGGGCACTGCAAATACTTGGTGCACAAAGATATATGCAGGTTAAAATAGCCATACACATAAAATTTATTTTAAAAAATACATAAGGTTCCATCATGATTATTTTCCAGTGGTTCATTGTGAATTCTTAGCTTCCAAACCAAGCCCCCTCTTTTAGCTTACTACAGGGTTTCAGTGAGCTGGTCTGCAGAGGCTCTGGTAACTATCTCTCAACCCCTGAAAGGTCCCGCCACAGAACTCTCAACTTCCAAATCTTTTCAGAGCCTACCCTTCTGGCACTTGGAGGCCTTCCTTTCTTACTCTGTGGCAGAAGAAAAAGAAAAACATTGGGTTTTTACAGGACTTTGATCATTTCCCCACACTGACACATGTGGTGTTTTACTGTTGTCTCTCTGCGAGGCCGTGCACTACTTGATGACAAACAGCGCAGCCTTAGACATTCCTTCCCTCATGTCCACATAATAGACTGCGGGACTTCAGAAATACAGGTGGCACTGGCTTCCCAGGGATGGAGGAAAGACATGCGGGGCATTCAAGGGCCTCTGTCCAGACTTCCTTAGCCCACCATCTCGCACCTCACTCATGATATGGAAGTCATATTGTCCATTGGACTGTTGCAATCTTACCTCCAGCATCTCCTTCATCTAATCCTCAGTGCTCACTTCTGGTGTTGGCTTATTTCCTTTCTGTTGCTGTGATAGAACACTCTGACCAAGGCTTATGGGAAGAAAGGGCTTACTTTAGTTTTCAGATTATAATTTAATTGTTGAAGAGAGTCGAGTAGGAACTTAAGCAAGAACCTGAAGCAGAAACCATGAAAGAGCCCTGCTTGCTGGCTTGCTCAGCGAGCTCTCTTATACCAACAAGTGCCATCTGCCCAGGGAATGGTGCCGCCCACAGTGGGCTGAGTCCTCCCTTATCAATTACCATTCAAGGCACTCCTCCACAGACGTGCCTACAGACTAATCTGATCTGGATATTCCTCTTACAGGGACCCGGGCCTGGCCAATTACACTAGGCTGATTGGCTGATATGTCCGAGGGGATCTTCCTGACTCCTTGTCCCAAGTACTGGGGATTACACAGACCATAATGCTCAGCTTTTTACATGGCTATTGGGGATCAAACTTCCATCTTCATACTTATACAGGAACCACTTTGCTGACAGCTCTCTGCCCCCAGCCCCAGGAGCAGTGCCCTTGAGAGAGTGTTTAAGCAGGTGTGATGACATTCCCCAGCGCTCTCCTCTCAGGCATTAGAGCCAGATGCTGAATGGACTTGGTGGCCCTCCTAGTTACCTGTGACAGTTTGTGACAACCCCAGGAGATGGTCAAACCACAAGCATCTCACAGTGATGCTCTGACTCTTAGCTGGATATTCTTCTTCTATCTGGTAGATGGACAAAGTGATCATGAAGGTTTTAGGGGTTGTTTATCTTAATACAGACTTACTTCTTGTCTCCTCTCCAGCACAAGCCTGCTTGATTGCTATACAAAACCTAAATCTTTGCAAAACAAATATCCCATGCCAAAGGGAGCATGCCCTCCGGCTGTGGCTTGGAAAGAGGCTGTCCTTTGTTTCAGTGCTCCTGGACCTAATTTTGCATTACAGACTCCCACCTGGAGCCTGACAGTGCCCCTCTCTTTGATTTAGGAGAACCTGTATGTCCCTACATCTGCTTGCTTTTTTCTTTCATAGTCCCTCTGCCTTGACAAGCTTTTGGATATGCTGGAACAAAATGAACCTCGGCCCCCATCCTTAGGCGTTTGCACATCTACCCTGGAAATGTTTGCTTGTTTGTCCTATGGGGAAGAGTTAAATTATGACGTGGCTTTGCCTTTAATTGTATTGTCTGTCTCAGAAATGTGCAAAATGTCAACTTATGCTTTTTGATACCTACTGGGGACATTCTCCTTGGATTGAGAAAGCAAACCCTGAACTGGAACTCGGGTTTCTGTTTGCTGGGATGGTTTTGGGTTTTGTTTTTGAGACAGGGTCTCTCTGTGTAGCCCTTGCTTGCCTAGAACTAATTATGCAGACACAGCTGGTCTTCAATTCACAAAGATCCACCCACCTCTGCCTCCTCAGTGTTGGGATTAAAGGCATGTACCACTACAACCAGCCTGGTCTTGCGTTTCTTATAGAAGTGATTTGACACCTTCATTCTTGTAGGAAGAACATTATCCCCCCCCCCCACCTCCACTCCCACCCTCATTCCTTTAGACAATGTCTTTCAGGGCTGCCAATCACACTCTAGGCTCCTTCTACCTGGATGTAGAGTAGATCAGAATCCATATCCCTGAGTCAGCACAGGGTAGGTAACATTAATTCTAAAATCCACCCATAACTGACTTGCAAATACACCTCACCTTCCATCTGAATCACTCTCTGCCCTCCTGCGGTATGTTAATCACTGAGATAGCTGACATGAAGCAGCATGCATTAAACATGGTTGACTTCATGAAAGAGAAGTGACACCTAAGGAAGACAACTCTGACACTGTCTTACTCCAGCTGCAGGCAGCTGGCTACCTGTCCAAGATCACTGCTCTCAGCTGGCCCTCCCTCACCTTCTCTGAGAGTCAGAGCTTCAGAAATAGGAGGTCTGCCCTTAGATTCCACCCCTCTTCTCCAGGTCTTGCCTTTCCAGAGGTCAGTGTACTTAACCCTTCCTCCTTCAGCTGAGTACTCGTGGATTCTGCTCTTCTAGGTCTCTAATTGACTCTGATGATTATTTTCTTTCATTTTAGAAGGATTTTATTCTGGTTTTTAATTATGTGTATGTGAGGAGGCACGCATGTGAGTGCAGTACCTGAATAGGCCTGAAGAGGGCGTCAGAGCCCCTAGAGCTAGAGTTGCAGGTGGTTGTCAGCCCCCCCAGCGTGAGTGCTGGGAACCAAACACAGGTCCTCTGCAAGGGCAGTACAAACTCTTAACCCATGAGAATCCCTACAGCCTCATAATGTCCTAGCCCTACCCCATCAGCTTCCTTTATGACCCGAGTCACTCCTGCATTTGTTAAGTGTGGGGGAAAAAATGTGCCTCATCATCTAGACTTTATGTCCCCGTCCTTGTATCTAGTGCTCAGGCCACCTGAATCAGAAACTGCTTCTCTTTAAGTAAAACATTGCTGCTTATCTGATTTGATACCTATGCAAAACAAACATTAACCTGAAGAAAGTACTTGCCAAGTATAGCCTATTACAACAAGGAAGGCAATACAAGGTCCTGCCTTGCAATGCATTTACAGTCTTCTTGGGACTCCTTTAATGGCTGAAAAGTCATTTCTTTATCCTTTGTACTCAATGAGACACTCTGAGGTGGCACCATAAGTCTTTGAGAAAGGGTTGGCATCCTCCCTTGGTTGTTGTTGTTGTTGTTGTTATTGTTGTTGTTGTTAAGCTTGGTTTGGTTTGGTTTGGTTTGGTTTGGTTTGGTTTGGTTTGGTTTGGTTTGGTTTGGTTTGGCTTGGCTTGGTTTGGTTCGGCTTGGTTTGGCTTGGCTTGGTTTGGTTTGGCTTGGCTTGGCTTGGCTTGGCTTGGCTTGGCTTGGCTTGGCTTGGCTTGGCTTGGCTTGGCTTGGCTTGGCTTGGCTTGGCTTGGCTTGGCTTGGTTTGGCTTGGTTTGGTTTGATTCGGTTCAGTTCGGTTTGTTTCGGTTTGGTTTGGTTTGGTTCGGTTTTGGAATGCCAAAGTAGATATCTGAATCTTTTCAGGATGGGGAGTCTCTGCTGCAGTCGCTCTACCTCGTAGTGAAAAAGCGGATATAGGAGAATAGTTCACAGCCATACCACCCTGATCTTCTCTGATTTAGGAAGTTAAGCAGGGTCAAACCTGGTTAGAGCTTGCATGGGAGACAAGATGCGCATGCGCAGGCATTGGTGGGCGCTTGGAAAACTCCATCTATGAGAAAGCCACTGCTGCCTTGTGTGGCCAGGTTGTAGTTCCCAGCCCACCTTACAGGACAAGGGGGCTTTGGTGGAAACAAGGGAGAGAGCATTTCTGCCTGAAGCAGCAGCACTGGGCTGTTCTACACTGAGTGTGCTACAGGCATGGTTCTCGCCAAATGGGCATAACAATAACCTCCGAGACAGCAACTGTAGGAAACAACCAGGCTCCAGACTACAGAAGACCTTCGTTCTAGATCACATCGTGGGGGCCAAGTCTTTGCTCCGTGTCAAGCCACTGGTGACTAGAGCTGGGTGTGACAGGATCATGCCCAACTCTGAGGTCAGTGTTAGCCAATGACAGAAGGAAAGGACAACAGTCCATTATTACTGCAGAGAAACCAGGTCCATAACAAGAGTCTGGGGAAGGAGATGTCTGACTAGCAGACAAAGGTACAGATGTCTGCATGGGCTTAGTGAATCCAAGTAATTAATTTACCCTTCAGTAAGTACTGTTTGTAGGCTTAAGATTTTAATTTGTGAATGTAGGTTAGGTATCATACTAAAGAAGAAAGTAACACAGCATGGCACAAAGTAACTACCGCAGGGTAGTGACAGGCTGAGCTGCACTTGACATCTTGAGAAGGAGCAAAAGAAAGAAGGGAAGGTAGACAGAGGGTGGATATTACACCAGGGGAGATTGGAGTTGTGTTTGGGAGCGGCTGAGTTCCTTCCTTGTCTTTGAAGCAGCACATTGCAACCTCACCCCATTTCTCATTGCTTAGCGGTGTGCTCTGGGCCAGTGTCCATGGGTATTGAGTGAGACCTTCACCCTGGGAAAAGCGTGGTCCTAGCAGCAGGCAGCATGGCCCCACCCTATCCTAAATACATGCTTGAAATTGAATTCCTCTATTTTTTAGTAAGTCTGAAAGGAATCCCATGCTGGCTGTTTCTAGAACTGGTCCAAGAGTTCCAGACCAATGTTAACCGTGAAGATAATGTTTTATTATTAGGATGGAAATTTGGTCATAGGAAAAGGAAGCTGATCTAATCAGCTGGCTTACCCAGGCTCTAGGTGTCAGAATTCCAGTCTTCATGACTGTGTAGCATGCACTTTAACTATCCATCTGCAGCCAACCCAACGACGGTTGGTGTTGGTGTGCGCCATGTCTGTGTCATGTTTGTATATCTAAGGGATGGGCTGCCATAGGTCTGTAGCAGGTATTTTCTTTATTCTCTAGATACTTGATCAGGTTTGAGATAGTGTCTCTCACTGAATCTGGAGCTCCTCGTTCGTCTACACTAACTGTCCCTCAGGCCACCATTACAGATGCTCGCGACTCTGCCTCTTTCTCTTGTGGGTGCTCAGGATCAAACTCAGGTCCTCAGGTTTACGCAGCAAGCACTTGACTGACTGGGCTTTCTCTTCAGCTGTTCTAGAACCCTTTATTAACAAATTACTTTAGAGGGATTGGAGAGATGGCTCAGTAGTTGCTCTTCCAAACGACTCAGGTTCAATTCCCTGCACCCACATGGCAACTCATAACTGTCTGTAACTCCAGTCCAGGGGACCAGATGTCCCTCTCTGTCCTCCATGGGTACTGCACACCTGGAACCCTTAGATACATGCAGCAAGCACTCATACATTAAAAAAAAAAAAAACACAATAAATTACTTGGATAACTTCTCGAACTTCTCAGTAGCTCTTAGTCTCTCATGTTTTTTCCATCATCTCCTGTGCATTTGGTAACTTGTTTTTTGAGACAGAGTTTCACTGTATAACTGTGGGAAGGTTATGGAGCCCTTAGGAGATGCAGCCTTGCTGGGTGTGGGCTTTCAGGAGTTATAGCCTCACCCTACTTCCTGTTCTCTCTCTCTCTCTCTCTCTCTCTCTCTCTCTCTCTCTCTGTCTCAGTCTCTCTCCCTCACTCTCACTCTTGCTCTCTCTCTCTCTGATTTCTATGTGAAAATTAAAAACGTCGCTGACCAGCTCCCTGTTTCAGCCACCATGTCTTCTCCATGCCATATCTTCTCCATGCCATATCTTCTCCATGATAGACACTTATCCCTCTAGTACCATAAGCCAAAATTTATTCTTTCTTCCTTAAGATGCTTTGGTCATAATCTTTCATCACGGCAACAAAAATATAATTAGCACACACATAATACACATCACACACATACATATCATATAACTCATACATATACAAACACATCATATATCTCACACATATCCATACATATAATATATATCACACACATCATACATGCATCATATGCACCACATACATGCCATATACATCACACACATCATACACATCATACATGCATCATATGCATCACACACACATTACATATACCACATACATACATATCATATATATCACACACATACATACACATTACATACATCATTCACATCACACATATACACATCACACATAAAACATATGTCATACCCATCACACACAAGATCATACATGTCACATACATACATCATACAGATCATTTACATCACACATATATACATATAATACACATCATACACATCACACACATACATATACACCCATCATATACATATATGCACACACACTAACACATTTTTGAACACCAGGTCCTAGGTACTATTGTGTGTTTTTCTCTTGAGGCTTTTGTCTTGGCTGATTGCATCCTTGTAATCCCAGCTCTACATTCTTGAGAGAATGAGAGAGAAATGGAAAAATCATACCTACGTGTTATAATAAAACAGATGTAAGTCCATGGACCCTGAGGTTTCAAGGATCATACTCTCGGAAGTACCATTCCAAATCGGTGGAAATGTATATATTTTTATGACTTTATTGTCAAATAAAAGCATGAGGCCTCAGCACAGATCTCCAGCCCCCATATGGAAAAAAAAAATTCTGGGGAGGCAGAGACAGGAGGATCCCAGAAGCTTGCTCATCAGCAGGCTGCAGGTTCAGTGAGAAGCCCTGTATCAAAAATAGATAGACACCTGACATCAACTTCTGGTGTAAACACACATACGTGCATATATATGTGTGCACACACATGTACATGCACACATATGCACATGCACATATACATTCATTACACACACATACATGCACATATAAATTCATTACACACATATATATGCACATATATGTGCACACACATGTACATGCACACATATGCACATGCACATATACATTCATTATACATTCATTTTACACACACACACACACACTAAATAAATGACTAATCTCACAAATTAATCTTAAAAGCTAGCATCCCAGAAATTCATCTGTAGAGCCCAAACATATTTTAGCGCAAATATTTGCAAACCACAAATGATGACTATAGTGTGTGTGTTATCTACTGGTTCTCTCATCGATTCTCTTTGTCTTTCATTCAGAGTATTTACTGAATCTGCTATGAGTCCAGTCTGTGCTAAGACACAGTCAAGGCTTCTGTTTTAGTTACATTTGTTCTGTTCACACAGGTTCGTACGTATTCTACATTGTAACTGGTTCTATATTGCCTTTTAAACAGGTCTTGTGAGCACACATCTGATTTTTCCCCACAGTTCCCGACTGAATGTTCTGTATACAGTAAAGATTTTAGCACATTATTCTAACTTACTGGCTGGTAGGAGACCTTTATAATTCAGTCTTCTGTCTGAAACCCTACCCAGAATGCTTCCCTTAACTTACTGCTAGTTCTCACCAGTTCCTTTCTGCCTTTAAGACTTTGTATAGAATTAGTCACCACAGGGACCCAGACTTCACCCTAAGGATGGGTGTATTCGCATGCTTGGATGAAGTCATCCTGAGGTAATGTTCTGAACTGCATCCTAATTTTTAAAGAGACTCTACGTTACATTTGATTCATAAAACTGGAAGGTAAAATGTTAACGTGTAAAACTGTCATTCCAGATAATAAAACCTTTTCCCCAGACCCTTATAATCAGTCCCAGCCCAAATGACAAGCTTATTAGCAGAAATAATGAAGTGAGGAGAAAAGGGAAATTAAAACCTTCATAATTAAAAATAGCAGTCTTCTGTTAAACTACCTGTTTAAATTTTTTTTTCTTTTTGTGACTGCCTATAATTTTTTTAAAGGCTGCTTTGGGGACTGGAATGTTAGCATCTTGGAGTGATCACCCTGCCAGGTTTCCTCCACTCTTCCTGTTTTATTTCATGTTGTATTGTTCATGCTGACACTTCACTCCCAATTCTGACAGTTGTCCCAAAAGCGTATGCTAGTCCCTCCAGACAGCAAAGGCATCTTCTTGCCCCTCGTCTTCTGTCCATCTTCACCTGGCAGGCGAGCATCCTGAAACTCTCCCCCACAACCACCCACCTAACTCCTCAGTTTCCCTCCTCCTGACTGAGTGTCAAATAGACAAGTTTTCTCTATCTGGATTTCAGATCTGGTGTTGCCATTCTGGTAGGGAGGCTACTAGCTAACACCTTAAGGTGCTAGGCAGCTCTGAGCTTCAAAGACACAGAGACCTGGTGTCAAGCTTCAAACTCTGTAGCTTCTACTTAGTACCTGTGGCTCTTAGGCATTGTTCTTTGAACACTACAAAGTTCTTCTCCTTCACATACCCAGAGGGGTTATGGACAGTTTAAGGTCTGTGAGATTGTGCTGTTCTCGTGCGCAGTTGATTCTCAGCACAGAGCTGCTTTTACTGATGATGAGGTGAGATGTGCCTCTTCTCCGCTTCTCAGAGAAGAGTTTGTTTTTAGACAGTGGAAGATTGACAGTCTCTTTCCAACCCAACCCTAGAAAGACTCCTTCTGAGGATTCCTAATAACGTGCTTGCTAGTAGGCTCAGGTAAGCACCTGGTGACTAGACACAGTGAACACATAAAGCTTTTGCAAAATCTATCCACAGGACAAAAAAAAAAAAAAAAAAAAAAAAAAAAAAAAAAAAAAAAAAAAAAAAAACCACATAAGTCAGGAAAGCCTGAAAGCATAAGTCCACGTGAAGCCTCTAATCATAGAACAACAGTTCAATAGGGTAGGGTGGGATGGGTGGGGCAAATTTCCAGCTGGGATGTTTACTGAGAGTAAACACACACACACACACACACATGTTCTTGATGCAAGTGGCCTGGACCACTCTCCCAAATGATTACTTTAAGAGTAACAGAATACCATGTCATTAATGTATGCAAATGGGTGTTCCAGATACCCAGGCACAAACTGCTAGATGAACCACACTGGATGTGCACATAAAAATGATCATAAGTCCAATTTCAGTGTGCCTGTTATTCTCAGCTGAATTGCTATTGTCATCCCTAAGACTGCAGAGATGACACATTTTACACCGTTCTTCAAAATGCTTTATCCCACTCGACACTTCTCTTGTTGAAAGACAGGGTGATTTCCTAGACAAAGACTGTGTTTTATGGCAGGACAACATTCCCTACAAATCTCTTTTTATTCACTAGGTTTTGAGATTCTGCTCTGCAGTATACAGGGAGCTGAAGGTTAAGACTCAGACATGATGAACTCAGTGCAGCCATCAAAATCTAATGCTCCAACTGGTCAACCTTCCATCTCTTCTCTGTGCTATGAGAGGAGAGGAGGTAACCAGGAGATATCTGAGTGTAAGAATAGCTCTGATATCCGAAGACATTTTTAGGGAAGCAGCAGGAGAGATATGAGAGGCGGGGTGACACGGATATGCTGTAGATGTTTGCTGGCTACATTGCTGTCTATAGTCTTGGCAGGAAAACCCTTGTTCTATACCTGTTCTCATGTTCCAGTAAAAGCAGTTGGACATGCAGTGCCTAAAATTACCTTCTATGTAGCTAAACTCTGTTTATATGTCACCATCCTGGAGTTGTCATTCCATAAAACTTGCAATTGTAGAAGGAACAATCACTTAAGGAGACATTCCTAAACCAACAATGCACATAAGGTCATGGTTTCTTCTGAAATAAGTGAACATCTCAGATTTCCTGCTGTGATTCTGTGTGTTTCAGATCAAATTTGGAGACTAGATAAGCTCTGATACTAACTCACTATTAATTTCATGGTATAGATGAAGAGAGGGAAATCTGGTGTATGTGGTAAGAAAATCAGGAATACTCGCTAGTGGGTGCCACTGCTCGGTGCTACTGATGAGAGGAGATTTCTCAGGAACCACTTCTATGTCGCCTCCTGAACCGACCAGCAGACAGAAGACAACGGACACGGGATCTTCTTCCCAACACGGTTTATTCAGGAACCTTGAAGTACCGCAAAAGTCCCCTAGCCCAGCCCTTAAATCCCTGTGTCCTCTCCAATCAGAACCTGCCACGTGGTCATTCTCGATTGGTGCTGAGCACATACGTCACATGGCCCGATCTTATGTAACGATGACAAGCAAAATGCATGTGCAGTAAAGCCTAGCCTACGTGCCACCCAGGCTTCCTGAAATGGTGAGCCAACACGCCAGGGGCATCTGGCACCCAGCCAGGCGCCATCTTGAGTTCCGCTCCCCACACTTCTAGGTGGTATAAAGAGGGCCAAATCTCAGAAAATATTTCCATAGATTCCCCCTGGCAGCAAAGCGCTACAGTAGAAGTCTAGAGAGATGGCTCAGGGGTGACCAGTGCCTATTGTACTGAGGACTGGAATTCAGATCCCAGACCCACATAACAAGCCGGGTGGCATCACTCAAATGTCTGTAACTCAAGTGTTGATAGATATGATTGATACTTTCTTCTGGCCTTCATGTGCACACAGGTGCTCACAACCACATACACACATGAACACACATACACTTTTTAAAAACTACCTGTTACATTTTTTAATCCTGAGCAGCTGAAGATATGACTCAGTAGCCAAGAACACTTGCTGCCCTGTAAAGGATTAGGGTTTTTGTCCCAGGCCCCTCACAGTGGATCACAGCCATCTTTAGCTCCAGTTCTAGGAGATCTGGTGCCCACTTCTGACCTCCCAGGGCACTGAAAATACATAGTATGTATACATACATGAAGGGAAAATACTCATACATGTGAAACCCTGAACTGGAGACAGAAATAATGGGAGAAGCCAGTGTCTGAATGGGTCTCCATGTGAGTGTGATCATGGGGACTCCCCTCTAGATGAGGCTCAACCCTGGGTGTGAGCACTCACAACCAGATGCCCCACTGGGAAGAGCCACCAACCACTGAGTGTGTGTCTGTGTGATGTCATGATCAGTTCTCACTCTGGATGTCTGGGCTTCTACCCTCTCAGCCTTTTTCTTTCTAATCTGTTTTACCCTAAAATGTAGGTTTGGATCTGTCTAACTTTTCATCAGTTGTCTCTAAGACCTGCAGCCTCTGCCAACTCTTAATGAAGACCTGGCATGTTCCCTCATGGTTTTGGGTCATATTTTCTCCTTGCAGTGGTTCATTAAGCTTTCCAAGAACAAAACATTTGCTGCGATTTGTTCATCAGGTTGCCCAGCAACTTCTTTTTCCCCTTCTCTCGACTGTTTAATTGAAAGTTTTATTGAAATAATCGTGGATTCACACGAGGTTATAAGAAATAAAACTATGAGTAATTATTTCAATTTCTAACAGTGAAAAACATGTAGTCCCATTTTTTTAGAAAAAAAAACATTAAAAGGGAAATATCTGGAGATTATTGTATCTCAAACGCAAATGCCAAGGACACTGTTGTGACTGCATATAGCTTTTTCAGGAGCTGAGACAGTTCTCTAGCAGTCCACTGCCTTGTCATGGCACTGTCACCACCAGTATAGACCCCACAGGACCACAAACAACAAAGCTTGTGTATTCCACAGCACCTGTGTGCTAGGAGCCACGTCCTCCCATTTCTTTATGCTTTATTTATTTCTGCCCATCTTTAATTAGGTCTTTTTAATTCCCCGCAACCTGCAAATCTTTCTTTGTAATATCATCTTTGTTTCTATGTGACACTTGTGTTGGCAAACTTGGGGCCTTTGATGGCAGTATCCATCTATGGTATCCATCTTCCTGGGTGCATGGTGCTCTTCTGCGTGGTCTCTGAAATCTATTTCTGTGAAGGGGGAATGAGATGATTAGAGGCTCTTTCAGTTCAGGCTTGGTCCCGTGGGTGAGACATAGGTCCCATGGGTGTTGGTCAAGCTCGGTAAGGATCTTGGCAAACTGTAGCTCCTCCTCACTCAACCTCAGGGTCCACCCTCAGTCCAAGAGAGAGGCTTGCCTGCCTGACCACAAAATGCCCCTTGTCCCAAAGAAGGCAAACAGCCACAGTATGAGTTCGAGGCATCCTCTGCCCTGACCACCACACAGGGGGAAGGAAGGCTCTAGATTGGCCCAACTGCTGCCATCCCTACTGTTGCCTTGGACACTAGATGAAGGGAGGTGGTGAAGATAGCAGAGGCAGTAAGAAGGTGCCCTGTCTCCCACCATGTTCATCATCACAAGCTCCTGCATCCATCCAGGCAGATGCAACTTTCCTCTCCTTGCACCAGGGAGCATAACCTGAAGCCAGAATCAAACTGTGGCCTCCTCATTGAACCCTTCCTCATCTGTACAGAACAGTGAACGATGCTGACCCAGAGACTGAAATTATATGTGAGAGTGTACACATGCTAGGGAAATTGTTTCCCTGTAAGATATAAATACCAGAGGCATCGTCCTGATAAAAATAGCTGTGATCATCACATGAGAAAATACAGTTGAAGCATCTAGGGCATGCCTGGAACATTGTAAAGCCTTAACAATTGTCAGCTAGTTTCATTAGTGGCATGTAAAATTCTCAGTCCATTTCAAAGCTCTGGTTATGGAAATTACTTTCATCTAAAAGTAGAAAAGTAAGGACTTAATAAGTAGCTGAGAGTGAGGATGGCAACTGGGTACCAGTCTCCCAATTTCCCTCTACATTCATTAGAGAACATCAAGAAAGGAAGTTGGTAAAATGCCTGCTGTGTAAGCATGAGAACCTAAGCTCAGAATTCCAGCCTTCACCTGAAGCCTAGGGCAGCAGTGCTCCTCTGTAACCCCACCCCTGGGGCAGTGCTCCTTTGTAACCCCACCCCTGGGGCAGTGCTCCTTTGTAACCCCACCCCTGGGGCAGTGCCTCTCTATAACCCCACCCCTGGGGCAGTGCCTCTCTGTAACCCCACCCCTGGGGCAGCACTGCACCTCTGTAACCTCACCCCTAGGGGTGAGGCAGAGACAGGGGAACCCCTAATACTCATTGGCGCACCATCCTAGATGAATGGATGAGCTCTGTGTTCAGTGTGAAACCCTGGCACAAAAATAAAGTGAAAACCAATCATTATTGAGATCAACCTTTGGCCTCTACATGCAATGGGCACACAAGATACAAGCCTTATACGTGCACATAAAAGGAGAAATGAGATGACACCAAAGTAACTTGAGGACAAAGAGTGGCAATGCAATGTAACAAAGAATGCCATGTCCCAGGGAATGAAAACTTGCACTTCTGCCAGCCCTGCCATAGGACTTTGTAGTAAGCAAAGACCATCTGTAGGAAAGAGAAAAGAGAGCCAGTGTGATCTAAAGTCTGAAACTGCTTCCAGATGCGAGTAAGTCCACCCTAAGCCTCAAAATGCCAGTTACGTTATGTAGCACGAGAGTGCTTGGCCATGGGGGAGTCACAGGGCTTTAAAGGGAGCCAGTGAAATGCACAGCTCTAGGAGAGAAAATGGGGAGAAAGGGGAGGCTTCCCATCCATGACTGGAGGCAGAGTGGGAGAACAAAAGGGGACCAATCAGATAGATACTGTTAAGGTCACGTGATGCAAGTCATTAACCAGGACTGGGAAACATGTTGGAAGATGTAACAGAGAAGATACTCTTAAAAATTACACTAAAGAGCTGAGAAAAAGAAACAAACCAGGAAGCAATAAATGACACAGGAGAGCTGTGCTGTGAGCATGAGGTGACAGTGGAAAGGGCAGATCAGGGACAGCAGCATGAACACTGAGGGACATGCGTGGAATCCACGGCTAGAAAGGAGCTGATCGAGGCAGAGCACAGCAATGCTACTAAAACATGGCATTCACCTCAGGACAGTGACAAGAACACAGGCTCATGGGCACAGCCGTTCCCCACCAAGCCTCTGCCAGGGGTCCAAGAGTTGGCCTCTGAACTGGATCGTGAAGGGTCAACAGAGTTCCAAAGGTGACGTAGCGAAAGAGTCGGGAAAACAAACCATGTAAATACTGTTAAGTGTGAATGGGCACAGGGTGTTCTGTAAGTGTTAGCTGCTGTCAAACATGTGGAACACAGATTAACTGTGAAGGACAGTGCTAAAGCTGTGTGAAAGAGATTATGAAACCCAAGCACAGTGAGGGAGAGAGAAGAGCGGTCCAGCCAGGCTCTTGACATCAGCTGGGTTATCCCTAGGTGTATTGGTTTGGATCTGAAATGTCCCATGCTGGCTTTTGGTTTTTTGTTTTGTTGAGGTTTTTTTTTTTGGGGGGGGGGGGGCTTTTACACATTTGTTTGTTTAATTTCTTTTAAACCAAATAGGACATTTTAGTAAATATACATATATATGCTTATAAAATAGTAAATCATATGCCTGTGTATAGCTATAGATATATTCATGTAAGAGTTTAATGGGGGTTTTTTGTTTTTAATTTTTTCCCAATCTGCTTTTATACCATTTTAATTACATGCATGTATTAAGGTCAGTTATAGGTTGAGGAACTAGCAATATAATAGATGCAAATAGCCAAGGAACAAGCAAGACAATAAACACAAATAGTCAAAGAACAAGCAAGGCAATAAACAAAGTTCTGTGAATACTCCTATGATCACTGTTTCTAAGGGCTTATCAGGATGACCAAAATATCTGAGCCTACTTCCAAGTGACCTAGCATTATAAATCCTTAGGGAAATGCAATCAAAAAATACAATGAGCAACCACCTCACACCTGTTAGAAGGTTCACTATCAAAAAATTAAAAGTAAGTATGAATACTATCTGGAGAAAAGGGGGTCCTCTAGGTGTCCTACACAGAAACGTAAATTGTTAGAGCCATGATGGAATCTGAGTTCAATCCCCAGAACCCACATGGTGGAAAGGAAGAACCGATTCCCAATGCACATGCACATATACAAATAAATGAATGTAATAAAATAGTTTTAGACTTTATTTATCTTGTGTATATGAGTGTTCCACGCCTGTTAGTATGTGTACCACATGTGTGCCGGGTACCCAAGAAAGTCAGAAGAAGGCAACAGATCCTCTGGAACTGGAGTTACAGGTGGTTGTGAGCTACTGTGTGGGTGCTGGGAATGGAACTTGGGACCTCTTAAAGAGTGGTCAATCCTCTTAACTACTGAACCGTCTCTCCAGCCCAAATAAAATTATTGTGTTAACTGGAGGTTTCTCTATGTCAAAAGACTCTGTTAAAGATAAATAATAGACTGGAAACTACTTAAGAATGCAAAGTAAACAAAAGGATAACTAATGGTTAATATCTCTAATATTTAAAACCAGTTCTTGCAATACCCCAAGGGGGGAAAAAAAGAGAACAGATTATAAATGATGCAAATGATGGAAACAACTCATTCCACGGGGAAAGTGTCAATCATGTAAACAAACACATAAAAAAGTAGCTAGTCCCGCTAGTGACCGGGATGGTGTCGATTGTGATGGTTTGCTATAGATTTTTGCCTAGCGCATTGCAAACATTTTAAATGTTGTAAAATACAATATAGGGGAAACGTGGGGTAACGCTGATAATCCTCATGAAGTGTGTCAGTGGCAAACTCTGACTAGAGAAGGAGCCAGTTGAGGGCTGTCAGTCAGTAAAGGGCTTATTACAAAGCATGAGGACCTGAGTGTCATCCCCAGCCCCCACATACAAGCCAGGTGTGTGGTATACACTCCTCCACTGAGGAGGCCGACACAGGAAGATTCCTGGGGCTCACTCACCAGCCTGCCCAGCCTAATCAGCAAGCCCCAGATCCCAGTGAAAGACTCTGTGTCAGAAAACAATATTTGGAGGAGGGGGAGTATAGAGATAACTCAGCAGTTAGGAACACGCATTGCGCCTGCAGAGGTCCTAGGTTAAGTTCACAGCTACATCGTGGATCTAAGATACTCTCTGCTGACCTCCAGCTCCTGAATACATATACTCGTATATTCAGGCATATACACAGAATGAAGAGAGTATATGTATATATTTAATGAATGAATATACGAGTATATGTATATATTTAAATATATATAAATGACTATACATATACTCGTATATTCAGACATATACACAATCGAAGAGAGGGAAAAGGTGGATAGGTCCTGAGGAATGACACGAAAGGTTAGCCTCTAGCCTCCAGACAACATGTTCATGCATATGTGTACACACACATACACAGGCACGCATGCGTATACCTGCATGCACACGCAAATACACACACACACACATCCTCAAAATAAGGAAAGGAAAAAATAATCATCTGAGCACACAAGAGTGTTCATTGCAGCCAGTGTTGCAAACTGAAAAAGATGAAATGCAGTCTGACTGAACGGTAAGATGGTTGGCTAGATGTTTTTGCTAACTATTGTTCCTTGGCCCTGAAAATCATGGAGCACCTCTGTATCTAATCGAGAACTTTGAAGTGATGTTCGAATGAAAGACAGTGTAGAGTCTCATTCATGTATTTTTTTTTAAATGCTTAGGGGCTGGAGAGATGCCGTATTGGTTAGGAGCACTGGCTGATCTTTCAGAAGAGCCAAGTTCAGCATCCACATGGCAAATCACAACCATCTATCTATAACTCAGGCTCCAGGAGGCCAGATGCCCTCTTCTGGCCTATGTAGGTGCTGTGTGCAGGTGGTTCACAGGCGTACATACAGGCCAAATGCCCATACACATGAAACAGAAACAAGTAATTTTTAAATGCAATAATGTGCCATTGTATTTATAGACATAACAAAGTCTGGGGTGGGGGTGGGGGTCTTCATTGGCTGGAGGTGACTGTGTTAGTGACGTGAAGTGACTTTCAGGCTGAGGAAACGGAGAAATGAAAACTTTCATTTATTTCTGGGCATTTAATTTTTAAAATATATATATAATCCTGATTTATTTCTGTTATTTTTAAAAATTGAAATTGTCCAATATGGAGCATGAAAGTACCTGGTGTGAGAGAACTCCACAGTCTATAAATCAAATCTGGACGGTGTCTTAGACAAACCCACCCTGCCAGCCTTTTTCTCATCCAAGGCTACTGAACAGAGCTGTCGGAGAGTGGCTCTGTGACCCTGCAGGTGTCAGGTGTCTCTCTCTCTCTCTCTCTCTCTCTCTCTCTCTCTCTCTCTCTCTCTCTCTCTCCTGCCCAGCAGTTGGCTGGAGCCTCACCCAGGAGAGAAGGGAGGAACTTGCTACTGACGCCTTAGAACTTGCTGTTTTATTTCAACTCTTAATTGATTTCATCATTTTCAATTTATTATTTTAATTAAATTGGACCTTGGTAAAGACCGATTCACTTAAAGGGACCTTGGAGATCTTTCTTGATTCAATCAATGCTAGCAGTGTCGCACAAGAGAAATAAGAGGTCCAGGGAAAGACTGTTAATAAATAGTATTCAGTTTAAGACCACGAATGAGGCTCCAACTCAGTTTCCTGGGTTTTATCAGAGCCAACTGCCGTTCCTGCTACACAGAATGTTCTTGCCAGGCCTCTGCCTGCCAAGCTGCAGAAGGGTGAATACCATCATTTATATTCACGAGAACCAAAGTCACCAGTTCCTTTTTTAAACCAAGTTCTTCTGGCCTTGGGACTTCCAGGAAGGATTTTCCTCCCTCTCATGTGGACTTCCCTGCACTTCGGGAAAGCAGCTCTTTCTCCACAGTCAGGCAAGTCCTGCATCCCTCATCTAAATTAGACATCATGTCCTATCCTTCTCCCTTTCAACATCCTGTTTGCAAATAACTGGAACCTACCATTTGACAGGGTACATGCCCTCCATTTGCTTGTTTGTTTTGAGCCAGGGTTTGACTATGTAATCCTGGATGGCCTGGAACTGGGATGTAGACCAGGCTGGCCTCTTCCTCCTGAGTACTGGTATTGGTGTGTGCCAGCACACCTGGCAGTACCATTTTCTTACAGTTATCACCTAACCGTGAGAAACACTGTGACCAGATAAGAAAGGGCACATAAGTTTACACTAAGTTATACAGTTGTAAGTTAAGTGTTTGTTTCATTATATAAACATTTCATTTATCCAGAATACTAGAGACCAGTATTAGTTCTAGACAGGCAAAGGCCAGCTAGACAGAGCCTCTGCTACAGTGCTTCTGATGAGTGGAGGAATATGGCACCGTGAAAACAGCCCTGACTCAGACACTCATGAGCAGTGATGGGGACAGTGACAAGGACAGAGCAGACTCTGGTTAAAGTGCTTGTCCTGGGAAGGATGTGAAAAGTGACTTTGGGTTTCTAATCAAGAAGAAAGGAGTGCTCTAGGGAGCTGTCACAGAGGGGAGGTGGAGGAAGCAGAGTATAGGTCTCAAGCCTTGAAGAATGGGTAGAATTTAGAAAAGAAAAACAGAAGCCAATGGATGGAAGTTGTTGCCACCGGAAAGCCATGGCTGGTGGGGAGGATCAGAAGTCGGGGAGCCAAACAAATGGGAACCCTGGGCCCACCACAGCCAGGCACCCCCAAAACTGAGTCTTCTAGTACTTGTTACAGTCTCATTTCAAGAAGTCATTTCCTGCGTGAGGGGAAGGGATGCCAATGCTGACCACACAGCAAAACCAAAACCCCAAAGATAGGTAACCCTACATTCTCCAGAGGTATCAGCCTGACCTCTACTGTAAGCTCTGCTCCAGAGTGGAAGCTGGTCTTCACCTCAGGCAACTTAGATGGGTGTTGTTCTTACCACTGTGGACAGTCCTTTGTGTCTTTACATTTGTAGATACTATTTACTTGTCCTGAGGAGGTTTTCCTGTGCCTTGCTTGTTGACATTTCCAGCAGCTGCCCATCTTCCCAGCTGGCCCACCCTTTGTCCTAGCTCTCAGAATGACTGCACTGTCCTGACCCTACGTCAAGATGGTGGCCAGAGAGAAACGTGTAGGCTTTTCATCCAGAAGGGGGGTTTTCAAAGTATTCATCCAATAACTGCCGTGTCACGAGTGCCTGCTATATACACAGAGCATCAAAGCAAGAAAACCCAAGAACTGCATGTGGGTCCAACACTCCAAGACTTGTGCTCAGTCTACCTGATAAGAGAGAGAAGTAATTAAGAAGTTTGCTCTAAAGAACTGCATAAATGTTACAGGAATCCAGGCGGAAGGCAGGTGGGAGTCAGAGAACGCTGAAACAAGGGGGCTAACTGCTGGGAATACTGAGGGACCAGTAGGTTGGAGAGGAGCTGTCAAGATGAGGGGTAGCATCCAAAGACTCCAGAAGTTCCTAGGTGTCTATTTAAACTCATGGTTCTCAGCCTTCCTAATACTGTGACCCTTTAATACAGTTCTTCATGTTGGGCTGAAGGCCCCATAAAATTATTTCATTGTAACTTCATAAGTGTGATTTTGCTCCTGCTCTGATTCATAATGTAAATATGTGCCATGTAAGGTATCCGATGTGTGACCCTGAAGGGGTCACCAGCGACAGGTTGAGAAACACCTTGTTATGTAATAAGGAAAAGGTAGCAGGAGAGTGACCATGGTCTGTGCCAGATAAGCCAGTGAAGACCGGTTCCAAACAAGCTGTTACCTAAATGTAGTCTTATCGCTAGGCGAGACTCCAGAGGACAGGAGCATGGGTCCTAGTGTGGGCTCAGCCTCGGAATGCAGCAATTCTGGGCCACATGTAAGAGAGTGAGGAAGATGGGGGTGGGGGGAATTAGAATCAATTAGTTATAAAGCATGAAGGAAGAACCAGGGAAAAGAACCATCGGTGTGCCCAGACCAGTGACTGAAGAGACACTGGATCAGTGAGCAAGAGAGCGTGAGTATGAGAGAGAGAAAGATGTGTTCAGTTTGAGACATTGAACTGGAGGTGTTTATGAAACAGGCAGGGGGAGATTCTAGTGGGTGATAGAAAACACAGTGCCACCACTCCAGAAGGAGCTGAGCACCGACTGAAATATAACTTGGGAGTCATCTCTCCAGTGTGGATAGTCGGTACAGCCCGAGTCACAGCTCAAGGAGTGAGATAGAAGGTCCGGAAATCATCACTGTGCATGTGCCGTGTGGGGAGCAGCGCCTCCTACAATTCCATAGCAACTGCAAAAGAGAGGGGACCAAGGTCAGAGGTTTGAGGGATAAGAGAGATTCAGGGAAGGGCAGCTTAAGTCTTAGCACCGGTGGTGGATCCAACAGGAGAGCATTACTCTTGACCTTGCAGGGGCAAGACAAAGTGCAGGGGAATGTTATCCAGGGTGCATGACAACAGAGACAAGGAGAAAGATTTAAGAGTGCCAGGTCCAAGGCAAGATACAAGTTCCCTTTTCCTTTTAAGGGGTGGGGTGGGGTGGGGGGATGGGGAGCTGGCTGTGAGAAGGTTGGAGGTGGGGGAGAATGGGATGCATGACAGAAGATAACCCCATGGAGGCAGGAGGGATCAAAGCTGAGGTCATGACCTGTTGACAGCTGGAATTTAACCTTGGAGGACCTAGCTCAGGACTTAAATTTTTGTGGAAAATCCTACAGAGGGATCCACCCAAAGCCCCCAAGAACCAGATCATGCAGCAGCTGGCAAGCTTGGAAGCAGAGGCTAAAGGAAGATGGACTATGGGGGAAGGTTTGTCCTTAGGACAGATTCAAGTAATGAAGCTAAGCACATTCAGACACACACCAAATGCATGATTTCCCTGTTGATGCTAAACTTCAGCTCCCAAATATTTTAATTAAACCAACATGTAAACATTGTAGCTATCGAAAGAGCAGGGGCGTTTTTTAATTGAGGAGTCAAGACAACTGGCCCTTTGTCCCTACAGATCATTTCCTCTGTAGTTCCAGGCTCAGTGACAGGCATTCCGACATCTCTCCACGATGAGAGCCCTGGATATAAACCCAGTTCGTTTTGTGTCCTGTCACAGGCTCCTTCCTTATCTCTTGGGCCCTTTTGAAACAAGCATTTATCAGATCAACATTTAGCTTAGTGGCCTAGGGCTGAATAGGTAATTTCCACCCTGACTCACCAGCTTCTAAGAATTCAAGCCAAGATTCTAGGCCGGCTTTTAGCAATAAATACTGTGATTAGTGTCTAACCAGGCGAGCTAACGTTTTGCTCGGAGAAAGCATCATTTTCCCAAACAAATGTCTTTCAAGTGAGAACGACTTCATGGTGTCAGTTCCCAACATGATCCTTTTCAGTGCTTAGGAATAACCAGTGTGTTGTATAAGAAACTTTCTTGGCACCTTTAAAATCCAGTTTTTTTCCAGGATTTTATTTCTGCTGTAGAAACTTCCGACTTGCAGGAACATATGGCTTCTCATTGAAGTTTTGTGGTAGCCCTCCTGAGCCTCCTTCCAGTTGCTTTTTATAAATTTATTTATTGGTGTGTATCTGTGTGTGTGCATGTATATATGTATATATATACATATATATATGTATATGTGTCTGTGTTTCTCTCCCTGTATATCTGTGTGTGTATCTGTGTCTGTCAGTCAGTGTGTGTCTATGTATGTGTCTGCTTCCGTGTCTGTGGTTGTATCTGTGTGTATCTGTATGTATGTCTCTGCATGCATGTATGTCTGTGTGTGTGTGTGTGTGTGTGTGTGTGTGTGTGTGTGTGGACACTGGGGGAAGACACTGAGTGTCTTGCTCTGTCACTCTTTGCTTTGTTCCCTTGAGACAAGATTTCTCACTGAACCTGGAGCCATGCAGGTGACCAGCAAGCAACAGCCATCCTCCTGTCCCTCAGTGCTAAGGCTATGGGCCTGCATAGCTGTGACCAATAGGTCACATAGGTGCTGTGAGCCAGACTTAGGGCCTCAGCCTACACGGTAAGTGCTCTCACCCACTAAGCTGTCTCCCCAGACCCCTTCATGCTCTTTTTGTCCGGCCCAGCACTGTGGGCACAAGACAGAAACAGAGCCCAGGGCTACAGCACCTAAGGTGGCTATCCGCCAGAGAATGTCCCCAGAGCTCTCCCTAGAGAGCTCAAATCCAATGCAGGTAAAGGTTGTGACAATGATAATAAAGAACATGGCTTCTAGACTGCTAGGTGCTAGTCTTTGCTTTAGCATGTGCTGCTGCTGCTGCTGTGTTATTGTTGTTGTTGAGGTTTTTGCTTTCTTGCTGATTTTAAGTCTAGAGGCAGAGGTAGGCGTGGTGGTGCATGCCTTTAATCCCAGGAGGATTTCTGTGAGTTGCAGGCCAGCTTGATCTACATAGCAGGTTCAAGGTTGGCCAGGGCTACATAATGAGACTCTGCTGAAAGAGAAGAGGAGGGGGACAAAGAACCTACAGACTGCACCCCTCCTCACTGGCTGCACCTGGGGATGGGCCAGGCCCAGGGCCTTTCGAGTAAGTGTCACACCTTTGGCCCAGTGCTAAATAAGAGATATTAAGGCTTGTTAAATAAGAGAGCGCGGAGCGAGGGAGCCCCAGAGACATTCCTAACGTGCAGCAAGAAACAATGTTCACCTCAGAGCTGAGCCAGAAACTGAAAGTTTATGTGAAGAGGGCTTGCTAATGATTTTTCAAGTCTGAGGGAAAAGCCAAGTCAGGAGCTAGGAGGAGATGGCATACACGGGCAGGCCTCAAGTATGGAATGGGTTTTGAATTTTTGCCAAGCAGGTTGCTATATATTGTGCATGCATGCATACGTATGTGAATGTGTGTATGTGTGCATTGCATGCATATGTGTGTGGGCACATGGCAACCTTTCTCCACGGTGGTTTTTAGCCACATAATTCTGTCAGCATTTAGACTGGGGCCTTGCACGCTGCCCTAAACCCTGGCCTGTTCCCTCAGCACTGTGGTATCGCCTCCTGCCCTGCGGTTGTCCAGCTACACACAACTGTGCCTGGGTGGCCCTGGAGAGCTGCCATGTCAAACACCAGCACTAGCTAGAGGTTTCAAGTTCTGTGAGGTCCCGTCACCAGCCTACTTTGGACAACACAGTTCATGGGTGGCTCTGACCACTAAAAGGGGCTTGGGGTCACATCTCCCCAGCTTCTGTGACTTAGGGCACACAGCTATATTTTAAACCCAGTTCCTTCACCTGAAAATAAGAATTGGAAGGTAGAGGGCTGAGGGGAATTAAGTGTGGGGGTTTAGTTTGTAAGCCATTAAATGCCACACAGTGGAAAAGGAGGAGTCTGCAGGCCCTACTGATTTAATTTTCTGGTTATTGTTAGAAACTATCGGAATTCAAGACTGGAAGGGAGAGGGGGTCATAGAGGTACCTGTGTAAAAAACAAGGTTTATCACACGTGGGCCGAGGAAGCCACAGCAATGGAAGTAGCATCCATCTTGGTGTGTTGTAAAGCGGGGAAGCAAACCAGGCTCCAGAAAGAGACAGGCCAGGTGCTAGGGAGCAAAGGACACTTCTGGGGAGCAATGGGGTAATTACTGGGAAGGGAAGACTGGGAAGCTCTCTGCTGATATAGCAGAAAGCTGGATGCAGAGACCACGATGGGCACTCTAAATGTGTGGGTCTCAGCTTTCCTGAAGAAATGGGGTCACACTTTACTCTAAGCTGAAATCACTGGGAAACTTCAATACCTCCAGTTGCCCAGCCTACACCCCCAAATTAATTAAATCAGAATCTCTGCAGATGGGGTTCAAGCATATATATTCATTCATTCATTCATTCATTCATGGGGCACTTGGCACAGGCAGGCCAGTCTGAGAAGCAATGACCTACTTAAGGTCTGGTCTCACATAACCTAGCAAAGGGTTAAGATGCTGAAGCCAGAACAAGCCATTTAGAGCCAGGGTGGATGACACCTAGTGATGGTGACCTTGATGGTGACCCATAGTCATACCAAAGTAAATGGTCCTCAAGCTCCTTCCCTGGAGATAGGGATACTGAATCAATTCCCTGATGTGGAAGTTTTCAAATGTCTTCAGCTCCAAGGAACAAAGAAATAGAAATGCCACCACCACCCTCACCCCCACTCCCACCCCCCACTCCATTTACCTCCTCTCCGTGATGACTTGTAAGGACATTGCTTGGAAAATCTGGAAACTTGCTGAAAAATCTCACACACACACAAAAAAAAAATCTCTGAGGAACACAGCTTTGAAAACCACTAAGGAAGAAAATGGAGTTTCCACAGAGATGAACCCTATACTCGGCCACTTACTGTTGGAATGGTGATTATTTTGGTGAATGGAAGCAGCCAACCCCATGAGGAAGGAAGCCAGGCTAAATGACTGCACACTCGGGCTGCTTGTTAGCTGAGAACATTCGTGGTATCAGCTGGACTGTGGCCGACCCGTTCCCTTAGAAACTAGACCCAGGTCAATCTCTGCTGTTAATGCCACATGTAGATATAGGGGCTGCCCTTTCTAGCTCACTGTGTGGTAAAGAGAGAACGCCATAAGGCCCTTTGCTTGAAAATCTCCCTGATTTCATTTCATTGGCTGAGTGTTCCCCTGGATTGAGCTACGCAGTGGGCAGAGCACGTCTTCATCCCAAGCGTTCTCCTCAGTGACAGATCTTAAGCCATTACGTCTTGCAAGCTTCTGTGTCGCATGGACTCTACACCAAAGCCATAGCTGAGACATGAGGGATGATGCACAGCCTAGTGTGGACGGAGGAAATCAGAAACAGGGGCCTAAAAGGTTGTTTCCTGCCTCTGCTCTTGGCCTGTTGTGTAAAGAAGTAATCTAGTGTGTCACTTTCCAAAGTGAGACTCGTGTCAGGCATCTTACTGCAGTGCTGGAAACACGGCACCCAGAAGGCCAAGGCACGAGGGTTATGAATTCAAAGCCTGCCTGAGCTATATTGTGAGCATCATGGGAGGGTCTCAACACTCTATGGAACCAAGGGAACTCTCTATGCTGTCTGACCCCATCTGTAGGATCACGGTGAGAACCAAAGCCATAGACTTTTAAGTTCTATAAAACATCTGTGGCCATCAAAAGCAAAAAGTATAATATTGGGCGTATGAATGGCAAAAAATATAAAGTAAGTAAGATAAAAGACATGTGCGGTTAAATTGATGCTTTGATTTCAGATTTTTTAGTAGACTCTCTGTTTACCACAGTTTTAGGTTCATAGCAAAAAAGAGTAGAACAGAGACTTCCCATATACACTCATTTATCACAGGCATAGATTGTCCTCTGCTGGGGTGTGTGGGTGTGTGTGTGTGTGTGTACACCTGAACATGTATGTGGGAGAGTGTGTAGGTGTGCATGAATGTATATGCATATGTAGAGAACGACCTTACAGTTATTTCTCAAGTGCTGTTTGCCTTGTTTTTTAAGACAGGGTCTCTGGTTGACCTGGAAATCATTACGAAGGCTAGGCTGACTAGTCAGTGAGCTCCGGGCATCCGCATATCTCTGCCTCCCTGGTACTGGGTTTACAAGGGCATATCACCAGGCCTGACTGTCTCTTCCTTTTGACTTGAGTTCTGAGGGGTCATAATCAGATCACATTCACCTCATGCCCACCCCACCGTTGTCTTTAAGACACGTGTTACTTGCCGGGGGGGGGGGGGGTGGCACACGCCTTTAATCCCAGCACTTGGGAGGCAGAGGCAGGTGGATTTCTGAGTTCGAGGCCAGCCTGGTCTACAGAGTGAGTTCCAGGACAGCCAGGGCTACACAGAGAAACCCTGTCTCGAAAAACAAAACAAAACAACAACAACAACAACAAAGACACATTTTACTTGAAGTCATAAACATAAAATCCAAATAAACTACTGGGACAAACTAGGTTTGAGTGTTATAATCTCCAGAGAGTAGTCTAAAAAGTGACAACCTAAACTCCAGGAGTTAAGTTATATAGAATTTTTTTTTAAATTCAAATGCCAAAGAAAAAAGGAAAAGAAAGGGGAGGAAAACACATAGCAGGGGAGACAAGAACATCAGTGGAATAGCGGACTTATAGCTGACCAATAACCATCATCTGAATCCATTGTCCAGCAGCCACAGATAAAGAGCCGCATCATGAGAGCAGACTGAAGGCAAAGCCCCATAATGGCTGCCTACAAGAAACCCACCCCACTCTAGATATAATGAAACAGATGGATTAAAAGTTATAGAGCAGCTGGGTGTAGTGGTACACAACTTTAATCCCAGAACCTCGGAGGCAGAGTCAGGTAGACCTCTGAGAGTTCAAGTCCATCCAGCCTGTTTTGAATAGTGAATTCCAAGCTAGGGCTACATGGTTAAGACAGTGTCTTGAAGGGGGGAACAAAGTGAAGAAGAGTGGACTGAATGGAAAAACAGAACTATCCTCAAGCATGCTTTAATATCCCTGCAAAGGAACTGATCAAATAACTGGCTAAGTTGCCCTGTTTTGGCCTCTACTCAACATCAGAACACATGTTCTTTTTGAGTGCCCATGAAGCAGCCAACATGATAAGCCTGCACTATATAACAGACTTTAACAAATTTATTGTAATTACAACCATACAAATGGGATTTTTCTTAAACAATAGTATTTAAATGAAAATCAGTAGAGGAAACTGGAAGCTTCCCAAGTATGTAGAGTTGAATAATACATGGAAATGAAGCAACAAACTGTTAAATAATCAACCAATTAAAAATGAAGTCAAGGGGAAAGTGAGAAAACTCAGTGGTTAAGGTACTGGCCTCCAAGCCTGATGATCTGAGTTTAATCCCCAGGTCATACATGGTGGAAGGGAACAACCGCATCTCACAAATTGTTCTCTGACCAACCAATCTCAATCTCTCTCTCTCTCTCTTCTCTCTCTCTCTCTCTCTCTCTCTCTCTCTCTCTCTCTCTCTCTCTGTTTGTCACAGTATTTAATCAGAGCAACAGAGAAGTAACTAATACAAGTTAAATGTGTGTGTGTGTGCGTGTGTGTGAATATATGTCTCATTCAATTCACAACACATAAACAAAATAGAATAAATATTTTTTAAAAAAAATTAAAGCAAAATAAAATTGATAAGCTGCAAAATGCTAAGATCGGGGATTGAAAAGAGTTTATCACCATGGGTTCTGCAGATCTGGGGGAGAAAGGTCGGATAATGTAAACTACTTTATGTTCACAAAGTCAGAACCTTCAGTGAAGGTCATTCCCAGGATGAAACAGGCTACCAAAATGTATCCACAGAGAGAGCTAATGTGAACAGACCTATATATGCTTTACATTTTTAACTCTGAAATTTTAAATCTTCCAGCAGAGGCACAGGCCATGTGTTGCATTATCTATGGGAGAAAGATTGTGATACCAGTTCTCTGCCATCTCTCCCAGAAAACCAAAGATGAATGAATAATTTCCAATTCATTGAATGGTTCCTCATTACCGTGACACCAGGTCCAGATATGATACTTTAAGAAAAGAGAAAAGAGACAGAACTAATCTGTGTTCAAGACAGGTGTAAAAACTAGAAAGAAAAATAGCTTTAAAATATTAGAGAATAGGATATATCAAGTATAAAGGGCCAATATGTCACAATCCAACAAAATATATTTCCAGAATGCAAGGCTAGTTCAACACTGAAATTTATTTCCCAGATGAATAGCAAACTGTTGGTGTTTGGGTACCAAGGTACAGCTAGCTATGTGGAAGGAAAGGTTTTTTCGAGTTTACTACATAGTAGCTGATTGCAGATAATAATGTAGCATGTAGCGGCACAAAGAAATAAAAAGTATTTAAGTGGATATCTTGCCCTGACTTAATAATTATACAATGTATATGTGTGTCGAAACATTATACAGTATCCTATAAATTTATACAATGTGTATGTGTCACCTTCAAAATTCAGCTTCTTAGGGTCAAGAAGAGGACTCAGAGGGGACTTACCAACAAGAATGAATATCTGTGTTCAAGTCCCCAGAACCCACATGGAGGAAGGAAAAATCTAACTCTCAGGAGTTGTTCTCTAACTTTCACATATGCATTATAGTATATGCTTGTAAGTGTGTGCATGTACATACACACAACTAAATAATAAATAAATAAATAAATAAAGTTTTTATTTTAGTATAGTCACTAGTATATTGCTTGCTTAACATGTACAGAGAATAAATAACAGATCAGGATACCTGTTGTCTCTCCTTGGCCTCTTGCATATAGGTACAACACACACACACACACACACACACACACACACACACACCACTCTTTCCTGGTTTAAAAATAAAGAACAAAAGCAAACTATAAAAGGAAAGGAATTCCTACAGCTTTTTAAAAAGATCTCTGAGACAAGCTTGGAGAGGCCATCTACTGCTGGGAGTACTACCCCTGGTCCCTCAAGAAAGAGGAAGCCGCACACCAGTCCAGTTCACTCTGTGCTGGAAGGTCTGGCAGAAAGAAAAAGAAATCAAAGGTAACTAGACTGTAAAGGAACCGTAGAGCATTATTGTCTGTTGGGTAAACAGAGAACATACAGAGAGCAAATTGGCAGTGGCCCCCATGAAGGGCTGGAAAGGATTTTACTACCTAATGGTCGCTCCAGAGGACTGAGACTGTACAACTGTAAAGCATCGCATCGAATCCATAGCTCTGAGAGTTGAAGTAACTGTTGAACCAACATAATGTACTGCTTGCTCTTAATGCTACAGTCAGGAAGGAGGTAACCCTGGCTGCTTCAGCCAGGCAACTGGCAGGCTTGGTTTAATGAGATTAGGTAACTGGAGTGAACAATAGCTGGAAGAGTTTTAATCCAAGAATCCATCGGTGTAATCTCTCTAGAGACCAGTCTGCTCTGCCTCCTGTGCTCGGGAAGACAGCCCATTCAGTCTCCTTGCCAAGCGTTAACTTCTTCCTGGTTCTGGGGCTGTGCACTGGCTGTGCTCTGACTCCTGGGCTCTATACTCCTGGATGTCTTGGTTCTTCTTGTTGCTCTTCATGTGCCCCATGGTCCTTTGTGGGTGATTGCCAGATTCAGGACATGCGGCCCTCTATCTCCTCTGTGCTGCCACTGTTCATTTGTTCATTATAGCATCCCCACTTCTTGGGGCTGTGAAGAGAGAGAGAGAGAGAGAGAGAGAGAGAGAGTGTCGGGCTTATCTCCTCTGTGCTGCCACTGTTCATTTGTTCATTATAGCATCCCCACTTCTTGGGGCTCTGAAGGAGAGAGAGAGAGAGAGAGAGAGAGAGAGAGACAGGCTTACAGACTCTCCAAGAGTCTTCTGTCTCATAATAACATGCTCAAATGCGTCTCATGTAGAATAGATGTATTTATTTGTTAGGACCTTGTAAGACTTTGTGTTACAATATTTTGTAGTGCTGTTCCCATTCCTGCAATAACCAGAGTGTTATCAGGGAAGACTCAATCCACTATGGTAACCTTTGGAACCAATTTGGAGATCAAAGTAGGATTTAGATATTCAGTCTCCCGCCCTGCCCCAATTCAGATAAATTTATTCTAGTTTCTGCCAAGCCGAAAAGAGGTCATTTCAGCCATCTTCACGGATAATTAGGAAATGACTGGATATCTTATATCAAAGGAATGTGCTGATGTTCCAGTGGGCCTGACCACTTCAGGGCTTTGTAGGTGAATGACATAGGAATCTTAGATAGAACTGTGTTTGACAGTATTTCAGAGTCTGTGTGAAATTGATCTGTCCACTTATTTACACATCCCTCACTTACCTACGCATCCTTCATCATGTTTTCTATTTCAGTCTTGAACAGAGAGTGGGCTGTAGAAAAAGTGTGGTAGGGCTGCAGAGATGGCTCAGTGGGTACAGTACTCACCACACAAGCGTAAGGACCTGAGTTCTGATCCCCAAACCTACATTAAAAGGCCAGACATAGGGCTGAGGCAGATTACTTAGCAGTGAAGAGCACATACTGCTCTTGCAGAGGACCTAAGTTCAGGCCTCAGCACCTGTGTCTAGTGGCTCACCACCACCTGCAACTCCAGCTCCAGAGGGACCTGACGTCTCTGTCCTCCTTGGACACCAGCACCACTCACACATTATTTTTTTAATTAATAAAAATAAATCTTTTTTAAGTTGTATATAGTAATAAGTACATCTATAATACCCAAATTCCTACAGGGGGGAAGGGAAGCACAGACATGAGACTCCCAGGAAGCTCCAGGAAAGCCAATAGCCCAGCATACACAGTGGGGAACACAAGAAACTCTGTTTCAGACGAGATGGGAGGCAAGGACCAGCAGCTAATCACACACACACATACACACATACACACACACACACACACACACACACACACACACACAAACACACACAGAAGCACAAACACACACACAAATGCACACACAAACACTCACTTTCCTCAGTGACTATAGGCTGTGATGTAGAACTGTATGCTGAAATAAACCTTTTCCTTCCCAAGTTGCTTTTGGTCATTCTATCTTATCAGCAATAGAAACCCAAACTAAGGAACCCTCCAGTGTACTTCCAGCCATCCTGTCCCAAATGCCCTTCCTCCAGCTCTGTCTGAAGAATCAGTCAGTTCTCTTGCTGCAGAGCTGTGCTTCCCAAGATCCTCTGTACTCTGTGGAAATGAGATCAGCCTCTCTCCTCATGTTGTATTCGGGGCCTCCCAATGTCCCAGGCCTTGCCTTTTCTTTACTATTACCCCCACTACTTTGCTTGGCTTCTTTTCTGACTTAAACCACAGCCTGATTCCGTCTCATGCACTCCTGAAGCTGAACAACCCACAGACTCTCCTAAGTCGTTAAGGAATCAAAGGAACTTTGGAGTCAGACTAAATCAAATACTGTGACATTTTAAAGGATGATAATTAGCCATACTTAGCTACAATTTAGCAATGAGATACGAACAAAGCCATGGTGTTTTCCTTTATTTGAGCCCTTGCAAGCTGTGATCAGGGAGCGCCCAAAGGACCCCAGCCTCCTTGCTCAGAGACCCGGTGATTTCCAGGCCGAGTATGATGTAGATCATTGCAGAACACGCACATGTTTGAATCTGTCCAAAGGCAGAACATGAAAGTAAATCTGAAGAGAGGGATTGGCAGGTCTGTGTGTCTGTTTAACAAGAACCATCCTTTGGGTGTTCTATCACACTGGACTCGGTCTGCTCAGATGAGTCTGATTTTCGTTTTGTTAACAGAATTTATGCTCAGCTTTGCACGTGTCAGATGATGTATTCCTGATGAAAAGAGGGTGGGATTAGGATTCTTTTTTTAAAAAAAAAAAATTGTGTATGTGTGGTTTGCTCACTTATGTGTTCATGCATTTGTGTGGTGTGTGTGTGTGTGTGTGTGTGTGTGTGTGTGTGTGTGTGTGTGTGTAAGCCAGAGACTGACAGTGGCTTTGGTCCTTAGCACTCATATAAAAAGCCAGGCATAGTGGCTCACATTGTAATCCCGGTGTTAGGGAGGCAGAGACAGGGAGAACCCTGAGCATCTAATTATACCTGATCTAACTGACATGTTCTAGAGTAGCCAAAGACTCCACCTCAAAAAAGCAAGGTAGACACACATGTAGCAGCAAACCCAGGGTGGTAGTTCAGGCCTGTAACCCCAGCCTTGGAGATGAGGCAAGAGGAGCACAATTTCCAAGCTAGCCCTAGGCACGCAGTGAGACTCTGACTCAAAAGGGGGGAGGCAGCAGAGTCAGGAGAGAGAACGAAGGGTGTATGTATCTATGTATCAGGTTCTGCAAGCATAAGCTGTTTCTATAGGGACCACAGAGGTGGGCACAGCTAGTACACAGACTTCAGGCCAGAAGCACTCCCATTACCAGCTTCTAACCCTGGAATAAACCCACTCCGGAACAGAGTGAGGATTCTCTTGAGGTAACAGGCCTGAGACTGCCTTCAAGCTCGGTCTTCACTGAGCCCACCCTCCTGCCATAACCTGAGCCACCTGTACCTTTTGGGAGAGCAGGCCTGGAGCTGTTTATAGGCACACAGCGTGTGGCTGCAGCTGCTCTCTCTCGATACAGCCAGGTGGGGCTCTGTCTGGAGCTATGCCAGAAGCCAGCCGGGCCACTTAAAGCCATGACCATGTTGATAAAAGTCTAATGGGTTCTTTTCAATTAATTGGTACTGCATGATAGAAAGTGTGTGGTGGGAACAGCCATTAATGGTAAAAAAAAAAAAAAAAAAAAAAAAAAAAAAAAAAAAAAAAAAAAAAAAACAAACTCCAGATCCTTGGGCTTTATGTCCCAGGGTAGCTGCCATAGCTTCCTCCTGTGAACTATGCCAGATGCTTTGTGGCTGGACTTCTGGGATTCCAAAGAATGACCTCTTCCTCCATACTGCCATTCCCAGCAACAAAACCTTAGCCAGCAACCTCAATTCAGAGTTTTTGATGCTGTAAATGGGAATTTTAGAGAGAAGCAGATAAAAGGGAGGGTGTGTTAAATACTGCAGGAGTACTTCTGCTTACATTATATCCTGTGTATTTAAATTTTTAAACATTCACACTTTAATGAATATACATGTATATGTCAAAATGAATTTTTAAGTGATAATGAAAGGTAGGCTCTGGGCATGGTAGTACATGCCTTTGATCCCACTCGGCATGAGGAGACAGGAGGATCTCTGTGAGTTCCAGGCAAGTCTGAGCTACATAGCAAGTAGCAGCCAACTAGTGCTACATAGAAAGACCCTGTTTCAAAAATGGAGTCGGCAAAATGGGAACCAAATGTCTTCCTTCTCTCACATTAACCTATGTCTAGTTCCTGTCCCAAGTGCTGACAGATGTGTAACCACTGTTCTAGTTTTGTCTGCATTTTTTTTTTTTTTTTTGGTTTTTTCGAGACAGGGTTTCTCTGTGTAGCCCTGGCTGTCCTGGAACTCACTCTGTAGACCAGGCTGGCCTCGAACTCAGAAATCCGCCTGCCTCTGCCTCCCAAGTGCTGGGATCAAAGGCGTGCGCCGCCACCGCCCGGCTTTTGTCTGCATTTATATGCATATATATGTATATATGCATAAAGATCTATAACGTTTCATCGAAAAGCAACGCTCAATCAAATACCTGCACATAGGTCTTCATTTCTGTTTCGATTAATTTTTAAATATCATTTAACAACCACTGAACTGGAGCATGGCCACACGAGCATGATCCCCAGAACCTACATAAAACTGTTCAATGTGGCAGCATATATGTCTCCAGTATTCCTACGGCAAGATGGGAGGCAGAGACATGAAAATCCATGGGCTAGAGAGCCTGGTGTACATAGTGGCGACGAGATCCTATTGAAACACAGTATAAGGTAGGGACTGACAGCCCAGGTCGTTCTCTAACCTCCACAAGTACACTATGGCACACATAAGAACGTGCATGCACACACATGCATTAACACATTATACATACATACATGCATACATACATACATACACACACACACATACACACATTTTTTAAATGTATCATGGAATTCTTTCCTATACCCAGACTCCTCTCCTTCACTTAGGGGCACTGGAGCATCCGTTGTGCGCATGTCAGCACTGTGATCTACTTACACAATCTTTTACTGATAGACACTAGGATCATTTGTATACTTAGAGAACATCATCATTATAAATACCTTTGTATACTTGCAGGAATATATTGTTCAAGTACTTTTCCAGAAGTAGATCTCTTGGGCCACAGTACACATGGGGTTTTAACAGCGAGATCAAATTGCTGTCCAATGTAGCAGGGCCAAGTTATGTTCTCATCAACTGCATTCTGGGTACATGCTTACTTTTTACCTGACAATATTGGTAATACTGAACTTCTTTTAGTGTTAGCATGATACAACACTTTATTTGTTTATGGAATAGGTGGGCTTGGCTCTCTGTGAATGGCCTGTTTGTTATTCTCGCCCTATCTTTTCCTTTATTTCTTTCCTCTCCGGTATTCTTATGTTCAGCAAATGTCTACATGGTTAGCAGTGTGCTGTGCCCTTGAGTTGCCCTGTGGAAAACCACCAGGGGCTTGGCCTCTTTGGAGCTTAGTGAGAGACAAACAGATGACAGCCGTGCAGGGAGGCTCTGTATGTCGTAGAGCATGGGGGTGGGAGGGGCTGGACTGGGCAGAAGACACTCCAGAGGAAACCAGCATCTAAGTCATGAGTAAGATTTAGAGGTTGCTGGGCAGTGGTGGTGCTTGCCTTTAATCCCAGCATTCTAGACGCAGAGCAGGCAGATCTCCGTGTTCAAGGTTAGGCCAAGACAGCCAAGGCTACACAAAGAAATCTCTCTCTTTCTCTCTCTCTCTCTCTCTCTCTCTCTCTCTCTCTCTCTCTCTCTCTCTCTCCCTCCTTCCCTCCCTCTCCCCCTCTCTCTCCGTCTCTCCCTCCTCCTTCTCTCTCTCTCTTTCTCTCTCCTTCTCTCTCTCTCCCTCTCCCTCTCTCTCTCTCATGCACGCACACAGGCACACACAGGGGGACATTTTAGATGAGAGAACATTGTGGAGGTCTTGTGAATAAGACGAGCTGATACCCAGGAGCAGACTTAGCAACATGGAAGTTATTAGTGACAATCACTTTAATTTCTTTCAATGATCCATTGGACAGAAGCCAAAGGAAACCTTGTCTGGACCTTCAGAGAAATGAGCTGTGTGAGTGTGTGTGTTTGGTTGTTTGTTTGTTTAGTTGTTTGTTTGCATATTTGTTTGTTTGTCTTTAAAATGTTCTTTTTAATGTGTTTTTACACAAGCGTCTTGTGGGAGTTGCTATAGAGATAAGAAGAGGGAGCGAGAGTTACAGAGGTTCTGAGTGACCCAGTATGAGTGCTGGGAACAGAACCCAGGTCCTCTGGAAGAGTAGCAAGCAAGTCCTGTTAACTGCCAAGCTGTCTCTCCCAAGTGTGACAAATATGCCTCTTTTCTAAAAATGTATTTTTGTTGTTTGTAGGGGTGGGGTGCATGTCTGTGCACCATGTATAAGACTAGTACCTGCAGAGGCCAGAAGAAGGCATTGAGTCTACTGGAACTGGAGATGCAGAAGGTCGTGAGCCACAGTGTGGGTGCTAGGAATTGAACCCTGGTCCTCTGCCAGAACAGGGTCTCAGATAGCTAAACTTTCCATAATGAAGTTTTAAAAGGCTAAAATGATTTGTTCTGTAAAGTGAAAGCACAAAGATATGGAGATCCGCTATGTTTGTGACATTTAAAATGCGGACTTGTCTTTCTTTTTTAACATCTGTATTAATTTTTTAGAATACATTTTTACTTGTTTTTTGATAGTTCCATACATGCGTCCTGAATCTTGACGATACCTACCCCAACACTCCTCTGCCACTAGTCTTCAACATGTCCCCTCCCACCTTCAGTTCCCCCTCCTCTTGTGGCTAACCTATTGAGTCCAGTTAGTGCTGCCTGCTGGACTGTTAGCTGTCATTGTTGGCTTCGTCTTGTCCAGGTGACCATGGCCACAGTGAGTGGCCGAGTCACATCCAGAAGACAGCATTTCCCAGCACCCTCCCTCCCCATCCTCTGGCTCTTGTGTTCTTTCTGCCTCTTTCCCAGGATGTGGCCTGAGCCTTGGGTGTTTGATGCACACGTCTCGTTTAGGGCTGGGCACTCCACAGTCACTTACTCTCAGCACTCTGACCAGCTACATAAAACTAGGTGGGGATGGCTCATGCCTGGAATCCCTGCACTTGGGGGGGGCAGATAGAGTGATGGCTAGCCACTGCAGAAGCAGGTTTCTCTGGCTAAGGCAGCACTAACCTTGAATACAAACATACGTATCAGAAGGGAGTCTGGCAACATATAAGAAAATGGGGACATCTTTAAGCCCAATATTGTTGCGGCCCGAGCTGCCCCACACTTGGGGGCCAGAAATGTTGAGAACTGCACTACCCCACGTTTGGGGGTCAAAATGTCTCAGACCATTCTGTCAATGTTGGAACCCGTACTGCCAAAGTCTTGGGGGCTAAGTTGTTAGAGCCTGCACTGCCCCAAGCTGCTCCAGTCCTCGGGTCAGGGTTCAGCAAGAGAGAGAGTGAGGACAGACTCAAAGAATGGAGACCAGACAGAGTGTGATTCAATCTTGTTTATTCTTCAGTCTCTCTTCTTCTCCAAGTCCCAAGTCTTGAGTTCCTAGTCCCTAGTGCCTCCAAGTTCCAAGTTCCAAGTGCTAAGTGCCTAATGCCTACTACCTAGTTCTTCCAAGTTCTCTAGTCCAAGTGTCTTCTACCTAATGCCTAATAACTAACTCCAAGTTGTACTGAACTCTTCTGTCTGCCTCTTGCCTTTTATATGTCTCACTTCTAAGCCACGCCCTTAAGTCATGCCCTTAGGTCTTGTCTCTAAATCTGATCTCTAAGTCACACCCTTAAGTCTAGGCTCTAAATCACAGCTTTAAGTCTCACACACCCAAGAGAAGATCCTGGGTATCTAAACCAAGATGTTATCAGAGTGTGCTCAGCTGTTGTAGGCTGATGTAATCAAGTCTCTTATCAGGGTATATGGCTCAAGATGGCTGCAAGGATGATAGCCGCCTTCTGTTGGATCCCCACACAATATACCATCATCATGTACCCTTCCAGATGCCTTCCAGATGTTTCTGAAAACTCCCAATATGGACGCCACCATTTACCTTCTCATTAGTCCAACACCTTCCTTTCCCTTCTTCTCTCCCTTCCTTACTGGGATCACAAGTCCTCATGAACTTAAACCAGTTACTTCATGTTCCAGAACCAGTGTGTTGTTACTCAAGGCAAAAGGGGGTTTATTTTTGTCTCACGGCAGGAGAGTCATGTGGCTAGATGAGGCAGCAGCTGGTTACATTGTAGCTGTAATCAGGAACCAAAGATGAACAGGAAGTGGGACTCAGCTATAAGCCCTCAAGGCCCACCCACTAGTGACCTACTTCCTCCAGTAAGGCTCCACCTACTAAAGGTTCCACAGCCTTCCCAAACAGTGCCACCATCTGGAGTTCAGGTGTTCAGAACATGAGTCTGTGGTGGACACCACATTCAAACCACAACTTGGAGTGCCTGAAAAATGAAGCTAGCAACAGCTGCCTAGCAACACAGCGAGGATTACATCTGACAATGTCTAAGAAGTCTCCAGCAGAGCCCAAGGCTCAAAAGCCCACAGAGGCTGGGGAGGTAGCCCAGCAATTAAGCTACTTTTTTTTTTTTTTTTTTTTTTTTTTTTTTTTTTGGTTTTTCGAGACAGGGTTTCTCTGTGTAGCCCTGGCTATCCTGGAACTCACTCTGTAGACCAGGCTGGCCTCGAACTCAGAAATCTGCCTGCCTCTGCCTCCCGAGTGCTGGGATTAAAGGCGTGCACCACCACCACCCAGCTAAGCTACTTTCTATACAGGCATGAGGACCAGAGTTTAGATCTGCAGGACTTAGAGAAATTTGGGGTGGGAATAGAAGCCCATCTGTAGTAAAAGCAGTCTATGGAGCCTCACAACAAGCCAGCCACACTAGTCATATCCAAAAGATAGGAGACCCTGCCTCAATGAGCAGACAAGATTGAGAATGATTGAAGAGAACTCCTGGCATCAGCCTCCAAGCTTAGACACACATACACACACACACACACACACACACACACACACGTGCGCATATGCACACAATGATACATAGCACATGCATATGCATAAAAATAAAGCCCAGAGAAGTCAGGAAGGAAATAAAAAAAAGAATGAAAATGACCAGAAAGAGCAGAAAACTATGTGGCCCTCTTGGCTTTGCCATTATTGGCAGGCACAGAGTCAGAATTACAAGAAAGGCTTCACCACTATGGGTAAGGATACAGTCAGAATTAATGCTATCCTGCAAGGAGAAAGATAAACAGTAAGATTGTTAACACTGTTGAGGAATGATGGGCAATGGGTGGGGGCAGGAACTGATCAGAGCTTACAAGTCTCCTATAAGAAAGAAGTGTCCCTCTTGGGGGCTCGCAGAGACTGAGCCACTAACAGCATACACGGGCTAGACCTAGCCTCCTGCACATATGTAGCAGATGTGCAGCTCAGTCTTCATGCGGGTCCCCCAACAACTGGCAGGGGCTGTCCCTAAATCTGTTGCCTGCCTATGGATCCCATTTCTCTAACTGGGCTGCCTTGTCTGGCCTCAGTGGGAGAGTACGTGCCCTGTCCTGCAGAGAATCGATATGCCAGTGGGGGAGGGGTGTGGTGGGATATCGTCCCACTATATTTGTATAAAGCTCAACGATTGGGCTGTATGAGAGGTAGGCGGAGTGAGGATGAGGAAGAGGAGGAACTGAGAGGCAGAGACCTAGGAGCCATGGAGAACCATGCATGTATCGAGAGCAGACCTGGGTAACAACTTATATCTAGGTCAGTTAATTGGTTAGCACTTATAATCGTGTGGGCATCTCATTATTTGAGCATTACCAAATATATAAAGCTATTGGATAATCTTTAAACATTAGAGCCGAATTTCTACCGGGTACCTCGCGGATGACAGGATGGTCTAGGCTCAACCAAGCATTGTGCAGATTGGCAGAGCCCGTCTCCCACGCTGGCGTCTCGAGGGTGGCAGGGCCAGTGCTTCTGGCCCTCCTGAGCCAAGCCGAGCAGCAGCGAGAACACGCGGCTGCTCATGGCCTCAGGCCTTGCCGAGTCAGGAAGATGGCAGCCCCGTACCACAACACAGATCGGGTGCGGCTGTTTTAAAATATTAACCATAACGGAGGGGGATACCTAACCAGGCCTCCCCAATCTCAGAAAAGAAGAGGAAGGGGTGGGGGTGGGGGGCTATGTGAGGGAGGAACTGGAAAGAAGGACAGACAGGCCATTAATTAGTTCCTCTCTCCCGTGCCTTATTCTTCCCTTGCTGCCTTTTCCCCTCTGTTTTGCATCCTTTTCTCCTTCAGCCACTCCCACCCATCCTTCATTTTTCTTCCAAGTTCACATAGAATGGAATGGTTGAGGTGAGGGAGTGGTCAAGCCAGAGGTGGTGAGCTTTCAAGCCATTCGTGCCCCAGGCCCATTAGCTGAGTGAGTGTGGTATGCAGATTGCTTCCTTATACACACCGGAGCTTACCAGAGAAACTGGTTCGTTTGTCTCCACAGCCTTGCGAAGTCGCTCAGGCCGCTCCATCATCAATGGTAACTGGGCCATCGATCGCCCGGGGAAATACGAGGGCGGAGGGACCATGTTCACCTACAAGCGACCGAACGAGATCTCCAGCACTGCTGGGGAGTCCTTCTTGGCTGAAGGTCCCACTAATGAAATCCTGGATGTCTATGTGAGTTTGGGGGGTTCAGGGTGCCCTCTGGGTTTGGGCTTCTATGGCTTCCAAGGAATACACTTTGAATAAGCAAAACGTCTTTGCCCAGGCCCGATAAAATCATTTGAGTGAAGTCTGTTTGAGGGACTCCTTCCAGTGCTTGGCATTGATCTTTGACATTTACCCCTGAATGTATGAGGCTCACAGAAACCATAAACTCTACCAGGTGCTTTATTACCCTCGGAGTTTATGGACCCAGTAAAAACAATTTTACTTGTTGAACCGAATCAGAGGCAAACAAATCCCATTTCATGAGGCCTGGAGCTCCTCCAGGCTCTCTCCTCCCAATGCTAATTCGGCATGTTTTCTTTTATGGCAAAAGAAAGAAAATGCCAAGTGCAAAGCAACCCCACAGGCTCAACCTTCTCAACCCTGTCAAGGCAAATGGAGAAGGAACACTCCAGATGACCCCAGATGAAATGGTGAAGCCCAAGCTGCAGTACAAAAGTTCCCTGCTTCACACACAACACGAGGCTGGGATTACTTTACTTGAAGCCGGAATATTCAGTTGGCCAAGAGTTGTTTTTAATGGTCTTTTTAAAAAGAACCTACTAGAAGGGCCTAAGGCACTGAGTCTATAAAGTCTTGCAAGCATGAGAACCTGAGTTCTAGCCGCAACACCCACATAAAAGATGGGTGTGTAATCCCAGAACTGTGGAAGCAGGGACAGGAGGATCCATGGGACTCAATGGCCAGCCAGCTCAGCCTAATAAGAGAGCCTCAGGTCCTAGTTAGAGACCTTATCTCAAACAGTATGGTTGGTCCAACACCCAAGGTTGACCTCTGACCTCCACATGCACACATACACACATACATGTGTGCACACACACTAAGTCACTAGAATCCAGTCTTCTGAAAAGATGTGAAACTAAAGGATGTCAAGAAACAAAAGCTTAAAATAAATACACAAATACCTACTATCCCCAGAGCCACACTGGTCTCTGAAATATTTGCTGTATCAGAGCTTTAGAAATGGTGTCTCTGGCTCAAGAGTTCTGGTCTGTTCTTCTTAAGGGATAGTAGACTGGACGTTACAAAAGAAGCCTTGTTTTAGTTAATTCAGGGTCTTTTTTGTGAGTCATCCAGTTGGTTGGTTGATTCTGGGTAAATCTGAATGGCATCGAAGGTGAAGGTTTTGCCTGTGAACGGCCTCCTGTGGGTGGTCTAGGAAAGGTTGCCAACAATAACCCCATAAACAGCATAAGGCTTTCAGTAGCAGAATCTAGTACGTTTCCTCACAGAATAGAGAGAGGCACAGGAGAGGGCAGAAGGAGAAACAGAGTTTGTGCAGAAGGGACTGAGAGGGCTGGGGTACACAGCTGGGATCTGCAGTGTCCCTCAGGGGTCCCATGCTCAGCACCAGATTTCTGGTGCTGAGTCAGTCTTGGCTTATGGTGTGAGGAGTCATGTGCCTCTCACATCTGCCTGCCTCTGGGTGAGTGATAGGTAAGAAACACAGTTCATGAGTGGGAAGAAGGCAAGAGGGGGTATCGTGAGTGGGAATTGCAGGCGTGACTCATGGGTGAGTGCAGGGCTATGAGACCTCAGAAACCAATCAGAATTCTCCTCTCTCCTCCTGGTGAAGAAATTCAAACAAGAGATCCGGAGGCTGGCTCTGGGTTGCACAGCTGGTCAGCAAGAACCACTTTACAGAGGGAAATACCAACAAGACAGTGTCCCCTTGCTTGGCTCCCGAGTAAACTGTAGATTTGGGTGCTGCTCCTCCAGTCTGCCCATCACTCTGCATTCTCCTGTAACAGCTGTGAGCAGAGGATGAGCTGGCAGAGAGGAGGGATTCTGTTGGCCTTGCTCAATCATTGTGTGCCTCTGTCCCAGGCCTCTGCAGCCCAGCCAGCTTCCGCCTGGCAATCCTGCTAACTTGTAGTTTTTATTGTTTGTTTGCTTGTTTTTATCATTGTTTCCTGAAAGAAGATGACCCAGGTAAACTTACACTTTTATATGTGTTGTTGTTGTTTCGGTTTTTGTTTTGTTTTATTTTGAGTTTTGTTGTTGTTGTTGTTCATTTGTTTTTTGGTTGGTTGGTTATTTGTTATTTGGGGGTTTTGTTTTGTTTTTTGTGTTTTGTTTGTTTGGGATTTTTGTTGTTTTGGTTTCGTTTGGTTTTTTTTTCCAGCCTGGATTTTGGTTTCCCACTCTATTTCATTATAGTTCTGAGGCTTCCTGTGGATAAAAATGAGTAAGATCAGGCAGCCAACAAGAGAGAGGACTGAGGACTGGGACCAACTTGAGCTAGCGAGCCTTACTGGCCTGGTACAGGACATTAAAGGACCCTTACTGTTCTAGGCTAGCCCTGCTCAGGAGATCTGGTCCTTGTTTGCTTGACTCTGCCACCACCTAGCAAATCACTGTAGATTCCTCTACAGTGTAAAGACCTCGGGACATTTCGAGGCCACTGATCCAAGCCCTGGCTGAGAATAGCTGTCTAATGCAGACTTTATCAGATCTTAACTTTTACCTTTATAAAATCTTCACCATTCACCCACTTTTCTTCATTCACATGCACATGATGTCTTTAATTCTTCAACAGCAGCCTACGAGAAACCACTGGAAATAACCTCCTCTAAGATGCCATTTGTTTATTGCTGCAACTTGCACATTTAACTATAGTACCGTTTACGTGATCGAGACCAAAGCCATCCAGAAAGGGGTGTGTGTATGCAGGCTGTGGTAACATTGGCTTTGTGTCCTCAGATGATACACCAGCAGCCCAACCCAGGGGTCCACTATGAGTACGTGATCATGGGGAATAATGCCATCAGCCCACAGGTGCCACTGCACAGGAGACCAGGTAAAGCCCCTTGTTTTGGCACTAAGCATGCTGGGTCACTTTCTCCTAAAGCTCTCTTTCTCGCTCTCTTCTTGTGCCCCTGCCCTCTGTGTGTCCCAAACAGTGCAAAGAAAACCTGTGCGCACGTATTTCAAGTTAGTGGACTTGGCATCAGAACATGTTTCTCCGTGTAAGCCTCACTGATGGGTTATTTCATTCATTCACTTGATACTAAGCGGCAGTTAGACATTCTGGCCCCACATCTGAGATGATTACGTTGGCCGAGGTATCGAATGACCTTCCAACCAGTAGCTCAAGATGCAGATAGCGGTCACACAGTTCTGAAGGTCAGAGGTCTCAAAAGACTTTCATGAGGCCAAGACCCAAGGTGCTCCAAGCAGAATCCATTTCTCTCTGGTTTGGGCTTCTAGAAACCTCAGCCTCCGTGGCTTCTGACCCCTTCCTCCACCCCCAAAGCCAAGCTGGTGACTCTTTCCTGCCCACCTAAAACTACTCCAAAGATAGCATCAGGGCTGTGTACCTAGCAAGGAAAGGACCAGGGTTCAGATGTCCAGAATCAACTTCAATTGCCAGGTGTCCATGGCAGCCCACCTGCAGTTCCAGTGCTCAGAAGGCCGAGGCGGAGGATCCCAGAGCAGGCAGGCTGGAGTGGCTGCATCAGTGTGCTCTGGGTTTAGCTGAGAGATTACAGTAGAAAGCAATCAAGGAAGGCTCTTGGTATCAACCTCTGGCCTCCACATCCATGTGCACATGCACTGTAACACATGTGCGTTCACATACATGTAAACAGATTTGTACATGTAGACACACATACACATGCAGGGGGAAAAGAAATAATAACACAAATTAAAACAAAACAAAAAAGTATCAGCTTTTAGTTCCCTTCTCCTCCCAGAGGGAATGTCTCTTACCAGTGTGATGTATCTGCCTTGCTCCTTTCTATTTAAAAAAAAAAAAAAAATACAGCCTTTCTGCAGATAATTTGAGCATTTGTCTACATATCAAATATCATTCTTTGCAGTTAGTCAGTTCAAAACCAACCTGAACATTATGCTCTTCTGAAGTCGGCAGAGCATTCACTCTCAGTCAGCCCAGAGGTGCAGACACCTGATGGGTGTCTGTGTGCACACATGCTTGCAGCAAGGCCCTGGGATCTGGGAGGGGCTAAAGCAACCCGTAGATCCTGACTGCACTGACTCTGCTGACGTGCTCACAGGCACAGCCTCATGGAACCTTCCGGCTTCTGCTGGGGGCAAAAATAAAGGGTGAGATTGAGAGTTGACCCCCAATCTCACCCCAAACGTGGTAAGGTTCCAAGGATATTGTGTGGTCCATGCTGGGGTCCTTGGGGCTCAGGAAATGCAAAGCCCCAGGCCACTGGAACTTCGATGTCTAAAAAGGTCTTCTCTGCTATGCCCTTGCCCTGCCCACCACTGATGCCCGAGGGAATTCCACCACATTATCCTTCCTGAGAGCCCCGGGCTGCACTGTGCTCAGGGAGGGTCCCCTTAAACCAAACAACTTCCATTATTTGTTAAAATGAAGATAAGCAAGAAAGTTCAAGCGCATAGCTACCTTTCAAACTTGAAGAGGAACAGAAACAGAGACGGCCGCATCTCTGCACACGTGTGTGTCCGTGTGTGTACAAAGCCAAGTCTGTGCATTGTTGCTCGGCAAATGTCACATCGGCCATGCTGCTGAGTTAGAGCAGATATACTACTGAGATAGAGCAGTTAGTGCTGCATCCTTTTGTAATTCCATTTCAAAGTTGTGCTGTGATGTCATTTAATTCTTACCGTCTGTACACATTGAAGCCTGTTGTCTTGCTGTGGTCTATGCCATATTTTAGTAACCATATTTTTTATGCACAGCTTTAAGTAAGAAAATGAGACCATGTATAGGATAAATATTCTAGAAACGGCACAAGTAGGTCAAAGAGTAAGTGCATTTAAAACTTAGAGCTCTGGTGCCAGCCTGTTCTCCAAAAGCTGGCGTCTGTGCATAACCTCGTGCATACTGAAAGAAGTGGATGTTAGCTTCCAGCAGAGGACCTAGGGACATGAGCTTCCAGACTCTCTAACTCTTATCATGAGGTAGAAAAGAGTTGAGGGTCTTCCTGGACCATGTCTTCACAGGTGATGTGTCCATTATGAGTGGAGCTGGGAGAGTTTTTTACGGCTTTTGGCTGTTTGTGTGTTTGTTGGGGAGGGACCATCTTCCCTGTGGCCTTTGACAATTCCTTACTGACTTTTTTTCTACAGATTTTTTTGTTGTTGTTGTGTGTCACATGTGTTACCTGGTACCTCAGGAGGTCAGAAGTGGGTGCTGGATTTCCTGGGACTGGAGTTTTAGATGGTTGGGAGCCACCCCATATGGGTCTGGGAATTGAATCAGGGTGTTCTACAAAAGCAGTACGTGCTCTTAACCAATGAGCCATATCTCCAGCCCCTTGTTACTGATTTTTAATAATGTTTTAAACATGAGAGAGATAAGTATTTCCTCTTCCAAAACATCACTGTCATTTCAAATGAGCTCCTGTCCAGTGGCAAAACTCTCCTTTTTCATCCTTCTTCAACTCAGTGTGCAGAGGAATGTCACTTCTGTGCGTGTGCTGCCTTTCCTAGGAGAACCTTTCAATGGACAGTTGGAAACGGAAGGTGGAGGTCAGGGGGACAGGGAAGAGAGGGAGAAGAACCAGGAGAAGGAAGACTCACGTGTCGAAGCCCCTGAGGTATTCACATCAGAATCCTCGCAGACCTTCCCAGTCAGGCAGCCGGAGAGATTCCCTTCCCACCGGCCAGACAACTTGGTGCCCCCAGCACCACAGCCCCCCAGGCGAAGCCGGGACCACAACTGGAAGCAGCTGGGGACAACAGAATGTTCCACCACCTGTGGGAAAGGTAAGCCTGTGTGGAAATCCCACACAGCCGGGCAGATAAGGGAGGGCCCAGGGGATGAGGCATGACACGAGCCTCATCAAGATGAACCACCTGCGAGATGGTTTGCTCATGTGACATACTGGGTTAGAGGTTCCCAAGATAACCCATAGGCTCACCCAGCAGTGGGACTTAAAGAGTCAGAAAAATCTGTGCTCTCACCCCTGCTTATCACAGTGAAAGAATACAGATTGGAGTGAGCAAGCAGACACATGGGCCAAGTCCAGGAAACCAGTCCAGGGACAGGGATTCCCTTCCAGCGATGATATGTAACAGTTCACACCAAAGACTACCAACCAGAGATGCCCTACTCAAGCTTTGGTGCCCAGGTGTTTACAAAAGCATCCCCAGACCTCACGCTGGCACCCCAGAGGTCACACTGACACAGTAAAGCAGGGCATCAAGCACACAGAAACAGACGACATTCACTGTCACACTAGGCCTTCATGACTCAAAATCTCAAGGATAGGAAACACTCAGGCAGAGTGTTACCATGCCCCAAGATTGTGTCCCAGAAGCTACTCAACAGAGACAGGCGGGGGTGGGGGGTACATGGATCTCTGAGTTTGAGGCCAGCCTGGTCTACAGAGTGAGTTTCAGGATAGCCAAGAGAAACCATGTCTCAAAAAAAAAAAAAAAAAAAAAAAAGCAAAACAATAACAACAAAACAGCCAGCATAGATCTGAGTTGAGCTCTCCTTGTGGCTATACTATAGTCAACAATCAGAGAACATGCACGCGTACTCCAGAGTCTAAAGATTGAGAGGTCAGGCTTATAGATGGCTGCTGTGGATGCTGTGATCTAAAGGTTTCAGGGGAAACAACACATCTGAGGTCTTGGCATTTCGTTCCAAGTTTTCCCCTCACTTTCGTACTCTCCAGATAAAAATGTTAACCCCAGGTTCATCCAGTGTCCAACCCAGTCAGCCAGGACCATCAGAGAAGAGCCCCTACCCTAACAATGTCATATTTGTTAACTGTTGACAGAAGGGAGCCCGTGTGCCAGAGGCAGCATGAGGCCTCTCTTTAAGGAGAAGGCAGACGGTGTAGTCTGAGGAGAAAGGTGGAGTTTCAGTGAATTTAGATAAAATGGCGTCTTGATAGGCTCGAAGCAAAACATGGCAGCACGTTTATATCAAGGCTGACCTTGAGTGACAGGGTCCACATCAGGTCTAGACTGTAACACAGATCCAAGCCTCTTCCCTTGGCAACTCCAAAGTCAGGACGGTTGGGAAGAGTCTGGAAGCCCTTGTGTGACTGCTGGGCCCCGTGCTCTGGAAATTGACTCTGCCTCTGTTTCGGGGTGACTTGCAGTCCTCCTTGCAAGGAAACACCCGTGAACTACAGTCAATCTATTTTTTTAAGATTTATTTATTTTATGTATATGAGACACTATAGCTGTCTTCAGACACACCAGAAGAGGGCATTGGGTCCCATTACAGATGGTTGTGAGCCACCATGTGGTTACTGGGAATGAACTCAGGACCTCTGGAAGAGCAGTGGGTGTTCTTAACTGCTGAGACATTGTTATAATCTTCTCCCTATATAGGCCGAGAGCATCTTATTCAGGTGTTGCCCTGAAACAGTTGTTCTCTGAGGAGATGTTACTATAGAAACAAAAGCTGTGTCCCACTCCACACTTCCTAAAACCTGGAAATCTACCCGAGACATTGATTCGATGATTAGTTGGAGTTGTTTGGTTGGTTGTTTGTTTGGTTGGTTGGTTGGTTTGGTTGTTATTTTTTCTTCAAGAGACTTGAATCTGGGCTGGGAAGATGGCTGGGATGGGAAGATGGCTCAGTGTATAAGAAAGAACACTTGCTTTGCAAGCATGAAGACCTGAGTTAAAAATCCCAAAACCCACTTTAAAGTTATACATGGAGCATAAGCCTCTGTAATCTCATCTCCCTACAGAGAGATGGGAGGCAGAGACATGAAACTCCCAAATTGCCTACCCTGGCCTACACAACAGAAAACAAGAGAAAAATCTGTCTGAAAAAAAAAAAAAGTAGAAAAACAAAGACCAATATATCAGGTTATCCTCTGACATTTATACATGCATACACACACACACACACACACACACACACACACACACACGGGGGTGGAGGGAGAGAGAGAGGAAGGATCAGATCCATCTTGGATCTGATGATATCTTTTGCAAGAGCACTAGCCTAATGGCTTTTGGGACTAGAATTTAAGTCTTTGATTTATTTTTATTTGGGGGTAGGAGGATAGGACTGGGTGGCTGGAATTCTTTATGCTCAAAGCCTTGATAATTCCACAATGATTGATTCTGCCTGGTAATTGGAGAATTGATGTACAAGCTCTTGTTGCACCCATTTTGCTCAGACTGCAAATGTGGCCTGAAGAGTGGCTACCCTGGCTGCTATTGTAAGTCTGTAAGGGGAAATAAGATGCCTGTAGACTGTGTCTTGACAGAGCCAGACAGCTAGAGATAACTCTGCCAAAAGGCCAAAATCATTTTAATAAGATTTTATCCTAGGCATTACAGAGATAAGCAGAGTATCTCAGCGTTGACAAAGGAACCTCAGATCCAAATGGACTCCTTTCCAACTCTTCTGCCTCTTATGAATTGGTGTGGGGCCCAGATAGCTCAGAAGAAACTGCCACTGCATGGTTTGCAGTCCAGAATTATATGTGTAAAAGATTCTTCCCCATCCTGTGTAGAGACCACACGATATTGATTTGTGGATATAGTGAGGTAAGGTCTGAAGAACTTGATCCCCCAGGTGGTCATTCAGCAGGCCCCTCTCTGCTCTGTAACAGACATGATGGAGAAACACCTCAGAATCAAAGTGCATTCAGCCTTTCCCCGAGCTGCTTCCCTCTCCCTCCATTACTATCCTCGGGCACCTGACCAACACACTCCTCTTCATACTGCATATTAATCCCATTTCTGTGACAAAAGATCTGACAAAGAAGCAAAGTTGAGGTAGGAAGGGTTTGTTGTAGCTCACAGTGTGAGGGTCCATCACAGTAGGATGTCATGCAACAGAAGCTTCAGGCAGCTGGTCACATTGTATCTGCCCTCAGGAAACAGAGGGCCATGAATGCTTGTGTTCCGCTCCCTTTCTCCTTTTTATTCAGTCTAGGACCCGAGCCAAGGGAATGGCGCTGCCCACGGTTAAGGTGGGTCTTCCCACCTCAGTTAATCTGAAAGTTCCCTCACATGCATGCTTAGAGCCTGGTCTCATAGGTGAGTTTTCAAGGTTACAATATTACATCATCTAGTCCACTCCCCAGGTCAGGTGTCTCTTCCACTGTGGAGCCTGCCTGATTATATGCTTCAAGTAAGCACTCTTTCCTAGGAACTCGCAGCACTTCAGGACACATTCCTTGGCTGGAATGTCTCCCCCAGTTTCCACTTCCTAGCCTCAGTGCTCTGCATCATGGTGAGCACGTATTTTTTTTCTCTGTGTGAGGCTCCTCAGATGTTTTCTGAATAAATTGATACATTGTTACCACATTTTTAATGTACCCAATGTGAACTATCAGAAAAGACACAAGAGTAGTGTTTATGTCTTTAGTGTTCTTGCCTTTACCCGTGCTCTGTGAATAGCATAAAGAATGTGAAATTATTTTTCTGGATTTAAAAAAAAAATTGTGTGTATGTGCCTGCATAAGTTTATGTGCACCTCATGTATAAAATTCCCAAAGAGTCCAGAAGGGGGCGCCAGAGCCCCGAGAACTGGTGCTTGTGAACAACTACGAGGACAGTGGAAGCTGAACCAAGATCTTATGGAAGTATTCTTAACTCTTAACCAATCCCAAGAATGTAAATTTGTATGTCCAGATTAAATTGTGTTTTTCTAAGGCAGCCTTTACTTTTTACACTTTGTACACACACACACACACACACACACACACGTACACACCAGAATGTGAAGTATGAAATATAAGACCCACATGACCCATTTCAAATATGTAGCCTGTACATATGCACACCGTGTGTGCACGTGTGTGCCACGCTTAGCATTTACTGCTGGAGGTATCTGAGGCGACTCTCCCATTCTCTTCTTTACCCTGTGAACAGCACTGGCCCTGAAGCCAGAGAGTTTCTGAAGGGAGCCTTGAAAATAAAGCATAAACGGATACATTTTTCCTTCTTCTCCCTGTGACAAACAGCAGGAGCTGGCAGACACCTCCTGTGCTCCTCCAGCAAGCATTTCCAACCTTTGACACTGTGCCACAATATTGTCGTCTACAAAGCTCCTGATCACAAGCCTCGCAGTCAAGTTCAATATTTTTACAGCTTTTGTCTTGAGCCACATTCATAGCTACCTTTGGCCACATGCAGCCCTTGGGCCACAAGATGGACACCCCTGGGACCCTGTGCCCCCCATAAGAGCGGTAGCAGCAGACATGCTGGGAATGGGGAATGTAATGCAGATGCACAAGGCATGTGGGTAAACTGAGTCCTCAGCACAAGTGACAAGTGTGCCAGCACTGTGTACTCCTTGGCTACACAACCCAAGTCCCCGTCCTGGAGAGATCCTCACCTGCCCCTCACAAATGCCCAGACCTCTGCCAGCCTCCTGGTTTGACTCTCTTGGTTCCTGTATTTCTAAGCCTGGGGTTAGTCAACTTTTTTCTTTTCTTTCTTTTTTGTTAAAGATTATTCTTTTTAAGATTTATTTATTTAATTTATGTGAGTACACTGTCACTGTCTTCAGACACACTAGAAGAGGGCATCAGATCCCATTACAGATGGTTGTGAGCCACTATGAGGTTGCTGGAATTGAACTCAGGACCTCTGGAAGAGCAGTAGGTGCTCTTAACTCCATCTCTCCAGTATTACCCCCTTTCTTTTTTCAATTTTTTTCTTGATACTTCTTTTATCTAACTCTTTATAGTGTCTCCCAGCCTCGACACTGCTCCCCAATTTCTGCTTCTGTTTCCAATGTGCTGTGCTTCTGGGTTGACCAATATGCCTACATACAAGCCTGGACAACTGCTCTCAGGTTCATCCTGCTGTCTGAAGCCCAGCCAGCATCTTCCCCTGCGCCCTGTCCTTGCTTGTTAGCAACCAGAGGAATCATTGGAGATGTGCCAAGTGACAGTAACCCTTTCTGCAGATACTAAAGCTAACCCAAAGAGGGAAAAAAACATTGCAGTCACCAGAGGCAAAAGTTATCAAGCTGATATTTTTCTCAGAATCAGAGAGACAAAGGGCCTCTCATTTCATCTGTTTGGTACCTTTCCATGGAGCTGGGCCATGGACATTGAGCAGTGCATGTAAGAGCAGTCATACAGAAGGAGAGGCAGGAGTGGCCATCTGCCAGACAACCCCAAGCAAGATCCATCTTTCCAGGCACAGAGCGTTCCTACGGTATCCTATATCGTTTGTGCTGTGTGTATTAGGTTTCCCCTTCTGTGAGTGCCAAGCAGTTGGGGTACCTTACTTTAGCTTCTCAATCCACAAAGCTTTAAGTGGAAAAGTTAGACTCACGTGGTCTAGAGGGAAAGGAACGGGCTACCTAAGAACTTTGCCTAATCCTCTGATAGCTGAATTTCAAATGCACACTGCAGGCTGTGTACTGGGTCTTATTCATCTTGGTAACTTCACACGGTGTGCTTGATGTTGGCTGAATTTAATTTAAAATTATCTCCCGGAGCTGGAGGGATGGCTCAGCAGCTAAGAGCACTGACTGCTCTTCCAGAGGATCCAGGTTTGGTTTCCAGCATCTACATGGCTGCTGACAACAGTCTGTCATTCCAATTCCAGGGGATCTGACATTCTCATCTCTGTGAACAAATATGGTGCACAGACATGCATGCAGCCAAAATACCCAAACACATAAAAATAAATCAATCAACATTTTTAAATAAAAATGTATACTATGTAAGGGATTAAGGCATGTTGCTGAACAAAGTTTAATACCAAGAAGGGGAGTTTTTTTGGTTGTTTTGGGGGTTTTTTTGTTTTTTTTTTTTGTTTTTTTTTGTTTTTTTTTGTTTTTTTTTTGTTTTTGTTTTTGTTTTTGTTTTTGTTTTTTGCTATTAACTTTATAGTCACAACTGCTTTTAACTCTGCTGACAGTTGGCCTTAATTGGAACATATTAAAGAATGGTACATATTTACTGACACAATAATTTCAACAAATGATTATTTCAGATTCAAAACTCTCTTTTAAACTGTCATGTGTTTTATACAAGCTCCCTCTGGCTCAGGGCGTCACATGAGGCCAGTTTGAAGGATCCCTGCCCTACATACATGATGGATGACATTGAGGCACTCGTGTTAAAGTTGTGGCTGAGTGCTGGGCCGTCATGTACTCTCAGTCTCTTGAATAGCTGAGTGTCTGGGCATCCGCTGCCATCCATTGCGAAGGAACATTTCTCTGACTAACACAGAGAGTAGCAGATAGGTGTGAACCCAAGTGTTTACAAGGCAGCTCGGCACCCCGTCACTTTAGAGGTGACATGGACAGCAGTAGTAGCTTCCCCTAGAACTTAGCAGCATCTCAGCCATGGGTTCTTAACTGGATTTATAGTACCAGGTATGGGTTCCCTGTAGGGAGCAGGTAATAATAGGGGTGGGAAATTTAAGAAATCAGAAGGCACTTATACATGTGTTATAAAACTATCAAAGAACAAATTTAATAAGTTTTTTTTAAGAAACTTTAAAAGAAAAAAAGTTAGCCTTTGTGGTACAATTAAAACTGGTGAGTTACAGTTCTTGGGGAAGGGGGATTTAATCAGTTAGAAGCACAGATATGCACAGTTTTAAAGGAATTACAATGCTCTTCCTAGGAAGAGTTATGTGTTTCATAATGACCTCTAGTAACACTCACGTTCGACCAGCAGGTGGCAGCAGAGAGAAAAGCAAAATTGAATTAAGACCTAGAAATTACCCTTAACTGGCTTTTTATAGAAAATAGTTTGTCCTTATTAAGGCAATAAAACTAGTCTGTGTGTTCAAAATAAAAACACGAAACAGTTACTAGCTTTCCAGAAAGGTACTTCAAGCTTAGACCTCTGATAGGAGCTGAGGTGAGGTGAACCAGAACTGACCTGTCCAGGGAAGCTCTGCCTCATGGGAAGCCAGTGGATGCTAAAAAGACTGATCCCCTGAATTGGGACACTGTTGGATCATGGGAAGTGTGTTACAAAGTAGGAAGGCAGCTGCTCTTCTGCAAGTCTTGAGTCTCCTCTGCTTCAGCCTCTTGTGTGCACCTGGCTAGCAGGCCAGTTCATTCCAGTTAGACTGGTGGACAGCCCCCTTCCCTGACACATGTACACAGACACACTATGCCTGGCCATTTTTCTGACTCCAGACAGACCCTCCAGGGCATTTTCTCACGGACACCTCCAGAGAATCTTGGGGCCGTTTCTGTTTGTGCCCACTCTATGCTCACCCCATTGACTAGTGAGCTCTTTTGCTGTCTCTGTGTGTGCATTTGTGTGTGCACATGCATGTACATATACATATATACATGTTTTCACAGGTGAATGGGTGTGCATGAGTGTGTGTGTGTGTGTGTGTGTGTGTGTGTGTGTATCAGAGGACAACCTTGGGTGTCATTCTTCAGGAAGTCATCCACCTTATTTTTGAGAGAGGACCTCTTTTGGGGACCTGGAGCTCACCAGTTGGGCTAGGCAGCTGGCCAGCAAGCTCCAGTAACCCACCTCTCCAACACTGGGATTCTAAGCATATGCCACCATGCCTGGCTTTTTGACAGGTGCTGGGAAACTAACTTTTTTTTTTTTTTTTTTTTTTTTTTTTTTTTTTTTTTTTTTGGTTTTTCGAGACAGGGTTTCTCTGTATAGGCTGGGAAACTAACTTAAGTCCTTGTACAAGGTTCTAACTGACTGAGCCATCTTCCCAAGCACATCTTAAACAACTATAAAAAATATTAAAAAATTCTACTCTAATTATACAATTAAACTGTAAAAAACTATTTAAAAATTGTCTTTCTTTTACAAATAGATTCTAAGCTCGTTGAGGACAAGAACTCTGTGTGTGTGTGTGTGTGTGTGTGTGTGTGTGTGTGTGTGTCCTTTGCACACCCACAGCCCCCAGCAAATCCATGTGGGTATGTCTATCAACAAGAGTTTTAGGGATACAGGACTTGACCTCTCTATTCCTGTACCCTCCCTTCACCATCCCCCAAATCCCTGCTCATTTTCACCACAGCCCAGCATCCCAGGGTGTGGGCTGACCTTCAGGCATCTTCCTTGTCATTGCAGGATCGCAGTACCCTATCTTCCGCTGTGTGCACAGAAACACACATGAGGAGGTTCCAGAGAGCTACTGTGACTCCAGCATGAAGCCGACCCCAGAGGAGGAGCCCTGCAACCTTTTCCCCTGCCCAGCCTTGTAAGAGGCCTCCCTGGTCACCTCTCTACAGGTTCCTTCTGATTGACAGCCATAAGATCGTAGTAGCAGATACATTTGAATTTTTAACCCCATATCAATTTGATGTGCGAACATTGACTGGGATTGTGTGCAGGATATAGACCCCCTTAGCAAGCCTGCCTGCCTTTCTAGAGGAACTGAGGGGCTAGTGATCGCAAACAAATCAACAAGCTTAGCCAGGAAGCCTGTCTAGGAAAACTGGGGAGGCCATAGGAATAAGAACCCAGTAAGAAAGCTCAAATGTGAGCTGAGTATACAGACGGTGCCAAGTCAGTGTGGAAGAGTCAGGAGGTATATCCAAGAGAGGTTGGCAATGCGTTATTGGGTGATAAATGAGACAGCCTCAGATGGATTAGGACAGGTCCTGAAAGGTCAAAACTTTATCCTTACAGAAAAAAAAAATCCAAATATATGCTTGATCATGTTTCATTCACTAATTGCCAAAGAGTGGCCATGAAATGACGGGCAATAGAAGACACCTCCATTGAGATGTCTCCGATCCCAAGAGGGTTAGCATTATAGGGAAATCAGGCTAATTTGGGGGTGTCGTTGAGAAGCTCTGCTTTGATCACTAGATAGAAATCATCTGTGCCTTCTCACTCTTTCTATAACTGTGTACCTAAAGGATCAGGCAAGCTAGTCACAGTATTCCCAACTGGCCCCCTTACAATCACAGGGTCTTCAGACTGCTCCAGGAAGAGGGCTCCTCTCTCCCCACACCCAGTGATTGTGTTAACTGATCTTCTCTCCCTCTCTGTCTACCCCCAATCCATTCCACGAGCCAGCTGGGACATCGGGGAGTGGTCCGAGTGCAGCAAGACCTGTGGCCTGGGCATGCAGCACCGCCAGGTCCTGTGCCGCCAGGTGTATGCCAACCGTAGCCTGACGGTGCAACCCTACCGCTGCCAGCACCTGGAGAAGCCGGAGACCACCAGCACTTGCCAGCTCAAGATCTGCAGCGAGTGGCAGATTCGAACTGACTGGACCTCGGTACAGGACCTCCCCCTCCCTCCAGTACCCACCCTTCCCTACAAGGACCTGTGATTCATAACCTTTGAGCAGAGTGGGGAATGTTTGCTGGGCAGCCTGTCAGCAGAGACAGCTCCCGCTAACAGCTCAGTAGAGTTCAGGCTAGTGCGCATGGCCAATATCCAGTCTCATGGCTGAGCCTGTGGGAGTCCTGTGCCTGTAGACTTCACCCGCCTGAGGTCTCCCTAGTAGCTTAGCAACTACTACCAGAGCCAGTGCCTTCTAGTGTTGTGCATCCGTCCTGGAGATAGAAAGTCTGAGGCCTCAAGCAGGCCAGTAAACAAGATGCCATCCAATAAGGTTCTTAGAGGATCAGGCCATGGGGTTCTCCCATGATCACTTCCTCCCCTGGGAATTACAGGCATTGCCATGGGCCCAACAACACAGGGGTCCTCCTCACATTATCTGTTGGGGGTCAGGTGACAAAGAATGAGAACAGGACACCAAAGCCTGCTGTGTTTTAGTGCTCCGTGCCCTGTGGCGTGGGGCAGCGGACCCGGGATGTGAAGTGCGTGAGCAACATCGGGGACGTGGTGGGTGACGAGGAGTGCAACATGAAGCTCCGGCCAAACGACTTCGAGAACTGTGACATGGGGCCCTGTGCGAAGAGCTGGTTCCTCACAGAATGGAGTGAAAGGGTGAGTGTGCCCCACCCCCACCCCCGCAGAGATCAGGGCGGGGCCAGCCTTGTCACGGGACTCCCCTGAGCCACTCAGAATCCCAAACTCAGAATCCCACAGTCGAGTCCTTCCCCAGTGAAACAGCAACAGTGTCTACCTCGTCCTCATAAGATTCCAGTGGCAAAACAAAGTCCACCCTGGGAATCCAAAGTTTGTTGGGCTCCCTGGTGGAGCATAGACAAGGGATTGCTGCAGGAGTGTAGGCAATCCCAACACAGCAACGCTGGGGAGAATGCATGGCAACATCTCCACAACTGCATAGATGGGTCCCCATGGCTGTATGAATCTATGGATGGATCCCTTCTGGTCACTGTCTTAGTCAGTCACTGATGTGAAGAGACACCATGACAATGGCAACTTTTATAAAAGACAGCATTTAATTGGGGACTTGCTTACAGTTTCAGAGGTTTAGTCTAATGTTATCATGGTGGGGGAGCGTGGCAGACACAGTGCTCAAGTGGCTGAGAGTGATAAATCCAGATCCACAGGCAGCTGGAAGTAGAGACACTGAATCTGACTTGAAACCCCAAATCCCATCCCCAGTGACATCACTTCCTCCAAGAAGGCCACACCTCCTAAGCCCGCTCAACTAATTATATCCCCCATGATCAAACAGTCAAATATATGAGATGTGAGAGCCATTTCTAATCAAACAGACACACTTACTACCTTCCCCCCACCCCCATCTGTATTCTCAGGGTCTCCTAGGCCATGTGTAGCTAGAGAAGACTTGCACAGCAGTAGCTGGAACCCGAAGTCCATGCATGTCCCCTAAGCCCTCCTGCTCTGAGAAATGTCAACACTCCACAGACCCAGCAGGCTCAGCTGATCTGTTAAAGATGGCATCTGGCTTGCTCTGAGGACCACCAGCTGCCACAGTACCTTTGGCAAAAGGCCAGAGATGACTCAGGTTTATAGATTCCTATGAGGACCAAGGGTCTCTGCAGTTAAGGGGGGTGGGGGTGTGAAAAAAATTAGCTTGCCTCTCCTCAGCAATCCAAGGTCAGGAGATGACATCATAGATTTTGTGCCTGAAATATAGTAGACACGCACTGAATTGTTGGCACTTTCCCTGCTCTTGAGTAGCTAAAAGCATGTGATGTACTATCCCCGATCTCAGAAGCCTGGCCTTCCTCGGGGCTGAGCTATTAAAGGAAACTCACAGGCAAATGGAGCTGACCATCACTGCACTCATTACTATGCATAGAGAAGCCAGCAGTCAGCTGACTTCATCTGTCAGAGGGGGAAATAGAGTTTCTAATGAAAGATGGGTTCTGGGGATGGATAGAAAGAAGAGGCTGAAGACATGCAAGCGATGATGAAGTGAGTGGTCGAAATGATGGATCTTGCATGTGTTCACTGTGATGGGGGCCGGGGGGGAGAAGATGGCTTAGTGGGTGACTGCTGCTCAAGCATGAGGACCTGAGTTTAGATCCCAGCATCCACATAAAAGCCAGGCATGATGGTGCCATCTGTAATATTATATCAGGGGAGATGGAGTTCACTGGTCAGCCAGCCTATCTGAACCCGTGAGCTCCCAGTTCAATGACTAACCTTGACTCAAAAAATATATATATATACAAAGTCAGACAGTGTGGTGCACGCTTTTAATCCTACCACTCAGGAGAGAGAGGTGGTGGATCTCTCTGAGTTCCAGGATACCCTGATCTATACAGTGAGTTTCAGGCTAGCCAGGGTTATATAATAAGATTTGCTTTTATTATTATCATTATCATTATTATTATTATTATTATTATCTGTGTTTGTATGTGTGGGTGCCATGTGCATGTGTGTGAATGCCGTGTGTGTATGTAAGGATGTCATGTGCATGTGTGTGAATGCCATGTGTGTATGTAAGGATGTCATGTGTATGTATATATGTATGTGTAAGGATGCTATGTGTGCCATGTGCATATGTGTGAATGCCATGTGTGTGTGTAAGGATGTCATGTGCATGTGTGTGAATGCCATGTGCATGTGTGTGAATGCCATGTGCATGTGTAAAGATGCTATGTTTACATGTAAGAATACATGTGTGTATGTGTATTGCATGAATGCCATGTGTATGGGTGGCCACAAATGACAGTAGGGGGTGTCATACCTATGACTCTAGAGTTATACATACGCAGTTGTGATCTATTCAGTGTGGGTGCTGGAACCAAACTTGGGTCCTCTGCAAAAGCAGCCAGCACTTGGGTTTTTGATTTTTGTTTGTTTTGTTTTGTTTGATAGAGTCTCTTTATGTAGTTCTGACATAGAACTCACTGTATAGACCAGGCTGTTTTAAATTCACAAAGATCTGCCTGCCTCTGCCTCCCAGGTACTAGGATGAAAGGTGGGTACCACCATGCCCAGCCAGCAAGCACTAATACTTCTGGGCCATCTCTCCAACTGTCATGACTTTACTTCTTATTCTTCACAAGAGATTTTAAATACCTTGAGTGTACAGTTGTGACCACACATCAGCCCACACGAGGCTAGAACAAAAGTTTCTCCAGCCTGGATTATTCCACTTACTGTAACAAATGGTTTTTTTAAACCCAAGGAGTTGACTCAGTGTCTCAGATTTCTTACAACGGTACAGAGCTAAAGTCATAGAGACAGCGTGTGACCCTGGGGGAGGTGTCAGGACTACCTCTACCCAGACGCTCTCTGACTTCAGCCTGTGCTTGAACTAACAAAAGATTAACTAGACAGCCGTATATAGATTTGATTTGTTGTTAATATTTTATACGACAAAGGAGAGAAGGGAAGACCATAGAAGGGGAGCTTGTCTGGAGGGTGTGTGCCCTACTTTAACAAGGAGAAAAATATACAGAGTGGAGTAACAGTGTAAGAGAGGGGTGTGGCCGTTGAGGGACATATGTGCGGGAGTGACAAAGACATGAGAGAAGTGAGAGGAGAGAAAGGTTAGTTAACTGATCACCTCACAACCAACTCCCATCTCTAATGGAAAGAATTTTCTTACAATGCCTGGCATTGGAGAGCTGGATCCCCGGGGCTCATTACTCAGCCACTGTGACTAAATTAGTGAGCTTCCTGTTCAGTGAGAGCCCCTGACCCCCCAAAAATAAGGCAGAGAGCAGTTGAGGAGGGCACACCAACATAAACTTCAGGCCCCAACCTGTGAGCACACACGTATGCACGCACACACACACACAAGCATGTATACATACTTATGCACGGTATTTACACACAAAAATTTTAAACAATTTAAAAAACAAAAGAAGGGAGTGGGTAGAGAACCACGTGACTTTAAAGGCGGCAGAGAGCATGTTAAAAGAGGTAGGCAAGGGTGCTTTAGAGGAAAGAGCACTGAAGTCTAGCCCTCCAGCTTCTGGTGTTTCCTAGTGAAGGGGAGAACATCCAGGAAGAGGGGACCATGTGCTCTCAGAGCCTCTCATTCGGCCATGTGACTGCAGCAACGCTGACTATCTAGAACGGGGTACAGGTGGAATACTGAGACATACATCTTGAAGAACGGGATAGTCAGGACCACTTAAAATTGATGAACTGTTTCTAGAGTTTCCCACATAGCACATACAAAGATGTGTCCATGAATGACTAAAACCCTAGAAGGCAGATAGCTAAGTAGGAGCTTCCCATCATGGAGTCTGTCCTGAGTGAGAAAAGCTTGTCAGCTATTTATAGAAGCGAGCGCTGGAGGGACAGGAAGTCTTTGGCATCATTTGGAAGTATCCCCCAGAACCTGCAAGGACCCCGCTAATACGTCTTCCTTTTGGCTCACAGTGCTCAGCGGAGTGTGGGGCTGGAGTGAGGACACGGTCCGTGGTGTGCATGACCAACCACGTGAGCAGCCTGCCGTTGGAAGGCTGCGGGAACAACAGGCCAGCGGAGGCTACACCCTGTGACAATGGGCCCTGCACAGGCAAGGTGGAGTGGTTCACTGGCAGCTGGAGTCAGGTGGGTAGCCAGAGTTGAGTACATCTGCCATCTCCAGAAGAGGCAATGTAGCAGAGTGGTTAGAAGACAGCTCTGAATCTGGCCACACGACCTAGCTGCCTGTCGTGACCTGGAAAAGCTGTGATGTTCTTGGTGGGTCATTCAGCCAATAGGTGCACCCTGCCTGCGTGCTCACCTAAGCACATTGTTCAGCCAACAAGGTCAGTCAGTGTGCACCTACTGTGTGCTCATTTAAGCATGTGAGCTACATCAGTGAACAAAGCAAATCTCTGTGCCTCGGGGAATGAGCATGAGAAGACTGACATATAGTAAATGCAGCAGGTAGCTGCCGCTGCTGTGTCATTACCATTAGCTGGTTTGTTAGTACTTGACAATGTCAGAAACTGACATTTAAAAATCAGGCATGGTGGCTTACAACTTTAATTCCCTCACTCAGGAGGCAGAGGAAGAGGCAGGTGGACCTGGGTTCAAGAAGTCTGGTCTACAGAGCAAGTTCTAAGATAGCCAAGGCTACACAGAAAAACCTTGTCTTGAAAAAAAATTATATATATTGCAGGCCAGCCAGCCTGGAATACAGCAAGAGAGCAAACAGCAAGAGACCCTGCCTCAAAGCAAAATGTAAAGGTCCTATGCAAACTTGGACCTCCAGACATGCAGCGGGGTACATGTTTGCCTACACTCACACACATATGCACACATACGTCATATACACAGATGTTTGTTTGTTTGTTTGTTTATATTGGAGTGCTCAGTTTACATGTGCACATGTACGCCAGAAGAGGACATCAGATCTCTTTATAGATGGTCTTAAGCCACCATGTGGTTGGTGGGAATTGCATCTAGAAGAGAAGCCAGTGTTCTTAACCACTGAGCCATCTCACCAGCTCACCACAATTTGTCTTAAAGCTGGAAGTGTGTGTTATAAAGAGCAGATAATAAAGAAACTAAAGTAACTTACAAATCAATGAGCTGATTTTCCTCCTTGTTCCAGCATTGAATATGAATCCCTGAGAAAAATCTATCAAGCCATCCCAGTGACCGCCCTGTCACAGCCCCTACCCCACCCACCCCCACTGCCTGCCTGGATTTGGCCCTTTTAGCTCTGGCTCCAGGGCTGGCTGCTTCTCCAAGGCCTTTGGCTGAAGGTCATGATTTGCACAGTATCCAGACGCTGGCTCCGTAGGAATTTTTTAAAGTAGCTTCAAAGACAGACCTTGATAAAATTGGCCGGCCTTCCCCTGTAACTGATACAGGCCCTTTGGAAAGCAAGTTGACAGCAAAGGGCAGGAGGCAGAAACACCATTTGTCCTTTCCCAGTCTCCCGCACCATGTGGATGTGTTTTAAGGAAGTAATTATCAGCTGGCCATGGTGGTGCACCCCTTTAGTCCTGGCACCCTGAGACAGAGGCAGTCGATTTCTGTGAGTTCAAGGACAGCCTGGTCTACAGAGTGAGTTCCAGAAGAGCCAGGAATATATCATGAGAACTTGTCTCAAAATGCATTTTTTAAAAAGCATTCAAAGGGTGGGGGGAAGATTTCTTTAACAAGAATGCTCCTGACCTCAGGATTTTATCATTTGACCTTACCTGGTAAAATATCACATAAATATCACATCTACATAGGATGCTGTCTCAAAAACATATAAAAACAACAACGACTATCATTAGAGTATCCAAGGTACACATATACAATAGCCAGGCAAGACCTGGTGCTGGAGGGGTACTGGGAATGGCTGACAGTTCAGATCACTGCTGCTCCTGTTGGAGACCTGAGTTCAGTTCCTCGTACATATGTGGGGGATCACAGCCATCCTTAACTCCAGTTCCAGGGGACCTGACACCATCTTCTGGTTCTGTGGCTTTATACTACATACATGCAGGTAAAGCCTACACACACACATCTTGTGTGTGTGTGTGTGTGTGTGTGTGTGTGTGTGTGTATTCATATTCACGCAGGAGTGCTTCAGTTGGTAATTTGCCTAACATGCATGAAGCCCCAGGTTCAACCCTCAGCACTAATGAAATCAGGCACGTTTGTGCATGCCTGTAAATCCAGAACTTGGAAGGTAGAGGCAGAATGATCATAAGTTCAAAATCATCTTGGGCTATATGATTGTAGCCTAGGCTACAGGACACCCTATTATGAAAAATATATATAATTTTATAATCTCAACCATTTCAATGAATTGGTTTTATGTAGACAGTGTGGGGAAATGTTTTTTCTTCTTAGACTCCTTCTGTTTTGATTGATAAAATCTGTAAAGTTCCGAAGATTCAGAGGACTGGGTTGGAGTATTTCCAGGGCTGTTTCATGGGCATCCCTGGTGGACACTGATATAACTGAACCCAGCTCCAATCTCAGGGGATTCCTGACTTGATGAGGTCATTTCACCTCCCTGAGATTTGTTTCCTTGTCTCAACTACAGAGGCTAATGCCAGCCTCCATGGGCTGCTAGGATGTATCTCTTACTTTGCTTTTCTGCTGCTATGATAAAACACTTGGACCAAAAACAAACTGGGGAGGAGAGGGTCCATTTCTTTCGATGCTTTTCTAGGTCACCGTCCATCATTGAAGGAGCTCAGGGCAGGAGCTTAAGCAAGGCACTTCAGAAGAACCTTGCTTACTGGCTCCCTCAGGCTCAGAGTCAGCTACCTTTCTTATAGAGACCAGACCCACCTGCCTAGGGAATGGTACCGCCCACAGTAGGCTGGGTCCTCCTACATGAATTAACACTCAAGAAAATGTCCACAGGCCAATCTGATGGAGGCCAATCTGATGGTGGCCACTCCTTAACTGAAGCTCACTCTTCCCAGGTGTGCCAAGCTGACAGCCAAGGTTAGCCATCACAGAGGTGTCACCCATGGCTGGCAGTGGGAAGCACTTAATCAAAATCAGAACTGCTCTCTCCCTCTGCTTATTAATTTTTTTTTACCTGGCAGTTGTGCCAGGCCTCTGTCCCTGGCCATGTGCCAAGAAGCTGCACTATGGCCCCCACATTCACACAGCAGTCGTGGAACCGTGAATGGGATAGGAGCAGTTGTGCCCACTGTGGGACTACCTGCTCAGCAGCTACAGCACTGCCCCCTGGGGAGAAATACAGTATGGAGTGGGAAAGACAGACGGTACCCCAAGTGGTATAGCTGTTGTCACCCCTGCAAACATCACCGCCTCTACCCCAGGTTGCTATCACCCACAGATAAAAATGGATCTATCTTTGGAGTGTCACACCATGTCCTTGAGAACCCACTGAGACCCAAGCCCTGGCCCACCTTCTCTGATCCTTGGTGCCAGTGCAGTCCCACAGGCATGGTTGCATCAGGGATCAGGTATCGGTTGCACCATCACACACAGGCTATTGCCAGTGTCTCCTTCATCTGCATCTGCCTTATTTTCTTAGACAAGGTCTCCCTCTAATCCTGGAGCTCACTAGTTGGCTAGACTGGCTGACCAGTGAGCCTCCAGGATCCTCCAGTCTCTGCCTCCCAACACTAAAAGCCATACTCGCTTTTGACATGGGTGCTCGGGGTCTTCTCAGTTGTGCAGTGAACATTTTACCCATAGCCCCTATATTCCTTATCAACAGTGGATTTTACCAGTGCCTCTGCCAGCTTCTGTTAATTTTTCTGAGCCTTGGTGTTTTGCCTGCAGCTGTGACTGAGGGTGTCAGAGCCCCTCCAACTGGAGTTACACATAGTTGTGAGCTGCCATGTGGGTGCTGGGAATTGAACCTGGGTCCTTTGGAAGAATAGCCAGTGCTCTTAACCACTGAGCCATCTCTCCAGCCCGATTTTCTATTCTTGTATCTTCTGTCTTGCTCTTTTTCATATGCCTCAGTGGAGAAATTAAGGATGTCCCTCCATGAGCATGGTTTTTGTCCCCTTTGTGTCATGTGACACCCATCTGTCTCTGCTTCTTCTCCAGTGTTCCATCGAGTGTGGCAGTGGGACACAGCAGAGGGAGGTGATCTGTGTTAGGAAGAATGCAGACACCTTTGAAGTGCTAGACCCTTATGAGTGTTCATTCCTGGAGAAGCCCCCGAGCCAGCAGGCCTGCCACCTCAAGCCTTGTGGAGCTAAGTGGTTTAGCACAGAATGGAGCATGGTAAGTCATGGTGGTCCATAGATGACTCTGGGGAGGGTCCTGGGCCCAGCCCATGAAGAGATGCTATATTCCTTGTGGGGAAAGGATTCATGAGGTCCCACCCTTCTCTGAGGAGCTGTTCTCAGTTAAGGGTTGCTGGGGGAGGGGCAGTCACTTCCTTCAATCTAGTCACTGAAAAAATGGTCCCCACCATGTTCATGCAAGCAGCCCTAATTAGAGTGGGTCACAAACAAACACACAACCAGACATGAAAATAAGAGGGGCACTTGTTGAGAAGAAGGGGGTCCGTGGGAGTAGGAAGGGCTGAATAAAGACAGTGAGGGATGAAAATAGCTAAAATACAAATGCATGCATCTACATGGATGACACTGTCCAAAAATAACACATTTTTCAAAACAATAGGGAAACATTCAAGACCATCCTCAACTATATTGAGAGCTGAGGCTACCCTGGTCTACATGAGACCCTATCTCCAAAAACAATAATTTTTTGTTTTAAATATTTTAATTAGTTTAAAATTTTAAATTAATAAAAATTAAGTAACAGTGAGATGGCCCAGCACATAAAGGCACTTAACTGCCTGAAGACCTGAGTTCCATCTCGGGGACCCACACGGTGGAAAGAGAGAAGCAACTCTCACCAGTTGTTCTCTGACCTCTACAACATAGGCGTGGAACCTGCCAACACACATAATAAATGTAATTGAAAAGCAATAGTCCTGGTAGGTGTGGTCGCCCACACCTTTAATCCCTGCACTCAGGAGGCAGGCTGATCTCCATGGGTTCTGGGCCAGCTTGGTCTACAGAGTGAGCTCGAGGCCAAATCAGGGCTGCACAGTGAGATCCTGCCTCAAAGAAAATTTGTTTTAGTTTTTAAACATTAAAGATAAACAAGGATAAGGTGACGGAAGGGAGACCTGCAGGTTTAGATTAAGAATTATGATTACAATGTATAACCGAGATACAGATCCTAGTTTTTAATAATAATAATATTATTATTATTATTTTAATTTCATGTTTTCCTTTATCTTATGTGTATGGGTGTTTGCCTGCATATATGGCTGTGTACTGCCTGCATGCAGTGCCCTTGGAGCAGAAGAGAGGGCATTAGCTCTCCTGGGGCTGGAGCTCCAGACTATTGTGAGCCACCACGCGGGGACTTGGGAGTTGAACCCAGGTCCTCTGGAAGGACGGCAATGCTCTTACCCTCTGAGCCATCTCTCCAGCTCCTGTTTTGTTTAGTGTTTTTTAAAAAATAATACTTTGTATTTATCATTTGGAAATGTCTTACACTTACGCAATACATTCCATGTCTACCTGTGTCTACTTTCCTCCGTCCTGACCCTGATTTAAATATATATATATATATATATATATATATATATATATATATATATATATGAAAGATTCACCAAATTTTTTAAAACAAGACTAGAAACAGTAAATGTGTAGCTATGAAGACAATAAGGCATAGCAATGGTACATTTTTAAGGCTCCTTCTTTTTGGAGCCATAAAATATTATGTGGTGGGAGACTAGAATTCACTCAGAACAGTGCAAGCAAGGAGTGGGCATGGGAGTGGGGCAGACAGGACACGGGTAGCCAACCTGCTAGGTGTCGTGTGGGTGTGTGTTTTAACGCTCACTTTCCCTCCTAGGAGATGTTTGGCTTTCCCTTGATCTTCCTCCCTGGTGTAAGGACCTAACAGGCTGCTGAGAAGTCTGACGCTTTCTCTCTGTTTGCCCCACAGTGCTCCAAGAGCTGTCAGGGCGGATTCCGGGTTCGGGAAGTTCGGTGTCTGTCAGATGACATGACCCCCGGTAGCCTCTGCGACCCCCAGTTGAAACCAGAAGAGAGAGAATCTTGTAACCCTCAGGACTGTGTCCCTGAAGTTGGTGAGTTTTGGGGTTCCATCTGAAGAGAAATGAGCCTCCTCTCGCTCTGTCAAGTTATCCAGGGTGAAATGGCTGAGCCGGTTCTCTGTGATCGTGTGTACAGCAACAGCAGTATGTCTGGGGTAGGGGGGCGTTTAGGGGTCAGGGTGCTTTGATGCTATAATTTCATAGTTTAAGACTATGACACACTGAGATGTCCTCTGTGTCTCATAACGTGTGCTACTGGTTTGGACATTTTTAACTTTAGCTTTGAGAGTCATTTAAAGACAAACAGACGGTTATCATGGTTTACTTCTATATTCTAGTTTGTTAACCTTGTAATTTCCTTTTCTTCCCCTTTATTGGATTTTATGTTGGAAATGACATAGTTTTTCCTCCCTTGAAGAGATACCATAGCTAAGTCTGGAAGACCAAGCCGGTTTTTAAAAAAAAAAAAATCATAGACGGGGCTGAGTGTCAGAAAGGTTCCCTACCAATCACAAAGCCCTGGGTTTGATCCTAGCGCCACATAAACCAGGCATGGTGGTGAGTGCCCGTGATCACAGCATTCCAGGGCTGAGGCAGGAGAATCAGAAGTTCAGGATCAGCATCTCCCAATACCAAGCTCAAGGCCAGTCAGGGATACATAAAACCCGAGGCAGAACAAAGCCCTCTCACATCTTATTAGTGAGAAGCCTTTGACGAGTGTGTGCTGGCTGAGAGATGGGTCCCAAGAATACACAAACTGGTTATGGCAGCCACGCCTTGCTTCGAAATCTATGCAATCAATTCCAAGGATCTGGCAGTTTTAACCGTCTTTAGTTACCCATGTCTGTGTGCCCGAGACAACTTTCTTTTTCAGTGTTGTGTTTTAAATGCAACCTTTTCAAAAGCAATGCGAGGGACAATTAATGATCCAAATTTAAATCCCTTCACTGTGGTGTTGCCAAGACAAATAGGTAAATAGCTTGTGTGCACAACCCAGACATAGGAATTCTATCAATATTTATTTTGAAGCCCCCTACCTAAGAGTCCTTTATAATAATTGTAGCATATTTTCCTAAGATGCATTTCAAGTATTTTCTTACATCTCTTTTTCCTTACCCTCTCCCTTTTTTATTTATTTGAGCTAGTGTCTGTCACTGGCCTGTGGTTGGGTGATGTAGGCTGGCTTGCAGGGAACTTCCGAGATCTCCCTGTCCCATTCTGCCAGCCTGGAATTACAAGCTACACCACGTGCACAGTTCTTCCGTGTAGGTCCTGAGACTTAAACTCAGGTCCTCACACCTACACGGTAGCACTGGAGCCTTCCCGGTGCTCATGTGATGTCAGCCAAAATCCATACAGGATCTTTTAAATTGGGTATATCGAATACAAATTGGATATATCAAATTGTTGATATCGAATAACAGCAAAGAATATCCAGGGCAATCTTGAGGATAACGGTGTTAAGGGACTTACTCTGCCACAAACAAAGGCATACCAGCACAGGGAGAGGTGAACAGGTAAAAGCGTTCAATAGGAAGTCCCCAAATAAACCAAAAATGCTTGGTACTTGGTGGAGTTAGCACAGGAGTCTGGGGAAAGGATGCCTTGTCAAATGATAATGAGATAGTTCCTATACGCTTACATATACAGAAAAACAGCAACATTGAATCCCCGCCTCTCAATACACACGTGCTCTTGTGAGCATGTGCTCACACACACACACACACACACTCATACACACTCACACACATACACAATCACCACCACCCTCACCAGTTTCTGAAGAATTAAGGAAATAAATGCAATCAGAAATTTTAAACTTTAAGGAAAGACTTGGGGGGGGAGGGGTTGGAAATGTTTTATCTTAGAGTAGGGAAGAATTTCTTAAATGAAAACCCCAGAGTGGTTACCAGGGAAACCACTGCAATGCCAATAACATTAAAACATCAAGTGTCGCCGGGAGGTGGTGGCGCATGCCTTTGATCCCAGCACTTGGGAGGCAGAGGCAGGCGGATTTCTGAGTTCAAGGCCATCCTGGCCTACAGAGTGAGTTCCAGGACAGCCAGGGCTACACAGAGAAACCCTGTCTCGAAAAACCAAAAAAAAAAAAAAAAAGAAAGAAAAAGAAAAAAAGAAAAAAAGAAAAGAAAAAGAAAAAAAAAGAAAGGAAGGAAGGAAGAAAGAAAAAAGAATAAAAAAAATAAAAATAAAACATCAAGTGTCTGCTGATCACGTGACATCATAAAAGCAGTGCCAAGAGGAGCTACAAGTTTAGAGGAGATGCTAGCAACGTGGCAACCAGTGAAGACAGGGATCTATGGCATAGAGAGAACTTGTAAGTTCCCAGGCAAAAACAAAGGGAACCTGAGCAGCAAACACTGATACAATGTGTTCACCTCACTGGGAGAGTTTAGAATTCACTAGACAGACACAAATACAGCCCATGGTGGGGGACGATTCTGCTGCTCTGGGGGTGTTCTTCAGCTACAGAGTGCTTACCTAGCGCGCACAGTGCCCTGGGATTGATCTCCAGCACAGCATAGACCACGTATGGTGGTACCCAGAACTGGAGATGAAGGCAGGAGGATTAGGACTTCTCATTCTCCAGGATCAAGGCCAGCTGAAGCTATGTGAGACCCTGTCTTCTTCCCATTGCCCCGCCATCCCCCACCCCTCCAAAAATGGAATTCTGCTGCTCTGCCGAGAGAAATACAAATGGCTTCACATAGTTAGGAGGGCAGCCATCACATCTAGTAAAGGCTGTATGAGTTTTAAAACTCAGAAAGAACACTTAAAAATTCACTTAAAAGATCACTATTTATAACAGGAAAAAGAATGGAAACAAATGTCTAGCAATGGGAAATGCATACATTATATCCTCCCTAGTGATATAAACAAATGCATAAATTCAATTTCAAAAAAGTGGCTAAGAGCTATGTGAATATTTACATTTTTTTTTAAGTTTAGGTGTCACAGTGGTTGGTTAAAGAGAGATGGGAGCTGGAGAGATGGCACTGGCTGCTCTCCCAGAGGACCCAGATTCAATTCCCAGCAACCACATGGTGGCTCATAACCATCGGTAATGAAATCCTAATTCTGGCATGTAGGTGCACATGCAGATAGAGTATTCTACATTAAATAAATAAATAAATCTTTTTTAAAAACAAACAAACCATCACATAGAGGAGCCAGGGGAGATGGCTCAGTGGGTAAAGTACTTGCTGTACAAGCATGAGGACCTGAATTTAGACCCACAGCACCCTCATAATAGCTGAGTGACTCCAGCCCTGGGGAAGGGGAGACAGGAGAACAGCTAACCTGACTACCCAATCAGTGAGGTCCTGGGTCAGTGCTGGGATTACAGATGTGCCCACTATCCCTGGACACTCTTGAATGTATATTCTCTCTCTTTCTCCCTTCCTCCTTCTCTCTCTCTCTCTCTCTCTCTCTCTCTCTCTCTCTCTCTGTATGTGTGTGTATGTATGTGTGTGTCTGTCTCTGTCTCTCTCTCTCTCTGTGTATGTGTGTGTGTGTCTCTCTCTCTGTCTGTGTGTGTATGTGTGTGTACCTCTCTCTCTCTCTCTCTCTCTCTCTGTGTGTGTGTGTGTGTGTATGTGTGTGTCTGTCTCTGTCTCTGTGTATTTGTGTGTATGTGTGTGTGTTTGTCTCTGTGTGTGTGTGTGTCTGTCTCTGTCTCTGTGTGTGTGTGTGTGTCTGTCTCTGTCTGTGTGTGTGTGTGTCTGTCTCTGTCTCTCTCTCTCTCTCTCTCTCTCTCTCTCTCTCTCTCTCTGTGTATGTGTGTGTGTGTGTCTGTGTGTGTGTGTATGTGTGTGTGTCTGTCTCTGTCTCTGTCTCTGTGTGTGTGTGTGTCTGTCTCTGTCTGTGTGTGTGTCTGTCTCTGTCTGTGTGTGTGTGTGTCTGTCTCTGTCTGTGTGTGTGTCTGTCTCTGTCTCTGTGTGTGTGTGTCTGTCTCTGTCTGTGTGTGTGTGTGTGTCTGTCTCTGTCTCTCCCCCATCCCCCCTCCCTCTCTGCCCACACGCATGTGCGTATATGTAGAGGCCAGAGTCATTGGCTATCTTCCACAATGGCTCTTCAACTTCTTTCTCGGATGTCTCTTTTTCCTTTATCATTCTTTGACAGGTTCATATACATATTTAATATTTCGGGGTCATTTTTATATGCCTCATTATCCTCTCTCAACCCCTTCCTACTTCTACTGATTCCTAACAAGGCCACTCCCTGACGTCTCTGACATCCTATGCTGGTTTCTACATGTTTTCACATAGACTCATACAGACACACCTAGACCCATACATACATACATATATACATACATAAATACACACATACCCCACATATATACATATACACATCCATACACCCCCACATACATACATACACACACACACACACACACACACACACACACACACACACACACACACACACACACACACGAGGGCACGCACACACAGGAGCAGGGCCCATGTGAAGTGCTGTGTCTTCTCCCTTCTCTACCCACCGGTCCTGGCTGCCTCTTGGGCTCAGGAATCTCTTCTGTTCTCTTCCACTGTAGATGAAAACTGCAAGGACAAGTACTACAACTGCAACGTGGTGGTCCAGGCGCGCCTCTGTGTCTACAACTACTACAAGACCGCCTGCTGTGCCTCTTGCACCCGAGTGGCCAACAGACACACAGGCTTTCTGGGGAGCCGATAACACTCCGGCCCTCCTGAGGTTACAAGCAGTGCACTTGCCTGCTTGCTGTTCAGCCGGGGACCCCCGCTCCCACCTCATAAAGCGTACCACGTGGTACCCAGGATGTTAGAAAGCCGTGACTGGCCCTTTGAGCATGCGCTATCCTGATGACGACCTTCCTTGGGTCCTGGAACCTGCTGATGGTGCCTTCTGAAGAATCAAACATACAGCTCTCACCCCAGCTCCAGGCCTGCTGCTGTCCAAGGCAGCAGCTGGACCACTGACCAGGCACAGCGTCCTTCCTGGTACTGTTGGCCTGTCCAAAAGTCGAACCCCTTTGGAACGTCAAGAGAGGGCAGCACCCCATCCTGCAGCACCGACAAACCTTGCTGAGACCTGTGCACCCCTGTTACCTCAGCCCAGCTGTGTCCATCGCCATTCTTAAAGACAATGGACAGTTTCCATTGTCTTTAAGGGGTGGGGGTGGGGGTGAATATATGCTCCCATTTTACTAACAAGGAGACTGAGGCTCTTCTCAGGTAACTGAGCTGCCGTTTGGGGACAGGGCTAAGTGCCTACCCCAGATGGTTGAGCATAACCCTCACCCCGCAGCACCCGCGGCGGCCAGCCTGGGCTCTGGTCAGGACCTATAGTCTGAAGAATAAATGGGGGCTTCCTGTCTGACCAGGAGGCTGAGAAGTTTCTCGTTCTATGAACATCCCAGGCTTCTGAGACCCTTCCTCTGTCCCCAAGTGTTGCCTCAAATGAGCGCTTCCCTAGGCCACAACTGGTACTGACAGGACTCTGGTGTTTGCTAAGTTCCATTCTCAACAGAACTGTCCCGAGAGACAAGATAGCCACAGGGAGAGCTGGCCAGTTGCCAAGGATTCTCTGGGCTACTCTGGAGCTGGAGGAGCAAATCCCCAAATCCCATAGGCTCATGTTCCATTATCTCTCCTGGGTTCTTCATGGTACCACCTAGGGGAAAGCCAAGCCAGTTACCCCAGCAACATCATATTGCAATAGAAAGGGTCTTATTCAAGACCAATTTTAATGCTGCAGATCTGGGAGAAAAAAGCTAGGAAGCCCTCCGTATCTCTGCTGAGTTAGTTACTCTGCCCAACTGTAATTCCAGAGGCCCCAGGCCTGAAGGGACTCAGTGTTTATTGAAAGATGAGCCATCTTGAGGTGCCAGGGTTGGGAGGGAGGGACAATTAAGAGAAATATTTTTTTCTTAAAAATTGTAAACTTACAGAAATTATTTTGGGTTCTGGGCAGGTTTCCTTTAAAGAAGGCACATACCCTTAGCACAAGGTCTCTTCATGAACCAGCCTGCACTGTGACCGCTCACAGATGTGGGGATGGTATAACCTGTCTGGTCTGATGCACTCTGTCAGGATCCCAATGGCCTTGGCCTTCTGTGAGTATCCTTTCAGCATCTTTCTCTGCCTTGGAGGCCAAGCACTGCTCCCATCAGCACGCAGCCCCACCTCTCCTGTGGGGCAGGAGATACACAACCCAGCAGAGACCGCACTCGCCATGCTAAACACAGAGAGAAGCCACCACGCGTGCGAGCAGCTTCTGTCCAGTTTTCTGCTGGTCACTCTCAGTGCCTGCTTCTGCCTGTCCCCGGCAGTTTTCCCTCTATGCAGCCATTCTCAGATCTTGCTGGACAAGCCAGACATCAGAAGGATTCCCTGGAAGGTGTTTGCGTACATGCCGGAGGGTAAGGCAGGCATTATCTGTAGGTAAAATGAAGGCTGGCATTAGCTCCGGAGAAGGAACATGTTCTAGCAGCCAAAGCCACCCCACAATGGGCAGTCACAGGGCCTCAAGGCCTTCTCTACAGAGAGGGAGCACTCTGGTCCTTCCAACTCACAAATTCTCAGGGCTGGGCAGGGGTGGTGGTGGCTTTGTCTATCCTATGTCTCAGATGTCACCTCACAGTTCTTAGCAAGGACAATGATCCTCCTGTGGTAAGTGTAGGTCAGAGAAAACGGGGCAGACCCTGGTCTTCAGGCAAACACCAAATAAAACAAAACACCAACAACAAAACTAGAAAAACGCTTTGTCTGAGTTCAGTGGATTTTTCTAGGAAAATGAGCTGTTCCCGGGACTTCAGTCCCCTTTAGAAGGTTACAGCTTTTTAGAATGGGGTCAATTAACCACTTTGTTTAGAAAGCCAACCTTGCAAAGGTCCTGGTTCCTCCTTCCATCCCCTGCACAGCCTCCTCCCTACACAGTGTGGGCAGTGGGGTCTTTGCCTCCCCAGTGATCATCAGGAATGGATGCTCGTCCCCGTAGATGGTTATCTGCCACCTCCTTCTGGGGCCTCTCCATTCCCTTCCTTGGCTGTGATGTAGAACTGAAATTTATATTTCAATATTGATTTTCCTCTGGTGTGCCAGATGGCCACATCATGAGCTCTGAATGAAAAATTGGGTAAATTAAAGCTACTGTGTAGCCCTTCTCAACAAAAGTCAACAAAGCCCCAAATGAAAAGCGTGTGCTTTCTCTCACTGGAAAAAAAAAAAAAAAAACAAATTTTTTTTTTTTGTAAAAAACCTTCCTTACAGCCTATGTTGGGTCTCTGTTTACCTCTCAGGGCCAGGTGGTAATATGCTATCTGGCCGCTAGAGGGAGCAGTTCCCTGCTTGTAGCCATGCTCAGACTAGGGAGACACCAGGGGAGCTTTTCAGCCCAGGATTTCTGTTTCTCTTTCCCTCCTGGCTTTTAGCACGCATCATCTGTTTGTTCTCTATTCCTCGTTTACACCCAACCTTCTCTTTTTAAAAGGTGGCTTTCTAAAGGGCTGAGAAACGGGAGATGCTAGATTAATGTGTTGTGTGGTATGGAGACATCTGGATATTACTAGCACCTGCCCAAGATAGCCTCAGTGTATTAATAGCTGTCTTAGCATTGACACTATAGAGTTTTCCTATATAAATATAAGGAACAAAATGAAACAAGACGACATCACAACAGGGTGAATGATCTGTCAGGCCTGCAGGTGGAGGCCAGATCCTTGCCAGATAAAACATTTTGCATGGAGCCTAGATGTCTTAGAAGAAAGCTGGCTGACGCCCTGAGCTTGGAGAGCCAACAGTTAGGATAAGAGAGAACTGAAAATATTTTTTTTTAAACCCTGAAGAGAAGGCCTATATTTTAACAGTTTACTGGGAGGTGGTGAGAGCCCCGCCTTTGGATTAAAAGAATATACAGTTGAGAGGCGTTAGAAAGGGAAGACTTTCTGCTAAGTTTAAAGCCAGTCTAAGAGTGAGAGGAAACGTCAGAATATAAGGACCCTGGACTATTGAGTTAGCTCAGTCAGCAAAGCACTGAAGGACTGAGTTTGAGTCTCAGAACCCACATGCAAAAGGCCAAGTGTGGTGGTACCCACTTGTAATTCCAGCACTAGGCAGGCAGAGACAGGAGGACCTCTGGGGCTCATTAGCTGGCCTGCCCAGCCTACTTGGTAAGTTCCAGACCAGTGAGAAACCGTATCTCAAAAAAAAAAAAAACATGGTGGATGGCACCTGAAGAACAACAGTTGTCCTCTGACCTCCACATGACCACACATATATGCGTGTGTGTCTGAGCCATTCCACAAGCCACCAAAGCCACAGAGAAAACATGGTTGAGAGTCAAGCTGGGGTCTGTAGGAAGGACCACTGCTCACAGGGAATGTTTAGATGGGGTTTCTCAGTCCTGATCAAGAGGGCAGCCTGCTGGAGACAGTTCGAGGGACTTCTGATGTGGGCTATCTGTGGAAGAGACACCATGAGAGCCCTCTCAGGAGTCGGAGGGAGAAGGCACAGTGCAAGGGTCGCTCTTACAGAATAACGAAACTTTCTGCAAGCTGGAACCTTCTACGGTGCAGGGATGCTGGAGATGGTAGATCTCCATAGAAGTGGCAGATGAGACCGGATGGCACTGTGTCAGGATGTGGGAAGGGGCTCTCCAAAATGGAACAGCTCCGAGTGACTTGTCTCCATTTGAAACCCATGAGTACCTCTTCCTGTAGGCTGCCTGTGCCCTCCTATGGCAGCCACTGGCAACCTGGGCAGAGCCATCTCCACATGCCTGCTTCACAGAGGAGCAAACAGACAGAGGGGCAGTTAATCACCTGCCTGGGGGCACAACACTCCCACCGAGGCAGCCTTGACTAGCCTGGGCTATTTTTCTCTAATCCCTTGTAAGAACGCTTTGCCTTCCTGAGGGACCCCTTGCTGACGGAGAGCAGCAGCTTCCTACCCCACAAGTCCTTTGTGCTCTGAGTCCTTGTTCTGTTGGGATCCATACAGTGCTGTGGAAAGTGGCCTTGTCAGATGATCAGCTCCTGGCCTCAGGGAGACAAAATCCATTCTGTTACATCCACTAACTCCCACCTTCCTGGGTCTCCCCAGCCCTCCCCCCCCCCACATCCACCCAACGTAAGGATATCCTTTGCTATAACTTATTGTTTTGTTCTCTGTAAATACAAGATGTTTAAAGGAAATATGTATTCTGAACTATATCTGCAACACCAGAATAGTTCTGTTATTTAGACTATGTTCATTGTAAAGGAACCTAATAGGTATTTATTTACATATGCCATCCACATTTACATAAAATTGTTTGATTAGCCAAGCCAGCCTCCTGGTACATTGCTGCACCCCAGTGTCTTATTCTGTATCAGTCCTTGCAGCTGTTTATATAGTGATTGGCCAAACTTTTGGGGGTTTAAAATCAAATATAACTAACTCTGCTTTTGATGTATTCAGGGGCTCTCCCCCCTGGTATTGTGCCTGACTAAACCTGCCACCTTTCTGTCTTAAATATTGTATTTTCTCATATGATCTGCCCTCGCCTCACACCCAAACACTTGGAGAAGGAAAGTTAACTGGTCTTTCTCATCCCTTCCTTCTAAGTGTGGCCTGCCGTTAGCTTCACCTGCCTCATTGCTCAGGTCAGAGCTGTGGTCGGCTTGGGATGAGGGGCTGGGAGGGGCTTGGAGACACACAGCAGCGTTCTCAGCTCTGGTGATAACCCTAGGGTCCCTGCTGGGGACTGTGGGGGCCAGGGCCTCGAGGCTGACCTGTGAACTGCAGAACTAGAACCAAGAAACCCCTGAGAGGACACCACCAGTTCTGTGTCCCTTCTGCAGGCTTAAGTTATTATGGAAGAGGAGGGACAAGTAAATGGTGAATTCTATGAGCAAATATGGGCTGTTTCCCAGCACTATTTTGTGGACAACTAATTTATTTTTATTGTTAAAAAAAAATGCAATAAACTGGTTAAAAGATCTGCTTAGTTAATTGTCTGTGTCCTTGCTTGTCTTAGTCACTATTCTGTTGCTGTGAAGAGTCTCCATGACCAAGGTAACTCTTATTATATAAAGGAAAGCATTTGACTAAAGGCTGGCTTACAGTTTCAGAGGCTTAGTTCATTATCACCGTGGTGGGGAGCATGCCACTAGACACTAGAGTACTCCATGAGAGCTACATCCTGATCTGCAGGCAGAGAGAGAGAGTGAGAGAGAGAGAGAGAGAGAGAAGAAGAAGAAGAAGAAGGAGGAGGAGGAGGAGGAGGAGGAAGAGGAGGAAGAAGAAGAAGAAGAAGAAGAAGAAGAAGAAGAAGAAGAAGAAGACAGACAGACAAAGAGAAACTGAGCCTGTCATATTCTTTATAAACCTCAAAGCCCTCCCCCCCACACACACACACTTCCTTCAACAAGGCAAACCTACTCCAACAAGGCCACACCTCCTAATCCTTCTCAAATAGGTCCACTCCCTGGTGACTAACCATTCAAACGTATGAGTCTGTGGGGGCCATTCTTATTCAACCCATCCCATTACTCTACTCACAGCTGTGTGAAATTTTCCCAAAGAGGTGAGCAAGTGGCTTCTGACCTCAGAGAGAGGACTAGGAAACCAGAAGAACAATTCCATTCAAGTCTAACTTGGTGAGCCAATGAAATTGATACACCCAAGAAAACGGCTCTGCCCCCAGCGATGGCTTTATATCCAAGAGAAGGGGAACTCAGCACCTCCCCCTCCAGAACAGACGTTAATGGGCACAATGTTACACAGATCCCTGGGGCATAATCAAAGGTACTGAGTTCAAGAAGGTAACATCCATCAAGCCGCCTATAAAGGATCCATGGGGGTTGGGGGGCTGGAGAGATGGCTCAGCCGTTAAGATCACTGGCTGCTCTTCCAGAGGTCCTGAGTTCAAATCCCAGCAACCACATGGTGGCTCACAACCATCTGTAATGGGATCTGATGCCCTCTTCTGGTGTGTCTGAAGACAGCTACAGTGTACTCATGTGCATAAAATAAATAAAATATTTAAAAAGAAAAAAAAAAAAGAAGCCGTTTGTCTGCTGGTTCTGCAGGGCATTGCCTTGTCTGAATAAGGTGGTCACAGTGCAGAAAAGGCCACAGTGAAACCCCAACTCCCCGGGAACTGATTTCACCTTGGTCTCTATGTTAACAAGATGTTTGGGGGAAGATCATCTTGAATCCTGATAAAGCAAATCGTGCCCGGTATGATGTGGCCAGAGGGCACATGCTGAGGCACCCCCCCCCCCAAGTACCAGCCGTGCAACAGGTCTAGTATAAAATAAAGTTTATTTTGGGACATGAGAAGGATGATGAGAAGGGGGGAGGTTGAGAAGCTGGTAGAGGCAGAGAAAGGGAAAAGAGAAGGGACAGAGAAGGAGCAAGGGGTTGGGGATGGGGGTGGGGGTCAAATAGTTCTTTTATAGCAAGCCAGGCTTCTACCTGGCTGTTGCTAGGTAACTGTTGGGTAGAGCCTAAAAGAAATACATACAAGGAATCTGTACCAGACAACATGTGGGGCCAACTCCTTGAAAGCTCATAGCTGATGCTGTGACTGACGGCGAAAAGTCAGGCACTTAACACTTTAGGAAAATAGACAAATTTTCTGGAAAGCCAAGCAAATGGCATCCGTCACCTTAGCAAAATCTTGTCTTATAATATAGACTAACATAGGTGTGGTAAAGCACCATCTAGGACATTAGACATCCTGACATCCTTTAAGAACACTGTGTGCCCAGAAGTACCTGCAGAGAGGGAAACCCCCAAAAGGTCAGCAGATCATCTCAGTACAGCCACCTTCTGCAGAGAAAAGCCTGTCCACAAATATCGGGGGCTCTCCACTTTCTCATAGCTGGAGTAAATGAGGCCACACAGATGTGCTTCAGTTCGGCTTTGTTTGTGGTACAGAGGGTATCCACATCTGCTACACCAGCTGTACATCAAGCCCCACCCCCGCCCTGACGGTCTCCTTCCTGACCAGGCAACGGGGAGCTGCTCTCCTGACATTCTCTGTCTGCTATCTGCTTCCTTTCAACAAGCAGAAGCTCCTTGGTGTCTGGCTAGTTCTCATTCCGTTTTGCAGTTAGAGGAACCATGCTCCATCCAGGCCAGGAGACTGACATGTGATCACACAGGATACATGCATACACCTGCCCAAGACATAGGAGGCAGGTCCGTCAGTGTGCTTCTGTGCTTCTACTTGGCACCTGACTGCCAAAGAATCACACAACTTTCTTGTGGATGTGAGCTGAAGCCAGAACCTGCTCCCTGCATGGATGGTGTTGATCATGGCAAATGCTGCTTGCTGCTGGCTGTAGACTGCCCACTCTGGAAGGATGAGAACCAGGTCAGTGGGTGACAACCTGCGGCGATATCCCCTCCCCATCTCCTCCTCCTCCTCCTCTTCTTTCTCCTCCTCCTCCCCCTTCCCTTCCCCTCCTCCTCCTCCTCTTCTTCCTCCTCCCCTCTTCCCTTCCCCTCCTCCTCTTCTGCCTCCTCTCCTTCTCCTTCCTTCCTCTCTCTCTCTCTCTGTCTCTCTCTCTCTCTCTCTCTCTCTCTCTCTCTCTCTCTCTCTCTCTCTCTCTCTCTCTCTCTCTCTCTCTCTCTCTCTCTCTCTCTCACACACACACACACCTCTACTCCCATGCCCCATGTCATATGCAGAGCCCAAAGTTGGTTTTCTACATCTGGGCATGGTGATCTAGGCTTCAAGTCTCAGCATTTAGGTGGCGGTAGGAAAGAGTCACCCTCAACTATATAGGCAGTTGAAGGCCTAAACCTGTCTGGTCTCAAATACATACATACATACATACATACATACATACATACATACATATTATGTCTAGGGTCCAGGTTAATTCTGTTTAAAGACTATCTGAGGGATGAGGAGGGATGCAGTGAGCACAAAGAATTGCGTTTATTTGAACTGAATGCCAACATCCTCATCCTCTTGTCCTGACCACAGGACTCCTGGCTGCCCCCTGCATCTGAGCCCAGATGGGCTTGTGTTTGCCCAAAGCTCCCCTGTGCTCAGCACCAGCCCTTGTCCAAGACCCAACCCCATCATTCATGCCAGCACCGAGAAACAGGAACCAATGAGTGCGCTCTGTGCTGAGTTGTTATTAGACGACCCCAGAGCAGCTGGTTCCAGACGGTTGTTTCCAACCTCCAGGTTGTAAGGAGCCATGGAGCCTCTGCAAACCAGAGTTGTTAGTGGTGCTAATTCAATTCTTCTTTTCAATCTGTGAGGTTTGTTTGTTTGTTGTTTTGGCTAGCCATTTTCTTGTCACTCGTTATTAAAAAAAGATACTTAGTCTCACATTATATCATGGCAAGCAAACATTATTAATTCAACCAAGGAGGTCAGTGAAATCATGATTGACCTCCAACAGCCGAGAGTCGCTGGAATAAGAAGCAGCTGGAGGCATCTCTGATTCAAACAGCTCCACCGAGAGCATCCATCCAGGAAGGGCTTGGCAGCACCAAGGGCCTGGGGCACAAGCAAACCAGTCTTCTGCGCAGACCTCTCCAGGATGACACCAGGCTCCTCCATGGGTCGCTACAGCCTGGACATAGAAACCTCTGAGATCTCTCCACTTCTTTTTGTTTTTTTTAAAGGTGGGTAACTAGCGATACAAACTTGCGTCTTAAAGCTGCTTCCATGTGTCACACAAATGTGTGTAAGTTCTATTTTCATTATCATTCGATTCTAAAGTTTTTAATGTCAGGATACTTATTCGGACCCAGACCGTATGCACCATGGGAAAACAGCTAGCAATTCTGTGTCCAGAAGGATCCCTGGCCCTCGGGCCCAGCTCCTCCCTTCTTTCCGGTCACTGACTCGTCTCCAGGCCCTCTGCACCTGCTGCAGCACATCAGGGCTTTCTGATTGGGCAGAAGTCGGCCCACCATCTCTGGAAGTCGGTCAATCAGCCTTCTCCTTCCCTCCTGTGCTGTTCCAAGCTTTAGTCAGCCTAGTCGGAAGCGTTTCAGACCAGGCTGGGTTTCCCTATCTTGTTGCTTTTATTCTTTTTCTAACAGAAGACTCGTCACTGAGCCTTGCTGCAGACATCAGTGTGCCGACAACGCCTCATGAAAGGTAAATTGTCCAGGTTTAATCTAGCAGTGTCTGAGTCTGAATTCAGTGACTGTCCCTTCCAGCCCTTCGTTCCCTACGTCTTAGTAAATGATCCTGCAGATGTAATTACAGCTGGAATGTAGAAAAACTAAGATTTAGCCAAAAATCTACCTCCAGCCATTTTGACAGGTCATCTCAAGTCTGAGGGATCACAAAAATCTCTTTTAGAAAATGCTATAATAAGAGAGGATGAGCCGGGCGGTGGTGGCGCACGCCTTTAATCCCAGCACTTGGGAGGCAGAGGCAGGCGGATTTCTGAGTTCGGGGCCAGCCTGGTCTACAGAGTGAGTTCCAGGACAGCCAGGGCTACTCAGAGAAACCCTGTCTCAAAAAAGAGAGAGAGAGAGAGAGAGAGAGAGAGGATGTGCCTGATCCTTTAGAAACTTGATGCCCCAGGGAAAGGGGATGCTGGCGGGGGGTGGGGATGGGGGGTGGAGTGGGTGAGGTGGGGGGCGTGGAGGAACACCCTTTCAGAAGCAAAGAGGAAGAAGGCTAGAGCGTAGAACTTGGGGAGGGGCGGCCGTGAAGGAGGACGTTTGGAATGTAAATAAATAAAATAATTTTTAAAATACTATAATATTTGATGCCAATGTGCCAGTCTTTGATTTGGCCCAATAAATCCAAATCCCGTCATCATCCATTCAGCATCGAGCTTCTGGCAGCGAATGACACGACAGGTGACTCAGCTTGTCAGAGCTGATATTAAGGTATGGCGGTGTCACCTCTAAGGGAATCTTTGAGCTTTGGTGGAGAAAACCCAAACTGGAAGCACTGGAAACTTTGCCAGGATTTATCACTAAGAGTTTTAACCTCTGCTTGAAGTTTCGACTCGGATATTAAGGAAGGTGTCTTTAATTTCAAATTTCAGTAAATATGCTAGAATTCAGAAAGTCTGTGGAGGCAAAGCTATTGGGATAATGCTGCCATCTTGTGGTTATTCTGGGTATTGCAGGTGAGTCCAATTACGTGACACGTGACGCAGGAGGCCTGTAAGACACTTTTGCGCCATGGTGAGAAGGGAAAGTCTCTGATATGCACCATAGACAAAGCGGAGACCTCAGCCCTCGTTCCTGAGCGGCACTTTCCCCTCCTGACAGGAGAAGACGTGAGTGCTCAAACTCGCGGATTCCAGCTGAAGGGACACTAACGTCTTCCTGTTAGCAGAACCGGTTGGAGAGGGCTCATATTTTAAAGCGGGAATGATGGAAGCAGAGGGGAAAAGCATGAAGTCGAATACATATGATCAAAATAAATCATCAACCACATTAACCGTATGGTTCACCCCTATGTGTAGACACATTTTACAGTGACTTTTTATGATATAAAATTTCAGGCACAAACAAAATTATAGATAATAGACAGTAGGAGACGCATACCAATCAAGTTTAAAGATTGCTGGCTCAGCCACCCTTTTCTTCTATTCTGTTTGAATGCGCTCAGATTGAACCCGAAATCTGTGCACACTGTGCAAGGGCCTCTACCTCCGGGATACATCCAGTCCTCGTTAATTTAGTTATTTTTAAAATGATTTTTTTAAAAAAATTCTTCTGGCTGGTGAGGTGGCTCAGCAGGTGAAGGTGCTTGCCACCAAGCCTGACAAGAGTTCAATCCCTGGGGTAGAAGAAGAGAACTGATTTCTGAAAGTCGTCCTCCAACACATAAACGCACAGACAGTAATAGCAATAATTAATACTTTTACGTTGTTTTGTTGAAAGTTTCAGAAGCAAATGGAAACACTGCAAGACAGGTTTCTAACAGACTCGGCTGTTTCACTCAACATAACCAAGATGCCACTGTCACGCCAAACTATGCTAACACTTCCTTGTTATTGTTACTCTTGTGGCGTTATTGTTACTGTTGCTACTGTTGTTTTGAGACCGGGATCTCTGTGTAGCCCTGGCTGTCCTGAAACTCACTATGTAGACCAGGCTGGCTTCAAACTCACATAGATCCACCTGCCTCTGCTTTCTCAGTGCTGGGATTAAAGGCATGTGCACCCATACCCAGCCCTCCACCCCAAGATCTAACCCGTGGCCCAGCAGTTAGTTGGTTTACAATCCAATTCAGCAGGTGTTGAGTGGGGTGGGGTGGGGTGGGAGCTGCCAGATGTAGCTGTTCTCAGCAGAGCCCAGCCTGCTGTTAACGTGCTCTCCTGATAGTTTAATGAAGGAATTAGAGCAGATTCAGCAAGCCCACCCTGTACTTAATTTGTTCCTAAGTGTTTCTTATCAGCATTACTCCAGTGATTGTTTCTGTTTCAAATGTTTTCTTTCCACAATAAGCATAGGCTTCCGAAAGCATTGTTTTGGAATCATGCAGGAGTCTCACCTTAGAATCAAATAGTCGCAGCCTAATGTAGAGGTTCCCTTTAAGATCAGCAAAATAATAAGACCAATGTTAAGTACTACATTAAACAGACTAATGTGTTTAAATAAATTTAATATCCATCAGCATGCCTCTGGTTTAGTGGGATTTTAGGTTTTGTGATATTTTGTAACTTGCTATCTCCTTCTTCCTACACATAATCCTTTTCAGTACCTCAGAAACTTGTCACAACTGGACTGTGGATATAGCTCAGGACAGAGGGCTTACCCCGAATGCCCAAGGTCCTGAGTTCAAGCCTTAGTACCACCAAAGAAGTCAGCATCAGGGAGGGGAGACAAGTGCAGTACCAGTGCAGTGCAACAAACTAGGTTTCTTGGGGGGGGGCGGGGGGGGTTAGACTGTGACTCTGTTCATGTAAGAAAGTCTGACAGAAGACATGAGACAGAGGACTCGAGAGGAGCCAGGGACATGGCTCCATGGTTAAAGAACAGGCTATGCTAGCACAAGGACCTGAGCCTGAATCCCTAAAAGCCCCTGTGAATGCCAGGTAGGTGTGGCAGCCTGCCTGTAACTCCAGCCTCGGAAAGTGAGGATGGAAACCCCGGATCTAGCTAGCTAGCCTTATTGATGAGCTCCAGGTTTGATTGAGAGACCCTGTCTTACAGAATACAGTGAAAGAGCAATGGGGGATAATTCCCAGTGTCAGTGTTGGGCTTCCCCATGTGCACTCAAGTGTGCACACATGCACACACACACACACACACACACGCACGCACTCATGCACCCCACACATGCACACACATACATCACATGCATAGGCACATACACAGGCCATGTGCAGGAACACATGTTCTGTGTAGGGGGCAGGAGTTCCAGTCAGATCTGGGCAATGCAGGCTGAAAGGATAGGAAGAAAATCATTCCTACCCAGGACCCTCCTGGAACTTCCTGTGTGGAGAATTGCTTTGAGCTTGTGTGTTTTCTAAAACACCTTTCTAAGGAACAGGTCTTTCATCTCCCTGCAGGAGAGCCTCAGTTTAGCAGTTTTGACAAATGGAAAAATATAACTATGAAAGATTATCAGAAAGAGGACAATATCAAAAGTCGCATAGGAGATGTCACTGTGTGTCACATTAGAGCTTGTCTTCTGCACAGCTCCTCTGGGGATTTTCTTTAATCCTCACAGCTGTTGTCGTGATGGTTTCCAGGACCTCAAGAATAAGTAGATGCGGGCAGTGATGTTCTGTGCCAACTGAGCACATGACACATGTGGTCTATCCTCACCCCCATGTGTGCATTCTGGCACGTCCACACATACACAGACTTAGTAATTCTCCAACATACCCTTGACGTTCCAGAAACATTCTCTGGAACGTCAGCATGGAAGGCAAAGAGTTTCCTGTAGAGCAATCCCTGTGTTGGTGTGGCTGGGCCTGGTGATACATGATAACAGGGCATGGTGGGCAACAGTGTTAATTCCAGCACTTAGAGGCTGGGGCTCAGGCTAGACTCTATGTCAAGACCTTGTCTCAAAACAACAACAAAAACAATTACAATTAAAAAAAATACTTCTATACTAGTTTTCAAATCCTTCTGTACTCTCCCCTAGCCCCTGCTAAGATGCCTCCACCCCAAGATCTGATCCGCGACCCAGCAATGAACTGGTTTACAATCCAGTTCAGCAGGTGTGGGGTGGGGTGGGAGCTGCTGGCTGGATTGCCGCAGGCTACAGCTGTTCTCAGCAGAGACCAGCCCTGCTGTCGATGTGCTCACCAAATGAAGGAATTAGTGCGGATTCAGCATGCCCACCCTACGCTTAATCTGTTCCTACGTGTTTCTTATCAGTATTAGTCCAAGTAATATGATTTCTCACCCACTCCCTCCATTTTCAAAAATGAAAGCACTCTCTTCGATTCCAATCTTAGCTGTAATGCATATTCATCAGGAAACATTAAAGAAATAGCAATTTTTTTTTTTTACTTCCAATGAGAACTTCTGTCGTGATGCTTCTAGAATGTTCTTCTAGCAAAGCCTGGGGAGGTAGCTCAGTGAGTAAAGTGCTTACTGTGTGAGCATAGGGACTTGAGTTCAAATCCATGGCAATCACATTAAAGTAGTCTATAGCTGTGTGTGCTTGGAATCCCAGTGTTGGGGGGCAAAAATGGGAAGATCGAGGGGACTTATTATTGAGCCAACCTAGCTTTACTGGGGTGCTTCTGGGAGAAACTATCTCAAGGGAATAAGGTGAAGCAAGATACTACCTCTGTCCTCTTTCAGCATATGCACATGTATCCACGTGCGCACGCGCACACACACACACATATATAGACACACATACCACATATATACATGCACAGACACACACATACACATATTTACACAGACACACAGAGACACATACATACATACACAGACACATACATATACACATATATACATATACTGATATATACATGTATATTCACACACATATTCACACACACACACACACTGTTCTGCTAGAGAACAGAGGAAGGAGCCCACCCTTCAGATGACCTGGCAGGAGAGAGTATTTGACCCAGATATGATCACCTCCTGTCATCTCAATGAAAGAAGAGCCAGCCTTCCCTGCAGTCGGAGCCTGGGATAGGGTTCTCCAGGTCTGTTTGGGTCTTTAAAATGCTTAAGGGCAAAGACTTCTCCATTGATTGTCTGGCAGCTGGGCAGGAGAAATCTGATTACTTCTAAATGTTATCTCGAGAGCAGAATAATGCGCCTTTGTTGAGAAACTGCTGGTGTCTGCCCGATAGTGTCTGCATTTCTGGGTTCTGACCTGCCCATTGCCCGTCCTAGAAAAAGAAGCCATTGAGCCAGGTAGGCCAGGCCAAGAAGCCCCACATCCTGTGACCTTTAGTCTCCCGAGACCTATGAAATCAAGCTAGAAACACTGTTTTATATGGTTTGAAGTGGAGAGGCCAGCAGGTATTCTCACCGTTTGCAGTGGTTATAGAAGCTTCTGAGGTACATAGACAACACCCACAAGTGGCTGGTTTACTACAATTGTAGCAGGATTCGATGTTCTGGAAATTTCCTGTTGGTCAGGTTTGGGAAGTGAAGTTGCTGAGCCTCTAGCCCCGAAGAACTCACAGGTAAACTGTATCTCTTCAAAGAGCGAGGATACCTCCGGGCGTGGCTCAGTTGGCCGAGTGCTTGCTTGCCTAGCATGCACTAGACTCCATTCCCAGAACCACATAGACCAGCTGGCTTGCCCTTGAAATCCCAGCACTAAAGAGGCAGAGGCAAGAGGATCGGAAGTTCAAGGCTGACCTCAGAGCAGTTGTGACTGCCTACACAAGCTCGGCCTATCAGCAATCAGCCGTGGATCAGGGAGGAGTTTAAGAGGCCCTTCTCTCCAATAGATTCTGAGGGAGAGGCAGCCATTGTGTACCAATGAGAGACCCTCCAGCCCATGGTTCAAACACATGGTTACATAGACATTTCCAGTTAAACTCACTGGGTCTCAAAACAACCCCCCTCCCCCCCCCCCAAAAAAAAACCCATGTGTTGTTTGTTTGAATGGAGTTTGTAGAGAAGAAGAGGAGAGGTGTGATACAAGTGGGAGGGGTTTAGGAGATATATAATAATCAGAGAACCTTATACATGTATAAAATTGTCAAAGAACAAAATAAGAGTTAAAAGAAAGAGAGAGAGAAAACTCAAGGTTATCCTCAGCTGCATAGTGAGTTTGAGGCTAGCCTTTAGTACATAAAACCTTGCCAAGTAATTAACCTGGGAGATCTGTTCCAGGGACCCCATGCTGTTGACAGGACTAGATCTTGTAGTGCAGCTTCTGGAATGCAAGCCAGTCACCAACTTCTGCAGGCAGCAGCCATCCTCCCAACCTGGCAGGAGCCAGCTCCTCTGTCCCACAGAATCCTGGCAGGTCAGGCCTCAGGCCTGGGCCCTAGACAGACCCGGACTAGGGATTTTTCAAGCTCAGGCCCTAAGGAGGTCAGCGCTGCTGCTTGCACTCTTCCCACCACCCATCCCAGGCCTCTGGGGAGTCAGAGGAAGTTGCTGACCTGTCCCCTAGAGGAATAATTGCATTAGTAAGGTGGCCTCTGGTGGCTTTGTCAGCAGTTTCAAGGCTTTGAGTTGAGTAATCCTTTGGCGTCTGCCCCAGCAGCTGGCGGTCACAGGCTGGGGGAACACCTCCCACCCCCTGCCTCAGGCTCAGCTAACCCCTGCACAGTATATCTCCTGTCATCTAACCATTGAGTCGTCGTCCTTATTGCCAGCACAGGGCTCAGTCCTGGGAGAACCCAGCATGCCAAGAATGTCAGAAGAACAGATTCGGGAACAGACCTTCTGCCTTCTGATCAGCTGCTAAGCTAAACTCTAACCCCATTTCCGGACAGAGGAAAGCACTCCTGGAGTAAGCTTCAACATTAAGGGCACAGCCTGGGCCTGGACAAGATTTAGCAGTAGGGAACGGGTGGGTTGAGAGGAAACTGAACAGGTCTTGAAGGATAGGCAGGGATGAAGCTGGGGAGCAGGAGGGGCACCCCCTTACCCCTTACACACTCCACTTGTTTGCTCTGCCTTCAGGCCATTCTTCAGGGCTTGACCAGAGGCAATGCCCCATGGGGAAGGGATTGTGTCTGTCCTGTGGTCAGACTCTCCCAGCACCTGCCTAGAACACACATCCGGTGGGGTCAAAGTCTCTGGGCTCGATTTGACACAAAGCCTTCCCCAGGCCCAGCTGGGGGCTACCTAGGACTTTCTCCCTTCTTCAGTTCTTCCTCTATACTGTCAGCCCCAAATGAGGCCTAAGTCCACCCAGGAAAGAAGACAACGACCCCTTTTGGCACTGGCCTCGCCCTGCCTTCTCCCTCTACCATACTAACCTTTTACAGTATATCTCCCATCCCCCCTCCCCTAGAACACATCCACCTACCTGAGAGATGAAGAAACAGAAGTGCACAGAGCTCAGCAAATAAAATGCCAGGCTAGGTGCTGCCTTCAGGCCCTGGGTCCTATCTTCATCTGGCCCCTCCTCCTGACACAGGCTCACCCAGGTGTCTCCCTGGAGATGTCACGGGATGGATCTGCATTGATCCATAGCTGTGTAGTTTGAGGCAACTTACCTCTCCACTCTGGGCCTCTCTGACTCAGTCTCCTAGCTGTGAGGCTCATAGTGGCAGCTTCTCTGTAGGGACACTCTGAGGTATATGACCGTGGCAGTTTGTGTGAGAAGTCACTGAACTCTTCCCTGGAGCACTTCACTGCTGAGATTCCACCTTTGACCTCTCCTCCCCACCATTTCTTCCATACTGCACTGGTGCAGCTCAACCCTCGGCTCAGCCTGGCCTTTTCTGCCCATGTACACGATTGCACACACCCCACCCCCAGACTTGGACCTCACTCACATGTCTATGCAGGTCAGTGTTGGGGCTTAGATCTTAGGTGAGGACAGAGACTGGTGAGAAGCTGTCACAAAGCTGTCACAGAAGCCATGAATGTCTTCAAGATTGCCCACAGAGAAGATGGGAGACTTGGATGTGTGAAGTTGATAACATGTCTAGGGTACAAACCTTGCTCTGATGCCCTGACTTGGCTGCTAAGTGGAGCTTCAAGCCTTGTCCATAAAGTGTCATGAGGGGATTCCAGGTAGGACTGGGGACAGAGAGGACATATGAGAGGCTCCTGTCTTCAGCAGATCACCCTACAAAGCCCCTGAGCTGACTTTCCAAATCCCCAATAGTGCTTCCCTGTCATAGTGAGGGTTAATCCCACTTAGAAGGCCTTGCCCCACCCTTCTGTCCTCTTAACTCCATGATCCCTCTAGATGTTCCCAGGCTCTAATGTGGGACAGAATTGATCTATCCCACTCTGTGGGGCAAGGGCAGCTGAGGATGGGCATCCCTCCCTGCACACCGACATCCATTTCCCATCCATTTGGTGCCTAGGGAGAGGATGGCAAGGGGGCAGAGTAGCGGGGACAGGAAAGGATGTTTCCTGGTCTTGCTTCAATCTTCTTTGTTAGTACCAGGCACCAAAATACATTCTGAGAATCATCTAACTTCATTTTCCCAACTACAACCTAAGACAGGCATTGTAATCACACTTAAAGGAGAAAACTGAGGTTGAGAGAGACTTAAGTCACTTGCTCGGGATGCATGGCCCATGACAGAGCAAAAGCATACATGGACATGGATCTTTCCTTGCCCTAGCCTCTGGGAGCCTGGTATCAGGAGGCACAGACTCCTACTTCATGAGCTGTGTCCCACCTCATTGCCCCATGGAAAAATGTCCACCAGCTTCTCCTCTGCACCCAGCCTGCCCAACACCCTCTGCTGGACCTGATCACAGAGACATCTGGAGATGGGAGTCTTCTGTGGGGAAAGGTCCCAAACCTGTGGCCCCAAGCAGTCCTTTATCAAGAGACTAGGTCAAGAACCATGAGGATAGAGGGTGGGCTTCCCAGGACCCAATGTGAACAAGCAACCAGATGCAGAAACCTACACAGACACAGTGCTACAGGCACAGTCACACATGCCCAGAATACATGACATGGTGAATGCCAAAAAAAAAAAAAAAAAAAAAAAAATGTATAACACTCCTCCTCCCATAAGATTTGTCATTGGATAACAGACAGCATGTGGTCTCAGCCAAACTTCTTTTCTCCCATGCAAAGTCTGTATGGACAGCAAAGGATGGACGACTCCAGGCATATTAGGTAGTGTAGGAGTCAGTATGAAGGCAGGACTGACGGGCTCCCAGGGGCACCTGGGTAATGCTGCAGGTGTGGCCAGTTGATCCCCTGCGGAGACAGTAAAGATTAAGAGGATCATACACTGTGTCCAGCGCTGTGCTGGGAGAAGTCTGGACCCAGAGCCAAGGTGGAGAGAAAGCTCCAGAAGGAGAAAACGGTCCTAACTTACAAGAGAAGGGAAGTAGGGGAGAGACAGGCACAGACACATAGACGGAGGTAAAGATGGATGCATAGGCTGGGACCAGCAACTGCTGGCAGACAGGCTACCCTTGGGACCATCCATATCCAATGAGCTGTACGGTGGCTGCCTCCGCTGTGCCCGTGGCTGTGACAGCCTCCAAGAAGGAGTCTCCAGGTAGATGGGGCCTCGGAGAAGATCCAACAGGTATGACTTTTCTGGAGGTGAAGTCTGGGCCCTTGGGGAAGAGAGTACAAGCAGCAGGTTCAGGGAGACATGAGCAATCTTAAAACACGTAGCCACAGCCCCAGGGCCACGAGCCAGTATGAGGGTCTGCTGGCAACCCCAATATCCTAGAAACTCAGAGGCCAGCAGAGCAGGGCCCAACACGGAGCTGCTGAGGAAGGAGATGGGTGCTCTTGAGACGCAGAGAGATCCTTGTGACACATCTCGTGAGAGGCTGCAGCTGCCCACGGGGGAGGAATGGGGCCGGGAAGGTGGACGCAGCATGGGTGTCTGGCTGGAAATAGGCCATGGAGGGAGGAGAGAGGGGAAGGGGTGGGAGCAGAGGTTAGGATGCCATGGAGAGGAAGCTGCTGTTTCCGGTGGGAGTCACATGGGCGGATCTAGTCTGGGGAACCTGGGAACCTATGGACCCGGGGGGAAAAGGGTGACTAGGGGTGGGAGCGAGCAGCCATCTCAGTCCAGCCCTGCCTCCCCGCTCAGGTGTGGGCCCCTCACTGCAGTGCCGAGTGTGTGGGGACAGCAGCAGTGGGAAGCATTATGGCATCTATGCCTGCAATGGCTGCAGTGGCTTCTTCAAGAGGAGTGTGAGACGGAGGCTCATCTACAGGTGCCGCCAGCTCTGCCCTCCTGTCCCAGTGTGCATAGCGTGGGTGGAAGGTGTTCAGGGAAAGCGGAAGATGAGACCAGGGCAAAACTGTCCCAACTCAAGGCCTAGAGTCAAGGCATGACACTGGCCCCCAAGGAGCTTATGTCCTCTGCAGGTGCCAGGTCGGAGCAGGAATGTGCCCCGTGGATAAGGCCCATCGAAACCAGTGCCAGGCCTGCCGGCTGAAGAAGTGCTTACAAGCAGGCATGAACCAAGATGGTGAGTGGTGGGCACAGTGAGGTGGGAAAGGAGACCAAGAGGCATCACTGCCAAGGGGCAGGGATGGGGTGTGTGTCCTGAAGTCCCTCTGCCTTCCAAGCTGTGCAGAATGAGCGCCAACCCCGAAGCATGGCTCAGGTCCACCTGGATGGCATGGAAACAGGCAGTGATCCCCGACCAGAACCGGTGGTGGCTTCCCCTGCCCTGGCAGGGCCCAGTCCCCGGGACCCCACATCTGTGTCTGCAGCCAGAGCCATGGGCCACCACTTTATGGCCAGCCTCATCACCGCGGAAACTTGTGCTAAGCTGGAACCAGAGGACGGTAAGTGGGAGGATAAGTGGGAGGGCAGTAGGCATGGATCCTCACACCGGCTTCCACAGAGCAGGCACTAAGGTCCCAACCTCCTCCTTCATAGCTGAAGAGAATATTGATGTCACCAGCAATGACCCGGAGTTCCCTGCATCCCCCTGCAGTCTGGATGGCATCCATGAGACATCAGCTCGCCTGCTCTTCATGGCTGTCAAATGGGCCAAAAACTTACCTGTGTTTTCCAACCTGCCTTTCCGGGACCAGGTACACAACACAGCCTGCCTGCTGGAGCCGTGCCAGGCAGTCAGAGGTCGGCCAGCTAGGGGTAATGTAGGGGTAACCCTGGGCTGGTGAGGGATGAAGACTTACACAGGTTACCTCAGGGTACTTGTGTCTCAGAGCTGGGGATGATTAGGGCAGTGGCAGTGGGTATATCCCTCCCTGAGGGAAGGATGGTAGCCAGAGATACACAGAGCCTGGAATGGGATACAGAGTGGGACCTGTGGCTCTCTGGGTCCATTACCCTTTCTTCTCTGCAAATTGTCTGGCCTGGAGCCATTCTGTGCAAGACAGGAATCTGCATATCCTGAACAACAAAGTGGCTGGCTGAGTTCTTTAGAGCTCAGGCTCCCTATGAATTCAGGTCTGTTCCTGGAGACGGTGGCAGGCTGGGAGCACCACCGGGAGCTATACACCTGTGCTGACACTTCAGCCCTCTCTCATCACAGGTCATCTTGCTGGAAGAGGCATGGAACGAGCTCTTCCTTCTTGGAGCCATTCAGTGGTCTCTACCCCTGGACAGCTGCCCACTGCTGGCACCACCCGAGGCCTCTGGCAGCTCTCAGGGCAGGCTGGCCTTGGCCAGTGCAGAGACGCGCTTCCTGCAGGAAACCATCTCCCGGTTCCGTGCTCTGGCAGTAGACCCCACAGAGTTTGCCTGCCTGAAAGCCCTGGTCCTCTTTAAACCCGGTACTGAGCCTTGGCCCAATCCTTCCAAAGACATGGTTGGGAATAAAAAGTGGGGAGGCAGATTTCTAGTCACTTCTCTCTGCTGGGGTCCTCATGAACCCACCTGGGTGTAGAGGGACAGTCTTCCTTCTGGGGGAGGGGAAGCAGAAAAAGAGATGTGGTCTGACCAAATGCTTTGGGGCGTGTGGGGTGAGGGCTGGCTTCTGGAAGGGAGTTCACTGGTGCTGCTTCTCCCCAGAAACACGAGGCCTGAAGGACCCTGAGCATGTGGAGGCTCTGCAGGACCAGTCCCAGGTGATGCTAAGCCAGCATAGCAAGGCTCACCACCCCAGCCAGCCTGTGAGGTGACAGTAACGACCCTCCCGCCCACTTAACCCTCCCCACTTGCCTGCTTCTTTCTACCTGCTTCTCCCACAGCATCTCTGGGCTTCCCTGCTTGAACAGGATAAAGGGCTCAGTCAGCCACAGCTATCCACCATCTCCTGTGGACCAGGCTCCATGCCAGGCCCAGGAGGTCACCAAGAGACAAAGCCTATGGGGATGTTCCTCATGAACATGAAAGACAAGAATCATCCTGGTCAGGTGTGGAGAGTGGCTTGTGTCTGAAAGGGTAGCAAATTTTACTTTTTGGGCAGGGCGGTGGTGGTGCACGCCTTCAATCCTAGCCCTCGGGAGGCAGAGGCAGGCAAATCTCTCTGAGTTCAAGGCCAGCCTGATCTACAGAGCAAGTTCCAGGACAGCCAGGGTTACACAGAGAAACCATACCTCCCAAAAACAAATAAACAAACAAAAACTTACTCTTTAAAGATAGGATCTCAGTGTACAGTCTAGACTGGTCTCAAATTCAATGCTGGGCTTACAGGTCTGTCCTACCAGCCATTGACAGGGACCATGTGTGTCCATAACAGGATAGGATCTAAACGGAAGAGAAAAATCTTATCTATGAAAGTAGAAAGAGCCTAGCAAAATGTGTTCTTAGACAAGAGTCTGGTACGGAAGGTTCGAAAGCTTCCTGCTGGTAGGAAGGTGGGAGATCGAGCCAGAGAGTTACCTTGGAACCAGTCGGACTAGAGCTCAGAATGCCTAGTCGAACGAGAGAGGTGAGGGGAACACCTGAAATTCTGTGGGAGGAGGCTTGCCTGCACAGGACTGGACCCCGTGCAGACTGGTGGGCAGTGTGTACAAAAGCAGACCTGAGACATCCCTGTCCAAGGGAGTCTATAGAGTCCTGGCCTGGGGAGTGGCCATAGAGAGCAGGGAAACAGACTGCAGTGTACACCTCTGAGAACTGGAGAGGGACAGATTTGACATTCAGCTAGAGGGGGGAAAAACAGGCGAAGAGATGCATTTGGAAGCAGAGAATGTTCAAAACTTAAAAGGAAAATTGAGAGTTTCGAACTTGCCAACCTCTGGGGAAAGTGTGGAAGGCACACTGTGGAGATGTGTGGAAAATCCAGGCATGACGGCACATGGCTTTGGCCAGCCACTGCAAGCTGTGACATGGGTGGAGAGTCCCAGGTCTTACACTGAAGCACCAGATAGTTTATACCACTAAGCCAGGCCTCTGGACCACTCTAGACCACACTGCCATCTTCTTGAAGAACTGTGGTGACACGGTCATCTTTAGTCACCACTCAGGTAGGCAAGATCTGCACCACATGGTTCAGGACCAGACGAAGAACGGTGATGGCTTGACATAGCTTCACATGTGGTCATCGCAGGCATTCAGAAACCAGAGGTCTTCCTGGGTCAGGTTCCCCCTGGGACCAGCTGTCAGAGGCCCCCTGGACTGTTGATTGTGTATCACATTGCATAGATACTGGGGAAGACTTCCTATGGAGGGGTAGGGGAAACTTGAGTCATCCAGAGTCTGCCAAGCAAGCATAAAGACCTGAGTTTGTATCCCTAGCACCCACGTAAGAGCCCCGCATGGTGGCACACAACTGTCACACCAGCACTGGTCTACATGGAGACAGGTGGCGCTCACTGGCCAGCGGCCTAGCTTAATTGACGAGTTCCAGGTTCAGTTCAGAGACCTCGTCTCAAAAAACAGGGAGGAAGGGCCAGGAGTAAGAACATTTGCTGTGCAAGCATGAGGACAGGGGTTCAAATCCCCAGTACTCATGAGAGATAGCTGAAAATGATGGGTATATCAGATTAAATAAATAAAAACCGGTGCTGGCCTGCGGAGCCGGGCAGATCGTGGGAGCGCTCTGTCCAGCCGGCCTAGATGAGAGAACAAGGCTCAGGTTCAGAGAGAAACCCTGTCTCAAGGGGACAAAGCAGAGAAGTACAGGGTATCCGATGTCTTCCTCTGCCCTCTGTGTGTATATACTACAGCACATATGTGTCAATACATGTGGGTGCACACACACACACACACACACACACACACACACACACACGTGTGTGTGCTAAAAATAAAGTGGACAGTGACTGAAGAATAGAAGGTGACCTCTGACCCTCCGCACAAACTCCCCAGCTCCCTTCTGCAACTTACTACTTCCTCTAGGCAGGACTGAGTGTCATGGCAGTGGCTTTCCAGTCTCCAGTTCAATGTATTTTTAGCCTAACCTACAGAGAGAGAGATGCTGAAGCACTAATTATACCCAGCCTTGGACGGTTTGTGTGGTTTGCTCCGAGACACTGCTTTGAGACTAAGCTCCGTGTAGTCCAAGCTAAGCCCTGAACTCACTGTGCTGCTGGGGCTGAGCTGAATTTCCAGTCTCCACTTGCAGAGCACTAGGAGAAAGACAGGCATATGCACCCACATGGGGAGTGGGGGGATGGGGAGCTGGGCCCCAGCCTTAGGCCTTCTCCCCAGAATCATCTGGTTCTGATTTTTTTTTCTTTTTTTTCTTTTTTTCTTTTTTTCTTTTTTTTTTTTTTTTTTTTGCACTGGGGACACCTGCTTTAGCAAAAGGTTCTTACTTGAAACTAAGACAGAGTCTTTGTCTCTGGATTTATCTCAGCTAACTAAAATCTCCCTTGACATCAGACTATTTTCAATAGTAGTTACTGTTGTCCTAGGCGTTTCATGGACAGAAACTCATATTTGTCTATGTAAAACTGATGTGACTTCATTATCGCACTCATGATGGATGAACATCCAAACAGGATTGCCACCAACGTCTCACAGGCTGGGAGATAGCTGAACAATTATGGAGACTGGAGCTCAAATCCCTGCCCCCCCTCCCCCCCACACACAAAAGCTGGCAGGCAAACCCAGTTATCTGTGGCTACAGGCGGCTACAGCCTTCAATCGCAGCACCCGGGAGACTGACAGACACCGGGGGCAAAGTTAGCTGGGGACTAGCCAGAATTGGTGAACTTCCAGGTCAGCAAGGGACCCTGCCTTAGTAAATAGAGCACGACTCAGAAAGACACTCGACCTCAACTTCCACCTAAACACATGAGCACCTGCACACACACTTAGGGCGCACAGACACACAGACACACACGTCAAATACATGTGCAAAGCAATCTCTCGCTTTTTACTCTTGAGGCACCATGGACAATATTGAGTCCCTGTTTTCATTGTGCTTCTAACCAACAGGAGGGATGAAGTGAGTCCTCTAGTGCAGGGCCCTCCCTGCACTGAAAAGCCCCTAGCTGGCCCTGGGCACCTCTCTTCACTCCCCCCCCCCCCACTGCCTTGCTCAGAGGCTGGCCTGACAGCGTCCTTTCTCCTGTTCAGGTTTGGGAAGTTGCTCCTCCTGCTGCCCTCTTTGAGGTTCATCACGGCTGAACGCATTGAGCTGCTCTTCTTCCGAAAGACCATAGGGAACACTCCAATGGAGACTCTCTTGTGTGATATGTTCAGAAACTAGTGTGGGTGCCAAGTGTTCACCAGCACCTGGGCAACACATCGTTGAAGCTAACTATGTCCCCGCCCTTCTCATCCAGTAATTCCACAGGCAGGTATTTGTACCCAGCAGAAGTGTCTCCCAAAACATATTATTGGCATATTCATAGCTGTCTTAATCTTAATACCCTATTAACTCTATTTGGACAGTAGATTGCATGGATGTATGGTTATATTCGTAGGAGAAACCGCTGTGGTAAAAATAAATAAAACATAGAAATGAGCAGTGGGCCCACGAGACATGGAGACATTTCATGGGCTAGACATTGAGAGAAAGCCAGGCATGTTTATCCTGTGTTCTAGACCAGAGGCAGGGAGGGGAATGGAGGGAGGTGGGAGTGAAAAGAAAAGGCAATGAGAAAAGAAAAAAAGAATAGACTGATAGAGAGAAAGCCAGAAGTCGCCTCTGGGTGGGGGTGGGGAGTCAGAAGAGGGGCCGTAGCCTCCTGCACTAGGAATGCCCTTTATTTGGAGCCGAATGCTAAGTTGATAGTCATTAAGACTCATTGAGCACTTAAAATCCATGCACTTTGATGTATTCTGTTTGACCTTGGTTAAAATAAAACCAGAAAACTGCGTCCCAGGCTCTCTGTTTGAGGACGCGGAAGACGTGAACACAAGATCTTTTGAGTTTTATCTGGGTTCATTCCAAGTCAGAGTCCAGGTGCCATGAATTCAGGCTCTGGGCAGTTTCCCACGGGATCTTCCTTCCTCCTATAAGGCACCTTCTTGAAGCAAGACAGTTGCGGGAGCTTGTGTGTGTGTGTGTGTGTGTGTGTGTGTGTGTGTGTGTGAGTGTGTGTGTGTGAGTGTGTGTGTGTGTGAGTGTGTGTGTGAGTGTGTGTGTGAGTGTGTGTGTGTGTGTGTGTGTGTGAGTGTGTGTGTGTGTGTGTGTGAAGAACTCTTCATTATCATCCTCAATCCCCCATGGAAACACCTGGCTCAACAAACCCTCTTTTACAAAGAGAAACCCAGGCAAATCCATGAGACCTGGGAAATCATTGTAATTATATACTGGCTGGCTGTGGTCCAGCAAAGAGCACTTGCTTGTGACATGTACGAAGTCCTGGTTTAGGTTCCCAGCAGCACCCAGAGACACAGGGTTTACATGTCAGGTAACATGTACAGCAGCAGTGAGCTGGGCACGCAGGTTGTGTTGTCTAGTCCCCACATAACTGCACGGAGGGTCAGTTGCCACATTTTCTGAATACACTAAGACTGTGAACTCCCACAGTGTTGAACGGACACTGGCTGCTTAACTAGAATGCTGCTTCCTCCCTCCTCCCCTCCACCCTGAGATCAGCTAGAGCATTCTGTTGTGTTTCCTGTCTTCGGAGAAGAAACGCATGGTTCTGGAAGAAAAACACTGTGTGAGAAAGCCACAAGAAGTCTAGGGATTCCCTGGCTTTTGACTTTCATTTGAATACCTATAGCCGCAAAGACAGACTCTCTGCTCAGGAAACGGCAAAAGGTGGGCAGGGCTAAGAGATCAAAGAGTTTGACCAACACTGCTCTGTGAAAGACCTTTGCACCAGAGCAGGTCAAATACTGGAGATTCTGTCTTCTAAAAGTTATCAGCCTATGGTCAGCAGGATGGCTCAGTGGGGAAAATGACAATAGTCATCAAGCCTGGTCTCGGTTTGAGCTTTGGGAACCATGTGGTGTTGGTAGGAGAAAACCGACTTCTACAGGTTGTCCTCTGGCCTCCACATGTACATACCATGTGTGTACCCATCCACATAAATAAATAAATAAATAAATAAATAAATAAATAATGAAAAGGATCAGCCTGGCCTGTTATTGGGTTGTCTCATGACTGCATCACTATTACGGGCCCTAATTTCACATCAGGAGTTTATGTCTGTCCTTAACAATGTCCTTACGGCCTGAACAAGGATGCCCAACGAGGAACATGGTTGAAACAAGCCACATCTGCTCCGCTCAGTTGGCTTACAAGCTGGCTGTTGATAACAGTAAGAGTGCAAAGGTGCCCGGCTGAAGTTCTCTGGCAAAGAGCTCCGGGGTTTTCCAGGAGGAAGTCTTGGAGAACGAAAGGAGATATTTAAACGGAGTCATCTCCCTCCGCCTGGTTTCAAAGCCAGATGCTCCTCCAAGGGCTTTCCCTTGTTGCAGAAACACCAGGAAAAAAAAAAAAAAAAAAAAAAAATATATATATATATATATATATATATACGTTGTTTTGGTTTGGATCTTAAATGTCACACGAAGGTGTGAGAATCGTGGGCACCACCCAGTGCCTGGGCACAGAGGGGAGCTGGTGCAACCTTTAAGAGGCGGTCCTATTGGGAAGGAAGGTGGGTGGCATCTGCAGGCTCTGGCTCTGGCTCCTCCTCTAGCACTTTGTCCTCAGAACACCTGACCAGCTGCCTCTTCCTCTGCCAAGTGAAATCAACGGATACAGTCAACCATGGATGAAACTGTGAGCCAAAATCTTTCTTTTATTTAAAAAAATAAGTTATTTTAAGTGTGTGTGTGTGTGTGTGTGTGTGTGTCACAGTTGTGAGCTGCCCGAAATGGGTTCTAAGAACTGAACTTTCATTATTTATTTTATCGCACTAATTCACGGCTGTGAGCATATGCTGATGGTGACGGCTTTCTTTTGGGTCTTTTCTAAGAGACTCGTTTGGCTTGGTTTGGTTTCTGCCCTCAGTGGCAGGAGCGTGCTCAGCTGTGAAGCACCATGAACGTGCCTTTGGCTTACCCAGGCTTTTTCTCGGGGAAACTTCCATTTTCAGGTTCTTACGAAGATGTTTCTTCTCTACTGCCCAGCCAGGTATTTTAAGCAGGAAGGGCCGGGAAAGACTTCAAGATGACCAGAAAGATCAAAATTAGTAACTAAAACCAGAGAGTGAAAGCCAGGCCTGCTACGGCTACCCTACCTCGGTGGGTGCGTGAACTTGGACTTTGTCACTAGACCGTGTGCTCGGTATGGGCTGGGGACCTTTGTTGGGCTTGCTTTGCTCCAAGCGGAAGCAGAAGCAAGAGGGTGCTGGGTGTGGATGGTCTGAGTTTGCTTGAGAAGTAGCTACCTAGAGCCTGAAGCCACATGCTCTTTGTCATAGATGCCCACAAGATTGGATAGCTAAGTACGACTGTGCCAAATAAACTTTCACGGTTTTCCCTGGCTCAAAGAGACCATACTGCCAGCCAACCTAGGGAAAGAATAATTAAAAGAAAAACAACTCACATGTGATCTGCCTGTAGGGTCAGCTCACACCTTTCTGCTCTCAGGGCTTTGGAAACAGAAAGGGTTTTTGTGGACTCCGTCATCTCTGGGCAAGTCTTAAAACTATCATTTCTCCGTTTTATTTGGCCAATTACTGACAATGTAAGAAACAACACTCACTCTTCTTATTCTCGAAGCAGGAAAAGGCCATCTCAGAATCTTAAAGATCAAAGGTAAATTCACTCTTTTTTTCCCACTTCACCTCAGACCTGGCTTGCTCCCAGTCAGGATGTAAGCACCTAGCCAAAGGACCCAAGACAGGAAATTCTTCTCCTGGGAAGCTGACATCTGTTGAGTGATGATCTCGTAACCCTGGCAGCTAGTGAGAACTGGAGACAGCAGACCCAGTTAAAGGGGACAGAGGACAAGTCCCAGAGCCACTGTCCTTTAACTCGGAGAATGGAATTAGTATTAGTTAGCAGAGCACACCTGGGGAGGATAATAAATGTCCTGATAGGACAACTGACACTCAAGGAGGGCAAATGACTTTCCCTGATGTCACACGATATATAGGGCAGCAGAAATGACAAGGCAGGACTGAGTTCTTCCCATTGCTACGTGTTACTCTGCCATTCAGGGAAAATATAATTCATCTCACTGAAGTCTGATCTCCTGCAGTCGTGAGATGGCCATTTAAGGAGAGAAGCACTAACTATGCATTAATTATGCACTTACTGTCGGCATAGTTAGCACTGACTGGTACCTGTCAATTTGACCCAACCCTTAGTCACTTGGGAAGAAGAAACCACTACTGAAGAACTGCCTCCATTAGAGTCAACTGTGCGCATGTCTGTGCGAGCATTTTCTTGATTGCTAATTGCTGTAGGAGGGCCAGTGCATTGTGGGTGCTGCAATCCCTGAGCAGGTGGGCCTGGGCGGAATAAGGAACTGAGCAAGCTAGGAAGAGACGTCCTCCGTGGTGTCCGTGGAGTCCGTTTCAAGGTCCTGCCTTGCATTCCTGTCTCAGCTTTCCTCAGGGACAGTCTGCAAACCGTGAGCGGAAACAAACCCTTTCCTTCCTGGTGTTGCTTTGGTTACAGCAAGAGACACCAAACTAGAACAATTATCTTCACTGTACCACCTCTATCTGCCTTGCCTTCTTCCTGCCTTTTTGTGGTCCCCAGTAATCATCCATGTTCTTCCAGGGTGACCTGTACTTCATGACTGCCTGCAATTCCAGCTCCAGGGAATCTGACACCCTCTCTGACTTCCAAAGATGATCACATACACATAGCACACATTCATTTATTCATTCTCTCTCTCTCTCTCTCTCTCTCTCTCTCTCTCTCTCTCTCTCTCTCTCTCTCTCTCTCACACACACACACACACACACACACACACACACACACATAATGAAAAACTAGAGTTCCTTTCAGTTCACATCATCTTGAGTATTCATTCACTTAATGACAGCCATTCTAACTGGGACAAGTTAATGTCTCTGTTTTGATTTACACTTTCCTCAAGACTAATGATATTGAGTGGTTTTTTTTTTTTTTCATGTATTTATTTGCCATTTGCATTTCGCTTTGAGAGGTGTCTGTTCAGATCATTTGCTGATTTTAAGACTGGGTTAGATGGCCTTTAAAACATACAATTTTCAAAATATATTCTAGCTATTAATCCTCTGTCAGATGAGTGGCTCGCAAATATTTTCTCTCATTCTGTATGGGGTTTTTTGTTACTGTTGAGGGTTTCCCTTTTGTTGGGTTTTTATTTATCGGGTGTTGGCAACCGACATGGAAGTCTTGTGCCTGCACCACAGCACGGAGCTACTTCCCCAGCCTGGTGGTGGCCACCGCTCTGTTCATTGTCAGGGGCAGCCTTTGAAGTTTATGGCAGTCAGTCAGGTTTAGCTTTAATTTCCGGTGCTTTGGAGTCCTCTCCAGAAATTGTCTGTGCCAATGTGTTGAAGTTCTTCTTCCATGTTTTCTCCCAGAAGTTTCAAATTTTCAGATTTCAAAGTTGGTCTTTGGATACGTTTGAATTAACTATGGTACAGAGTGAGGAATCTGGGTCGAGTTTCAGTTTTCAGCTTGAAGATGTCCAGTGTCCCCAGCACCATTTTTTTTTTTGAACCAGTCGACTGAATTTGTGTGCCCAGGCCTGTCTGGGATAGGATTCTGTCCTGTCGGTCCAGGTGTTTGTATGTCCATGCCATGCTGTTTTATTGATGCTGTGGCTCCGTAAAATGTCTTGAAGTCAGGTATTATGAGGCCACCAACATTGTGCTGGTTTTTACTCAAGATTGCTTTGGCTATTTGGAATCGTTTCTTCCATATGAATTCTGGGATCTGTTCTGACACTCTCATGGGAATGACGTTGACCCTATAGGTTACTTTGTATACTATGTAATTTAATAATGTTAAATTATGTAAATCCCTCATTCTAAGGGAGTCTTTTTAAATGTTTTCTTCATCAGCTTTGCAGTTCTCATAGAAATTGTTACTTCCTTAGCTTTGTTTATGTGGCTGTTGTGAATAAGAGTGATTTCATGATTTCTTTCTCAGCAAATTTATTATTGACATATAGAAAAGCATTGATTTGCTATGTTGGGTATTTTTTTAATATATATCCTGGGAGTTTACTGTATATTTTCATTTCTAATCATCTTTTGGGAGACTTTGTGGTTTTCAGTGTATAAAAACCCTCATCCACAGCTTTCTCGTCTGTGTACCTTTTTTCTTTCTTTTCCTTGCCTAACGGCTATGGCCGAAATGTCTAGTACTGTGCTGAATAAGATCTGTGAAAGTGGACAGATGGACAGATGGCCTTGTCTTGTTCCTTAGAGAGAGCACTCCACTTCTCAATTCAGTATGGTGTTGGCTGTGGATTTAGTCTTCAAAGCCATTGTCATGTTGAGGTCTGATCCTCTACACCTTATTTGTTTAGCCCCGCCCCCTGCACGCTGCGGCCCGTCATGGGTTCTCTGTGTAGCCCTGGCTGTCCTAGAACTTACTTTGTAGACCAGCCTGGCCTTGAACTCAGAGATCCTGCTTCTGCATCCTGAGTGCTGGGATTAAAGGCGTGTACCACCACTGACCAGTAAGATCTGTTTTTTTTTTTTATAAATCATAAAGAAATTAAAATAAATAAATAAATAAATAAAAATAAAAAAATAATAAATAAATAAAATTTAAAAGAAAAGAAATTAAAAATTTTTTCAATATTTTTTTCTTCATCAACTTGATTCTTCACTCTGTTTGCATGCCTTATTCATTTGCATATATGGAATCATTTTGCATCCCTGGAATGAAATTAACTTGATAATGTGTATGATCTTTGTTTGAGACAGGGCTCAAACATTATGGAGCCCAGATGGGTCTGCACCTCACTATGTAGCCAAGGCCTATCTCAAACCTTGATCTTTCTGCTTCAGCTTACAGGGCTGGGGGCCGAGGGTCCACTACTTTGCCTTTTTGTTGTAGGATTGGTTTGTTGCCCTGTTTAATTTCATTCTCTCTTATTTTGTTGAGGGTTTTGGCATCTGTGTCCGCCAGGAACCTGCTGACCTCCTGGAGCCAGTTTGAAAGGATTCCCTCTCTTCCAAAGCTGTGGAATAGCCAGAGAGAACTCTTAAGCTTGATGAAACTTAGCAGCAAAGCCATTGGTTCTGTAATTTTCTTTCTTGGAAAAAGGTTTCAATGTTGATTCAAGCTCATCCTCAGTTATAGGTCTATCAAGTTCAGAACCTTTTGGTTCAGTTTTGATAGGTCATATGTGTCCAGATATTTATTCATTTCTTATAGATTTTCCAGTTCTACAGCATATCGACTCTTCAAAACAATCCCTAGTGATCCTTTGTAGGTCGGTGGTATTACTTGCAATGTCTTTCTCATTGCTAGTCTTCTCTTTTTCTCTCTTGATTAGTTAAGCTAAAAGTTTGTCAATTCTGTTTATCTTTTCAACACAATAACTCCTTGACTTATTCATCTTTGATACTGCCTATTTCCACTTGGGTTTGGTTTTTCTTCTGAAACAGGTTTTCTCTGTGTGGCCCTGGCTGTTCTGGAACTTGATTTATAGATCTAGTTGGCCCCGAACTCACACAGATCTGCCTGCCTCTGCCTTCTGAGTGCTGGAACTAAAGGCATGTGCTACTATGCTCTGCTCTACTCTGATCTTTATTACTTTTCTCCTATTAATTTTGGGTTTGTCTTGGCTTCTGTGAGTCTTTGCAATGCATCATTATTAGGTTGTTCAAAAACCTTTCCTCTGTTCTTTTTGAAGATGTGAATTCACCCGTAGACACTTTGCACTTCTGCAGCTAGCTGTGTGTGCTGCCACACCACAGGCTCTGGCATGCTGTGTTTCCATCTCTATTCATGTGTTTCTGGAAATTTACACATTTTTCTAACTTCCTCAGTGACATATTGTTTGGTCTCCATGAACTTGCATAGTTTCTGAAGTTTCTCTTGTTGAGTGGTAGTGCCATTCTATTGCCATCAGAAACAGATACTTCAGTTTTGGTGATTTCTTGGGATTTGTTCTATTGCCTTTAACATTTGGAATATCCAAAAGAAGATTTGGTACACTGAGAATGTACATTCTGCAGCTTCTATATGGAACGTTCTACACATGTCTGTGAGGTCCATTTCATGTATAGAATAGTTTGACTCAGACGTTGCTTGTTTTTTCTTGTCTAGATGACCTGTCTGTTGATGAAAGTGGAGTATTATTAAACTTCCTCTCTACCTCTCCAGTGTTTATTTCCTAAACTTAGGGGCTCCAGCATTATGTGCATGTATTTACAATCATATACTTTAAAATCTTTATGTTACATTTTTATTTGTGTGTGTGTGTGTGTGTGTGTGTGCCACAATGAGTGTGTGGAGGTCAGAGGACAGCCTACATGAGTTGGTTCTCTCCTTCACCATGAAGATCCTGTCTAGATCCTAGGGATTGAACTCAAGTCATCAGGCTTGGCAGCAAATGAGTACTGTCAGGCCCTCTGATGACCCTGTGTCTGTGTGTATGATATGGGTGTGTACATTGTATATATGTGTATGTGCTGATGGTGTCCACTTGTACACGTTTGATGACCAGAGGAGGGTGTTGGGTAGCTTCTGTTATTTTCTGCATTGTTCTTTGAATCTCTTGAGCCTACAGCTTGTGTTTTTTGGCTAGGCTGGCAGCCTGCAAGTCCCAGCCATTTTTCTTTCTCTACTTTGATGAACTGATCCTTTAGTCCATATCTAGCGACCTTCTTTGTCTCTTTTAACATTTTCCTCCCTTAGTCTAGTTTCTCAGATAAAAGTACAACAACTGCTGCTTACTTCAGGATCCCCTTTGCTTGAAATATTATTTTCCAGCCTTTCATTTCCAGGCTATTTCCAGTGACTTTACTGATGAACTAAGTTTCTTTTGTTTTTGTTTGTTTGTTTCTTTGTTTTCTCTTGTGTTTTATTTTTTATCTTTTTTCTTTTCTTTATTTTTTGTTGTTTTTTCTTCTTCTTTTTTTGATGAACTAAGTTTCTTATACACAACATATTTTTTATTCTTATTTTGAGATAGGATCTTGCATGGTCTGGTATCCACTATGTAGCCAAGGCTAGCCTTAAAGTCATGGTGATCCTTTTGCTGCAGACAAATGAGTGCTGGGATTAAAGGTGTGTACCATAACATCTGACTTAAAAAAAAAATCCATCTGGTTAGTCTATAGCTTTTGATTGAATAATTTAGTCCATTTATATTCAAGGTTATCATTGAAATGTAGGAACTTATGCCTGTCTGATTTTTCTAGTTACTCATCCTATTCATCTTTGCAGTTTGTTTGCTGTATTTGATAGTTTGATTCTATTTTTGTGTTTATTCATCCAGTGGGACTGACACTTTCACGAGCTGTTGTGGTGGCAGTTCCCTTCCTTTCATTTATAGATGCAGTACCTGCTTAAGTCCTATAGTCATGAATTTCCCCATCTTCACCTTAACTCTGAAGATCTTCACTTCTGAAGGATAGCCTTGCTAGGTATAATAATCTTGATTGGCAGTAATTTTCTTTCAGAACATGAAGAGTGTCATTCCATTTCCTGGTATGCTATAGGGTTTCTTCTGGAAAATCTACTGTAAGTGTAGTGAGGTTTCACTTAGCTGTCTTGTGCATTTTTTCTTGTAGATTTTAAAATTCTTACATTTTTAAGTTTTATATTATGATGAAGGTCTTTTCTGGTCATGTCTGTAAACTCCTTGCATATGGATGTCTATGTCTTGTAAATGATTAGGAAAGCTGCCCACTATTATTTCCCTTGAGAGTTTTTCCATACTGCAAATCTTTGTCTCTTTGCCTTTGGGTAATTCATGAACATTTGGTGATTTAATAGTATGCCACAAATTTGTGTGCTTAGTTTTTTCCCCAAAAATGAGTTTAAAATACTTGTCTTCAAACATAAACAATTTTCTTCCACCCAATCTAGTCTACTGTTGAAGCTCTCAACCAAAAATTTTAGTTGATATATTATAGATCCCTTACTCCTAAGATATATTTTTAGAATTTTTTCTTTGCCGAGTATCTTATTCATATCCTACCTTGTCATCTGTGATTAAATGTTTGTGTTCTTTTCAGTTTTACTGAGCTTTAAAACATAATCCCAACTATTCCTGTTTCTTTGGGATTTATGACTTGAGCTACGATCCTCATTTATTGACTTGCATGTTTGTATATATGTATGGGTGCACATGTCAGTGTGCTTGAGGAGATCAGAGGACAACTTGTGGGAGTCAGTTATTTCTTTCCACCATATGGGTCCTAGAAGAGTTAGTCCATTAGCCTTGGCTGCAAGTGCCTTTACCCACCAAGCATCTAGGCACAACCCTTTCTTTGGTAAACCAGGCAGTCTGTCTGTTTTGAACACTTTGAGGAAAGTCACTGCAGTTGCTAGGACAACTACAACCACACCACTACTGAATTCATCACTCTTGAGTCAGGAAGCCTGGCTCTAGGCAACATCCACCAACTGTAGAAGATGCCACTCTAGGCAAAACATACCTTTGCGAGTTTTAGATTATCCAGCTTACCTTGCAGCTATTCTCACTCAGGGACAGAGGAGGTGGCTGGAGTTTCAGAGTCACCAGGAGCTGAGGGCTCTGATTCTCTCAGAAAGCTCAGAGCCAAAGATGGGAAGACATGACTAAGAACTCCAGTGACTCAGCAAAAACATTAGTGCAGTGAGGCTTGTGATTGGTAGAGCCAGAATCATATGCATAGCTGTGCCTGGTAAAACTATAATCTGTGCATAAGCATGCCACAATCTTCTTCTTGCTGTATAAAGCAGGCAATTCTCCACTCGTTGGGCTAACCTGGGAAGCTTCTTCTACCTATTAGGTATTGCACCATTAGGCCCTAATAAAAGTATCTTGTGAATGGTCTTTTGCCTACATATGGTGTGAAAAAAAAAACCAGTGAGAAGCCAGGTGAAGAGTTCCAGAGTTCTGAAGGCTCTACTACCATCAGAAAATCCAGAGCTATATCAAGAGTTGCCTAAGAATTCCAGAGAGTAAGAAGCTAACTATAAAGTTTGGTGGAGTTACTGAATGTGGAGACACTGTGACTACGGATGAAGAAGCTTAATATGGGAGCTGAGTCTACAAGGACTACGCATCCTACTGGCTAGAAGACTCTGGAGAGAGCAGAGAAGGGTTCAAGAGGGGTCCAACACCATTTGAGAGCTAAGTTACAATTCCAGCCACTAGGTGTTGCTTCTCATAAGCCCAGGGTAGTAAGCTTCTGCCTTGAGCAACCAAAGCTTTGAAGGCTTAGAACCATAAGCTCCTAGTAGTTCTCAAGACTTAGAGAGCTAAGTGTCTGGATTTAGAAGCCTAGCTTGTGAACCTCTAGAACTCAGGCCTATCACCACTAAGGGGACTGTCTACCTAGCCATGTTCACATAGAACAATATGCCCCCTCCCCCATCCTGGAAAGCTGTAGGCAACACCCTCTACTCCCAGCCCCATTGTACCATGTAGTCAGCAGTGCATTTGACTCAGAGGTACTTCTTGGGCAAAGTTTGGATTACAAGGCAGCTAGCGGATGAGCTAGCACAATACATCTATGGGTTCTCAGAAACAGGAACATGTAGGGTTTTCTGACCCCTGGAGCCATCCAGATTAAAACACAAGTCCTCTTCTTAGGTAGCTCCTAGCTACAGCATTGAGGGCTCACAGGAAGATGATGTAAGAATTGTTTTCAAAGCAAGGCTACTGTGCAGACTTTAGGTTAGCTATCTAAACCGGGGTGGATTGTGAAACATTCCAACAGCTGGGATTGCCAGCATCCACACTGGCTGTGTGAGCTGAGACTTTTTCTCCTGTGTCTCTACAGAGGGGCAGCTTTCCTTTTCTGTTGTGAGTGAGGCAGGGTCTGCAGGTGTCAGAATAATTTTTTTGTTTTTTGTTTTTTGTTTTTTTTTTTTTTTTTTACTGTAACTTTGTCCCAGGCCTCTGAATTTCACAAGGTTCTGATGTCCTTCTCTCAACTATCCCTCACCTGAAAATTCAACTATACATTTGTTTGGGTTTTTTTTCTCCACAAGAAGTTGTTGCTAGGTGCCTCTAGTTCTCCATCTTGCTATTCCTCATAAAATGTCCGTAAAATGTCTTGACCTTGGCTTTCTCTTCTTCAGTTGAGTTCTAACAGCTGACACTTCCGCATGTATCAGCTGGGAATTGGATCCTTTCCTTTAATATTATTAGTATGAGGAATCAGTGGTGTTCCTTTGGGTTATGAGTCTGATTGGAAGCCAGAAAACAAAACCACACATATTGTACTTCTGGAAGCTTTGTTCTTTAATGAGCCATGGAGTGATTTGTTCAGCAGGCTGCTTTTGTGTAGCTATACAGTGCATACTCTGAGTGACGCAAACTGCACTTTATACAAATGTTTTGCCCCTTTCAAAAAAAAAAAAAAAAAAAAAAAAAAAGGAAATTACAAAGTGCTGCTGATTTCATCAGGAATGTAGTCAGTTCTGTGAGTAAGTCATTCTTATAGAATTCTTAAACAGTAAACTGGCATATTTCACAGGATGTATCCTTTTATAATACACAGTATTTTAAAATTGTACACTCACCATACTTATAAATTACTTTGAATCCATTAAAATAATATAATACTAATCTGTAGTCCACACCTTTCCTTTCTCGTAGTAAATACAAATACTTGGTTCAAGAGGTGCAACTCTTCTATGGCCTAAGAGGGCTGATAAACAGGCATTAAGAGTAGATGGGTGACAAGGTGACCAACCCATTGCTAGGGCTTTTTTGAAGTTTAAGCCAGGAGACCAGTAAGATCTAATACACTGGAGATACCCACTTAACACCAAAAGTGTGAGAATATTCCAGAAAAATGTGGTCTCCTGGGAATGCAGAAAGTCAGGTCTTCTACAAATATCTAAAATTTTTACTACTAAGGCCAGCATGGTGTTGGGGCACAGTGCTTGGAAGTTATCACAAGTATGTGGGTGCATATAACACACCATTCAACACAGAAGAATGCAGGGCCTACATCTATTTCCCCTCCAAGAATTTTTAAAGTGATCGAGAAAGCCATTTGGACAACTTTCTCTAGTTAAAACTCTCAACTTCACACACCTGAGAATCCTTCCTTCACTCTAGTTTATTAGTTACAGCTGAAAACACACCTCACAAGCATAAAGGTAGAACAATACAACCTTGATGTGTCACCTCATGTCAGCACACTTCTGTGGCACTGTCTTGACTGTGAGACACAGAATAGTCTTCACACCCTATGCAAGGTAAGAGTGACAGGTTTCCAAAGCCTGAGAGTTGGCCCTAGTGACCTGTGCCCTTCAACTCACATCCTTTTGTCTCTCTTAGTGTATATGACCCAGAGTGGTCAGATAATGGAAATGGCAGGAAGTAGAAATATGTGCAAACTAAGCATGTCACCTCTCTGAATCCTGCCTGCATTTACGGTAAATTGCTTCAATCTGTGATGCAAAATGCATTTGTTTCTGCTACATTTTCTATGATACATAGCTACAGACACATATTAATGGGTAAGAAAAACGAATGTAGGAGTTACTGTGGACTAGAAATATGTGCTGTAACTAGAATGCTCTGAAGTTCACAGCACAGGTTCCACATTCTGAGCATTCTGCTGCTGCCACAGAGTGTCTTTTGGTGCATTTTAAGATTGAAGAAAGGCAGCTAGACAGCCTTAACAGTGAACCCGATGTGAAACTGTATCATGAGTGACTGCAACCATGTTGCTATGTGGTGACTCAGCGGCTCTGATAAGAACTAATGGAGCAGAGCATCTGACACTACTGAGTTATGGCTTCGTCTTTGTCAGACCAGTAGTGCCTGCTAACCCAAGAACAACAGCATTCTTTTCCTCAAAGGGGCCTACACTTTGCCGAGACATTCTTACGATTGTGTGGATTTCCCCCACCCCATCCTGGCGGCTTGTTAAATGATTAAAAAATTCACAAATCTAACAACTGAAAAAAAAAAAGGTTTTATTTAACTTTATTCCAATTCAGGTTTTAGGTCCCTGAGAAAAAATTATAAAGTCTTTAATAGTGATTACCTAGTTCCTACAAAGTGACCTATGTAGGTAGTTTTTTTTTCTGCAGCCTCAAATTTACTTTATAGAAATTAAAAAAAAAAAAGTGAGCTGTAAAACTTTAGGTGGGAGAATGTGTGTCAAGTGCTGGGTTCCAGGACATTCCTCTGAAACAAAGGAACCTGTTCTGAGCCAAGTGGAGAGCAACAGTTACCACCCAGTAGCAGCTACTTTCCCCAAATCATAAACCAGACTGTGTAAGCGGAAAGGCCCAAAGCAGCACCCATCGTATCACAGCCACGCTGGTTTCCTTTACAACAGTTTCCAAAAGTCTTATTGTTAATGCTTGAGGGATATAAAAGTTAACATTTAATGAATGACCATCATCATTGGGGAGATTTTCAAAGCTTCCTTCATGTGTCTCAACGATGAACCCATACCAGGGAGAGGGAAGACTCCAGCCACCATGAGCTGCTGTGCAAAATACTGCTCCAAGTCTCGTCTCCAGAGCCGGCCAATGACCACTGCAACAGTGGCATGAGGTTCAGTGTTGTGTAAGAGGAGAGACCTTGCCTTAACAAAAGACTTCTATTCCCATAACTTCAAACCAAAAAAAAAAAAAAAAGAAGAAGAAAACTAAAATTCAGGTTATAGATGGTAAAAAGCTCTTTTTGTAACAGTGCATGTGGTAGTTAGACAAAATGTATTTAGTGACTTTAAAAATAAACATTTCACATACTCAAGAAATGGTATCATGTTTCACTTCACATAACATTATAAATAGCAAAAACAGAGTTCTATTCCCACAATTGCTAGTACATGATGATTCTGACATTATAACTTATAGAAACTACCAGTGATGAAAAGATGCCCTTACTTACCCCTCACCCCAGGGGTGAATGGCTTTCACCACCTGTCTAATGGCCTCTTATCTGTAGGAAGAAACTCCATGGGAATAAAGGGGAAGCACAAGGTTAAAAAGAACTAGGCATACTATACATGTGTATTTACAGTAAACTTCAGGAACAAGAACATTAACAAAAATAGCTTCAAGTAGTCCTTGATTTTTTTTCTCATCTAATACTGATGGTCTGAGAAAAGAAGACAAAAATTAAATAGATCATATTAAAACTTTCTAAGCTTCTTTTGGCAGCTTTTTCTATAACACTCATGCAAAGTTGTATGTGAGTACTCGTAGAAAAGTGATGACATGGTCACATCTATGGTGGTACTCCACCAGCAGATGAACAGGCTCGGATACAGTCTTCAGTTTAAGTCTATACAAAAAGAAAAGCCTGGACCAATCAGGATGATGCCTTCACATTTAGGAATTACCTAAATGTGTCTGTGACGTATTACAAACAAACAAAAACCTAGAGGAGTCTGATCTAATAATCAGGGCATACCAGTACAGTATGGCTACCAGAACTTTATCCCATGAAATATATTTGGCAGGAATTAACCAGGAGTTAAACCAGCACTGATTATAATACCAAATATAAACAAGAGACAAAGCATGGCCTCTTCACAATATGACCAGATAGCTGAGACACTCTGGGCTTAATGGAAATTAGTTTATGTTTCCAAAATATAACCAAGTATTTTGTAATTAAATTTAAAATAGAGGGCTTAGGTGTTTTGCTTATAAATCCTTGGGGAAACTTTTGTATTCTATCACAGTTCCTAACTATTCCAATACAAACTCAAAAGCTTTTGCTTTCATAGTTTACAGAGGTTTGTATGTTTCTTTAAATGCTAGAAATGAGAGCATCCCTCAGGATCACAATAGCCCCCTAGTTCAACAACTATCTGTGGGAAGGAAAAAGGAGGTGGGCAAGAGGCAACTACTGTTGGCCAAAATACCCCAGGTCCCAGGTGGCTTTGTTTAGTGGAATCTCAAATCAAATACAGCAGCCAAGGCACAGCTGGCCGATCCCTAGCAAACTTCAAAGAGGCCACTTCTGCCAGAAGCCCAGTGATCCAGCACATAAACTGTCTGCTAAAACAAGGCAGGACCATTAGGACTGTTACAAACAAGGTGACCGGAAGAGGCCCCAAAGATGAGATGTAGGGACACATCTGTCCATTAGACCATAAACTCATTATTTCCGAACAGTGGTAGCTGCTGTGTGGAGCTGCAGTCTGAGTCCACAGTTTTCTTTCGGCCAGATGTGACTGTCCCCTCTGGGGTCTCTTTGGTTTTCTGAGGTGAGTTTTTCACATTCTTTAGTTTTTGTTTGCCCTTTTCAGGGTTGAAGGTTCCTCTGCTGATGAACTGAGGCCTGTCTTCTAGGGATTTGGCTTGGCCTAGTGGTCCTTCCGTTCCCTGGGCCTCACAAGCTGAGGCAGCTCGGTAAAATGGAGACTTGGAATAAATCTGAAATCGCTTTCTAGTGCCATGAGATGATGTAGTGTTTGACAGACATGGAGAAACGGAGGAGCTGACTGAGTCCAGAGAGTCTGGCTGCTTCCTTAGCTGCTTTCGCAACTTGCTTGAAGGCTCAGACTTGCCAGCGGCTTTCAGGGAGCTAAGGGCAAAACTTCTCTCTAAAAACAGAAAATAAAGTTGTACAAGATAGTGTCCACCTATGCAACATCATATAATGAATAGAAGCTACTGTTCACATGTGAAACTGAATGGGTAAAAAGTCCTGAGGGTCTAGTTAATCTAGTTTGTATAGAATCATTATTTTAAAAGCTATCTTGGAGCTGGCCTCAAACTTAGATCTGTCTGTCTTCTGAGTCTGGGATTAAAGGTATGCACCACCAGACCAAACCTGAGAAAGCTTTCTTTTTAAAACATTAAAAATAAAATTATGTATTTTTACGTGTGTGAATGGTGTGCCTGCATGTGTGTATGTACAACAAGAGCATGCCTGGTACCCTCAAAGGGGCATCAGATTTCCTGGGACTGGAGTTACAGGTAACTATGAACTACCATGTAGGTACTGGAGACTGAACCCAGCTCAGAAGTGCAGTAAGTGTTCCTAACCATCTTATTCCTTCCTTACAAAACAAACTGTATCTCTAGTCTAATATATCCATTCATTCAATATCTCAAAAAACGGTACCTTCAGAATCCATATTCAAATTTTCCGAGCTATCAGCAGTCCCAATAGAAGCCTCAGACTCAAGGGTTTCATCATCAGAGGCACGAGGTTCCAATACAAGCATCTCAAATGTTAGTTCTTCCCTATGAGACACAATCAACAAATCCATTAATATAATAGGAGAAAGATGACCAGAAGACATTCTACAAAAGCAAAGAAGTTAAACAGCAAAGGCATTTCTTACTGTCTCACCACGGTGATGATGAAGAAGATTTATTTACAAGCAAAATAATAGGAATGGATGAAAGTACAAGGTGATAACAAATCTATGAGGCTGGGGGTGGGCAGGCTGTTTCAACTGCTGAGATATTCTGATGAACTCTGGACTGAATTCAAGATTCCAAATTCATTCATTTCTAGACTTTAGTCTCCTCATCCAGAAAACAAACTAGATTGTCTCTAAATTTCATTTTGGCTCTTAAACACTATTTTCAGTTGAAGCTTTACTAACTAAACACAGACTTTATCTTCTACTTTGACCATGTCAAAGCTTTTGGATAAGTAAAACATTGCTATTTTCTGACCTGTGAAGTTTGTATATTTCTGGCTACAGTACATTCTAATTTTTTAGGCTCACCTACCTATTTCAGTAACGTCCCTTCATATCTTGCAGTTACTAAGATTTGACTTCTAATCTTATTTTCTTAACTAGGGCCCTGGCCACAGTTTGAGCAATTTCTGTTAGTACCTTTAAAAAAAAAAAAAAAAAAAAAAAAAAAAAACTCACTTCAAAATCCTAATACCAAAATAACTTTATGTCTCCAACGGTTTTCCTCTACATAATTAACTTCCCCCAATGAACGGATCACATAGCTTGTCAATTCCTATAAATAAGCCAGCTCTGAATCTAATTATTTCTCCTCTTTAAATAGCCTGAAATCTGCAGATCATCTTTTCAAGGACAGCCTTCTCAGTAGCTTATTCTTTCTAAAAGCACTCACATCCTTGAAACGTATGCTTACATTTCTGTACTTTCTCTCTCCTAACAATTTTGTTTTTAATCCCTCTGTATCTTCAATCTCCTGTTCATCAGGGCTGAGGGTAGGCCGTCTTTTCAGCCCTGGCTAGTAACTACTGCCTCACTTTCCCACAGCTGAGGCTTAGCTGCTTCTCAGCTGCCCTAAATTACAGAAAATCCTGATACTAAAGTTTCTCCATTCTTCATGAATCAAGTTCTCAGACTTAAGAGTTGAGCTCCAGGGACTCAAGAAAAACTTTAGGAATTCTTAAAGAGTAATCAACATCACTGAGAACGAGTATATAGTACCTTCATATTCCTTAGGGGTAGTGTCAACCCCCTCCTGCCAGAGTGATGATGGAGATAACAAAATTTCTTAACTTTCTCTTTGAAATCACAACAGGTTTCTCTACCCAGTACCCCAGAACCCAGTACTACAGGGGCTGCCTTGTTCTATCTAGGCCCATGGTCATACTGATTTTTAAACAGTAACATTCACTCATGAAACTGCAGCTATCGCCTATGCTTGAAGAGGACTTTGTCTTACTTAGTCAAGGGACTCTTACTCTTCTTTTTTGCAAAACCCATCTGTTTATGGAAGCTGGTCCCTGACCTGTCAGGACTATAATACCTCATCTTGGCTCTCCACTGTCCATTGCCTGATGAATCTGGACTAAGATGGCAGACCCTATATATGTGTACCCTCCTTATTCTACGACTACTCAGCACCAAGATTCCTATACCATGGAATTTCCTTCCCTGAGGTGAAAACTTCCACAATTACCCTTAGTACAAGCAACAAGTCTCTGTCAATTCCACATAGTGCTTGACACATGAGATATTTGATGAATAAGGAAAGATAAAGGGTAGAAGGAACAACCGATATCCTCTCAGGGCACTTACTTTTCTTTCTGTAGGTTCTCAATCTGCTCGGTCAGCACTTTCTCCTCCTGCTGCATTGCTGCTTGCTGCTGGTCTGTGATGTCAGTTTCCATGGCTGTCTCAGTAGTCAAGGTCTCTTCTGGGACATCAGACATGGAAGGCAATCGGACTATAACAGGGGAGGATGGACTTGGATAGTTTCCTCGGTGTATACGCCCTTTTCCCTGCAGAGAGCATTCATTTTAGGAAGTAAACTAAGTCTGTCAGTTTTATGTTGATCACTGTGGATAACGAGTGTCCTTCCATCACGTCATGAGAATGATAGGACTCAATGGGCAGAGGATATTTAGCAAGATATCAAAAATCCAACAAATTAGGTTAAAACAATTCGATCAAGAACACTGAAAAAATGGACAGACATTCTAGCTCTGGGTACTAAGAACCACTGTGCTGAGATGAGAATCTTCTTTTTTAACCTAAGCTGTATACTAAATAGCTTCAAGCCAATTAACTGAATTCTATGATCATAGGAGCCAGATTTCAGGTGCTCAGGAGCCACAGGCAGACAGTGGCTGCCACACTAACACTGAAGGTACACATTATTTTCAACATTATAGTTGGAAGTTCTGACAATGCTTAACAGTGTCAACCTTGTCAGGGCAATCTCTCTGGGAAGATCAAAGAAACATGCCCTGAAACTTAAGTTTTGGAGGAAAAAAAGTCATATGAGAGGTTGCTATTGTAATATGCTTTCTCAAGAACTTTCTATTCTTGAAATGAGGAAGGGAAAAGAAAAAAACCTCACTATTTTTTTTAAATTGGTTTCCTTACTTATAACTTTAGTTTCTGGCAACAGCTAACTAAGTTTAAGAGATTAAATCTTCTGCCAGGAAAAACTAGATCAATATAAAAATGAACACACACTTGTAGATACTGGATATCGAACGGGCAGAAAAAGCTAGCCCAGCAGTTACTGCTGATGTGCAATTTCAGAAGAGGCGTCAAGAATCTGAGCAGTACTTTGGCCACACTATAGTAACAGTTTGGAGCCTCATCTAGCCTGTATATACTTTATAAGTCTTTATTAGAATAAATTCATTATTATTAATGAATTATCTGTGGCTGTTTTGTTCAACAGTGGCAGGGGTGACTGTGGAATTTATGGCTTACAGCATCTAAAATACTTACTCTATGACCCTTCAGAGAAAAAACTTGCCAACCCCTGAAGTACAGAAGAAAAGGATGAGTTCCTGCCCCACAGAACCTTCAGGCCTAACACTGGGATCTCAAACGTTTGGATTCTAGACAGAAAGGTAAAGTGAAATTACTACAGTTTTAAACAAATGGAGTGGCCTAGCTTCAAGTCATCTGAAGGGTGTGTGTGTGTGTGTGTGTGTGTGTGTGTGTGTGTGTGTGTGTGTCTGTGTGTGTGTATTTGGTATACAAATGTTAAGCTTCTAAGACTGGAATAAAATGATACAACTGCTAGTGCCTAAGGATCTGTAGGAAAAATAAAATTATTCTTTGTAGGTAAGCAATGTCATCCCAGGCCTCAAAATACTTTCTACAAATCATTTTCAAATCAAAAGTAACCAGGAATTTAAAAAAAAAAAAAAAAAAAAGATAAGACAATGCAAATGAAAATTGGTAAAAAAAAAAAAAAAAAAAAAAACCACAGAAAACAAAACTCTTCAACAACTGTGGCTATCAGAAAAACTTAAAAATAACCTGTTCAAGCAAGTGGGAAAACATAATTTCACTAAACAAAATGAAAGTTAGATCCGAAGAAAATCCAGAATCAAGCCAGGAGAAACAAATACAGAAGAAAAATTTCATAAACAATGGGAAAAGAGAAAAAAAAACAGTAAAAAGTGATCCATCATCTGTTTAAATACTATGTGGATATGAGGCAGAGACAGTAGACATTGATATGAGAATATGACATTCTCCAGCAAGAAAGAAATACCCAAGAACAGTTAGAGATGCAGGAATGAAAACACACAATGACCATGTGTATTATAATACAAGATGTTTTGTATTTAAAATCTACAAATAGCTAAAAAAAAATATGCTAATAGCAATGAAGTCAGACAATGACTAGCATATTAAAGTCCTTGCACATTATCTAGGAAAAAAGATAAAAAGTATCAATTAATGGGCATTGAAATGATGTGACCTTTAGACTAAAGGAATCTAAGCCCTCTAACAGAATGAAAAAATGAGATACTACCAAGGGGGAGGCAAGAAAAAAAAAAAAAAAAAAAAAGAACAAAGGCAGCCAGAAAGGAAAAGGCAGGTACAAAACCTATACAATAAAACAGATTTAAAATATAAACGAATACTGGCTGCTCTGGCAAAAGACCTGGGTTCAGTTCCAGAATCTACATGGTGGCTTAGAACCATTGTAGCTCCAATTCTAGGGCATCAGACACCTTCTTCTGGCCTCCGCATCTACCAGGCATGCCTTGTGGTACACAGATGTACATGCAGGCAAAATTTTCATACACATATTTTTTTAAATCTTAGAAAAATCAAAATATAGTATCAAAAATGTATATAGATAGATCAAATATTCCTGTTAAAATTGAAAAACTATCAGAAACATAATATTTAAGGGTTATGTATAAATTTATTCAAAATGGTTGAAAGCAGCTGAGTGTGGTGGCTCCTCTGTAATCCTAGTACTTGTGAGGCTGAACTTGAAGCTATCTATCTATCTTAGACTACATGAGTTCTAGACCAAGTTTACAGACTTATATCTCAAACAAAAACAAAGTTAAAAGAAATTAGTGAAAAGCTCCTTAATCTCAGCACTCCAACACTTGGAAGGCAGAGGCAGAAGAATCTCTGTGATTTTGATGCCAGCCCAGTTTGGTCTATAGAGTGAGTTCCAGGACAGCCAGGACTACACAGAGAGATATTATCTCAAAAAGCTAAACATTAAAAACATAGCATAAAGTGAGAAGTGTCATTTATAATAGAAGTATATTTCTCAGTGACTAAAGCCAAAATTAGGAAGATTATAGCATTTCCAATATATATATCTACAGCCATTTCTTAATGGCTTCAAAAGATCTGAAGTAAATTAGCAGCAGAAGATGTAGACAAAGCTGTAGTCAGTACCAAGGGATTAAGTATATATGCATAGTAAAGTATAAGAGATCTAACAGAATTAAAAAGGACTACATCCCAATTTATTTGTTTGTTTGTTGGTTTGCTTGGAAGGTTCTGACTATGTAGCCCTGGTTAGCATGGAACTTACTATATAAACAAGGCTGGCTCAAACTTACAGAGATCTACCTGCCTCTGTCTCCCCAATTCAGAAGGATTAAAAGCATGTGCCGCCATGCATGACTTAAGTTGTTTTTACACAAATTGGTAAAACATTAACAAGGTCATTTAAAGGAAGGAAATTATAGGACAATTTTACACATAAACAACAGCAAAAAGCTTTGATGCATTACAATACTGTGCAGAATGTTCTAGTTTCTTTAGAAAAACAAAGAGGAGGTTCAAGGACTATATAAAAGGACAAATAAAACTCTATTTTAAATGACACAGCTGGGAAACCCAAAGGAGTACTCAGAACAGTCATTAGAGAAGGTACTTTAGCAAAGTCACAACACAAAAAACACCAACGTAAATTGGGTATTTTATGTAACAAGCAACAAAAAAACCCCTTTATAATAAAATTGATATTATATTTTAAAATGTTACATGATAATAACTAAACTTAAAGATAAGATCTCAACATAAAATAATAAAACACTTAAAAGAGCTAATGATATATATGGAGAGATTATATTCATGGATGGGAAAATCAATACTGCTGAAACATCAAATCTCTAAAAAACAATTTACACAATGCAATCTCCAAAAACAAACACATAAACAAAAACCCCAGTGTTCTGTGAAGGTGACTTCCTATTTTGTATGACAATATGAGTCACAAGTAGTAAAAACTGAAGAAGATAGGATGACTCTTTAAACCTCTTTAAAGTTTACTAAACTCTTTAAAGTTTATTAAAAAGTTGAAGTAAATGGGCCAGCGAGGTGGCTCAGTGGGTAAAAGCATTTGCTACACAAGGTTGGCAACTTGAGTTTGATCCCCAAAACTCACATTAAAAAGCCAGATGTAAAAAAGCCAGATGCAGTGACTTGCATCTAGAATTCTAGCATACCTATGGTGAGGCAAGAGGCAGAGACAGAATTGTTGGGACGCTAGTCTGGAGTAAGCAATATGACAGAAACAGGAAAGACCCTGTCTCAAAAAAAGGTTCCAGGAGAGAATGGACTCCCCAAAGTCCTCTGCCTTCCGTACACATGCTGTAGCACACCAATGCCTCACACACAGCACAGTAGTACTGTTAGTATGATAGTCAAAATGAGGCACTTTAAAACAGACCAGACATATAGACAAAATAATGAAGCTTTGAGAAGATGAAAATGATTATAACTATAGTAAGAAAAATTATTAAAAATACATCAAGTAGCAATAAAACTACATTACTAAATTAGTAATGTACTAATTACTAAAGTTACCTCTGCCCTCAAGACAGTTTTGTTTACTTACTTTTTTTTTTGAGGCAGAGATTTATAATGAGAATTTCTGAAAGCCAGCAGGCTGGGCTTCGACTGGCAATCATCTATCCTCTACTTCCTAAGTGCTAGGATTGCTTGTAGATGCACCATGCCTGGCTTGAAAGACACTTTTAAGATGGTAGAAAAAAATCAAACCATAAAATGGAAGATGCTAGAAATAACTGATCAAAAGATTATATGCAGGATTCAGAAAGAATTAGAAAAAAATTAAACCACCCAAGTATAGAAAAACAGAAAAGTACATTTAGCATGTTCACAAAACAAAGTATCAGAAGGCTAAACCTATTTGTGCACATCAGAGAAAATGAACAGAAGTCCAAATTTAAGAAGTAGCATGCAATTTATAATGACTAAAAGTATATGTGGCAATATAAGTACTGGGGAGGTGGTGAACCATTCAGAAATTCCTGTACACTGCTAATTGTAGTTCAGCCATTTTGGAAAATGTTGAAACTATATCCCATGACTCAGAAATTCCACCCTTACGTATATACCCTAACAAAAGGGCACACACATTGCCTATTCCCCCAGACAAAACCCTACTGCTCATAAACAGTACACTGGATAAACTGGCGTGTGCATTCTGGAACAGGATACAACAAAAGTAAGCTGAGCCACAACTAAGTAGGCCGTGGATAAGTTCTTATGTGCATAAAGCTAACATCAGATACAAAATAATCCATATTAGACAACTTCATTCGTATGTGGCTCAAAAACAAAACAGCACTGTGCTCAAGGATACCAATTTTGGTGGCAAACAACAAAGAAAGCAAGAGAAATACTTGCTGCAATAGTCATTGAGTGCCTGGTCTGTTTTCTAGTACCCCGTTCAGATTTTGACCATCTTATATTGACAGTACCTACTGCACTTGGAAGACTCAGGAAAGAGGACTTGAGTCAAAGCTGCTTGAACTATGCAGTGAGAAAAAAAATCAGAAACAGAGAGCTCTGACCAGCATATCTAAATTAGAATGCTGCAAGGCTATCCCATAGTTGGTTTCTAAAACAAAACCACTGTGGTCCAAGTGCTTTAACACAAAGGATCCTAAGTAAAAATACTTCTTAAAAGTTTACCTAACAGTTCGATTTTTCCTTAAGATTTAAGTAGGTAACAATGAAGATGAACAGAAAGTATACTACAGTGCTAAAATGGTTATGGCCTATGAAGAGAGTCTGCTAAGGTTCTGTAATGATAAAGGACACAGGAAGGAATAGTGAGATAGAACACATGATATAAACTCAATATAAGCCTGCATAGTTGAAGAATGATAATGAAATATGGATTCTGAGTATGTAGGAAGACACTTCCTGCATGAGGAGTTATGATACTTTCTGATGATTCAAGAAAGTACATGTAGGGGGAGTGTCTGTGGGTTGAATATGTCAAAAGGAAGAACTGTGTAACGTCCAGATAGAACTAGACATAAGTAGCTGGAAGCACACATTTTAGAATCTTAACAGGAAATTTACTCCAAACAGGAAAGGTAAAAGAAGGTCAAAGATCACTGTTGCCATTCATAGAGCCACCAAAACAGGTAGGAACTGAATCCTTAAGACTATGTCTGAGGGATCTTCTTTTGTAGGAAGAAAAGGCCCTCTATCTGAGGTTTTCCTATCCGCCTTGCATGGTAGTCTTACATAACGTCCATGCTTTGTATGATATTGAGGAATGAGCTATCTGTTGTAGTAGGTTTTGAAGCTGATTCAAAAGTTGTATCCCAACACCTGTAAGTATACTTCATCTCAAAATGAAAGTTAAGAAAGACTTTAAATACAGCCACTGTATGCTTGTATATCGCTTCAGACTTTCTGTGTAGGAGAGTAAACCAGCCATGGTATTCCTCCCACCCCCAGCTGAGACTTGAACCTTGGGCCTCAAGTGTGATCAAGGCAAGTACTCTACCACCAAGTTTCTACTTCTAGCCTTGGTCTACTGGCTCTGAACACAGTTCCCAGGTTTCCAGTAAAGGTGTGGATGCATTCCCAAAGGATCTACAGTGTGGACACTGCTTTTATAATACTGCTAAGACACCATTTGCCCTTTCCACTCATTAACATTTACACTAATTAGTTAAAAGCAAAGCAATAGTGGGTAAAAACAAACTGCTGACACCTCCACATGATCAAGGTAATGGTACAAAACTGTACTACTAGTATGACTGTCCCTCATAGTCTTTAATACCATGTATTCACAGGTAAAAATTAGTTTTGTGTATCAGTTAGGTCATATCTTTATTAACCCTTAAGGGCTAGGCTCACTGTTTTTATTTGTGTGTGCTAAAATGACAAGTGCAACATGCTGAGGGTTGTCCTAGTAAACAGTGTTTGTACAACCACCTGAATAACAAATCGAACAACTTTGCTGCTTTTATCTTCAAACACTGGGATATTTGATCAAGTATAAGTATTCACATATGAGTATGTTGCATAGATTTTGTTTGACCCTATTTAAAAGGAACCCATTATTTCAAGTGACTTTTTTTTTTTAAATCAATGATAACAATTTAATCTTTCTAAGAAACTATTCAAGTTTTGGAAAAGTTTTGGAAAACTTGTAACTGCCCTGACAGCTTCCCACACCACTTCAATGCCATCAGTCAAAATTTAGACAGAAGATGCTGAATCCCAACCCCTTTAACAAACCTCAATCTCCAAAAATATTACATTATGATTCTTAACAGTAGCAAAATTACAGTTATGAAGCAGCAACAAAATAGTTTTATGGTTGGAGGTCACCATAACATGAAGAACTATATTAAAGAATTAAAGCATCAGGAAGGTTGAGAAGCTTAAATGGTACTAACAATGTAAGGGAGACAAAAGATGTGGTAGGACTGTCAGGAGAGTGAATTTGGGGCTACGACTCATCTTCAGTTAGACTACTGACAAAACAGTAGTGTAAAACAGTCAAACAGAACTGCTACCCAACACTGGAATGGCATGCAGAATTCTGTTTAACCTACAACCCCCAAGCCCCAGTTAAAGGTATAGTCTCTAAGGAAGTGAGAATAAAGGACATCCAGGTTATGACTGAAATTTGAATATATAAAGTGTACTTCATCTTAATGGAGACAGAAGCATTGGAAAGAAATGTAATAGTGACATATTGCTAGGCTGACAGTCCATGGGAAAGGGCAGCTTTATGATAGAATTGACAGTTACTACACAGTTACTAGTTACTAGTTACCAGTGAATGGTATCTGTAGCTATAGATCAACAAGTACACAGAGGCAAGTATTCTAAAATTAGTTTCCATATAGCTTGGTGTTTTAGCTTTCTACCTTTCCATTTCTCCTTTGTATAAACATTGTTTACAAAGAGGCAGCAAAAACAAAATCTTTTCTGACACTTACGTATCTAAGAGCCATATTTCTACATCTTAGAAGACAGCACCAGAGTCACAGTTATGAGCAGATACATAAGCATTATTCACGGCAGATACTGAAAACCATAACAGGTATTTGAAAATAATAAAGTAGATTTGCTAGGAATGTAGCTCATAGAGCAGAATGAACTTGATACCTCAGTATCTTTGACCTCCACCTTTAAAGATTCAACCAAAACACAAACTCTAAAGGAGGATTATCTGACAAGGAAAACCAGCGTATTTCAAATGAACATTGTTCACCTGCATAACACAAGAAAGGAAAGTGAAGGACCTAAAGAAAGAGATGAAGAAAAAGGCAAGTGAAGGCTGATCAAAAAGTGGGCCCTGAACAAAGTTTGAACATGTAAGGCAGACAGGCAACGGATGACTGACAGAGCAGAACAATTCCTGGATGAATGAGACACATGATGTGAAGTGACTGTGACACATTGCAATATTAATACATACCGAGACTGAACTGCGGGTAATGCTCATAAATCTAACTGCAATTAGTACAGGTTTCTGGATTAGGAAGGACATGAAAAGGAAAGCAGAAGGTTAGAAATTACATGTCATTGCCCCATTAAAGAGAAGGCTAAATTTTTCAGTGGAATGAATGTATCCATTTTCTGCAGTACTGAGGAGGAGGAGGAGGAGGAAGGGATGCACAGTTTTTCCACTTGCTTTGAAATAAAGTTTTGCAGTAAAGAAGCTCTTCCTTTCCTTCCTAGGTGGGTACTAATAGATTAAACCTCTGAATACTCAGCTAAAATTCTTAATACAGAAAATGTTTCTGTTTCTTCACAGTCTCAGGGAGCAACTCTGTCTTAAAGACAAGCACTCTACCAACTAACATAACACCTTAGGCCCAAATTTCACTTTTTAAGTATTATTTTCATTTTTAATGTCTTAAGAAGAGATTTAGATAGTATCCTATGATGAGAATGCTGGCTAGTTTTATGTCAACTTGACATAAGCCAGAGTAATTTTCAAAGACAAAATCTCTATTGAGAAAAATGCCCTCATCAATGGGCAAGCCTGTGGTACATTTCTTGGGATTGATGAATATGTGAGAGGGCCCAGCTCTTATGGCTAGTGTTACTCCTATGTAGGTAATCCTGGGCTATATAACAAAGCAGGCTGAGCAAGCCATAAGGGACAAGCCTGTAAGTAGCACTTCTCCCATAGTCTCTTCTTTAGATTCTGCCTTTAGGTTTCTCCCCTGAATTCCTAAAATAATGGACTAGAAAATCTAAACTGAAATATCCCTTCCCCCACCAATTTTCTTATGATCATGTTTTTGCTTGCTTGCTTGCTTGCTTGTTTGTTTGAAATCATAGTCCTAACTAAGACAATGAGTTTTATTTAATGCCCGGGAAAGCTTATGTTTATGTTTGTTTTCAGAGATCATCCACTAACCCTACCAACAGACTTCTGTGGAACATCTGTTCTGTGCAAGGAAGCTTAAATAGGAAAGGAAGAAGCAGAGTTATTTCCGAGTCAGTCTAAATACGATTATAATGGCATAGAAGAAGCACTTCTGGGCTCTAGAAAATATGAGTAAGAAAACTGGAAAGCTGGTCTTTTGAGAGATTTGCTGGGGATCTGAAGTAAGTGCCTGTTGTGATAATGTTATCTTACTGAAAGGAGGAGTAACAAGTAAGTAAAGGTTAAACTATTTCGTCAGTTGTTTACCAGAAACTCAGATCCTACTGATTCTTAGTTAATGGTAACTGGAGTTATCTACATAATTGCTGGTTACTAGTTTCAGCAGAAGACACTAAATACAAAAGTCAGTAAATGAAAAAAAAATATCACTTATCTCAAAACCCAACAACAAATCCTAAGTAAAATCTTTGATCATAGAAGACTCTTAAATGAAATTCTATTTTTGTATGAATCAAATGTTTTAGTTCATATTAAATTCCAAATGATCAAGTCCTCTACTGTTAGGAATCTTGGAAGGACTACCAAAAATGATAAGGCTCCGAGTAGGGAAAGATAATGGAAGGATGTAGAGAAAAAGTTAAGATAAAGTTAAGTTTTCATGCCATGGATAGGTATGGTAAGCAGGGAAGACTATAAGCCACCAACTTTTTATTCAAAATATTTTAAAACTCTGCACATTAAATATACTCTACACATAACTAAAATAATTTAAATATCATCAGATATTCATAGCACCTCTGTGCCTTCTGAGAAGTTCCTTTTGTGCATAATCCATATATGTCACAAACACATAGTTAAAAAGAAGTCACAAGAAGCCTCCCTCTCCCGCCTTTTCACTGTGCTCCATATTTTGCATCTTACCATTGATCTACGAATCAGTGATAGCCTGGTCTTTGCTTTATTTTCAGCAAATTCCAGGCTACTGATGTCTTTGAGGCGAGCCTTATATTTATTCATTTGTTCTACAACTATCAGCTCCACACATCTGAAACAGGAAGAAAGAAAAAACTATTATAAGCAGAAGTAAATCAAATGAAATGTTGTATCTCTAGATAAAACTACTTTGTAACTAAGTGTCCTAGACAGATTTGGGATCCTTTATTTTATGAGCTCCAAGAAAATTCAGAATGATGGTTGAGAACTCTATCTGCACTTTAGAAACCAACTAAAAATAGTTATAAATCCTAATACTCAGGCTATAATCCCAGGTCAATTAATAAATCAATTAATGAACCTGGGGATGGGACTCAAATCCTTACATTTTCCAAAAGCTCCTACTGCAGTCAGATTGAGAGAAAACAGAAATTAAAGAAAAAAAATTCAGGGTGAAATATGAGAATACTGAACTATTACATCCAAAGGAATTGAGTGATAAGATCATGATTACATTACTACATTCTTTAAAGGGAGGGAGGGAGAGATTGATGGAGGGAAGGGGGAACTTGACAAAAGAAAAATCCACTTAAAAACTATAAGCAGTCCTAAATTGAAACAAGCTTTAGAATAACGAAGAATCTGCTTAAATGCACTGGAACTTATGAAATCATTTACTATGTTTGATATTTGGATAAAATGGACTACTTTAACTAAGGTCTTCTAGAGGTGAATGTGGCTGGCCTTACGTGGTAGTCTTACTGATATCCTGGACACTTTGTAGTGGGTCAGTAGTGTCAGGGCAACGGAGAATGCAAGGTGCAAACACAATGGCCAAAGCATTAGCGGACATTCGATTAGTGTCTTCCTGTAGAGCAATCCTAAGGAATAAAGCAAAACCAACACAAGTGAAAAGAGGATAAAATAACATGATCTTGAGAAGGCATGGAAGAGAGGACAATATGCCATCAACCCCATAGTATTGCATAGACAACCACCTAAGCTTAAGGAAGACACTGTACACTTCCTAGAGCTTTACCTGGAAAATAGACTTTTACTACTCCCTGAAACAGTTTGGGCCATAGGCCAATGTATAGCATACTAAGAGAAGTCTATAATCTGCTGCTTAAGCCCAACATCCCAATACGTCTGCAGATGCAGAGTTGTGCAGGTTTTTTTTCTTAATTTTTAAAAAATGATTTATGTGCACTGGTGTTTTGCCTACATGTGTGTCTGTGTGACACTGTCAGATCCCCTGGAACTGGAGTTATAGACAGCTGTGAGCTACTCTGTGGGTACCTGGAATTGAATCCATGTTCTCTGGAAGAGCAGCCAATGCTATTAACCTCTGAACCATCTCTCTAACCCCTAGAGTAGATACTTTTAAGGCATTTCCAAACATACCCCACATCTGACCAGAAAGAGGGTTGTATTTCCAACCACTGAAAAAAAATTTACACAGGGAAGATATCTACTACTGAAGCCTTTCATCAGTCAATTCCTGAGTATAATCTGAACCCAGCTCTCACAAAGTAGGTTATGTTCAGAGACAAAAACTCTTCTAGCTAAATTTGTCGAAATGGCTGTTACTTGGTGCCACCATGAGGTATGAGCTGCTATATACATTACTTTAACAGTCACTCAATTTAGCAGATTAAGAATCCTAACCCCCTATGGGTTTACGGCACAAAGTTTAAAAACACAGAAAGGTGTTTCATTGAAGGTGAAAGGTGTTGTTTTTTAAGCATTGGTAAAGACCAAACCAAGGGCTTTGTGCATGCTAGGCAAGCACTCCACTGCTAAACTACATTCCTAAGCAAAGCACTGTCTTTATATATTCAAGTTCTTCATTTAATTGTAATCCTGACCACAGCCCTCAAAAGACCAGGCATATGGGTACACGCCTTTAATCCCAGCATTTGAAAAGTAGAGGTAGCAAGATAGCTATTAGTTCAAGTCCAGACTGATCTAGACAGTGAGTTCCAAGATAACCAGAGATACATAGTGAGAACCTGTCTTGAATAAGTTACCTAACTAGATGAAAGATAAGGCGTTCCAGTGTATTGAGATGAGTTCGGGAGAGCTGATCAATTACAGAGTACACACCACGGATTGTCTCCTTTCTTTCCTGAAGGCCTAAAAAAATGGTAAAAATAGCAAGTTATACTGAATATCCCTGTTACATGCTGTATCTTCTTCCTGGATGGAAACTCTATAGCAGAGAATGATGGCTCTAGTTTGGGGAGGCAGAACCAAGGTTCTAAGCTATTGGTTCCCTGTATTTGAATTCCAAAGTTGAGTTTGTTCCCCCAACAGCCCTTGATGATAGCAAGGACACAGGTATTCTAGTATTTTAGTCATTATGTGACAGACTAGTTTTTCATAAAATCAACCAACTGTTTTATATAACTATAAATTCTCAGGTCCTAAATACCTCTATGCAAACTTTTACCAATATACTACACAGCTAAAGCACAGAAACCATCTGGTATAAAATAGACAAGACAGCTTCCGACCCAGTTCTTGCTTAGATTTACAAATGAATGAATGTTTTAACCCACCCTAAAGTCTTCTACTTGATATTTTAGTGTTTTAATACCCACATCTTTCAGTAACTTATGAGAAGAAACAAAGTGGCTTATTCAGAAACTTTAAAGAGTCTATAAGAAGTTAACATTCAAATAGGTAATAATAAATTGGCAGTTTTGCTTTAACTGTCACAAGCTTAATTTAGGACCCATAAAGGCTAATCTACTTACTATAGGAGGCCTTAATAATGAATATAACACATGACATTGCTTTATCAATTATAGGCCTTTCCTTTAAACCCAAGAAGCTTGTGCTTACCCATAGCTCGAAGGAATTCTTCATAGAGTTCAAAAGTCATGAGTGGATTGGGCAAATCACGAAGCCATTGTTTGAATACACTTGCAATGACATGTATGTTATAGTCATCTAGGTTTACACTTTCAGCATCTATTTAGAGACAAGAGTTAGGTAACAAAGCAAACATGTGAAAGATTTAAACAGTACACTTCACAAAGTAAACCTCCTATAATGTATACATACATACTTTCTACAATTTCACTCCATGCTTGGAATTGCCATTTCTAACCATAAAGGAATAGTGTTGGTGTCTGTGTTTTCTAAATATGTTGTAAACACAAATGTAAAAGATCACGTTTTCATGAAAGAAGAATCAAACTGCTGCAGAAGTGTCTATTTGCTTGCTTTTGATTTTTGTCCCTGTCTTATAGATTGGTCTATGTACCACACTCTTGAGTACTAATGCTTGCAAAATCCAAGGGAACTAATTAAGTCATTCTTAAGAGATGAGAAGGCAGGAAAATGTGATGGAAACATCTTCATCCTGTTTTGCTGTTGCACAGTTCAAAAGTGAGCCAAACCTGACAACTGCCCCCAAACTAGTGTACACAAAATTCTTAAAGTGAGAATTTATCAAGTTTTATCAGGCATTTCCTGTTATTTTCATAATAATTCATTTCCCACTGATGGTGAGAAAAACCATTGGGGTTCTTGGTCACACAAAGACAACTTTTGTGTCTAAGTTTGGTTTAAAAAAAAACTATTTTCTTCTAACAATGATAACGAATGTATTTGGTTAATGAAAGCAAAGCCAAGCCCTTGTACATACTTCTGGGACTGAGCTTTACACTCGTTAAGTACTCAACTCACTATCAGTTTAAATAACTAAGTCCTCAATGTACATGGGCAGGCAGGAAAATCTACTGCAAAGAATCCTGTCTGTATTCAGGACAGTGAAGACTAACAGGCAGCACTTTAAATTATGGATTCAGAGAACACAGGATTGAATTCCAACATGGTCACTGGTTGGTGATATGTAGTTAGATGAACTCCTCTGTCAGCCTCGTTTCTTATCTGTAAATGCAGATAAATGATATCCCAAAACTGTTTCTGAGAATCTTTGTTGTCTTGGATCAACATTCTATTAATTTCCCTGAACCTACAATTTCTTCCTAATAAATTAAGGATATCGGGATCTAATTAGTGTGTCAAATAGATTAAGATCTTTTTTAAGTACCTAACAATACTTTCTATAATTGATACTGTTGATATACGTTTGATGAATTTACCAAATACAGCCAAAGACAAAAATGGCAAAGAAGTACCCCCCAAAAGTTCTGGTCCTATGATTAGAGAAGCAGTATAAAATAAAACTGAAATAACTTTCAAAATAAAAGCATTACATCTTGATTCAGGGCGCACTCTCTCACCTGTATCTAGACCTTGTCGAAGCTCCTTGATTTTATTAGTTGAGCCAGACTTGCGGTAAATACCTTCAGTATAAAGTCCATGCATTTCAATGTAGTTTATGAGCTTCTCTACCACTAAAGGAACAGCTCGGTCTTCACTAGTCAGACGGGACAGCTCCACCCCAAATTGCCGAGATGACAGCTCTGGATCATACTAAATGAAAGATAAAGTTTGTTTCTAAATGCATTCAAACACTATAGAACATCCTTAGCCAATTTTATTTCCCTACATTTATGCAGATAACCCTAGGAGTTGGGAGAAAAAGGAATTACGGTTTAAAAAGTACAAACTGATGAGCTAATAGATTCAAGCATCTTCTGCTGAAACTCCACACAGAAAACAAGACTAGAGGCAGAGGCAATGGGCTGCTACTTCCTTCCTATCAAAAATCAATTCTAGCAAAAACTGATGTTGTGTAGGAGAAGGGTGTTTGGTTTTGTATGAAAAGAAAAAAACCTTGAATATTTACCATGTACTTTGGAAAAATCACTGAATTTTTTTAATGAATTAACTTGCCAGGAATATCTAAAACACAAGAATATTTTGCCATTTCAAGGGTAAAACTTTATTAAAAACCTTATGTGCAGCTACTTTTAAGCAAAGGCTTTTAAGGGCTGGCCCACCATGAGTGTTAGCGATCCTTTCCTCACTTTAGCGGTGTATCTAATACACATGATTAGCTAGTTCAAGTGTCTGCAAGTCAACAGCTTATCACTGAAAAAATTTAAGTAAATCAGACACAAAAATGCCAACTTCTAGATCTCTAGGAACTATTTATCTAAATCTTTCTCTCCTTCTCTTTTATCTGCTTCCTCTAGCCTATTAATCACCTCCAACCTTCATCTCCCAACCAGTCAGCAAGCTTAGTTACTCAGCCTACCCTCTCTACTTCCACTTCTCAGCTGTGTCTCATCACCCTCTGTCAGCCTACAGGACTGCTCGTTTGAACTACCCTAACAGTATCAATACTAGTCTCCTCCTTTAACATAGCCTATACATGATATCTCCCTTACTATACTCAGACATTTTCAGTGTCTAGTTAGTATAGACAAAAGTGAAGTACATGCATTGTTGAGACTGATATTATACTTAAGGTCTTGAATTGATTTTGATTTCTCATCTTAATTGGCACATTTGTCATTCTAATCTAGGTACCAGGGAAACAAAAGTAAGAGAGAGCATTTCCCCTAAAACTAATGCTAAGATACACATTAGCATTTGGAAATGAGTAAGATAACAGATTTACTGGGTAATTACAGAAACACAGGATATAAAACAGCAAAGTCTGAACTGGGCAGTCACTCAGTACTGAGTCAAGCCAGTACTGACCTAGCTTGTTTGTGGCCCTGTTTGATCCCCAGCACTTGAAAGAAAGGAGCAATTTATCCTATCTCATAAAAACCAAACTCAAATTAAAACCACCCACCCAAAACCACCAACAACAACAAAATAGCAACTAAGGACCTCAAAAGAGACCTGATGCTTAGCACTGCTGTTAGGAAGCAGATGATACCTAAGAGAGCAAGAGAGGCTCAGGAAACGAAGAGGCATGGATGTGTGGTACTGAGCCATTCAGTATGGTTCAACTAAGAATAACAAAAAGCTAGCCAAAGGCTATCAAGTGCACTTGGGCTTTATTCTGACAGCTAAGAGACACTACTGGAGAATTCTAAACAACCACAACAAGAGTCAGTTTTCTGTTATCGTCCATCTATACATTTTACATGTCAGCAGTTAATTCTCAGAGAATTAATTCCAAATTTAATTGGAAGGATGTTAAACCAGTATCAAATAACATCTCTAATACTACTGCTAGGTCTAAGGCAGAATATTTAAAGAATGCACATTAAATGTTAGTACTTTCACTCCATCAACTTGGTTAAACTTTTGCAATAAACTATTATATTCTACTTAGTTTCTAAGTATATATGGCATGGTACCACCTGGAGCAAATAATAATTTATTAAAGAAAAATGTAATAATGATTACTGAAATGACTTAAGCAAAAATACACATTAACCAAAAGTTTTGCTATCATTATCATTAGTTAAAAATATTTAAAATATTTTTCCCTTTGTATTGTAATTTCTTAGTACATATCTGCAGGGCTGAAATCTGTGTTTTTATCTGTTTAAATATGTCTTCTCAACACTTTCATTTTTTGCCTTCAGTACCAAATGACAAAACCCAAGGCTTTACACACATTTGGAGGGCATTCCATTACTGAAAGGCTAACATTTTCACTTCTGAACTTTGTTTCTCTTACTTTTGTATCACTGAGTGTGATAGAAACACTTCAGCTGGCTCTCCTCTCTTGGAACACTTATGATACCTTGCTGTTATCCACTGGCTTCCATTATTTCTGTTCAAAAATGAACTGTGCTTTATTTCATTGCATCTTTAGAGAATTATTTTAAGAAATTATACTTTTGTTTGGAGTAGTGAGCTGTTGTTTTCTTTGTATTTATCCTATTTTATGTTAAAAGTGCTTTACATTTTATGTATATGGGTTTGTAGCTCTGGCTGTCCAGGAACTGGCTATGTAAAACAGGTTGGCCTTTAATGTACAGAGATCTGCCTGCCTCTGCCTCCTGAATGCTGCTAGGTCAAAGGAGTTTGCTACCATGCCTCAGATAAATAGATAAATACTTTTAAACTCTTATATGATATGCTACCCAGTATCTCCTAAAATGTTGTGTCTACTGTGTTTTTTACACACACACACACACACACACACGAATGAATATTTCATAAAATAAGCAAGGTGGCATATATTTGTAATCTCAGTATTAAGGAGATGAAGGTGGGAGGACCTGCAATTCAAGATCATCCTTGGCTAATGTAGTGAGTTGGAGACCAACCTGGGCTAATAGAGACCCTGTCTCAAAAATAAAAACAAACCAAACAAACAAAAAACAGGATCTGGGGAGATTGTCCAATGGACAGAGTACTTGTAAAGTACAAGCATGCACACTAAAGTTCGGATCCCTAGAACCCATGTAAAAGCTAGATGAGTACGGTGGCCTGCCTAAAATACCAGGGGGCAGAGAAAAAGACTTCCTGGGCAAGTCCCTGGCTGGGTCTGTGAGCTCTGAGTTTAGTTAGAGACTGTAATGCTGAGGGTAATCCAGAGAAGATACCTGAAGTTGGCTCTCCATAGACATATAACCACACATAGGACCTCATCTTTTCCCTTACATTCTATACTTTGTCATTCTTTGTAGTTATTCTCCCAGCCTGGATATTTTGTGTGTGTAAGATTTCTAGTTCACTAAATTTCCCTTTTGTGTAGGCTGCTAAACAATACCGAGTTTCAAGTTTCAACTGTGCTTTTCTCTAGAATCTCCACTTGATTCTGTTAAATCTATACTTAATATATTTTATATTTTATATATTTTATACTTAACCTATAGTTAATATAAATCTTGACATTGTGGAACTCTTTCCCAGCCAAGGTCAGTTCTAAGAGACTGCTAAAACTTCAACCGTCTTCTATGACTTTTGTAAGTAAGATCTCTACACAGAATTCTGTTTGGTGGTTGTTTTCTTTGTTAGGTTTCTATTGCTGTGATAAAATACTATTACTAAAGAAACTAGTGGGGAAAGGGTTTATTTTGTCTGAACTTTCACATCACAGTCCACCATCAAAGGACGTTATAGCAAGAACTGAAGGCAGGATCTGAGGTAGAAGTAATGGAGGAACACTGCTTACTGCTTGCTTCTCTCATGGCTTGCTCAGCCTGCTTTCTTACAAAACTCAGGACACCACCTGCCCAGGGTTAGCCCTGCCCAAGGTGAGCTGGGCTTTCCCATTATCAGTCAATAACTTTTTTTTTTTTTTTTAAATGGCCTGGCATGGTGGCTCATGCCTTTAATCCTGGCTCGACAAAGGCAGAGGCAGGTGAATCCTGTGAGTTCAAAGCCATTCTGGTCTACATAGTGAGTGCTAAGACAGCCAGTGATATATAATAGAAAGACCCTGTCTCAAAAAACCAAAAGCAAAAGCAACAAAAAGGTTGTTTCCTTGAAGATACATGTTCAGTACTTTTTAGACTTATGTACACAAATACAAATAGGTATTGGAAAATACCAGTTCTCTTAGTATACGCTGTTGTTCATGGTTAAATGTTAATAGTGAACATTAAAGATAATTCCTCAGAAGAACTTATAAATGCTTAACTCATCAATTTAGCAGCTTACATAAAGTCAAGATAAAAGGGTTCAAGAAAATTAATTCAGTTATATATATACATCTCCACTCATGTATACTGGACATAAAACATACTTCTTAATGTGATTTGAGGTCATGGAGTTTGAAAACCACTGTATTATAAAGCTACTACAGAAGCCCAAAATATTATCCACACAGGGGACGGGGTGGGGTGGGGGGGCGGGCGGGGGAGGAGACATGCAGATACACTGTGTACTACTAGGGGCAGTAATGCCTTACCTTCTTACAACACTTGGCTGTGGTTTTCAGACAGCACTTCTTATGGCAAGCATACTTACACACTGGAAAACAGGTTAATCGTACAACAATTTTAGTATGCAAATCAATGGTAAGAACTTACCAAGCTCACAACTTTGTTTTTTGAGGCTGTCTCTGATTTAAGGTAATTAAACACATTTTATTCTATGCTAACTTCTGTTAAGGGAAATGATGTTGAACACCTACCTAATATTTTTAGTCAGTGTCAATGAACAAGCTTTCTCTTCTTTCTAGGGTGCCTGTCTTGCTACTGCATTCATGTCTCCTACCCACACACTCAATTCTACCAGGTTATTTATCTATCTTTATAGTTTGATTCACAAATTAGTATGTATGTCCTCCCAGGTGCTCTAAAACCTGTTAAAGTCCCAGAAATCCCAATTAAGAATCAAAATTATGGGCAAAGAAGGGATTATTGTCAAGAAATGCTTACTGAAATAAATTGAAATTGTCAGTATATTAAAAAAATCATAGAAGAGGGCTTATTTATTACCCCTTAAGGACTAGAATAGAATTCTTAGAGAAAATAATATAAGCAGAGTATTAGTTATATTAGGGAACATAATGTTAAAAAAAAGTTCAGAGCAAAAATAATTTTTATCAGGATGACCAAAATATCTGAGGCAACTTCCCTGTCCTAGCCCAAAGTCATTTTCATGTCTGAAGCTTACTTCCTTGTTCTAGCCTAAGATTTAGATTCCTGCCTGAAATTACTTCTTTGTTCTAGCCTAATGTCAGATTCCTGCCTGAAGCCCACCTCCTTGTCCTTGGCCAATGTCAGATTCCTGCCAAGCAGCTCCAAAAGCTCTCTGCCTCTGTTTTTTATTTCATAAACAAGACTGAGCCTGTCTTTGGCCGTTCTGACAAGAATGCCTTCCTTACCCATTGTGGAATATGCATTATCAAAATCTATGCACTTATGTCTTAGGTTGGTAAGGCTCTGTGTAGAATCTTACCTGTACTTGGCTTGCCAGCCTGTTAATTTAATAACTCTGTCTGGTCATTTTCAGGTTCAAGCCATGTACTTTGGCTGCCAACAGTTGATGTTGTTAAAGGCAAGCTTTAACATGATGGGCAGGAATAAAAGTATTCCCAGGACAAATAGGGCTAGCATGATGAAGCTAATTTGCCATTCTTGAAGCTTGAGATATTTTGGTCATCCTGATAAGCCCTTAGAAACAGTGATCACGGGAGTGTTCACGGAATTTTGAATTGCCTTGCTTGTTCTTTGACTATTTGTGTTTATTGTCTTGCTTGTTCCTTGACTATTTGCATCTATTATATTGCTAGTTCCTCAACCTATAACTGACCTTAATACTTACATGTAATTAAAATGGTATAAAAGCAAAAAGGAGGAGGGGGGATGGGAGAGGGGGTTCTGGGGAGGAGAAATGGGGAAAGGGGATGATGTCTGAAATGTAAATAAATAAAATATCCAATTAAAAAAAATAATTTTTAGGTTTGGGAGGCAAAGGTAGGCAGATCTCTGAGAGATTGAGGCCAGCCAGGGCTACATAAAGACAAAACAACAACAAACAAACAAACACTACTTCTTAGGGTGCCCAGTAACAAGGTAGCCACACAGTTGGTGAGAACGAGACATTTGCATAGAGGGATGCTGAGAGCAAGGTGACTTCTGTCATTCTGCTCTGCCAGTTCTTACAAACTAACAAAATATTCTTTCTTAAATGCCTAATTTTTTATGTTTTCAAAGCTAGATCAAGTAATATAAGCCAAGCTATTATAATGGTAAGATCACATAGACAGTCATAAAAACAAGTAATTCTATAAGAAATCAATCTAAATCCACATTGGCCATAAAAAAGCAAAGTCTCTAAATCAGTGGGTCTCAATCCTTTGGGGTTCACATATCAGATATCCTGCATATCAGATATTTACATTATGATTCCTAACAGTAGCAAAATTACAATTATGAAGTAGCAACAAAAACCATTTTGTGGTTGTGGGTCACTACAACATGAAGAACTATATTAAAGAGTCACAACATTAGGAAGGTTGAGAGCCGATGCTTAGCCTAAAACCATAGTGTTTGAATTAGGTACATTTCCAACTAATTCCCATTATTAATATTACTATAATTTTTAAGACCACTGATAAGAAAATAAAAGAAAGCCTTTGCTTCATTCAAATTTGAATCAGAAATCACCACAGGATTATTATTTAAATGTTTATTCCCCATCTAGTGGCACCATTTTGGGAAGCCCGTGGAATCCTTACACAGTGGAAATTCACTGGTTTAAGTAGGTCACTAGAGGTGTGGGCATTTGAAGGTTACACCTTGCCCCTCATATAGGTCAGAATCTCTGCTTTTTGGGTTGCCTCTACCACAGTCCACTGTGCATAAAGAGCTAAAATCTCTGACAACATGAGCCAAAACAAATGTTTCTTTCCTTAAGTCATTTCTATCAGGCACTGTGGTAACACCAACACAAAATTAATACAGAAAACTGGTACCAGAGAAGTGAGGTTGTTGTCTTGACTACACTTGACAAAGTCACTTTAAGCCTTTGAAACTGATTTGGGAGAGGGCTATGGAAAAGTATGGAGCTTAAAGGTAGAAAAGCCCTAGTCCTAGAATGTTGCAAACAGACCTTGATGGGAAATTGTGGAAGGAGGCTGGAAAACCAAGACTGCTAATAAGGATGGGGACAATGGAGGCCAGGCTCATATGCTCCATGTATGGACAATGACCCTATAGAGAACTGAACTAGAGTCATTTATAATTCCTGGCAAAAAAAGTTATCTATGTTGAACTAGGTTCTGAAAATCTGAGTGAGGCTGAAATAAAGGGCTAAATAATGTGGTGGAAGAAATTTCAAGAGAACATCATTCAAGTTGTAGTGTGGTTATTGCTGGCTACATTTAGCAAATTTTATAATGAAAACTTGAAAATGAAATTAAATATATATTCAGTTTGGTTAGGCCAGGGACACATAGGTATGGACAAAAGGACCTTGGTTGCTATAGAGTTTTAACACCATTAAAAAAAAGATGGTAAATGTGCACTGGAAGCATAGGAAGGGATCCTTGAAGACATTTCAGGCAGTCATGAGAGCCTGCTCAGAGCAAGTTCCAGGGTGGCATAAAACTGCAATTCATTTGAAAAACTGCATTAAAACAAGGGTATAAATCATAGTGTTAAACTCACAAAGGGCTAACTAGCAAAGTATCTTCCAAAATTCAGCTGCTTAAGCACTAGGAAGTACTGCAATTATAGTTCAAGAGAGCTGAATTGTTGTTCTAAGTGGGTAAAGAACTTGACATGTACATGGTACTAGTTTTTGCAGACAAGTGAACACAAGAGAGGACAATGAAAGCTTTTCCCTCAAAGATGTCTAATACTTACATTTGCAAACAGAGGCTCTGTCCATTATCCATATCAAGGAAGAACAGTATTCACAGTACGTAGGGATGCTATACTGGGTGGCCTTAAAGATGTGGCCATTGTGCTCTTCCACCTGAATGAAGAAATGTCACTATTTATACTACAGTCAATTAAGTAAATGCTTCCCTAACATGGTTAGAAAATGGAAAATCCTCCAACCTCTTGCTAAGATTTCACTGGGTATCTATTCCAGGTAGAGAATTATGATCCTCCAAGAAATAATGAAGATAAAACATAGTCTGTCCTAAATTTAACCAACAAGGTCCATATTATCAGTATCAAAAACAATGCAACTCAGTAAGCATGTGATGGCTAGCTATGACTCAGCTGTACGGTAAACTGAAAGCAGCAGCTCTAATATGTGTGGTTTTCACTTCCAGGAATGTTTTACATTATTGAAAATCAACCATGACCCCCCAAAAGGCTTCTGTTTTCATGAATTATATCGATTGCTTTTTTTTGTTGTTGTTTTTTGTTTTTTGTTTTTGTTTTTTTGAGACAGGGTTTCTCTGTGTAGCCCTGGCTGTCCTGGAACTCACTCTGTAGACCAGGCTGGCCTTGAACTCAGAAATCCACCTACCTCTACCTCCCAAGTGCTGGGATTAAAGGCGTGTGCCACCACTGCCCAGCACCTATTGCTATTTTTAAAGCTGAAAAAAATAATCACATTAAGTATTAATATAAATTTTTATGTTCTTTCTCCTAGTCAGCTTTTTTGTTTACCATAAAAAAGAAAATGGTTTCATTGTGACATTATCAATACATAGATATCTTTGTTTATTTGTCTGAGACAGGGCCTCACTATGTAGTCCTGGTTGGCCTGGAAACCCCTGTGTAGACCAGGCTGACCTTGAACTCTGAGACCCACTTTTCTGTGTCTCCCAAGTGCTGGGATTAAGGCCACCCCCATGCATGGTATATCATTGTTTTTGTTCCACAGAACTAGTTCCCTGTCTTGCTGTCATGATACATATGTAACCCTCTTGCTCCTCCCAACTTTGAATTTCATTCTCACAATTCACTTTCTACTTTCATGTTGTACATATACATTTACATATATAAAAATTTACATCTATAGGCTACATGAGATAAAACCTGTGATGCTGGTTTCAGACTCACTAATCTCACTTAGAATGACAGTTCCAGCCATCTGACTGCAAATGTCACAATTCCATTCTTTTTAATCGTATAAAATTTCATGATGTATATGTAGCACTTTCTTTACCATTAGTCTGTTTGTTGAACATGTAACTGGCTTCCTATCTTAAAATTGTGAATCATTATAATCATAGCTGGGCAAGTATCTCTGTAGCATGCCAGATTAAATCTTTTCATTATATCCCCAAAAGAGGCACAGCCAGATTATCCGGTGTAGTGGTTTGAAAACGTATGGCCCCCACAGAATCATGTGTTTGAATGCTTGACCCATAACAAATGGCACTTATTAGGAGGTGTGGCCCTGTTGGAGGAAGTGTGTCAATCTGGAGGCAGGCTTTAAGATTTCCTATATTCTGCTGGGCTGTGGTGGTGCACGCCTTTAATCCCAGCACTTGGGAGGCAGAGGCAGGCGGATTTCTGAGTTCGAGGCCAGTCTGGTCTACAGAGTGAGTTCCAGGACAGCCTGGGCTACACAAAGAAACCCTATCTCGAAAAACCAAAAAAAAAAAAAAAAAAAAAAAAGATTTCCTATATTCAGCTATGCCCATTGTGGCACAGTCTCTTTCTGCTGCCTGTGGATCAAGACATAGAATTTTTAGCTTCTTCTCCAACACCAGGTCTGCCTGCACACCACTGTTTCCTGCCATGAAGATAATGGACTAATAAACCTCTGAAACTATAAGCCAGATCCAATTAAATGTTTTCCTTTATAAGAGTTGCCATGGTCCTGGTGTCTCTTTATAAAAATAAAGCCCAAACTAAGACATAGCTCCTTTTGAGGGACAACCACATTGATTTCCATCATGGCTGTACCAGTTTATTTTCACAAGAAGTGTACAAGGGGTCCTCCTCTTTGCATATCTCCTCACTTCATGACAGCCATTCTGAATGGGTTGAAGTAGAATCTCAAAGTAGTTTTAATCTGTATTTCCCTGATGACTAAGGGTGTTGAATGTTTTTCGTGTGTTAACCATTTTACTCCCCCCCCCCTTTTGTTGAGAAATTTTAGTTGACTATTAATTTACAAATATCTTGCTTTGGTTTTTAATTTTTGAAATAATTTACTGAGTGATATATCAGATGTATAGGTGGCTGGTCATCCTTTGTCTTCATTTATGATGTTTTCCTTTGTGTTGTATTGTGCAACTCCATTTTGAAGTTCTTGGGATTATTTCCTGTGCTATGAGTCACTGTTAGAATGTCCTTCCCTATGCTTGTAGCAGCATCATACTTTCAGATTTTATGTTAAGGTCTTTGGCCCACTTTGAATTGGTCTCTGCACAAGAGAAGAGACATTAATGTTGATCTTCTATGGACCTAACACACCTATGTTTGTATTGGTCCCACATTAGTTTTGTTCCTGCAGCTCTGCAGCACAGTCTGAGCAAAAGTACTGCACTACCCCAGCACTGTTCTTTCTTCTTAGGACTGCTCTGGCTTTCGAGATATTTTGTGTGTCCATTCAAAATTTAGTCTTTTTTTCCTAGTTCTAAAAAAATGAAGTCATTAGAATTTTGAAGTAAACTGCATTGAATGTGCAGATGGGTTTTGGTAATACAGTCTTATTTTCACAATATTAACTCTATCAATCCATAAGCATGGGAGATCTTTTTCCATGTTTGAGTATCTTCCTCCTTGATAAAGGTCTTTTTTTGGTTTTTCGACACAGGGTTTCTCTGTGTAGCCCTGGCTGTCCTGGAACTCACTCTGTAGACCAGGCTGGCCTCGAGCTCAGAAATCCGCCTCTGCCTCCCAAGTGCTAGGATTAAAGGTGTGCGCCACCACTGCCTGGCTGTTTTTTTGTTTTGTTTTTTTTTTTTAAGCTAATATGAGTTGGATTTTTTTTCTTAGCAAGTTCATTACTGATAATAAAAACTATTTTATGTTAATCCTTATCTTGTCATACTACATAAAGTGTTTACCACATATAGCAGGGGTTTTTTGGTAGAGGTTTTAGCGTTTTTGTGAGTATATTGATCATATTGGGATAATCTGACATTTTTTTAAAATTTGTATTGCTTTTATTTTTATCTCCTTGTCTTACTGTTCTAACAGAGTTTGAATACTGCATGGATTAAGAGTAGAGAATAGGCAGGGCTGTTTTGTTCCTGGTTTTAGAGGAAATGCATTCAGGGTTCCCCCATTTAATATAATGTTGGTGCTTAGTTTATCATCTATTCCATGTAGCATGTTGAGGTATCTTCTGTTTCCAGTTTCTTTAAGGCTTTTATCATGGAGGGATGTTGAAGTCATTCTGGCAAAGACCTTTTCTGTATCTACTGATACAATCTAATCTGGGTCCTTAAATATATGAATTTTATTACACTTACTGATTTGTATATGTTAAACTACTCTGATATCCATTTATGGCGCATGGTCTTACTAAGTTCTCGAATTCTGCTTGCAAGCACATTATTAAGAATTTTTCCGTCTGTGTTCATCATGAAGACCCACTGATCTATACTTCCAGTTTTGTTGTATCCTTATCTGGTTTTAGCGTCAGGGTGATACTAGTTCCAAAAGTTTGATGAAATTGAGCAGTGTGTCTATCTGCTCTTCAATTTTACTTTAGTGTGTGTGTGTGTGTGTGTGTGTGTGTGTGTGTGTGTGTGTGTGTATTCCCTGATTGCTATTCTGACTGGGATAATCCTGGGGTAATATATGAGTAGTTACAGTATAGATTTTCCTGATGGCTAAGGAAGTTGATGCTTTCAAAGACATTTATTGCTTGCTTGAATTTCTTCTTCTGAGAACTCTACGTCCAGAACATTTTTTTGGCTGGGACATTTGTTCTCTTGTAACACAGAAACTTTGCAATGTCACATCTGTCAATTGTTGACCTTTCCTCTATGCAAAGTCCTTCCACATGCCCACATTTCAGAGTGTCATCTCACCTTTATTCTTGAGAAGTATTGGGGCTAACACTAAGGTCTTTGATTCATCTGTAGTTGATTTTTATGCAGACAGAGATAAGAATATAGTTTCATTCTTTACATGTATAATACTAGCTTTCTCAGCACCATTCTAATATATTAAGGTTATAACTCAATAAAGAAAACCAACTTAAAATAAGTAAATGCTGAATATCCCATCAGTGAAGTACAAATGACTAGCAGACATGAAAAAACGTTACACATCATTAGACATGAAGAAAATACAAATTAAAATCACAATGGGCTACACAACCAAAAGAATGTCTGCAACAAAAAGATACACAGTAACATAGGGTAGTAAAAATGTTGAGATTAGAACTCTTTCAGCATTGTAGGTAGTATTTCTTACTTGGAAAACATGTTAGCAGATTCTGAAATGTTAGCTAAAGTTAAAATCATATGACCCAAAATTATACCTTGAAGATTATTATACAGAAGAGAAATCATAGCATATATCCATAAACCAACCCAACTTCTATCAAACAGTAAATAAATTGTGAAGGAAAAGGTTAGGGCTGTAACTCAGTGGTAGAATAATTACCTAGCATGGCCAAGGTCATCAGCATAATCCCCCCCCCCCCAAAAGTGGTGTGTCTACAATGTAATTCTAATGAATACTCAATGTAGCTGACTACTGATACAACCTTATGGATGAATCTCAAGAATATCATGCTAAGAAACCATATGCAAAAACAAGAAATTGTTCAAGTCCATTTTCATGAGATGTTCACAAAGAGCTAACCTTATAGAAATACTAAACACATTAGAAGCAGTTATTTAGACCATTTTGAGAAATTCCATTTTAGAAACTCACAGACCACATGAAGCTCATGAAGAAGGAAGACCCAAGTGTGGGTGCTTCGGTCCTTCTTAGAAGGAGTAACAAAACACTCGAGGGAGCAAATAGGGAGACAAAGTGTGGGACAGAAACTGAAGGAGGGGCCGTCTGGAGACCATCCCACCTGGGAATCCATCCCATGTGCAGTCACCAAAGGTACACGCTGATGTGGATGTCAGGAAGTGCATGCTAACAGGAGACTGATATGTCTTCTTAAGAGGTCTGCCAGAGTCTGACATATTCAGAGGCGGATGCTCACAGCTAACCACTGAACTGACCAAGAGGTTCCCAAGGGAGGAGTGAGAGAGAAGACTGAAGGAGCTGAAAGGGTTTGCAGCCCCATGAGGAGAGCAACAACCCCATGAGGAGAGCTCCCAGAGTCTAAACCACCAGCCTGGGAGCACATAGAGAGGAACCCATGGCTCCAGCTGTATATGTAGGGGAGGATGGCCTTGTTGGGCATAGGTGGGAGAGGAGATCCTTAATCCCATGAAGGCTGGATCCCGAGTGTGGGGGAATTTAAGGGTGGGGAGGTGGGAGTGGGGGTGGGTGGGGGGCACAGAAGGAGGGGGGATGGGATGGGGGGGGGTTCCTGGGCGAGGGGTATGGGATATGGGGATAATATCTGAAATGTAAATAAAATATCCAATAAAAAAAAAAAAAAAGAAAGAAAAAACCTACTTCTAAAGTATGTGTTCCTGAGCTTTCAGGTTCATCATCATTCTAATTTTTTATACAGGCCTGTGCATATGCCCCTATGGATCTGGTACACTTACTACTAAATCTATCCATGGGAATAAAAGGTCTGCTTCAACCTGAGCTGGAAAGTAGTATACCAATGGTGGGACTTACCAAATCAGTTTCCTTTTTCCTCCTTTTCTTTCTTTCTGTTTTAATCACCTGGCAGGAGGTGAGGAAAAACATAAATTAAGATTAAAAAGACTAACAAACTCTCTTCTTTGGAAATGCTTCAACAGCTTCAACAGATAATAAAAAGTTCTTTATTCTTCAAGAGGAACTGTGCACAGCTGAAGTAAATTTGAGAAAATATTTTAAGTTTGGTAGAATGAAGTGCTAACAAAGTCAGAAGAATGGATGAACTTTTACTGGCACACCATAATTAGACATTTAATCATTATTCAAATTACGGTCAACTATGAAGGTTTGCTATATATTAGAGGCATAAAAGGGGCCACATGGAGCATGGGAAAACTGTAACAGATAGCATCTCCTGATAACACAGAGCAGAGCAGCTTAACAACCATCAATTTACGAAGCAGCATTATAAATCTAGTAAGACTCATGGACGTACAAGCATGAGTCTGATACCTAGAATACAGAATGTTTAGAACTTGTTTACTTACAAATTATTTCAAATGGTTTAAAATTTTAATTCATCAGTTAGAGTAAGTAAAAATAAAACAAAGTATAATCAACACTAAGACATTCCTGAACAAATAATAGCGTTACAAACATTGTAATAAAAAGAAACATACTAATATCCTTGTTTAGACAGCTGTCTCTTTCTTTAAAACACACGAACATTTTTGTTTAGATTTTTTTTTTTAGTTAGAATTTCTCTATATAAAACAGGCTGTCTTTAACCACTCTATCCTCTTGTCTCAAGTCTCCAGAGCGCTGAGATTAACAGTATGTGCCACCACACCCAACTTAAAAGTATATAGTGTTTTCCAGGCTGGCCTCAACTCACTGTGTTGTCAAGGATGAGCCTGAACTGATCATTCTGCCTCTACTTCCAAGTGCTGGGATGATGATGTGGACCACCACATTTTATATGTACTAAAGCTCAGATCTGCACTTTATGAATGTCTATCAGGTACTCCAGCATGAGCTATGCTAACTCCTACCCAACTATAAAATATCTGATAGCTTTAAAGAATGATTTAATTAAAATATCAAGCAGTAAATACCCAGCTCTTAACCAAAAAGTGAAGGTTAATATTACTGATGTTTATATTTCCCCCAAAAGACATTTTTCCTAATTCATATGTTCTTAGGTAAAAGCTAAGTAATATATAATTCACTTGACCTTTAACCATTATTTTTCAGAAGTCAATTTATATATTAATCATGATTAATATATAAAGTGTAATATTGAGGGCATGGGATTATGTTTTAATTGTGAAAGACATGTTCAATGAAGCAAACTGAGAGAAAATACATGGCAAAATTATTAGGACAGAATTTAAAGGATCTAAAGTAATGATAAATTAGTATGGTCTCTGTGATATTTTGCTGAAATACACTGTTTCACTCTTGGTCACCATCTAGGCTGGTGTTGAACTATGATCCTCCTACCATATCCTCTACAGTAATTGACCACTGCCATGTGTCACCATGAACAGCATAATCAAAAACCACTGTAAAGATGTAGAAAAATCATAATGCACTACTTAGCTAATCTACTTAGCACAAGTAAAATACACTAATACTAATTTTTTAAAAATGTTTCCTAAACAGATTCCTTACAAAGAATTCATAATTTATTTAATACTTCCAGAAATCTAACTCATTTACCTTTGGAGCTGTGCTATCCAAAGTCTTGAATTCATTCATGTATTCATCTAAAAACACCTTAAAAGTGTTAACCCAAACTCTCACTGGAGATTCATTCCAATCACGCTGCTCAAACCTCATGGTCTTTTCTAGAATCTGTTCAAATAGCGCATACAGGTCTTTATAGCGGATGCTTTTCCCATCATCCATCTAATGAGAAGAAAGAAAACCTGTTAAGTTTTGTGGAAACATTCTTTAGCGACTGAGTAAACTTGTACTGGGGACTATAGATTACAATCTTAATATAGCTTATAATGAGCCAACTCGAGGCATTAGCCAGCATTTGTAAACTCCCATCACAGTATAAAGTGTAGGCAGGATAAACCTCCTAAGCATCAGTAAAAGACCTAACAGTTGGAGTAATATAAGAATTAAGTCCTAAGAACTGCTCCCTTGAGCCTGGGTTTATAGATTATTAAAATTACAAACCATGTTGCACTGTATTTCCTGACATGGCCTAAGCTTACCACCAATGCATTGTACCAGTATAACACATTTAGGAATACAAGGCTTAGACCCAGCCTTTCTTTAACTTTTTTAACTGATTTGAGATGGTCAGCCTGTGAGTTAAGGGACTATAGCAAATTCATGGCTTGGAGTTTATTGTTAGGGTGTTTTCTATGTTTTATTTAGAAATAGCTGAGTGGAGTTAACAGGCAACAGTCCAGATTACTTTATATGGATAGTTGGTTTTCAAAACATCAGAAATCCACAGAATTGACATGACAAACATTTCTGTATTAATGTTCATTTTGATTAGAGACCTGTCTGCTCCTGACAGCTTCCTATATTGAATTCTAAGAAGAAATTGAGCATCTTTGGAGTTACTCCAGTTGTGGTGAGACAGCCACTAGGCAAGAATTGCGTCTTTCCTTCTACAGACAAATTACTGTCCAGAAAAGGACACACTTGCAGAATAGTCGACTGATTATATCTGCCTAGACAGAGTAATCAGCCCTTAATAATTCTGCAGCACTAAGGTCTGTCAGATGGTCCTGGGCCAGAAGGCGGAAGAACAGATGCTCCAACATTTTGAAGTAGAGGGACTGTCCAGGTGTTCAGAGGTCTCTATAAATTGGCTAAGTTTTAGAAGCTATGCTTTGTGCTTCCCACAATTATAGTTAACTCAGTCATTCTGGATCTCTGACGGGGTTGAAAACTTATAGCCTCATAGCCAATCCTGGCTATTTACCTTGAGAGAAAAGATTTGAGTGGATGGTCGTCAGCTGACATTCATCCTAAAGCCAGGTTCAGAACTAAATGCTTTAGTTAGGATAGACGACAGAGGTGCTGGTTAATCAACAAAATGATGGACTGGGTATTAGGACTATCTTGTACCTCACTGGTACAAATCGGCATAATTATGCTCTAATTGCATTTTGAGAGAAAAGTTTCATTTTAACAGGAAGGGTGATATGTAGGAGGAGCTAAGGTGGGAGGAGTACTGAGAGGAAGAGAAGGAGTAAGAAGAGAAGGAGAAGGAGAGGAGAAGCTAGGTGATGAAAGAGAGAAAGAGGGGGGAGACAGGGAGGCAGATGTTCATGTATCTCCACCAGTCAAAGATAGTTGATATATCTAGGTTGGGTAGTGGGTTACACCTCCGATTGAGCAATACCAAACTTATAAAGCCTATGATTAACATTTTTAAAAAAAATGTATAAATGCAAAAAGGAAAAGGGGGCATGGGATTGGGGTTTTCTAAGGGGGGGGGATGGGGAAAGGGGATGGCATCTAAAGTGTAAATAAAATATATAAAAAAAAAAAAAAAAAAAAAACAAAGAAAAAAAAAAGCTTACCGCCAATGCAGATGAGTAAGAACTGAAGATATTCTGCCGAAATTCTTTCAGGGCTTTTTTAAATACAACATCCACTAATGTATCCTTCTTGCTGTCTTCATTCTCTAGCTCATTCATCTAGGGACCGACCACAAAAAAGGTTGTTATACATAATTATTCATCAAGAAGATACAAATGCATTGGCCAGAAAGAATGTCTCTTAAGCAATGAGTATTCTAACAGTACAAGCCACTGGATACTGCAGGCCCTGAGAAACAGACAGTCCCCTCCATCACAACACCTAAGTTCTCTCCTAGCATCTGGACTCTACAGTTCTACTGACTGCACAGCTACAACTGTGCAGTAACACTTACCTTCATATCTGACACTTAGGAAATCACAGAGGAGGCTAAAATCCTGTCTCACTTTCAGTGTCCTACTTACTAGCTGAGCTTTTGATAACAAACCCACTGCTTGAGTTCCTGAAGAAGTTTTAACCTATCTTATAACAGTATATCTTATAATAAATATTCTTCAGTCAAATCTCAGAGGCTAGCATAGCAAGCAAAGTGTACCTTTTTCAGAAGGAACTCATCCATACTTTTTAAGTCGTTGGCACTTGTTATGATTTGGACAGAGTCATTTTGCCAGTGCACAGAATCTAAGGCAACACTGCTGATTTTCACACCTCTCCTGCGCTTTGCCTTTGGAGAAGGCTCCTTATTCTCCTTGAACTCTTTTCGACAACTCCCAGGCAGTTCTGGACTCAAAGGAGGCGTTGGGTGGTACTGAGTTAATTCTACAATTCAAAATAGGGTAAGTAATAAGTAAAAAGATATATGTAGTAAAAAAATATTGAAAATCTCCATCCTTATTGTAAAAACCTCAGTCCCAAAGATGAACAAGAAGAATAAGCAACAAACTAGCAATATTAAATACTGTTCTTCCAGTTGCAACTTGGTTATACTTGTTTGAAGGAATGTCCAGTTATATCTAAGTCTAACCAACCAACAAGGAGAATTTGATAATTATAATTTTTACTGTAGTCTATAACCATGAACACATCAGCAATACTGTCTGTTGATAGTTAACAACTTGTTAGGGAGTCAGGTAGCTCACCTGGCTTACTTTTGATGTAATATTTATTTAGTGTTTTCTTATACATACTCCTTATTTATAACTGTCTAAATTCTCATAGGATTTGTGGAATAAACAGGTAGTATATATTACAGAGGAGAGTACCATGTTTTGTATTTGTTCACACTAGGGAATAAAATTCTATATAAACCATTACAATTTAGAACAGAACTAGATTAGACTTGCAAAGCTCTATCTGAAGCCTGAGAATATTGATATAAACTGTCTTCATTTTAACTTACTAAGTAATTACTTCATTTTACAAAGTCATTATCTTTCTTAGAATAACAATATTCAATAAGTTATAATCTCAGTTTAGCATTAAAAACAAAGGATACCTTACTAAATTTTTATTCAAACAAAAAGCCATAATCCTAATTTTTATGAAGGTCTTTATATAATAATATCTGCTTAAAATGTATATTTTCAAGTAATTAACCTTATCACTCTTTTTGGTAATTATATTAGAATATAATTACTGAAAATGGTAAATTTAGCATGATCATTGTGAATTCGATATTAAGAAAACGAACACTTTAGTAATGCAATAGGGAAAGTTAGGTTTTTCTAAGCTCAGTCAGCTAGGGTTACATAACCACAGAATTATTATTATTTTTATCTGAATCAGTTGATCAGTTGACAAGAACAAAGCCACAAGATACAAAATGAGGGCTAAATTTCATCTCCACCATTCTTTCAAGTGTTAGTTGCTTCTATTGAGTACTTTCAAATGTGTTACTGCTACATCTTAAAAGTCTAAAGAATGGCTACCTTATGTAATGCAAGGCATTAATGTGCAGTAGATATGACAGTTGATACTGTTAACTTGATAGGATCTAAAATAAAATCACTTTGGAGACAATCTCTGGGCATGACTGGGAGGAATTACTGAGATTAGGTTGAGTAGAAGACCACTTTTAAATTAAATATAGGTAGTTTCTGTTCCATGGGCTAGGGTCCCAGCCTGCTCAGTTAAAAGGGAACTGGAAAGGTAAGGTATGTTACAGAGAAAAATATCACATTTTTTGTATTTGTTCACACTAGAGAATAAAATTCTATGCAGACCATTACAGTTCAGAAACATATTAGACTTGCAAAGCCCTGAAACTTAAAAACCAAAATAAACTCTTCCATTTTAAAATTGCATTGATAAAGTATTTTGCCACAGTATTGAGGAAGGTAACTAACAAAGTAAATACCTGATGTGTATTACAATGGCTAAGATAGAGACTCTGCACCAAGCATGATAGCTCATGCATATAATCTCAGCACCCATGAAGCCGGACAAGTGTGTCTCAAATTCAAGGCCAGTTTGGGATACAGTATAAGACTTTGTTTTGAGAAACGAAGAAACAAAGGAACAAAGAATGAAGAAACAAACAAGTCAGGAGAGCTAGCCATGTCACCTTACTGGCTATAGTACTCGGAAGAGCAGGTCCTGCATCTTGTCTGTGAAACACAGTGGAGACAGCGCTGGTGGTGAAGACTTGGTCTTGTGAGCCAGCCCTGAGGGTATGAGGCAGGAGAGTTGTCCCAGCTGCACTGCAGCACTTGGGAGAGTGTGCCCCCTACCTTGACTGGGTAGCACAGTGGAACTGGATCTGGAGATGAGGGTGAGGCTGAGTAGGCCCCGAGAACAAGAGAGCAGGAGGGCTGACCCTGCCTCCTGGTCATCACAGCATTGGTTGGCCTAGCAAGAGCAGGCTAGAGAGCTCATCCGAGAAGGGTGGATAAGGGGAGACAGCACCCAGCTGGCCCACCCTAAAATCTCTATCATCTGCCAACGGATGGGATGCATAAGAGGGCCAGTGCTGCTGATATAAAGCTGCAGGATCTTCATGACACATGGCAACAGCAGGGTCACCAGGAGTAGTCCCGGTGATAATCCAGTATTTATGGTGCCACAGAAGCCAGAGACCATGCAGCAAAGAAATGACTCACTGCAGTGAACACGTGCAAGTGAAGATGTGTGGACAGGGATAGACTGTAGGACACACTGTGCCACACTACAGCATCCATGATGAGACATTGTCTTTACTTTGTTTTGTTTATGTGTTTATTAGGTGGGAGGTTACAAGGGCAAATGGGGGATATGAGGGGATGGAAAGATGAGTGGGACTTGGACGCACGCTATAAAATTCACAAAGAATCAATAAAAATTTAAACAGAAAGTAAGTTCCAAGACAGCCAAAGCTACAGAGACCTTATCTTAAAACAAACAAAGAAAAAAAAAAAAAAAACCAAAAATGACAATAACAAAAACCAATGTCAAGTCTGGAGTTTAAATGCTTAAACTCAAATCCAAATCTTAGGTCTTCTCATTTCAATATGTGTAAATATATAACTTCTTATACTTTGGTGTTCTCACCTATAAACCATGAATAATAATCGTACTAATACCAGAAAAGTTGTTCTTAAAATCAATAGATTTAATATATATAACATGTTTATTATGGTTTTACATAGCACTCAATAATGAGCTAATGTTATGAATTACTATGAATATTATGTATTAAATAAACAAATCAAGGCCAAACCTTTACAATTTAGAAAAAAAGGCTAGCTCAAGATTCGTCATCCCTGAAGAGGTTGTGTTTCACTGTTCTAAGCCACATGTTCTTGGAGCGTCTCATACAAGTAGAGTATGCCTTGCTTTATTAAGGAAGCACTTAACAATACTAGTCCTATCTTAGGGAAATATCATTCCAATAGGAATGTCATTCTGAAGAAGAAAGGCACAGTACACTTTTAGAATGAGTAATAGAAATTACGAAGCTCCACCCTTTGCCCATTTTTACCATCAGAAAATGGATGAGCAGGTGTCACATCTGAGCCAGCAAAGAGTGAGGAGACCTCCGAGTGGGGAGCAGGTTTTACTCTAGTAGTCTTCTTCTCTCCTTGTTTCCCTTTGGCCCAGAATCTCATCTTCGCTCTTTGGGGTCTGTTTTTAAAACAAAATAAAGGTAAGATGGAAATCAGATGTCACTCTAATACCTGTGTATCCTCCTTTAAGTTTTTACACACTTTTTAAGTTTTATATACTTTTCATATGTAGTTTTCCATTGTAACGTCAGTGTGTATTTCGGGGGGGGGGGGTACACTGCTGGACACATGCTAGGCAACACTCTACGTCAAAGCCACATTCCCAACTCATCTTGAATATAAAATACAAAACTCTAAAATTTTAAATCATTTGATAAAGCAGCCTCAAAGCGGTGTAACTAAGATTATAGCTTAAGCTTACTGATGGCAAACTGCCATCAATTCATTTTTATATCTCACATGTAACTTATAATAAAGAAAACTCTGTTTATAGTTTTGCACCACTTCCTGTCCATTCTCTGCTTCCTGCCTGCTGTTAAAGATGTGAGTAAGAACTTTTCTGATCAAGCTGCCATGCCTCCTCTCCCTTCCATGATGGCCTCTTACACCTTTGGAACTGTAAGCCAACATAACCTGTTCCTTCCATAAACTGCCTTGATCATGGTGTCTTATAACAGCAACAGGAAGTAACTGCTGCAACACTGAGCTCCACCTCTATCCCTTTTCTGTTCTTTTATTGTGAGACAGCATCCCTGGCTGACCTCAAACTCTATAGGTTCTATAGGCACGCCGTGAACTTGTGTTCATCCTACCTCATCTTCAAGTAACTGGAATTAATGGTCTGTGCCACCAGACTGGGCTACACTATACTGCTATACTATAATGTCTCTTTTTAGTGGTACATACAATCTCTTTTTTCGTGAAGATCAATGAAATACATTAAAATAATAGCAGCTCACATAAACATTTATTATTTTCTGCTAAGAATAGAGAGGGCCAGTTGGCTCCATGTATCTTTCTCAGTTTTACCTACTTGGTTAGTATGCAGACTTCTCTCATCTGTTAAGACATTTACATTTTGATTTTGTCTATCTTGTTTCATCATTTATGGGGTTGGTCATTTGGGCAAATAAAGTGGAAATTAAATTTATATATTTAACTATCTCCAATTATATGTCCTTTAGTCTATTATATTATTATGTACATATCTTTTTCAATTCTGACTGGTATAATCTTTTCTAGATTTAAGTCCCTTGTTAATCCCTTCTAGTCTATAAACAGTGGTGAACAATTTAAAAATATATATTTTTAACATGCACTGACATCTTCATTAAGGGCCCAAATGCTTATATAATCTTTAAAAGGTATTTGTTCAAAAATAAAATACATGAACTCTCTCTGTGTGTTTGGGTGCATAAACACACCTCTGCATACAGATGAACATCCCGATGTGTACTAGAGGCCAAAGGAGGACTTTACCTGCTCTACCACTCTCTAGTTCCTCAAACCTAGAGCTAGCCTAGTGACTAGCCAGCCACAGTCATGTTCCAATGTCTGTTCCCTCCACAGTGTTAGGAGTATTTAAAAGCCTGTCATGTATGTATATGCACTACCAGAATGCCTAGTGTCCTCGGAGGCCAGAATAGGGCACTGAAGTCTCGAATTAAAGTTAAAAAAAAAAAAAATCAAAAACCGAAAAAAACAATTGTGAGCCATCTTATGGGTGCTGGGAACTGAACACAGGTCCTCTGAAAAAGCAGTAAGAACTTGTAACTGCTAAGCGTCTCTTCAACCCCACACTTTTTTTTATGGAATACCTAATTTAGGCCCTTCCAGCAAACACTCTAACTGCTGCAGCTTCACCCTAGCTCCCCCACAAGCAACTTAAAGAAAACAAAACTGTTTTCTGAAAGTATTTTCTTTTTCTTTTCTTGCTGTTTTTTTGGTGGGTGGGAGGAGGTTGGGTAGGGGTTTTGAGGCAGGGTTTCCCTGTATAACAGCTGTAGCTTGCTGTCCTGAACTCGAAAGTATTTTCCTAAAGCAATTTAGTGCAGAATATATTACATATATTACAATCCAAAAACTGAAAAATATCAATTTCATCCTACCTAATCTCTGGCCTTTTACAATACAATATTATAAATCACATAATGATTAAGAAACCTCTCCCAAATCATATTGTTATCCACATAAGAAAACTCAGAGAGAGAGAGAGAGAGACAGAGAGAGAGAGAGAGAGAGAGAGAGAGAGAGACAGAGAGAGAGTATCAACATAATAATGTACTTATCAATACTATTACTTAGTTCTTAAAAATTAAAGCAAAAGCCTTTTGGCTATGGCAGCCATCTTCCAGTAACTTGCCAAATTGGTAAAACACAAAGGGAAAAAGGAAGGGCACCTACTATCTGATCTCTATGCCTTTAAGGTGGTCCTTGGCCACATACATGCATATCTATAAAGGATGACAATGTAGACATCAAGGGAGTGAGCACTGTTAAAAGAATGCCACACAGGTAGCATTGCTTTACAAAACAAGAACTGTATACATCACCCAGCATGCCAAGGGCATGATTATAAACAGGCAGGATAAGGACAAGCTTCTTGCCAAGAGAGATGGTCTAAGCACTGAGCCTATTATGCACTCCAGGAGATGGCTCGCCTAAACAGTGAGAGTAAATGATCAGGAAAACAAAACAAAACCCAAAATACCCGAAGCACCACTGTATGAGAATAAACAGAAAGGTTAGTTGCTAAAGCCCATGGCCTATAATTCAAGACTTAGTGTACAAAGAGAAATAAAAGGGCCTAGACTGTAAAATAAAAGGGCCTAGACTGTAAAGTGTTTTTTTTAAAGCAAATTGCTTAATTTAAGAACTTAGTGTATAAATTATTAAATAAAATTACTGAAATTATTATATTACTCAGGGCTTGAGAGATGGCTCAGATGTTGAGAGCACTGGCTGCTCTTCCAGAGAACCCAGGTTTGTTGTCCAGTACCCATATGGCAGCTCATAGCTGCTTTTAACTCCAGTTCCAAGGGAATCTGATACCTCCTCAGAAATACACATTCTGGCAAAATACTGCTGCCTATAAAATTAAGTAATTTTTTTAAAAATAAAAAAAAAAAAACCTTCCTATTATTTCTTTATACCTCATACCTTATGTCCAAATCTGAAGACTTCTGTCTTACTGCCAATTTTGTAATCTCTCCTTGAGACATAGCCTTATGGAGCTTTGCTTGTTCATCAACTGAAGAAAATCGTTGTGACGTCTGTAGGAATTATACATGGCAAAGACTTAAAAACAAGTAAACATGATAGCATGACTAACTTATAACTCAGTAATCATCAGTTCACAAGTCCTGGCAATTCAGTAAGTATCTCATCAGGAAGTCAGGAAAACAGTCAAAACCATTCAAAGACAAACCTAAAAGAATCCAAATCTGAGAAATAACACAACACTGAGTATTATGTTCTGTACCTCTTTTTTTTTTGGACCTTGAGGGATTCTTTCTATGGGTTATAGATTATTGTTATTCCAGTCAAAGTTTAAAAAAACTAGGCTACACAGAAGAAAAATCAAAACATCACCTATGTTCTAAATTATAAACAATTAATGTTATCAAACTAGCATTTCAATTTCAATTGGCAACTAAGGACAATTCACTTCTGAGAATTCTTGCTAATTATTCAAGTAATTTCCTTGTATTTTATCTGTTCAAGTATCCTTTAGCCTTTTGATATGCTTGGTTATGGCACAAAGTCAGAAAATACCCAGAGCTGTCATAGACAGATATCTGTGGTCAATAGAGCGTAGAGGAAATCCGTATCTAATGCATAAGAACAGTAAGACAGTTTTTAAGACGACTGGTAAGAAACAAAGGAAGTAGGTAGCTTATACCTGCTCCAGCTTACTGCCTCATGATATTACTAGTTTCTGGGCTATGACACAGAGAGGAGAACCCCAGGTGAAATTTTAGACTCCTTGAGCTGAATGAACACCTGCAGATAAAAGCTCATGGCAATCAAAGTACCTTGTGACCAAGTAACAATGTTAGAAAGGGGAGAGAGATGCATAATAAAAGAAATCTCAAGATCTAGAGAAGATTCCCTTTCGTACTGAGATTAGTACTAATCAATACTGTTTTATGTGAAAACAACCCAATGCCAAGGATAGATCTGAAACAATTCAAGGTAAGGTCAGTAAAGATGCTGGTGCCCAAGAGCCAGGGACTCAGCTCTGTGCCACATACGCCACTACAGTATGCAAATGAACTTGTCTCAGTAGTCAGAATAGTTGCCCTTCACCTGAGTACTGTCTGGGTCTACTGATTTTGAAAGGCCTAAATGAATCAAACTGTGTCCAGAACAGTTAGAGTCTAGATCTGGAAATCTTACCAGAAAACCATAGTATACAGAAAATTAATTGGGAGGGAAACAAATTCTTCAACTAACCAGAAAAAATTCACAATGTAAACTATATAATTTTAAAAAGAGAAATAAAAAGTAGGACTATATTATATTTAACAAGAAAGAAAAAAATCAAGTCATTTACATTGACTAAATTGTGCAATTAGAAGGATATAAAATAGTAATTACAATTGTACTTTACATGGATGAAAAGGGGGAATAGAAAACAAAATTTATGTAAAAACACTCAAACTTCCAAAGATACCACCTCAATATACATTTAAAAAATAATTCTTCCTTCTACATATTAATTACATTTCTATGAAGTTCTAGAATAAAATGAAGGAGGAAATTGAGTAGAAATATGAGGAAATTGTTGATGTTACAGAAATCCTGACTCTTAAAACACGGGTTTCATAGTTGTATACATATTCCTCAAGGAGCAAACTGTCAAATGAGTATCTGTACATGTCACCAGACCTCATTTATAAACAGTTAATAAATCAATTATCAAGTCAATAACAATGCAATAATACATTCAATTTTAGAAAGATGAAAGATAGAGCACTTAATGAGATTCAAAAGAATATATTAGCCGGGCAGTGGTGGCTCACGCCTTTAATCCCAGCACTTGGGAGGCAGAGGCAGGCGGATTTCTGAGTTCGAGGCTAGCCTGGTCTACAGAGTGAGTTCCAGGACAGCCCGGGCTACACAGAGAAACCCTGTCTCGAAAAAGTAAAAAAAAAAAAAATATATATATATATATATATATATATATATATATATTCGCTATCTATAAACTATGTTCCTCAAAAAAGACCCACTGAAGTCAAATATTAATATAACTCTAGATTTACATGGGCATTCATCTCTTGCGTGCGTGCGTGCGTGCGTACATACTTTTTTCCTCCATGGGGAAAAAAGATATGGAGGCTTTATTTTTGGTTCAAATTCATTGAGATTACTAATCAGCAGGCTTACTGTTTATCTTATTTAGAACACAGAACATACATGTTGGCATAGCTACATGAAAATGAGTTTTGAGATAATCAAGATACTGAAAGTGAATCAAGATTTCAGAAAAAAATAAAAAAGTATAAGCCTTAGAGATGCTCAGTTCAAAAAATGTTTAGGGAAACATGAGAACATGAAGACCAGAGCTCTAGCCCCAGAACGCAAATATTTGGTGGTGGTGGTGGTGGTGGTGGTGGTGGTGATAGAGGACCAGGTAGGGTGGTGCATACTTAGAATTCTAGCACTGGGAAGGCAGTGACAAGCTGATCCCTGTTGTATGCTGGGCCCCACCAAATTGGTGACTTTCCACCCCAATAAAAGTCTCTTTCACACAAAAACTAATGCAGACTATAACTGAAGAACAACACCAAGAATTAATGGCTAAGCTCCATATGAGTGCACACACATGCACTCATGTATTATACACAGAAACACAAAAGAAACAGTAGGGTCCTGGGAAGACTGAGAATTTGCTGTTCCTAAAGACAGCTGTATGGTAATTTGGCGTATGGTGACTGTGTTCCATGGCTCTAGGAGGAATCAGGGAAGCATGAATATTATGCTAGGAAATCAGACCAAAACAGAACCATACTTTAGACTGAGAAAGCAATTCTTCTGATATATGAACTATATAAGCCTAACTAAGTAGTTTTCTTTCTCTGCAGAAGAAGAAAGAAGAGGAAGTGGACCACAATGCTGCCATAAATTTAAAAAAATTAAGCAACTGCCTAGAAATTTCATCAAGATGGACTCTGATCCAATTGGACCAGTGGCTGCTAATGCAGCAAACCCTTTTGAGAGGGTGGGGCTCTACCAAAAAGGCCTTTTATATAGAAACGTATCCACCAAGCCACTGTTGGTGCTGGTCCTGGAAGATGCCTACACACACATACTCTTAATCTTTTTTTTTTTTTTTTTCATTTTTATTTTTTAATTGCATGTGTGTGAACATAGGTTTGTACAGTGCTTGGGGATGTGTCAAATGCTCATGGAGCTGTAGTTAGACTCAGTGTCGAGTGCCCTAGGTATAAGGACTGAACATGAGTCCTCTGCAAGATCAGTACAAGAACTACTGAGGCATCTTTCCAGCTCTACTGTTTTAAGTCAGGATCTCACTATGCAGCCCTTGCTGGTATGGAACACTCTACATAGGCCAGCCTGGCCTGGAACTCACAAAGATCCAGCCGCCTCTGCTTCCCAAGTGCTAAGATTAGAGATATGCACTACTCCTGGTCGCCTCTTATATTTCTCATATCTGGTAAATGCTATTTTAAATGATGCCACAAGGTTTCAATTAGTAAATTCTAGCAACGTAGAGGAAATTTAACAAGACAAAATAACCCTATATTCTCCCAAACAAGTAAATGGCTTAGAGGAAAAAAAAGGAATACTTAAGATATAGTGACAGTCTCCAAAACTATCAAACAAGAATAAAAATAACAAAACCTAGTAAACAATATATATATGTATGTATGTGTATATATATACATATATATATATTTTAAGACAGCTCCCCCAAACCTGGGAGGTCAAGCCAGCCCTGATGTGGAAGTGCCTAATGCTACCCAGTTCCCTAGCTTCCTTGGACACTCAAGAAAGTCATGGTTACTGCCAGGGATCCTAGTCCCTGAAGAAACAGTTGTTTTCTTGGAGGGGAATGAGTTTCTGGATCTTTTTTTTTTTAAGATTTATTTATTTTTATTTATATGAATACACTGTATCTGTCTTCAGACACACCAGAAGAGGGCAACCGATCTCATTACAGATGGTTGTGAGCCACCATGTGGTTGCTGGGAATTGAACTCAGGACCTCTGGAAGAGCACTCAAGTGCTCTTAACCACTGAGCCATCACTCCAGCCCCTTCCAATTACTTGCATAATTCCAGAAATTCTTATAATCCCAGCACAAACCTTCACCAAGAATACAGTCTAAAAAACTAGAAAATTGTAGAAGAACAAAGGATAGAATTGGCAGGGCCTTATGACTGATGGAAAGGAAATGGCAGAAAGAAAAGGTCTACCTGAAGCACGACACACATAGTAGTAGTGTCTGAGATCTCAGGTTTTGAAAGGTCAACACTGAAAAACTGCTGTGAATCTGACCAGCCTTCACTACAGAGTGAAACTTCTGCCTCAGAAAATAAAGGAAAAAAAACCTAGAATTGCTTCTAGAAGAAAGTAAATTTGTAAAAGGATAGGGAAAAATTCTCTTTGGAAGCTGTATTATAAAGAAAAAGAGCTCAAAAATCCAGAATCAAAACGTTATAAGAAAAAGGGGAATAAATCATTGCTTGATCACCAAAAGAGAACAGGCTCTCCATAAAGAAACTGTATTTTGTTACACTAGTAGAGAAGACATTCATAATTTTTTAATCGTCTAAACTATACAAACCAAATACACAAAAGGAATAAATTACAAAGGTGCAATAATTAAGAAATAAAGTATCAAGTCAGAACCAAAATAAGAATCAAAACAACTTAATCATTATAACCTGTAACAGGTGTGTTGGTATTACACCTGTGGGCACATTCTTTCTGCCACTGGTATTGAAGTTCTTGGGGTTCCCAGCTGGGAAAGACTATTGATGCTATATCTACCCCTGCAGCATGCACAGCTCCTTCTAACATTATGAAAGCTAGCTAGCAAGGGAACAGCTTGCTGCTCCATGGGAGAAAGTATATATCTGATATTGTAAATCCGGTTAAGAACCCATGGCTTGGAGGCAGAGGCAAGAGAGGATCTCTGTGAGTTTAAGGCCAACCTGATCTAGAAAGTTACAATATAGCTCTATCTATATAATAAAAACCTGTCTCAAAAAAAAAAATGGCTGAGGTCACAGGTGAGTAAAGACCTCATTATTGTCTTTCAGCTAAACTGACAAGGCACTCAACTGTACTCTCAATGTTTATGTTTATTTCCATAGACAAAGCTATTCTCATCCTTAATCAGAGAAGCTTCTCTTTGCAGTGAACAGCAGTGATTAAAGCGTCTCCTTGCCACTCAAGAGCTTAGAATAAATGATAGTTGACAGCCCAACCCTGAACAGGACATTTATACCATTCCATCTAAGGCTCATGGAACATCTAAAAGGAACAGCACAGCATAAGGAGGGGAGGACTATAAAATGCTCTCTTCAAAGCATGCCACAACTGTGAACATAATCTTAAGGGAGCAGGAGTTGCCTGCACTGAGCCTGTCAACCACCAGTCTTAAATGGGAGGGGCTCGTGGGGCTCAATCCCTCCAGGACTAGCAACTGATAGGTTCTAAGAAAGGAACAGTCACTGTCTCCAGTAGTGTACAAAGTAGTTCCAAACTTGAGGCTACATGGTTTGCTAAAATCAGTGGGCACAAAACAAAACAAAAACCAGTGTAAATGTAGGAAAGGAGTCTATTAGGAAGAAGGTAGGAACAGAAGAAGAGGGAGGAAGGAGATAAGGTGGGTACTGAGAATAATCATGTATCAACTCTCAAAAAACAAATGTAATCAATAAAGTAAAATTAACTTGAAAATAACTTACAAGGTACCAAAGAGGGAAAGAAAAACACACAATTTTAATTAGGAAAATAATAAAGACATAAAAGCAAAAACTGTCAGAGACAAGACAAAGACAAATAAACAAAAATCACTATTCCTAATACCTGAAGTTCCTAAACAAGAGACACAAGATAATAGTAAATATAAAGATAACTTTTCCAAAGACAAAACTAAAGACAAGAATTTACATACAAAAAGAGTCTAGTAGGTATAATGGATCACTAATCTAAAATGATCAACTTGAAATTATATCCTACACCTGAAACAAAAGTCTAAACACTCTAAACTAAAATATTAAATCACAACAGAAAATTAGAATGGCAAACAGCAATACTACATAAACATACAAAACAGCATTTTCAAAAAATGTACGCATAGCAACGGTGAACCACTGACTTAAAATATAAATCATAGATTTATTTTATTAAATATGAACACAAAGTTTGGACTTAGAGCAAAAAAAATTAAATTATATGTTCTGACAAAGAAGAAAAGCTCCTAAAACAGATATAAAGAAGATGAGAACAGAATGACTGATAGTTATGTCATTGATACAAATTAATTAGGTATTACTTATGAAAAACTGACTAAGTTAGGTATGATGATACAGTCCTTTAAAAAGTGAAAACAAAATTATAAATGGCCTATCAGATCAATAAAGACCTGACCCACTCATGAAAGGAAAATTTTATTCGAAGTAGGACTCTATAGAAAACATTGATGATAAAATAAAGGGCTAAGCAAAGGAAGTGATACAGAAAGAGAATCGGAGATATCATTAACATGAACCAAAAATAAAAAGCATTGTGACAAGAATGCTTCTTTAAATATTAAAAGCCACAATTAAGAAGGAATAGAGGATTTACCTTACCATTCTCAGCCTGAGACAGATCAATATACAAAACATAATGAAGATATCAAGGACGGCATAAGGAAGAAGGTGAGATTATGGGTGTAGTTTGAAACTTTATGCTATGAACAGAGTACTTTTATCAAATACTTGTGGCACAGTCACAAAAACAGAACATACATACCAATTACAGACATAAAGATAAAAGTAGAAGCCAATCAAGTAGAAAATGAAAAAATAAGCATAATAAATAAAAATTATTCCTCTTTGGAAAAGATGAGATAGAAAATGACTAGTGGGAAGAATTAGGTTACTGGGACATGCCTTTGTCTTTTTGGCCATCCCAAAGGTTATACTGCTTCCTCACAGAACCAAAGCAACAGAGCCATGTGACTAGGTCTATCGTTTTATGTTGTTACTTCAGGCAATTTTGTTATAGGAATCTAAAACACTGCTAACTTGCGAATAAACACAAATCTCTAAATAAATAGTCAAGTGGATGTGGTGGCACAGACCTTTAACACCAGCACTTGGGAAGCATAACTTTTTTTCCTTTGTCAGAAATGTAATTTAATATAGGAATTTCTAAGTAGGCCAGCATGGTCTACTATAGCAAGTTTCAGCCTGGCCAGGCTACAATGAGACACTATCTTAAAAACATGGGGAGAGGAGTAATCAAACACAGGGATTTAAAAAAATCATTAAAAAAAAAAAAAAAAAAAAAAAAAAAAAAAAAAAAAACCATGTTTCAGACTTCTATGTAAATTAATATTTAAAGTCAGATAAAACAAATATCTTTATAAACAACAAAAAGTGAAGTTTGCCAAGCTGTACTATGTTTTAAAATATGCTTTAAAAAACCAAGTTCTTTTAAAGAAAAAAAGATTAACAAGGAACCATGCCATAACAATAGCACTACTTCAGGTGGTTTAAATCTGGGTAATGACAGGAAAAAAAAACCTATATGTAGAAATGTATGTTTCCTAAATTCATCTCACAGATAAGAAATATAAACAATTTTATTAATTCATCATCTAGAAGATATACTGAAAAACTAAACACTAAAACGAAACATTATCTTTAAAATGTAGCTTAGCAGAATATGCTTTTTTTCTTCTTGGGTAAGTATCAATATGTAGACACACAATCCAAGGGAGAACAGCACACAGAGAAACTGAAACTGCAGTTTGAAACAGGAGCTTTCAAAAAAGCACAAAAGTCGCAGCAGTGGGAAACTCTAACTCTTGCCTACCCTCTCCTACAACATCAATGATTATTAATTAACCATCTTCAGATGTAGTGTTTATTTCAAATTCCCTTTAGGTGATTGATTTGCAATTGTTTTTAATCCTGTAAGATCAGTGACTGTAAACTAAAAAGAGCAGATGACCATTTCTGCTAAGAACTAATACCAGGATCCCTTGTTAGCAAATATTGGTGATAACACCATTTTGCCTAAGGAAAAAAATCATTTTTTAGAAATTTAAGTGCCCAATAAACTCAAATCCACTTTTGAAAAATATGCAATGAGAATGCAATAACTTCACCTTATAAACAATAAGATTCATTATCACAGTATCAGAGTTAGAATATGTGACACATTTTCAGAATCATCAGAGAAACACATTTTGACACAATTCCTTCCCTTCCCTCTATACCCCCACTCCAGTAAGTAGCTACTAGCTTATTCTACAAAGCAAAGCTTCCTCATGCAAGCATCCACCAGAAACCAGCACCACCACCTGTTCCTAAACAGTCTAATCAGGATAGTAAGAAAGCTAGAGGTGACTGACACACTGTGCAGGAAGGTGCTCTAAAACTACAGGCATGCAGTGACTGTCAAGCAGGTGAACAGAGGCTACAACACCAAAAGGAGCTAAGAGCTCCAAGCAGAAAGCCTAACTTCCTGGCTGATCCCCGCAAGAGTTCCCAGTGTGAATAGTATTCTACCACAGAAAGGACTAAGGATTGTTACAAAAGAAACTCTCAGGAACAAAGCAGCAGTTATAAAATGCTAAGTTCTTCCATAAACAATAAATCTATACAGAATTTCAGTAAGATATGCTTGCTCCATATAAAATTTTAACTATTATATATATATATATGTTTGTGTGTATATATATGTATTATATATACATATGTATTCACTATTATAATTCAAATATAGGGCACCTTCATAACAGTCACTTAATCCTACCATCGAGAGGTCTGAGCTCTACTGATACACATTAACAGAAGAGTACAGATCATCTCCAACTTCTGCAATTTTCAGGTCGATAACTCATTTTGTTTTATCAGGGAGTACAGCCTGCATTTTTTTTTTTGTCTTCCACAAAATATCAACATTACTACTTAAAAACTGAGTCTAGCCTTCTATAAGAGATGAATGGGTCTAAATATAATTCAAACATAACAGTTTAAACCTCAAATATGTAATGACTCAAAGATCATCATAAGAATCTTCCACAATAAACAGACATTAATGACTGCAGAGCCAATTTATATAGAGAAATAAGAACATTCATCAACCACAATTGTTTTAGTTCCTATTAGACTTAGTTTATTAGGGTCTCTATACTGTTATTTCCTAGAACACTCATAGAATAAAGTGTGTGTGTGTGTGTGTGTGTGTGTGTGGTGTGCGTGTGGGTGCATCTGAGTGTCTTCTTCTATCACTCTACTTTTTCTCACTATGTAACCTGGGATAGGCTGGCCTGACAATATGTAGACCAAGGTAGCCTCTGCCACTAAAATGCCAAGTGCTAGGAGTAAAGGCACTAATGTCACAATGCCTGGCTCTCTAGTTTTTTTGAGACAGAGTCTCTGAATCTAGAGCTTGGCCATTTGGTAAAGCTGACTTAGCCACAGGACCCCTGGGATTCTTCTATCTCAACCTCTAAGCTCTGAGATTAAGGGATCATAACAGCATACCTGGCTTTATACATGGGTACTAGGAGTCTAAATTCAGGACCTTGAACAGCAAATACTACCTCCCAAGCAACTATCTCGGCCCCAAGAATTAAACTCTTCACCCTAAGATAACTGTAAATACAATCATACATGTAATATGGTGTCCTAATTTTGGTTCAGATGATAATAAAGTTGTATGTTTAGCTAAAATGAGTACAGGTTTATTCAAACTCAACTAAAATGTTTTGATTTCTGTTTAAAACAAATTCATACTATACATAACCTATTTGGTTGGGTTGGTCCAGGATGACACACTTTGCTCATTAGATTACATGTGTCCGTACTTTGCTAGAGATCAAGCCAGAGGCCTGCATGTACATGCTTATTTCCATTCGTGTTTCTGAGAGAGGGCTTTGCTTTCTAGTCTAGCCTGGCCTTCAGCTATATAGCTCATGTTGGTACCAAAACCTGGAAATCCTGCCCCAGCCTTCTAAATATGTGATCATATCCACCTTAGTCTTTGGGAAACATGGTCTCACACTGTATAGTTCAAGCTAGCCTTGAACTTGAGATAACTGTGTTCTACTGTGCCCACTCACATTATATAAAACTCATGTTTCTTTTCTATTACTTAACACAAAGGAGAAAGTAGGAACTTTAAAGCTTCCCCTACCCCTAGTTTTTAAGTGAATAAATAGTCTTTCTGTTAAAGTCTAAATTTATTTAACAGGTATCTTACTCTATATCCTAGATCAGAAAAATCTAGTATAAGTCAAATAAAGTCCATTGCCTAGTTCTGCATATTTATTAAAATGCCTTGCCCATTTTCACCTTATTGTTTATGATTGCTTTCACATGGTAGTGGTCAAGATTAAGTAGCTTCAAGCAACTAAAACCATGATCTACAAAATCTAAAATATTTATTATCTGGCCCTTTACAAAAATAAAAATTAAAAAACTCATAACTCCTACTCTAGACCTTTAAAGGTAAAATCAGTGCTAATTTAAATAATCTAAATTTTACCTAATTTATCATTTGATATATACAATTAAAGTGCCCCTTATTTGAGTTCTATTAAATTACCCTTAGCTTTTGTTGCTGTGTTCACTGAGGTTTCTCATGTACAAGCCATTATATGGAAAAAGCTGTGACGGTTAGCTTTAGATTAGCAAGACTACTCCGAGCAGACCTGCTTGCTGTTTTTTCTTATTGCTGTAAAAATTACCATTTCGGAGTCACTGTGAGAGGCCTGACCCAGGCTGGATACAGGCCCTAGCTCAGAGTGAGAAGCTTGGTCAAGGGAGAGAAGGGGCTCAATAATGTCATCGTAATCATCTTCCTCTGTATCCCCCTCCCCATCGGCAAAAGTACCTCTAGTCAAGAAATCGGAGCGCGTCCGCGCCATTCGCGCTTTCTTTTTATGGGCCGGTCTGGCAACCTGCTTGACCAAATGATAAAACAAACAACACAACAATGTTTTGTTTTTGTAATTTGGGAGAAGATGCCAATGAAAGAGGGCTCATGAATGTCTGGAAACTTCCCTCCACCCCACCATGCCCTATGTCCTGTCTATTAGCACAAGTAACAGGGAGGACCAAAAAGAACCCATACTCATTACTGTGAACAGCAGATAAAGATCCAAGCTAAATCTACACTATTCTTCTCCATAGTGAACTAAGTCACCCTTCAGTACCACAGGTCACACCAAAATCACCTGAACAAACTGTTCTTTTTGCCTTAGCAACTTCTATCTTGTCTGTATAAATATAATCTATACTTCTAAGGTACCATTCTTGACTAGTACACACCTTCCTAATTATAAAAGGCTTAACCTATAGCTTGTTTAAAAAAAAAAAAAAAAAAACAAAATAAATGGGTAGATATGGTGTTCTACCTATAAAAATAGTAAATTCCAAAATAATGTGCACCTATTCTAATTAAACGATAAATAAGATCAAATACTTACCTCTTGTTGCCCCGGCCCTGCTGACTTAGGCTTCCAAGATGGTTCATCTTGTTTGTGGACTTGAGGATTTCCACCGTGTACACTTTAAATAAAATAAACAGGATTGCGTTTCAATTCCTAGTAGATATTCCTAAAATATAGCATGAATTATAATTTTGTTTGTTTTTGTTTTTTGAGACAATGTCTTTCTATGTAGCCCTGGCTCTCCCAGAACTCACCAAGTAATTCTAGCCTTGGGCTCAGATCTGCCTGCCTCTGCCTACTGAGTGTTGGGATTGGACACCCTGCTATGAATTATAATTTAACAGGACAGGACAAGTCAAAGAAGTCTAGCAAATTCTATAAATAATTACAAATCTTAGCCAATCTCCAATTCTGCTTGATTATATTTCTTCTCACATTATGTGTGTATATGTGTGTATGCAGGCGTGCTCACATACACTTGAGTAGGCAGCTGTACACATCTGTGAAAAACCCTGTGGAAGCCAGAGGACAACACTGGGGATCCTGCTATGTTGTTATCTAGGGTCATTCATGGAACCTGGAGTGCATTTTTCTTTTCTCTTTTCTTTTTTTCTTTTTTTCTTTTTCTTTTTTTGGCTAGGATGCTTGGCTACAAATCTCCAGCAATGTTCCTGTCTCCACTGGCCACAGAACTAGAGTTACAGATGTATACAGCAACACTCAGCTTTAATGTGGGTGCTGGAGATCCAAACTCAGGTCTATGCTTGTGTGACAAGTGTTCTTAGCCATTGAAACACCTCCCAAGTCCTCAAATTTATTCTTCTTATCCAATCAATAGTATAATCAAGAATCTACATGCATGATGAATTCACAGAGACCTCTATGATAACCACTGGATATATTCCACTATGGTGGCAATTTACAAAAGGTAGCAGCAAGATTAGTTAAGAACCAAACTCAAGGGGTTGGAGGGATGGCTCAGTGGTTAAGAGCACTGTCTGTTCTTCCAGAAGACCCAGGTTCAAATCCCAACACCCACATGACAGCTCACAACTGTCAGTAACTCCACAATCTGACACCCTCACATAAACCTACATGCAGACAAGACACCAATGCAAAGAAAATGAAAAATATTTTTTTAAAAAAGAACCAAAGCCAATTCAATAGTAAGAAAATAAAAATTCTAAATCCCCTTCCATCTTTAGAATTCTTGTCTTAAATAGGTTTTTCATATAATCATGAAATATATGATAATAATGAAGATCTTGTTTTACTTTGGGATGGTTCCTATTGGTTAGAAAAAATAACTTTCTGAACTCTTCTAAGTTTCTAACCACTATCTTACCTTTAAAACTTGAGGCTAATAGTAACAATGGCAGAATAAGAATTGTTACTAAGCAAAATGAAGTGTACTCCAAACAATACAGATACTATAGTATTGGGTTGTGAAAGTTTAATTTTGTCTAAAAATATCAGTGCCAAGACTGTTGTACCATTAAATTTCTATATAGAAATAGACTGTCACAATCTGATGAAAATTTGAACAGTACCTAGATTTTCATGGCACCAATTACTTTAATTTAGTATGAGTTTTCAAATTCATCCTTAGACTTCAAACCGCTAAGGAGTCATGACTTAACTACTAGCATCAGACTAGTTCAAAATAGACAATAACAAACAACACTAGTTAATTGTTTTTCCATTAGAAATCTTTTACTTAACTTTCATACATGAAGTCTAGGGGTTGTAAGAGGTTATCTTGGACTGGGGAGATGACTCAGTGAGTGCCAGCTGGGTAAGCCAGTTGCTTAATAAACATGCAGGATGTCCCAGGTTTGATCCCAAACACAGAATTTAAAACAAACAACCTAAACCAGAAAACAGCTTCTCATGACCTCTATGAGTTAAAATGCTACTGTGGTTAATTATAGAGACTAAAAAGAATCCCCACTTACAACAGATGCATAAAGCAGTTCGACTCTTGGAAACATAAGACAGATTTGGGCATGGTGGCGCATGCCTTCAGTTGACAGAGACAGGCAGATCTCTATGAGTTCAAGATTAGCCTGATCTGCATAGAAAGTTCCAGGCCAGCAAAGACTACATGGCAAGACCCCATCTCAAAAATACAGAAACAAAAACCATAAAGTAGAAGGTAGTTGCTAGCAACTGAGAAGAGAAAAAAGTAGAGCTGTTTAGTGAGTAAATTTCAGCACTGCAAGATGAAAAAGACATGTTGTTTAACAACTTATGTAACAACTACTACTATACCATACACTTAAAATTTATGATACTAAGCTTTATATGTGATTATCACACAAAAAAACGAAGACATTAATGAAGACTATAAGTAGGCCAACGGCTGTGAGAAAACGTGCTAAGTTCTCACAATAACCACTTTGGATCACTACACTTCACAGCTCTACATCAACCAGAACATGCTGAATGCCTGGTACACTTGTAAGCACAACACTGCCCTTTACAAATGATTTTTCAATTAATTTTTTCAATTAATAAGGAAGAATACCAAAAAAAAATGTGTTCTCTACATCCAAAGATTCCTAGGATATAATTATTTACACTTTACACAGAGGGGGAAAATCAGATTAGCAGCATTCATGTACACAGAGCGGAACACAAAGCACTTCAACAAACCATTCTAAGAAATTCCCCACTTAACATATAAAAATACCAATTCCACTTACAGGGGAGTAGTCATATTGTCTTTTGGTGTGAAGAAAATGGCTCTAGAACTTCCTTCTCTGGAAGGGTCATCAGATTTGTGGCTGTGAGAGTGAGCTGACTTAAAGTGTTCTCTTTCTGTACTGCGGTTGTTAGCGAATTTAGAGGCAGCATCATGTTGGGTGCTCATTCTTTCTGTCTTCGATAATTCCTTGACAGCTCGAGATTGGCATGGGCTTCCTTTTTTTTCAAAGAACAGAGTGACAGGTCGGTCTTTTGGGGGTAAATGAATAGAGGGACTGTCTTTTGTGGCAAGAGCTGCACCTCTTTTAGTGACTGCTGATGGGGAACCTAGTATACCAGCTTCTCCTTTACTTGGAGTATTTTGGATATGCAGAGAACATGGCCTTTCTACTCTTTGTCTTGGCTGATAAAAAGATGGTGCTAAGACAGATGCCTCAGTTCGAGACTGTTCAATTGTCTTGAAGGCCTTACGTTCCTTCTCTAAAATATCTGTCTGCTGACGAATCTGTTCCATCATTTCTTTTTCATTCTGCTGCTGTAACTGCTTTTGCCTTTTCTCTTTTTCAATATTCAGCTTTTCTAACTTCTTAAGTACAGTACATGAAGAATCTGTATTCAAAGGAGTCACCTGATCTCCTGAAAACTGACACTTCCTGGCTTCTCTGTTAATATCCAGAGTAAGAGTTGTCTTCAAAGTGGCTTCTTTTTCTGGTAGTTTGTTTCTTTGGATACTTGTTTCAAGTTGGGAACTTGTTTTCAGAGGTTCTTGATGAGGAATATAAAAAAACGTAGGCAGACTGCTTGAAACAAAAGAGTCTCTCAGCTGGGGTTTACAAGTGATAGGTTCAGAACTATAGACAAGCTTTTCCTTTGCAGTCTCAGTCTTCAAATGCTCGGAGTCAGAGGATGCTCCTTTTCCAGCTAATGTAGAGCTCGTCTCATTTGAGGCACCAAGGGCATTATCTTGTGATTTTGGATTGGTAAATGTATTGGGTGGTGAAATTTTCAATTCTCCCTCATCTAAAATGAGGGACTCTGGTTTGCTCTTTTGGTTCTCATCGCAGGTCAAAAGTTCTAAGCTCCCTTGAGAGCTCTCACTATCAGGTGTACCCTGTGGAGATTGAAGGCCTTCAGGCATCAATTCTGTAGACCATCTACGTTCCTCTGAAGGAGACATACCACCAAGAGAACGGACTTTCAGCAATTCTAAGCTAAATATAGCTTGTTCTAATTCTCTCATTCTCCGACTTTCTCTTTTAGCCCGACCTACTTTTTTCTGATGTAGATCCTCCAAGGACTTGGGCCTCTGTCTTACAATCACATCTCCCTCTAAGTCTGTACCACTTTGGCTTCTACCTCTCTCCTGTTGCTTGTCTGGAGACTCCTTTGAGAAGTCCATTGAACTCTCACGGCTAATTCGATTACTCTCTATCACAGATTTGCCTTCTTCTATGGCTTTCACTCTGTTGACAAAGGAACGATCCTCCCACTCAGAAGGGTCTGACCCCTGGATTTCTAGAGGTCCATATGCCTTGACATGCACCAGTCCATGCTCTAGTTGTGTTTCTCTCAGCCTTTCCTCTTTTAAAGCTTTATATCTACAGAAAAACAGACAAAGTGAGTTACAGATAACTCTTGGTTACAAACAAGGACAATTAAATTTACTATTTTTTTTAATAGAAATACTTTTTGGAGGTGGAGCCTTGCTATCCTTAACTATGTTCAAAGTTGGCATTAAACTTCAGGCTCAAGTAATCTTCTTTCCTCTGCCCATTATTTAGCTAGGACTAGTATATACCACTGTAGTCATGAGTATGTTTTTAAAACTAACTTGATTGTACTTGTTCAAATTATCCTCTTCTTTATATGAATAATTCCTAACTGGATAGCCTAGACAAAATGTTAACTATATTTTAAAACCCATTAATATCACTAATATAGTACAATAGAGATCAATGAATTTCTTACAGTAAAAAAATGTTGACTATTTCCAAATGTATAAGATTAAACCAAATGTAGAAGTTTATTCTTAGCAGTTACGACCACAGGTCATGGAGTTTCCAGCCTGATATAATTCAATGAACATTTATTTAACTTTTGCTAAAACCCAGACAATACAGGTTAGAACTGGTAGAGTTTTATCACAGTCTAGTGATAAAAACATTATAATAAAAATATTAAAGCAGAGGTTTAAACAAAGGAACTATGAAATCAGAAAGAACAACTGCTTCATTAAAATAAGATTACCTTTGTTGTGCTCTGAATCTTCTATATACTGACTGTAACAGGATAACTTTATTCCTTTGTTCTTTGTACTTCTTCCTTTGTCTATAGCCCCTCCATCTTGACTGTATACAGATAGCAGCCCTGTGTCTACACCTATAGAGTTCCCTCCATCTCTGCTGGATAATGACAGCTGCAGCTCGTAACTCCAAGTACCGCTGCCTCTCTATGTGAGCACGCCAGGACGCTTGAAGAAGAGAAGCTGCACTAGCCATTATGAAAGCATCTTTCTCCACAGCTGCATTTCTCACTTGCTTCTGATTTAGGTAATTCCTCCAGAACCGCTAAGGGAAAAGAAAAGAAAAAATGTCTGTCACATTACCACTCGTGTCATAGGAAAAGTAAAACAGGCTAAACTTCTATGTCTACACGTTTTAGGTATATATAGCTAACTTGGTGGTGGTTAAAAAATAACAACAACATTAGCTCTTTCTATGCTGCCTCTGAATTGTGTTGATGCTTTGGTTGATCCAGGTTTGGTCTCACCTATAACCTGCTGCTGTAGGTCTAACAGTACTAGTACTGCTTTACAGGAGGTGCTGGAGGTCACCTCTTCTAAGACCAGAATACCTTAGCAGATGGGATCCACAGAACTGCCAAAGCCTTAAGCACGTGCAAGGCCTATCTTTGTGGAACTACAGTCACCTGATGAGCCTGTGTGCCAAGTTAATGGAGGCCCTTTATGGTATACACTAAATCAACCTTACTAAAGTTGATGACAACAAGAAACTAAGAGAATGGACAGGCCTCTGCAAAAATTCAACAAGGGAAAAATCCCATAAAGTAGTGGTTGAGGATTATGGCAAAACAAAGCAAAACAAAACCCACAGGTTGGACTACTTATCCAAAAACATTTCAAATGTAAGATAATTAGTAAAAATTTAGCTCTTTAGAAAACAAATAAAAGCCTTCTTTGCTTATTAAAATTGTTATTCAAATAACCTAATTGAACTTAATTATCCAGTTTAAAATTTTTAGATGTTTTCATACTCTATAAATGAATAAGTTCTAGTTCTTTCTTTTTGTACTAATTTTATTTTTGACAGGGTGCAGCTCTGACTATTCTAGCAATGTATGTAGACAGGCTGGCTTTAAACTCCAAGAGTGTAACAATATGCAAGGTAATGTCGGGTATTACAAGCATTTAAGACATAAGAAGAGACAGTGGAGAATAGCTTTGAACACACTGGCACAGGGGACAACTTTCTCAACAAAACACCAAGGAGCACAGGCAATAAAATCAATTAATAAATTGGGACCTCATCAAACTGAAAAGCTTCTTTAAGGCAAACAAACAGCAGCCTAGAGAATGGGAAAAGATCTTCACCAACCCCACATCTGACATAGAGTTAATATCCAAAATACATAAAGAACTCAAAAAATTAAACATCAACAAAGCAAATAAGTCAATTTAAAAATGTGATACAGAGCTAAACAGAGAGTTCTCAACAGAGTAATCTCAAATGGCTGAAGAACACTTAAAGAAATGTTCAACATCCTTAACCATCAGGGAAATGCAAATCAAAACTGAGAGTCCCTCTTATTACATCTGTCAGAATGGCTAAGATCAAAAACACAAGCTCAGGCTAGTGAGGATGTGGAGAAAGAACACTCTTCCATTGTTGGTGGGACTAAAAACTCATACAGCCACTATAGAAATCAATATACCCCTTCCTTAGAAAATTGGTAATCAATATACTCAAGATCCAGCTATACCACTCTTGGGCATATTTTCAAAAGATGCCCCATCCTACCACAAGGACACTTGCTCATGTATGTTCATAAAGGCTGAATTCATAAAAGCTAGAAACTGGAAACAACCTAGATGTGCCTCAACCAGAGTAGAAAAAAATGTGGCACATTTACATAATGGAGCATTACTCAGCTGTTAGAAAAATATAACATCATAAAATTTGCAGGCAAATGGATGGAACTAGAAAAAAAATCATCCTGAGGTAACTCAGTGGCAGGAAGACAAACATGGCATATACACACTTGGAAGTGGACAGTAGCTGTGAGGTAAAGAATAATCATTCTACAATCTGCAGATGCAGAGAGAATAAGTGATAAGGAGGGTTAAGGAGGAACACAAGGATGTACTGGGAAGGAGCTAGAGAAAAGAGATTCCAAGGGTGGACTGGGGGTGGATGAGGATGGGAACAGGAGGGGTCAGGTGGAGGGTTAGGAGGGTTAGAGAGTAGTGGGAGAGAGGACTAGAAATGAGGGGCATTTCAGGAGTGAGGTAGAAATCCAGTACAATGCAAACTCCATAGACTACAAAGACGACACTAACAAAGACTCCTAGTGATGGGGAATACAGAGCCTGAACCTGCCATCCTCTATAGCTAAGCAAGGTCTCAAGTGAGGGATTGGGACACCAAGCCAGCCACAAACCCTCCAATCTACAATTTATCATGCTTGCAGGATGTGCTGAGACTGATGGGAACAGATGTGGAGTCCCACAGCCAAGTATTAGATGAAGCCTAGGGGAGTCCCATAAAGGATGGGGTGTAAGGATTGGAGGAGCCAGAGGGATGGAAAACACCACAAAAACACAGCCTACAGAATCAACTGACCAGGTCTCAAGTGGGCTCACAGAGATGAGGGGGCCTGTATGGGTCTGACCTAAGTGCTCTGTGTATATGTTAAGACTGTATGGCTCAGTGAGTGCTCTTGTGAGACTCCCGTGGGAGCAGGGAGTCTCTGACTCTTCTGTCTGCCTTTGGACTCTTCCTCCTACTGAGACACCTCATCCACCGTGATGTGAGAATATGTGCCTGATCCTATTTGTACCTGTTTTTGCCATATTTGGTTGATGGCCCTGGATGACCACTCTTATGTGAGGGGAGGTTAAGAGTGGGGGCAGGTGGATCCTGGAAAAAGAGGGTTTTGAGGGAAAGAAGGGAAGCTGCAGTCGGGATGTAATATATGAGAAAAGAATAAATAAAAATGCAAAAAAAGAAATAAGCATGATTCATTCTCATCACTCAAGTTTCATTATTATTAAAATGTTTCACAGTAAAATGATTCTGGTTAATAAACAAAGGTGAAACACAGTCACTTTCATACAGAGAATCCCTTTCTCATCCCACCTGAATAATAATAGATGCCTGTCTCAAATGAAGGAACTGCTGCCTAGAGAGCAAGACCCTAAACCACCGCTGCAACAGCACGATTCTGCGAAGCACTTCCTGATGAAGCAGATCTTGTAAGTGCTGTCGTTCATGCTCCTTTAGGAAAACCTATGAGAAGGAAGACAGACAAGGAATAAAGCTTAAGAAAAAAATGAAAATCATTCATGCATTATTATTTCTGTGGTAAGCTTTCAGAGAAGAACACATATGATGACAGAAATGCAAACAAAGTACTGATAAATGGTCCTGTCATCTGGACTAAAGTAGTCATTCTCAAACTGAAAAATAGATAGTTGTACACGAGAGAGGACACAGCAAAGTAGGAAAAGCACCAAGTTTCCACTGTCAAATATTATGCTACATCACTGCCTTTCATCTGGAAAAAAACAGTACTGTAAAAGATCAGGATACCACTGGATAGTATGTCACAATTTTTGAAAATGTTGGATTAAGGGGAAAACTAAAAACCACAGATTTTAAAAAGGGATTCTAACCTGAAGGAAACAACAATAACCACCTACCTGAAGTCTAGTGTGCATTAAAGGTTTCTTATTCCCCAGAGCCAAAAGCAGGTATATACAAAGTATAAATTAGACATATCTCTTTGAAACAGAACTACGGTTCACCTTTAGAGCAGGCAGATATTATACAACAGGATTTAAAGAGTAAATTACTAAGGAATAGAGATAGATGATCTTACCTAAGCAACATAAAATGTTAAAAACATTAAAACTCAATAATTTTCACAAAGTACTGTTAGATATTAGAAAGCTACAATATAGAAGTGGGGGTTATTTTTTCGTATGTTTTGTGGCAAATGCTGATGTACCCCAAGCTGGCCTTGAATTTCTAAGCAGCTGAGAATGGTCATGAATAAGTGATTTTCCTGGTACTACTTTCTAGTGGTTAGACTGCAAGTATGCAGTATTATAGGCCCAAGAATAAGGAGGACCAGTCAGAAAAAATATATAAATTTAATGATACCACTGGGATTATAATTGATCATGAAGTCAACATTAAGAGAGCAGCATATTTAAGTGATTTTAATAAATGGGTAGAATAAGTTAAATGGAATGAATAAAACAGAGCAAGAACAGCAGTTTAATATTGTCAAAGTAATACAGAGAAAACGACCTAAGGAGCAAAAACAAAATGGAACCAGGAATAGAGAAACAGGCTAAGATATGAGAATCATTTCAAAAAAATTATAAAAGGATTAAGTCACAGAGTAAGGCCAAGATGATCATGGTTTTCTCCTTGAAAATTTGAGGATGAGGAAGAGGAAGAAAAAATATAAATAAAAGGTAATAAACAGTTAAAAATGGCAGTAGAGGAATCTGGATAATGTTACTGTGGACAGGCTAAGTTGGTCATTACGGTAAAATATCTTAGGGTCTGAATTACAGATGAAGCTGTGGTCAAAACATTGGCTAGAAATTCTAATCATTAATACTAATTACATCTGATTTTAGGTTGTATGTAGGTCAGGTAACAACTATAGAAGTCAGTTCTATTCTACCTATCATATGAGTTCTGGGATTAAACTCATGTTATCAGGCTTGACAGCAAGTACCTTTATTACCAAGGCATTAAAAAAAAATAAAAAGAATAAAGGTCCTGGGGTCAGTTATGAACCTAAAATAAAAGAAGAACCAACTCCTGAAAATTATCTTCCATGGATGTGCTAGCATTTACACATTATCCATACACAAATACAACAACAACAACAATAACAATAATAATAATAAATCAAATTTATGGGCAACCAAGATAGCAGAGTGGGTAAAGGCACTTGCCACCAAGACCGAAAACTTGAGACTCATCCCCTGGATCAGCACATGGTAAAGGAAGAAAACTGATTCCACATGTTTTCCTCTGACTTCTATACCCGTGCCATAGCTACCCCCCCACAACACACACATACAGATAGATAGATAGATAGATAGATAGATAGATAGATAGATATAAACAAAAAGCCATCTAGCTTAATCAATTTCCTTGTAATAACCTGATGCAAATTATCTTTTCATAAAAGTCATAGACAAAGACAAGTATTATTATTATTAAAATATAAAATGTTTTCAATTTTGACTAAGGCCATATATACTTACCATGGTTTTTCCAACTTGATAATTATCAGGATTAATATTTATTTTTCTGAAGAAATCCTGAATATTAAATTTAGATGGGATAATATGTTGGGGAAGAAGTACATGAAAGTGGCTCACAAAATCCTGAAAAGTAAAAAGAAAATGGTTTCAGATCATAAAGTAACTAGATGAATACTATGCCCTAAACAGACTATCCTTTTATTGATGGGTTTCTCAGCCTTTTAGTAAAAATAAAACCTTATTTAAAGTGAGGCACCGGGGAAAAAAATCAGAATACACTGTAAGAGAGCAGTGAGCCACAAGAGTAAATGTATTCTAAAGCCTGCTTTCCTTATTCTTTTAAAAGTAGAAGGTACACTGGCAGGGGACAGAAAACTGAAACGAGAGAGTGGGCACGGGAGTAACCAGAACTAACTATATACATGTAGGAAACTGTCAAACAATTATTGATAAGACAGAGCTTATTAATTAAAAAGTACAGTGAACAAGACAGACTGTTACTTTAAAGTATTACAAATAGGAGGGGTAGGAAAGATGTCTCAGTGATTAAGAGCACTGGAAACTCTTCCAAGGCCTGGGTTATAGTCCAAGTCTACACACCTGCTAACAACAATTTGTAACTTGGGGAGAATGTGACACCAACTTCTGCCCTTCAAAGGAACAATACTCACATGGTGCATAGCTATGCATGCAGGCAAAACACTCATAAACATAAAATAAAACTAAAAACATCTTTTAAAAGTATAGTTTTAAAACCAGTAGAAGGAAAGATACCAAGTTTGAAACATTATGCTACTAAATGGAAACTGAATTTTAAAAAGAAGAGAAGTAAGTTATTCCTTTTGAGAAAGCCATACCAAAGACCAAAGAAAAGTCATCTAGCAAGAAAATGAAATCTTAGTAAGGGTATGATAGGAAATACAGCAGCTATTGGAACATACAACTGAGAATCAAGTTTTCTCTTTCCATACTGCAAAAACTGCTCAGTTCTTAAAATGTTCCAATATAACTTTTACACACAGAGCAGACTGCTGAGTAACATTCTATCGATTCATTGATAAGAAATCTTACTAGGAAAACTTGAAGGAAAACCAAATGAAACCTTTTATTTGACTAGATAATCCTCAATGATTTATTTCAATTATTGGAAAAAATCAGTATGAAAACTGCTAAATTATGGTTAATATTGGCAAACATTCAGATCAAATGAGAATAGCCAAGTACTATGTTCTGTCATGACATATGTTCAACAGAACTACTTTCCTTCCAAAAGAGTGAGTAGTCTCTTAATGCTTTTACAACTTTGTAGAAAAATTATAAAATTAGAAGAAGTAAATGAATCCCAAAGATATCTATATCTATAGATATATAAAGCAAGATATGTAAAAACAACTTATATGATGTGAATACATATGTATGTGTATGTAAATACACACACACACACACACACACACACACACACACATATATATGTTTAAACATATTATAGAAGCATATAACCTGAAAAGAATATTTGGAGCTATATCCAGATTGGCGAATTCTAACTGTTTCCAGCATCCCAGTGTACCGAAGCTGTCTTAGTACCAAGGCATCACTGAATCTCAAGGGCAGCTAAAATAGACAAACAAAGAAAAACATTAGTTTATCTCCACATTCAAATTTGTCTTAAAAGTACAGCTGAACTTTAAGTAGCCAGGGACTGACTAAGGGATTAAGATGCAGTTGAAGAACTGGCAAACTCTCCTCCTAACTGGTAACTTATGAAAAGATGACTGCCTGCCCCAGAGTAATGAGAGAGAAATCAACTTTCTAGGTTCCTCTGGTCATAAAGGCAAAGGACCAACAATACTCAGTAGAAATGTAAATGTCCAAAGGCCTCAGAGCTCAGTCAATACAAACTAATGGCACTGATGCATTTAACCAAGGGTTGTTTAGAATTCTGTGTTTCATCAAGATGTTTATCTGGTACTGTCACCAAGAATATAACTTAATACTTCATCTGTTACTTTGGCTTAGAACTGACAAAATTCTCCTAATAAAAGGCAAAAACTGTTTATTTCTGTAATACTTTTGCTTATGACATAGGCATCAAACACAGAAAAAGAGGAGAAAAAAATCCTTGTAGTCCTGGGAATGTTAAACTCCTTTATTACATAGGCAGTCACAGAAAAGGGGCTCACCACCCCTACATATCTCAGAAACTACACTTCTAAGCATTCTAAAGAGATATATTTGTAGCTTCTGAGATTATTTCCAGGTCAGTCTCATAATATTATTTTTAATAATCCTTTAAATCGATCCCAAATGGGACATACAAGCAATCAAGGGAAAAAAATCAAATGAATAATTCATGTTAAATAATAATGAAAGCTAACATTTGTTGCAGAATATTTAATCACACTGTGAAACTCAAAATTGTATTTTTTTTTTAACTAAAAAAACCTGTCTCTAGTTGTTAGAAACCTTTAATCCAAGAGCTTTCTGTTTATTGTAGTCAAGATTAAGTAAAGTCAACCTTAGGTCAAGAGGTGAAGCAAACAGCCAATTGACAGGGAGTGAACATAGGAAAAAACAGAGAGTAAGAGCAAGTCAGGAGGATGGATAGAGACGCACAGGAAGTAAAAGGGAGGGACATTCAGTTTGAGGGGTTTTTGAGACAATGTGGAGACAATTCCTTCTGGGATGTTGGCTGAGAAAGACAGTCAGCCTTCTGGGCTGGGTGTTTTCTCTGCCTCTCTGAACCAGCAGGCTTTCACCCCAGCATCTGGGTTCCGAGTCTTCATTGGTAAAATTGAATGATTGAAATTTTGTTAAAAACAGCAAATGTGTATGTGTGTGTGCTCTATGTCCAAATATATGGTATATATTCAGAACTTATCCAGAGACCTGATACATTTTATTAACTCAATGTTTGAACAGTGAGGTCTTAATAATTAAAACTTAAACTTCTATTCAATACAAGCAGGAACAAACCACTTCATAGCTGTAAGCTATTAATCCTCAAAAAGGACTATGAATTTAGTATTATAATTACAGTAGATCAATACACAGATGAAATATTTAAGCCATGAAATAACAAAGCAACTCAACTACAGTGTGTGTCTGTGTGTGTGCCTGTATGTCTGTGTGTACGTGCAGGTATATGTATACCATAGCACACAGGGGGAAGTCGGAGGACAACTTATAAGAATCAGTCTCCTTCTACCATGTGGGTTCTGAGAACAAAAAGGTTATAAAGCTTTGCTCAAGAGCCTTTACTTGCTGAGCCGTCTTACCAGGCCCAACACAAAACTTTTAAACAGCAGAAATGCAGACTGATTATTAAAAATGAAGTAAAATATAGCTGATAATTCCTACAAGCTGTCCTCTGACCTCCACATGTGTACTGTGGCAGTGTGCACACATGTATACAAATAAATAATCAAGAAAGATGAACTTAATGTCTACTGTGTTTAAGCTTTTTAGATACAAACTATTTTTTTCCTTTAATGAACATAAAAATGACAAACATATTTACATATTATATTTTGACAAGTGCTAATTAAAGGTACTGCAATAGAAAAGGCATGGCTAAAATTTTCTAAGCAAGAGACATAGACTATATCCAACAAAGGAGATTAATTAGCCTTTAAGAATACATAATCTTGGGGCTGGTGAGATGGCTCAGTGGTTAAGAGCACTGACTGCTCTTCCAGAGGTCATGAGTTCAAATCCCAGCAACCACATGGCTCACAACCATCTGTAATGAGATCTGATGCCCTCATATGGGTGACTGAAGACAGCTACAGTGTACTTACATAAAATAAATAAATTAATTAAAAAAAAAGAATACATAATCTTTTCTCACGGAATTTCAAGGGGCAGTAATACTTTCCTCTCAGATTTTAGTACATATTGAGTCAAATCTACAAATAACTTACAGATGTATTAAGTGTGGAAAAGACTAGCTATAAATAATATTTATGTAGTATTATTTTCTGTACAAAAAGTACACACAGTTCCTCTCTATTGCCTTTTAGGCAATTCAGACTTCATTTTGAAGTAACCTGAATGATGTGCTGTCACGTATACAATACATTTTTACCTTTTCAGCATTTGAGCGAATGCATTTTACAAAATATGGTTCTGCTTGACCAAGTGTCTCCATCAGCTTGTTTAAGGAGGCCTGCAATAAAAGTAGTGTCATTAGAATGCTCCTTTACTCAGGAGTTGACAACAAGTGACTTATAAATATAAGCAACTGTGTGGCAAAATATGCAAAAAAACTTCTATACATATGTAAAAGAATTTGTTTCTGAAAAGGAAATTGTGTGCACTCCCACTCTGGTTAAATCAAGAATTGCTAAGGAAAAGGAATACAGTTTAATCTTAATCTTAAATGGATATTCTGGCAACAGTCATTATTGAAGATGCTTTTTAGAGCACTCTAAAGAGAGAATACTTTTTCATTGTTTTTCACATTCATTAAGTAACTCTATTCAAATGCACATTTTGGGTAATTTTGTTCCCCACTCCTATCTCTGTTTTGAGGTAGGACGTTTATATTTGTTCAAGGTTGACCTACCGATAACAAGCCATGTAGCTCAGGCTGACCTTAACTTTTGATGTCCCTATGTCAGCCTTCAGAGTGCTGGTATTACGGCATACGAGACCATGCTCTACCCTGATATTCTTCCATTCTGACCAGCTTTTAAAGTCATCCAGAAAAAAAAAAAAAAAGCACTACCTTAATTTAATTTTAATGTTTGTAAAGGATGTTGAAGTACTCTCTCTTCCATAGCTGGTTTTGTATATATATCCCAGTTATTCTGGCTAGCGACATATCAGTTTTTGCTAAAGAACCAGAGCTTTTCTTTTCTTATTCCAACAGTCTTTAGGTTTTGTTTTCTTTTTAAATATTAATTAAGACTTATTGTAATTTTAGCTATATATATATATGTCTGTGTGTGTCTATGTACTTCAGTGCCGCTGCCCACAAGGCCCAAAACACCTGATACCCAGGAAGTGGACTAAGGTGAGTCACCTTATGTTGGTGCTAGGAAACCAACTCAAATTCTCTGCAAGCACATTTGCACTCTAAATTGCTAAGCCATTTATTAAGTTTATTAATAAGTTTATTATTAAGTTTATAGCTTCACAGAATTCTATTTATTTATTTTCCTTCTATCTACTTGCTTTGGGTTTAATGTATTCTCTACTTTCTATTTTATTAAAGAAAAACCCTTGATTCTTGGAAATACAACCTAACTTCCATTCTCATAAAAGCACTCAATACTACGGCTTCTTAGGCATATGAATCATACCACAACAATCTTGAAATTCACTTTGACCCTTCAACAACAATCTGGAAAAAAAGAAACATTTTATTTGGCATGAGTAGAATGGGTAATAACCTGAAACTGGGCGCTGATACTGGGAGGTTTCTTCTTCTTGTGTAAATGAAGAAGAGATTTGGTGATTCGATCTTGAAGGGTCAATCTTGTCAGATGCTTCAAAGAATTTACCTCCAGCAAGTGCTAAAGACAAGGGAAAAACATTATATATATATATTTGTGTGTGTGTGTATATATATATATATATATATATATATATATATATATATTAAATAAAAAAATATCATCAGACAGTTTTCATTATTTCCAATTGTGAGAAATGTTTTTCCATCAAAAGTGCTTAGTCTAATAAGGGTTCTCTCCCTTTTCCTCTGTGTTGATTAATCAATCATGTGTGAAGCCCACCTCTCATCAATGGGATGAGACACCACCACACAAAGGATAAAAGACAAAGCCCTTTTAGCAAAGGTGTTTACTTACTAGATCTGGGTTCTGGAATACCTTTCAATTTTCACCTTGATTAAAACAGTTCCTTATTCTGCTATTACATATGCCAGACAGACCATTACCTTCTGAGGATTCTTCTGTCTCTACTTCTCATCTTGCTGTACAAGCATTAGAAATATAGATGCATGCTACTTACTATTCCCAATCATATGTGAGTTCTTGGGATTTAAACTCAGGGCTTCGGCTTATGCAACAAGTACTTTAACTCACTGACTTACCTTTAAAATGGTATTTAATGCAATTTTGATTACTATGGCTTTTTGATTCATTTGATTACTAAGGCTCTTTAAGTAGCACAGATACCATGACATCTCAAGCTTCATTCTTTTTATTCAACATTGCCTTAACTATTGGGGAACATTGTATATTTATGTTAAAACTATTTTTTCCCACTTCTGTATAAAGTGACATGAATATTAGAGGGACTGCATCCCATATATAAATCCATCAGTCACAATAGGTGCTAGAGATTATCTTCATACTTTTTATAAGCCATGAATTGAAAAGCTCATTCACTCTTCATTCATTGTATTGTTTTCAATTTTTCTTATCATCAATAAGTATTCTATTTGACGGTGCTACTATATATAAACATAATTGTTTTTAGAATTTTTTCAGATAGTAGAGTTAGTCTATTGAAGCATTTTTTATATTGCACTTGTGTTCTCAATCTTTACTGAATCCATGCATTATTTCTAGCAGTTATTTAGAAGATCTTTAGAGATTGCTCTAATAACATGCCACAAGCTAAGAGAGGCTATTTCATTGCTTCCTTTACAAGTTGGGTGACTTTTTTTTTTTCTTTTTATAAAGAAGAAACTTTTCTTTCTTTTTATAGCCTAATTTCTCTGGCCCAGACTTTTGATATTATCTTATTAAAAGTGGCATAAGAAGGCATCTGTGTTGTGATGGTTTGTATATGTTTGGCCCAGAAAGTGGCACTATTAGGAGGTGTGGCCTTGTTGGAGTAGGTGTGTCATTGTGGGTATGGGCATAAGACCCTCATCCTAGCTGCCCGTAAGCCAGTCTTCTCCTAGCTGCCTATAAATGAAGATGTAAAACTCTCAGCTCCACTAGTGCCATGCCTGCCTGGATGCTGCTATGCTCACACCTTGATAATACTGGACTGAATCTCTGAACCTGTAAGCCAGCCCCAACTAAATTTTGTCCTTAAAGGAGTGGCTTTGGATGGACCCTCAGACAGAATTATTAAATTAACAGGCTGGCAAGCCAGGGACGAGTAAGATTCTACATAGAGCCTTACCAACCTAAGACAGAAGTGCATTGCTTTTGATAATGCATATTCCACAACAGGTAAAAATGGCATTCTTGTTAGAATAACCTAAGATGGGCTCAGTCTTGTTTATAAAATAAAAAAGGGGAAGAGGCAGAGAGCTTTTGAGGCTGCTTGGCAAGAATCTGACATGGGCCAAGGACAGGAAGTAGGTTTCAGGCAGGAATCTGACATTTGGCCAGAACAAAGAAGTAATTTCGGGCAAGAATCTAAATCTTAGGCTAGAACAAGGAAGTAGGCTTCAGACATGAAAATGACTTTGGACTAGGACAGGGAAGTAGGCTCAGATACTTTGGTCATCCTGATAAGCCCTTAGAAACAGTGATCACAGGAGTGTTCAGTGAACTTTGTTTATTGACTTGCTTGTTCTTTATTTGTTTTTATTGTCTTGCTTGTTCCTTGACTATTTGCATCTATTGTATTGCTAGTTCCTCAACCTAGAACTGACCTTAATACTTGCATGTAATTAAAATGGTATAAAAGCAAAAAGAAGAAGGGGAGATGGGATAAGGAGTCTCTAGGGAGGGGAAATGGGGACATCTGAAATGTAAATAAACAAAATATGCCATAAAAAAAAAAGAATTAAAGAAAGGATGTCAAAGGTGTCTATTTACAGCAGTAAAACCCTAACTAAGACATGTGTCATATCCTTATCTTTTCCCCATTTGGTAAGAACTGCCTACCTACAAAATTCACAGCCTTGAGTGTGTTACCACGTAGGGGCCAAATGGTTTTTGATCCCCACCATTCAGTTTTATACTTTATGTTTTCATGTTACTAATTAGCACCATTTATATGCAGCTTGAAGAACTGCTTACAGTATTTCTAACAAGGCACATGTTCTAATCTCTCTCAGCTTTTGTCTGAAACAAATTATCTCCATTTTGAAAGGCAAGATTGCTAAGTAGGGGGGATTATGGAACATATATACAACAAGATACAGCTTTTAAATTTTTATTAAAATTTTATCTTACTATTTTGATTATACTGTGTCTTGTATAGGTCTCTCTAGATTTATATTATTTAATGTCTTGGCTCTAGATAGTTATTTACTTCCCTAAACTTGGGAACCTTCCTGCCATTATTTCTTTGAAATGTTTTCTGTCCCTTTCTTTCTGTCTTCAGATACACCAATAATATGCAGATTCTTTCATTTGATGGTATTCCTTTAAGTCCCTCAGGCCATTTTCAGTCTTCATCATTTCTTCTCCTTGATGTAGTCTGCTAATGTATCCCTCTACTGAATTCCTAAACTTCTGCTTATACTGTATCTCTTATTTTAGAAAGGAAATGCAATAAAAAGTGGATCCCTGGAATATCTCCCTCCCCTCCCCATGGTCTAGAGCAATGGTTCTCAACCTTCCTAATGCTATGACCCTTAAATTCAGTTCCTCATGTTCTGGTGACCTCATCCATAAAATTATTTTTGTTACTACTCCATAACTGTAATTTTGCTGTAATGAAGAGTAATATAAATATCTGATACATAGGATACCTGATATGTGACCCCCCCACCACCAGGTTGAGAACCACTGGTCTAGAGACATTCAGAAATTTGGAATCCATCAACTCCCAGAAGTAAGGAACTCAGAAGTCCTTCCTTTGAGTGAATGCAATAGAAGTGTGAAATCCAATGTACCTATGAACTTATTCCAGAGATATTCAAGACCTGACCTTGTCTCCATAAAAAATATGGGGAAAGACTCCCAGGAGTTCACTGCATCTACAACGCAGACTAGACCTGAGACCAATCCAGTACCTCACCCCCAACTTTAAAAACAAACAAACAAAAAAACCTTCTCATTGTTTTTAATATAAAAATTTATATAAAATTCAAAGTCAATGTTCATAAACAAAGTTTTATCAGCAGGTGTACATATTTGTTCAGTTTCATATTATCTAAAGTTGTGTTATACTACAACAGCAGACCTAAGTGTTACAACAGACTATTTAACTCTTTATATAAATCCTGTATAATATCTGTAATAAATGAGAGCTACATAATGAGAAACTAGAAACGTTCTCAAAATTCAGATTTTCACTTTAAGGTGGCTCAAGAAAAATGAGAAGTACTAATTATATATAAAACAGAACTTGCATATTCAGAGCTTCTATAGAAACTAGAGAATGGTGTTTGTCACAAGTAATTATCTACCTGAACTATTTAGGCTTGTCCATTTCCTAACAAACAAGTTATTTTTAAAATGGATTCACCTAAGTACATATAGTCTCTATTTTGGAAATAAATAAGGTTTTTCTTATACTTGATTTATAAACATTGGTGGCACAAATAATAAAAAATAGTTATTCAATAAGGAGTAATAAAGTTTCTTCCACAATACTCACCTTTGGAAGAACAGGTTTTGACCTGAAATTTCTGTTTCTCCTATAAAAACAAAACATTCATTAGAAGAAGAAAAATAAAAAACTACAGTATAAGAGTGATAAAAGCGCCTTCTCAGGGCAACTAAACTCATCCTTTGGAGAATGTGTGCCCTCTGTTCAAAACCTCATCTGACTCAATCAAGCAGGTATCACTAAGAAAAAGTAAGAGAAGACAAGACATGGAGGGAGTCCCAACAGTGTACACTGGGAATAAGCAGAGTTGACCCTGAAGATTAATGATGTGGGGCTGTACTTCTGAACCCTAAATTTCAATATCTTGTGTATAGTTAGGGTTCTACTTTCCAACACCTACCAAGATTGATTTCTACCATTTTAAGAGTTTTAAGATATGCCTAAATTTCATTAATAGTTAAAAATACACATTTCAACAAAACATCTTTCATTTTAGAAATTAATCTTTTTCTATTTATTTTTCCTACTCATAAACGGAAGTGAACTTTTATTAAGGGTTCAGAAAAAGAGCAAATACAACTCTTTTTCTGTCTGAAAAAGAAAAAACTATGAGGATGGAAATGGAGAGAATCCTGAGAAAAAAGAAGGTCCAGAGACAGACCCAAATTGGGATCCAGCTCAATGGGAGGTCCCAAGGCCTGACACTATTACTGAGGCTATGGAGTAATCATAAAAAGGGACTTATCATGATGGCACTCTGGAAGACCCAACAAGCAGCTGAAAGAGTCAGATGCAAATATTTGCACCCCACCAATGGACAGAAGCTGTTGACCTCTGTGGTTAAATTAGGGAAAGGCTGAAAGAAGCTGAGGAGGAGGGCAACCCTGCAGGAGGACCAGCAATCTCAATTAATCTGGACCACCCCTGAGATATCTCAAACACTGGACCACCAAAAAGGCAGTTGATATGAGGCTCCCAACACATATATAGCAGAGGACTACTGGGTTTGTGTTCAATCAAAGATGATGTACCTAACCCTCAAGAGATTGGAGGCCCCAGGGAGTTTAGAGGTCAGATAGAGTGAGGGGTCAGGGGTGGGTACATGCTCATGGAGACAGGGGGTTGGGGGAGGAAGTATGGGATGTGGAACAGCTGGAGGGTGGATGGGGGCAGGAGGGAATAAAGTCTGGAGTGTTAAATAAATAAATAAATAAATAAATAAAAGAAAAAGAGCAAATACAGCTCAATGCTTAGAACACTGGCTGAGAGGTTATAAAGGCTGTCATGAACAGTTTCCCACCTACCAAAGTAGAACTTCTCTAACCCCTGGTTTTACTATGATAGACTCTAAAGTGAGGAAAGTGAGGCCACATGTTTCTTAGCATTGTTGAAAGAATTAAGTGAGTTAGGACATATTTCCAGAGTAGAGCAAGACTTAAGTAAATTACTATTAAGCAATTACTTCCATAGAGATTCAAAATACCAATTCAGGTACAGATCTAGTTTATCACACATTAAAAATAAATGCCTAGGAAATGCCTAAAATCCATTCATGTTATCAACTAAAATCTATTTGAGTTTAATGGAGCATCATGCCTATTTGTCTCCAGGTCCAAACTACTTCCTTCATGAGGAAGTGAAAGATAAGTAGTCACAACAGACATCAGACTTTCCATTCCAAGTGCTAGATTTGAAGAATCATAATTGTAAAAGTAAGAGGAAATCCTTAAAAAGCTAAGTTTTTTGTTTCTCTAGAAGAAAATAATAATAATCATTCCCTGAAATTAACAAATTTAACCCTTTCTGAGTTTTAATAGTGAATAGGGAAACTGAAACAGAAAACAAAGTAATGATATATATAATGCATTAGATTCATAGTTTTAAAAACTAAGTACATTTTACCCTTTTTCAATCAAAAGTATATCCATGACAATAGTACTTCATCTCTCATTATTTGTTCAGTAAGAAAATTTAGTAAAATACTACTTTTAAAAGTCTATTAATAACCAATACTGACGTGAGAATTCCATGAGCTCTTTCCAGGAGTTTGCTGCTTGCTGAATTAGCAAATATCCCATCTTTATCAAGCAAGGAAGTATTGCTAGTTGGTAGTCTGCTTTGGCGAATGCCAGTTCTGACATTCCAGGCAATATCAAATGTATCACTGAAAAAAATTAGTATAATTTGCTTAAGTTAATTATCTCTATATTATTCTATTAATATAAAATATAGTACATTATATAAATGGAACATTAAAAGATGCTAAGCAACATAAAATAGTTTTATTACAATAGCTACCAATCAAGTGGAACCTCTCTGTCACAAAGAAAAAAAAGTTTTAGTGGATTTAGGCACATTCATATACAAATCTACAGGTAATGTATAGGTGACATCATTAACATAGTGTTATATGTAAGTTGTATGTTTTAATACATAATAGACTCTATGATGCCTTTCTTCTTTTCTAGAACTTTCAAAAGCTCCCACTGGGATTTAGAATACTAATAGAACACATGAATCTATGGAATATCTATTTCTTTCTGAAACATTTTATTCATAAACACACATGCTCCTGATAATCAACCAAATATATGAAGCTGTTGCTATAGACTGAGTGCTATTACTAACAGCACTAGAGGCAGAGGGATGAACAAATTACCAGTAATTATAGCATAACATTTAATGAAGGGCTTTCCAGGTAAAGATAATATATTTAAATCTCTACAGATGCCGTTACAAAATTCAACTAATATTTCAAAGGAACTAACACCTAGAGAACCAAAAAGTAAAACTGAGAACAATCTTTGCAATATGGGTAGCATATTAATTTCCCAGACTTTGTTCTTTCTTTCTGTGGACAAGGGGTGGAAGAGAAAGTCTGTAATCTGAACAACAGTATGCACAGGTGAGGAGGACAGTAATTTACAAAAGTGAAAATAGAGGTACTCAGTTGGATAACTTTTCCAAGAATGAGAATATCTGAGCAGGAGGAAGAGGAAGAGGAGGAAGAGGAAGAAGGAGGAAGAGGAGGAAGAGGAAGAGGAAGAAGAAGAGGAAGAGGAGGAAGAGAAGGAGGAGGAGGAGGAATAATAGTAGTTAGTTGGCAAACATTGTGGGGGATAATTTAGCCAAGCAAGAGAAAAATACACTGAAGTTTCAGGAGATGACCTTCCATATCCAGACTGACACTGCTCGTCAATCTTAAACATAAATAGTTGAGTAATACTCATTGGACATCCAAGGAAAACATCTAGCATGAAAAAGAAGCCAAAGCAATCAATTTTAAAAAAAACAAAGAGAGCCAGGCATAGTGGTTCAAGCCCTCTGGAGGAAGGGGCCGAGGGATCTCTGCGAGTTTGGGGCCAGCCTATTGTACATAGTGAGTTCCAGAACACCCAAAGCTACAGAGACCCTGTCTCAAAAAATAAAAATAAAACAAACAAAAAAACAAACATCAAAAACACCTAGGAAGAAAACTATCTAGGTATAAGGGGGAAAGGGGCTACAAGTAATATTCTTAAGAAAAAGTAAAGAATCCTATAAATACTGAGAAGAAAAACTTGAAACTCTTGAACCTATAAATACTTAGGAGGAAAACTTGAAACTCCTGAAAATTAAGTACACTAGTAACATATGAACATGTAGAATACATTCATTCATTAGTTTAAAATACATGTCAATTATTCTTCTATCACTGCATATACAGCATTAAAAAAACCAAACTAAAATCCTTACTATGACAAGATTTATAAGTATGAAGAGACTAATAAGTATATGGGAAACCATGTTCTGGGCCAAGTAACCAGATGAAAGAGAAAAACTAAATAAAATAAAATACAATAAGCTTTTAAAATACAGTAGTTAGGGAAGGTCTCATATAAAAGGTTCAGCTTAAATAAAGATGTCAAGTGTAGTGATACAGGCCTGTAATCCCAAAACTGGGAAAGAGAGGCAAGAGGTTCATGAATTATGGGTCAGGCATGGTTACATTGAGGAGCTCAAAGATAGCCTTAGTATTATATAAAAAGATTGTTACAAAAATATTTTAAATTAATTAAACAGAAATTACAAAGAAATAAAGAAAATGAAGCAGTTATGTTGTTAAGAGAGAACAAACACAGAATTCCTAAGATGGGCATGCTGCTCTTAAGTCTGAGATACACTGAGAAACAGGCCATGATACAATGTGCATTTTTAGGTAGCCTAAGGATTTTGGCTTTTGCTGGAATGGATGAGAGAAAGACATGAGAATTTTAAGTAAAACATTAACATGATTCATCTTATAAAACAATCATCTGACTACTGTAGAAGATAAAGCTTTGGAGGCTGATGACAAAACCTGTTAGAATAATCCATACAAAATGGAATGACAGCTTGAACTGAAGTGATGATGGAAGGAGTGAGTGGTGATAACAATTCCCACCTCTCATTTGAGGTTAACGCTGGCATGGCCTGATGATACAGCAAATGTATATTGTCTGAGAAACAATTACACAACACTCCAAGATTTTTTTAAACCAGTATCAACAGCCTTAGAAGTGAAGAAATGAGAGAGATAAAGAAAACCAAAAAGAGACAGAAAATCAAATAAAAGAGGACAATGAAGGAACCCAAATGCTTTAGTACAGACTGTTTTACATAAGCACATGGAAGAGTGAAATTACCACAGAGAAGGCTCAAGAACCAGAAAAGTACACCTTAAAAAGGAACCAACAATAAAGCCCATAACCAAAAGCATGTGGAACAATTTTTTTCAAGTAATTAAAAAAAACATGTAAAAATTTAACCATAAAACTTTTAATCAAAAGCCAGATATAATTGTACACTTCTATACATCCTAGCATTTGAGAAGCTTAGGCAGGAGTACTGCCTGAATTCAAGGACACTCTGGACTACATAGCAAGATCCTGTCCCAAACAAAATGAAAGAAAATGACAAGAAAGAAAAATAAAAATTTGATCAACAGCATAAAGTGAAGAAGCCTTAACTAAGCAACAATTTAAAAAGTTAAAAGCATTTAATTCAAGACTACCAGCTCATTAAGTATCAACAATGATGCCAAGACCTTGCAACAAAGGCCTATATTTCACTTAGGAGGCTAAGGCAGGAGGATCACAAGTTCAAGGCCTGCCTGGACTATGATGTGAGTTGAAGATCAGCTGGGGCAATTTAGTGTGATCTTACCAAAAACAAACACAGCAAAAAGAGGGTTGGGACTGGGGATATTGTTCAGTGTAGAATGCTGGCCTGGCATGAACAAGGTTCTAAATCCAACCCCTAGTACTAGAGTGGAAAAAAAGTTATGGGGTGAAATAATATTACCCATCTCATGGCAGGCAAGAAACACCAGATATGTCTCCTCACTTGAGACAACAATTGCACTAGCTAAACGTATTCCAATAAAACTATAGTAGTCAGCCCCTTTCTTCACAGAGATTATATATTCCAAGTCTACTACAGTCAGTATTCACTTCTTACATATAAATACTGTACTGGTTTGAATAAGAATGGACCCCATAGGTGCAAATATTTGAATGTTTGGTCACTGGGGAGTGGCAATACTTGATAGAGATTAGGAGGTGTGGCCTTATAGGTGGAAGTATGTCACTGGGAGTAGGCTTAGAGGTTTCAAAAGCCCAAACCAGGCTCAGAAGCTTCCTCTCTTCCTCCTGCATATTACCACCTTGCCTCTACAATGATGAAAATGGACTAAACTTCTGAAACTGTAAGCAAGCTTACAGTTAAATGCTTTCTTTAATAAAAGCTGCCATGGTCATGGTGTCTCCTCAAAGCAATGAATACTAAGACAAATACTTATGATAAGTCTCATTTCTAAATGAGCCATATTTTATTATTAATTTATTATACTTTATTATTAATATTGCCATTAAGTTGGCAATATTAATAATAAAATAGAGCAGTGTGTAAGTGACCTCTGCCTTTAATCCTAGCATGTGGGAGACAGAGGCGGATGTATCTCTATAAGTCCAAGGCCAGTCTGGTCTACAGAGCAAGTTCCAGGACAACCAAGGTTACACAGAAAACCCTGTCTTGAAACACTGAAAAAAATAAAATAAAATAAAATAATGGTAAGAATCAACATTCATTACATAAAGAATAGCACATAATTTTAAATTGGGGAATTTTTTATTTTTAGAATTCCATATGCAATATTTCTGAGTCTACAGTCAACCATTAATAAATGAAAACGTAGAAAAAAAGCTACATGAAAATGACTGTATTTTGGAAATCTAAGGTCTACTGATAGCTTGTAGCTTCCAGGAAAAGGTTTCTCTGCTAAACCTCAGCTACGTCTGAACACTTAGCAGTTATTTAACCTTTACATCAAAAGAGGTAAACAGCTTATAGCCAACATGGGCCAAAAGAACTTTCTCCTCCATATATTAGAGAATTGTGAGGTGATAAATGTTTTAATCATGCAGGAAAAAAAACCAAATACATAGTCAACGCTATTGTACCTTCTTCCCTGTTGTAAGCTTGAATGCCTTCAGTGGACTTAAAAGGTAATCACCATTTCCACCCCCAGCCTTCAACATTCTCTCCTTTTCTGTTTTGGAGATCAGATACTAACAATAACTCATATATGTGCATAAAATTAGAAAATAACTGTATGTGTCCAAGAAAAAGAAACATAAAATACCTGAGAAGTTCTTAACGGTATACCTTAAGCTGATTTTGGGCATAGAAAAGAGTCTACAGTTAAAAAACAAGCAAACAGCAAAAGAAAAGAAAAACAAACCAAGTCAAAGAACAGATAAGGTGTGCAAAGGAAGACTGACCTGACGTCTAGTTATCACATTATCATACTCAAATGCTCACTGTATACCAATCAAAATATAAAAACTAGAAATCATAAACACACACAACATACTCAGAAAGCATGGCCTATTCAGAGGAGAAAAAATATGTAAAAAGGAACTATCTCTGAAAAAGATGTCTTGGCAGATACACAAGTCAAAGACATGAAAAACTGTCAAACCCTAGTGTGGGGTGATTCAAGGCTATATTCCCAACACTTTAGAGCTGGAGGATCAGAAATTCAAGACAATTTCTGGTTACATAGCAAGCTCTAAGACAGACTATACTAGATGATACACTATCTCAAACAAACCAAGAAGCAAATAGAATAGAAACCCCAGTGTGGGAAGAACAAGACAGCCCAGAGAATGAGGCACTTGCTGTCAAGACTCATTATATTAGTCTGATATCTAGGTCCTGCATGAGTGAAAAAGAGAAATTGGTCCTCCAAGTTTTTCTCTCATTTTTTAAAATTTATTTATGTTATGTATATGAGTACACTATTGCTCTGAGGACACTGGATCCCATTTGAGATGGTTGTGAGTCACCATGTGGTTACTGGGAATTGAACTCAGGACCTCTGGAAGAGCAGTCAGTGCTCTTAACCACTGAGCCATCTCTCCAGCCCTTTTCTCTCATATTCAAACACATCCTATGCACATTTCCCAACCACAACAAAGACAAAGTAAATAAATTACATTTTAAAACAAAATCTGTGAACAGGAGACAACTCAGTGCTTTACGCATTTGGTGCATAAGCCTGAGGATCTGAGAAAGAACCCCACAACTAATGTAAAAGCTGGATGCCCTAACACATCTATAAACCCAGTACTCCTATGCTAAGACACAATGCAAAGACAGAACAGTGAAATCTGTGAGGCAGGTAGCCTGATGTATACAGAAGTGAACAACAAAGAGATCCAACCACCTCAGAAAAGGTAAAACACAGGACTGACATCCAAGGCTGTCTTCTGAGCATTACACATGTGCCATGATACATTCACCCTTACCCACACAAACATGCCCACAACACATTCTCACAAATATAAAAAAAAACAAAAATCTGAGTGTGGTGGCTTATACCTATAATCCTAGCACTGAGCCTAGGGCAGGAAAATCACACAGGCTGCCAGGCTATATAGCAATATCCAAAAATATAAGATAGTTATTCATTTCATATTGCCTTATAAACATTTACCAAACTTACTGTTGATTTTTTTCATTTAGAGTGTTCATGCCTTGAAGATCAGAAAGAGGTGTTCTTGGGTTTTTTCGGGTTATACCTAACAAAAGAAAAAAAAAAAGTAGAAAATGTAAACAAATTAGTGCATTTTCAAAATACTAAAGGAAAATTTCTAAAGAATTAATAAACTAAGTTTTAAACATTTGATAACTGTCAGATACTAAGAAAAGTTCCATAACTATCATGAGAACTTGATTAAATGAAGCCAAATAGGAAATTCAACAGAAAATTCTTATTTATTTCATTTAAACATTAACATTAGGAAATATAAAAGTAAACAGGCTAAAAACTAAATATATATAAAATTCACCTACTCAAAACATGACTAACATACCCCCTTTGTATCACTTTTGAGCAACAAATACATTGCTAATATATAGCATATACTTTAGAGATCTATTGATCTTACAAATAAAGACTGAAAACCAAAGAGTGGTTTTTTTTCCTTATGGATATTTAAAATACTTAAAACAGAATATTTAAAAACAGAATTTTCTTGCAGGCTCAGTAAGTATAAGGTCATCAATTTCATAATATATAGACACACAAACGTTTAAGATCCATAGGAAAGGAAGAAATCATGCATCTTTACAGAAGACCTTTATGAAAAATGATACAATCATACAGAAAAAAAGTCCTAAAGAGAATGTACAAGTCTTTTTATAATTAATACATTTAGCAAAAATACAAGAAATTAAATTGATACGTAGAAATCAACTCTATTTCTATACAAATGTAGTAAATTATCAAAGACTACTAATTCCATTCATAAAATCAAAATAATGTAAACTTAACAGAGTAAATAAAGATATCTACATTGAAAATTGTAAAACATCACTAAAAGAAATCAAGGGTCAAATCATGCTCATGACTAGAAAATATATTTTCAAGAGACTAATGTTCCTTAAATTAATCTACAGGTATAAATCTTTGTATTATATTTTGCTTCTAAGTATACTGTTGGGTATCAGAATTATAAACCATTAAAGATGTTGTTTCCCAGGCTGTGGTATGGTGTTTGTTCACCTTTTTGTTTCTATATACATATTTTTCATTATTAATTATCTTATTTATTTATATTCTAGATGTTGCCCTCCCACCTGGTCCTCTTTCCTGGAATTCTTCATCCCATTCCCCCTCCTGTTTGCCTCTGAAAGGCAACCCCTCCCTGAGCATCCTCTTCCCTGGGGCCACAAGTCTCTACAGGATTAGGCACATCCTCTCCAACTGAGACCAGACAAGGCTACATATGTGCCAGGGCTCTTGGACCAGGCCTTATCAGTGCATGCATACTCTTTGGTTGTTGGCTTAGTCTCTGGGAGCTCCCAGGGGTCCAGGTTAGTTGATAGTGTTTGTTGCCATTCCCTTCACTTGAGCTCCTTCAGTTCTTCCCCTAACACTTCCACAGGGGTTATCATCCTGAGTAAGGTAACCCAGACCCAAAAGTACATGGTATATACTCACTGATAAATGGATATTAGCCCAAAGTACAGAATACCCATGATATAACCCACAAACTATAAGAAGTTTAACAAGAAGGATGAGGATGCTTCAATCACACTTAGAAAGGGGAACAAAATAATTATGGGAGGCAGAGGGAGGGAGGGACCTGGGTGAACAGGGGGGCTAGGGGGACAGGATCAGGTATGGGGGAGAAACAGGAGAGAAGCCCAGAGGTCCAGGAGAATGAATGGAAATATGCAGCCATTGGGGGCTTGAGACCTGGGATGTGAGAGGCTCCCAGGACACAATGGGGGGGGGTGACCTTAGCTTAAATGCCTAGCAGTGCTAAGAGGGAACCTGAAGATACCACCTCCAACACATTGACAGAGTCCCCAATGAAGGAATGGGGTCACCAACCCACCTTCAAAATTTCTGATCCAGAATTGTTAAGAAATGCAGGAACAAAAATGGAGCAGAGACTGAAGGAAAGGCTGTCCAGTGACCAGCCCAACTTGGGATCCATCCCACAGGCGGGCATCAAACCCTCACACTATTACTGATGCTGTGTTGTGCCTGCAGACAGGAGCCCAGCATGGCTGTCCTCTGAGAGGCTCTATCCGGCAGCTGACTGAGACAGATGCAGATACTTACAGCCAAACATTGTTCTCTTAACATTATTTGAAAAGCATTAAGTTTTCAATTTGAGGAACCTTAATATCACTTTTCTCTACTTTTAGTTGATGATTATATATCCTAAATCTTTGCCTGTTTTTTTCTTAAGTTTTCTTACAAATTTAATGGCTTTGATCCTTAAATCAGCATGACTCATTTCAAGGTTAACTCTTCATGGCAAGAGAGTTCTTTTTTAACAAATAAATACCAAGGTGTTCAATACTATAGTTTGTTGAGCTAAACCTTTATTCTACTAAACTATCTCAGCACCATATTATGTTTACATGAATCTATTTCTGTACTTCTTATTTGGTTCACAGATTTCTTTCCCTCCTCTCTTCCCTCCCTTCCATTTCTCTCCCTTTTTGCATGACCATGTATTGAATCCAGGGCTTTAGGTACACTATTCAAGAGCCTTACCACTGGACCATTTTCCACAGGAAGATGAGATTTTAAGTCTGCTCCCAGGCTCATCTATCCAGTTTCCAAAAGACTGAGAATTAGGAGTTGCTTATTAGGTCATTCTAAGTCACAGTCTCTAATTAGGTTGTACTCCAGCTGCCAAGAAAGACTGCAGTCCTCATGGGACTAGTATAAGGAAGATTCAATCTCAGGTCATTCAGACAAGTTGCTGAAGAAACCCAGTTCCTTATTACCTACTGGTTGAAGGCTCTGCTGGAACACTGAATGGAGCTGCTCACAACATAAACTGTGGCTTCTTTGGCAGAGATGTAAAAGCTACCAAATAAAGGCATACCAAAGATGGAAATGGTAGTCTTTTTTTAATAATATTAGAGTGACACACAGACCCACTCTTGTGATGGGAGAAGACTGGCTGTCTCAAGGGCATTTATAAACTTCATTTATTTACGGCTAAAAATAAATTTTGTGTACATAATAGGTACCCTACATGATTGTTGAGTTTATGTTTTAATTCTAAAACATTTCTTTTAGATTTTTACCATTTTAATACTCAGATAACTAATTACTCACTTTAATTCCTTTTCTATCTCTGTTGTTGTATCGAAGTGGGTATATGAAATATCTTTACCTTGATTCTAAGTATTTGGAGCAAGTCTGCTCTAAGATTTTTTATGCAAAGCTTTAGAAACTGGGAGCACTTAGTTGCCAAGTTTTAAAAGAATTATGGGAAATTTTTCTTTTTCTACTGAGATGATCACATACGTTTTCTTTTACACAATGTTAACAAAGTGAGTTAACTTGGTTGTTAACATGTTTTGGATCGCCACTGTCCCCCTAAGTCTACTGCATTACAAGTTTGTCTCTGTCATGGTAGTAGAATCTTTTAAAATAGTTGGGCTGGTCATATGTATCTGGATCATTAATAGTGCAAATACAAAGGTGGTTCTGGGACTCCAGCTTCTTCTTCCTTCTTTGCCTTGAAGTGTGTGTCATTATGCTACGCATTCATCTTATAGTATGGTACCTTATTTAAAGCAACAGTATAAACAAACATATTACAAAACGTTATTTGCTTTCCATATCAACGATTTTTAGCTCTCAACATGTGCTTCTTTTTTCTTTTTAAAGATCTAATATGTTGTTTTTCCTAGATTCTTAATGTAAAAACTTCAATCATTATTTTATTGCATTTTTAAAGCCCCCCCCCATCTCTCACTCTCTGAGGTTGCATATTTCCACTTATTCTACTGGCCCTTAGAGCTTCTCTCCTGCCCACTTCCCCACAAGGTCCCTCCTTCTCTCTGCCTCCAGTGATTCTGTTCTTCTCCCTTCCAAGTGGGATTAAAGCATACTCACTTGGACTCATTTGCTTGTTAACCTTATTGAGTTCTGTGGATTACATCCTAGATATTCGTTACTTTTTAGGCTAATATCCACTTATTAGTGAGTATATAATACCATGTGTGTCCTTTTGGGTCTGAGTTACCTCACTCAGGATGATTATCTCAGGATATTTTCTAGTTCCATCTATTTGCCTGCAAAACTCATGATGTCCTCGTTCTTAATAGCTGAGTAGTATTCCATTGTATAAGTGAACCACATTTTCTGTATCCATTCTTCCTTTGTGGGACATCTGGGTTTTTTCCACCTTCTGACTATCGCTGGAGAGGCTGCTATAAACATAGTGGAGTACATGCCCCTGTGGTATGGTAGGGCATCTTTTAGGTATATGTCAAAGAGTGGCATACTTGGATATTCAGGTAGATCTATTTCCAATTTTCTGAGGAACCTCCAGATTGATTTCCAGACTGGCTGTACCACATTTTTTCTTAATGAAAGAATTTAAGGACTAGAGAGATGGCTCAGTGGTTAAGATCACTTACTGCTCTTCAGGAGGACATGAGTTCAATTTCCAGCACCCACATCAGACAGTTCACAAATGCCCTACAACTCCAGATACAAGGAATGTGACACCCTCTTCTGGCTTCCAAAAGCACCTGTATATAACACACACATACACACACACACACACACACACACACACACACACACACACACACACTAAACATTTTCTTATACCAATAGAGTGAAAAAGAACTCACTGCATTTATTTTTAAGCACTTCCACTTAAAGTAATTTTTTATTAAGTAAAATATTATAAAGTTTCAACTAGAAAACTCTAATAAAAGTAGTAACCTAAATGCGTGGCAATTTATTAAATGCGCCATGCAGAGCTTGAGTAAATTTGGCCCACTATAAACAAATGACTTATCAGAGTAGGAGTGCATATAACCACACAGAAGACCGAAGAACCTATTTCATGCACACTAACAAAAAGCCAAGGAAGAAATGGAGACCAAGTGCATCTTTTATATCAATTTTAAATAATAAACAGATATGTATTCTGAATGTTATTCTTTATGCTGAAATTCTGATGTGGTGAGTTTTCTTATATCAGGCATAGAAAGTCTGAGTCAAGGGTTAAAGTCAACTTAAATGAATTCTCTAGAGATTCACAATTATAACACTGCTGATCTAAGAATCAAACATAAGCAAGTACAAAATTTAGCCAGATATGAGGAAGCTTTGGGAAGTGTTGAATATCATAATCACTTTGTTAATTTCATGAGTTTCTATATATGACTTACCAAATTGTTCTCTTATTTTATTTGAATTACATTTCACTAAAACTTTCAAAAAACAAGAGAAAAATTACTGCATATTCTTATGCAATTAATCAGATACTTCCAAGACGAAATTGGGAACCAATTCAGTGATGGTGGCCTAGATAACTAACAATGTGGTGCATAGCAAACAGGACAGTCAAAATCACTGACATTAAAGAACAGGTATATCAGCAATTTCAAGAGAAAGCAAAAGAGTCTGCATAAAGGACTGTGAAAGGCATGTTCCTATGCAATCTCCATGATACCCTCATGGATGCTCTTGATTTCCATTTCCAAATGGATGTGACAACACAGGGTTAAGAGGACTTGAAGCCTTACTGTACTTCTCTTCCTTGCACCTCTGCAGAATCTCTAAGCTTCTTTGGTGAACTGGGTGTTGGAGAAAGCTAAAACTGTCCATACTTTTCAAAATCGCACACGGTGTTGTATCATCATGTCCTTAAGAAGCAAAACAAAAAATTGAAAAAAAAAAAGACATTATATAAACCCAAACCAGTAAGAGAATCAAACACAATGATAACAACTATGTTAATGTATTTTGAAATATTAAATAATATGAATGATTCTCCCCAACTAGCAAGTAATAGAAAAAAACAAATATTCTTTTCAAATATGACAAATATCTATTTTATTAATCAATGCATTCTAAGCTAATGCTCTATTAAAATTTCTAGGTTAAAGTATAAGGAACATTTCCAACAAGTAGTATCATCTGGTTGTTCTTAGAAAATTATTCCTTTCTGAAATATCTTTAGCATAATAGTTGGCAATATTCATAGAATTTTGGAGAAATTAGACTCAAACAATTACAAAGAAATGTATCGTCTTTTACAAGTCTGGCAATCAGGCACAACTGTCTTGTCAGTGTCTACTGCGTGTGTGCTAAGAGTAAGCAGTAGCACACCACAAAGGGGAGCCCAAGCAGCACCCCACACTTATACATCTGAAAAACAGCTGGAGAACACATACCTCATCACTGGAAAAGGAGATAAAATTAATTACAAGCAGCAAAGAGAAGAGACAAGAGTAAAGACCAAAGCACTCCGATGAGTGCCAACCAAGTGAGTCATTTGGGCAGTAAGGCATGGGGGCATAACATTTAAATAAATACCATAAATATCAGCAAGAAACTGATTTAAGGTAGAAGGCACAGTTTCCATATTTCAGAAGAGATGAATTTTTGAGTGCCATTCTTAAGAATAGAGTTAGAGGAGGGACGACTATATTGGACAGTTTTGCTTCTAAAACTGACAACTGTATAATCTAGGGACAAATTAAGTGACACATAATGAACTGAAGCTCCATTAGTGGACTTTATCATACAACTAAGAATAGGTCTCAATGTCATAAATCACAAACACTTCTCAAGATATTAATTTTAAAGCTCAAAGAAAGACTAATTAAAAAGCTCTTACAAAGTATTTTTTCACCTCATTAAAATTTCCTAACCTAGATTTCTAAGTTTGGAAAATATTATCTACACTTATCACAGAACACACAATCTTATTAATCATCAGATAGTATATAAAAGTAGCAATCTTTTTAAAAAGAGGAAATATTCTTCAAGATTTTATCAAACTGATAAAAACTAAAACTTTATGTTAAAAAGACCATTTAGCAGAGAAAATATAATCTTATAATTCATCAGATAATACATAAAAATCTAAGACATAAAAAAATCCATTTTAAACATTGTAACTACCTGATAATTAAAAAGTAACTTTTTAAAATGGATTATTTAGCCAAGATGAGAACCAACAATTAGAAATATTTAAATTTTTATAAAAAGACAGGTTAATGTCATTTCATTGTTACAAGATACTTTAATAGAAAATACTCAATTTTCATTATTAGCAGTAATTTACCCCTGATGGCCAAGTATCAGATTAGCTTGCACATGGACAGTGAGGTCAAGTGGACAAATTTGGAGAGTAGAGAAAAAGAATACTCTGTGAACTACAATTATAATCCACTCAATCAACTGATAATACTATTTAGTTTTGCTACATTTTTTCTGGGTTTGCTTGTTTCTTACTCTGTACTCAGTTATGTTCAATCTAATCTAATCTATGATGTCCTGCTTATGTTATTTATCCTTTTATCCAAGCCTCCTTAGAAACAATAGAGCATTGGGTTAATTGCTTGATATTTTGATTTATAATGCAGGTGTTCTGAACTCTATAAACCTGTCTATAAGCACTTTTTGAACTATGCATTGTGACATACTATTTGGTTTTCTCCTAGTAGTGCATAAAACACCCATACGATGACTTATGTAACCAATAATCATTTTCAGGCAAAATTTCTATGGTTCTCTGGTCCAAAAACAGCATGGAAGGACATAAACTAACCAAGCAAGGATTAGTAGAGACTGTTTGTTCTTATCTCCAGCTCAAAGTATCTTCTACCTTTCCTTGTGATTTCTTTCTTGAACTCCTTGTTATGTGGCAGGATGTTATTTGCTTTCTATATATTAAGACATGTTTAGTTTTCTTTTCGTTCATCACTACCCTCTTTTATACCAAACACGTTTTTAAAAATTAGTTGGTATGAAAAATATAATTAACATAGTAATCTATATCTAGTCTAAGTTAAAAAACAGTTTCAATTGCTCAAAAAGTGGCCCTTATCACTTTCTTTACACTGTTACTATTAAACAAATAGTTTAAACAGTATGTTACTGTTTAAACAGTATGACCATCCCCATAGAATTAGAGTTATTACTTTAAGCACCTATCTCTCAAATTGGAGTGCTAAAAAATGTAAAAATTATGTTTATTTCATGCTTGTGTAGTTAACTATAATGTAAAAATTATGTTTATTCCATGCTTGTGTAGTTAACTATAATGTAAAAATTATGTTTATTCCATGCTTGTGTAGTTAACTATAATGTAAAAATTATGTTTATTCCATGCTTGTGTAGTTAATTATAATGCTGCTCTTTACTTCTTCCCTAATGCTTCTATTATCCCTTTTAAAAACTGTATTCATGTGCATGTATCTATTTTCTGTGTATACACACTTGAGTGCAACTCTATCCAGAAGAGGACATTTGATTTCCCCCTAGAGCTGGAGTTGCCAGTGGTTGTGAGCCACCTAACAAGGATGCTGGGAACTGAACTCAGGTCCTCTGGAAAAGCAGCAGATGCATTTACTTAACTGCTGAGTCACCTCTCCAAGCCATTACTATCATCTTAACCATTTCAACCACAAGAACTCCCTTTCATATTTCCTATGGGGATGTGGTAGTTTGAATAGGAATAGTCCCCATAGGTTCATATGTTTGAATGCTTGGACATTAGAGAATGGGACTACATGACAGGGTTTAGGAGGTGTGGCCTTGTAGTGGTACATGTGGCCTTGTTAGAGGACGAATGTCACTGGGGAGGTTGGGGGAAGGCTTTGTAGTTTCAAATGTTCAAGGTAGGCCCAGGGTTTCTCTGTTCCTGCCCTTCCCAGCACTATGTCTGCCTGTTTACTGCCATGATTTCAGCCATGACAACAATGAACTTAAACCTCTGAAGCCAACTCCGATTAAAGGGTTTCCTTTATAAGAGTTTGTTGTGGTCCTGGTGTCTCTTCACAGCACTGTAACATTGACTAAGTCAGTGAGAAAGTCTACTAATAATCAAGTCACTTGGGATTCCCTAGGATTACTTTTTGCTTTTGTTGTAGGGTTGTTTTGTTTTGTCTTTGAGACAAAGTCTCTCTAAAGAACCCTGGTTGTCCTGGAACTCATTATGTAGACTAAACTGGCATGGAAGTTGAATAGTCTGACTGACTCTACCTTCCAGGTGAAAAATCAGAACTGAAGTTTAAAAGCTGACTTTGAAGGTTTGTTTACTCCTATGATACACAAGTTAGTTTGGAGCCACAGAAGAACAAGGAAGTATGCATATACTCCTAGTGAAAGGCATGTCTCAACTACATATAAATTAGAAGATTCTAACTATACACATTCAAATGGCCACATGTGTCTATGAACTTGGCCTCATGAACAATAGGAAATGGAGTGTCTCATGGCTTAAAGAGGAAGTACCCAGAAAAAAAAATCATTTATAAAATTCAAACTAAAAACTCAATAAACCAAGTTATCAGGTTAAGAAGTAAACAGATCACTCTTTACTAGAAAAGAAAACATGCTCTTACTTACAAAATTAGCTAACAGATAAGGTGACTAGAGCAAGAGACTCTACCATACTACACTGCCTGACCCCAACATTTTTGTTTCCTAATTTGCTTTTTTACATTAAATTATGATTAAATTTGTAGAAAAAAACATACAGATGGACAAAATGAAGAAAACATTAAAATCAAATTCTGAATCATTATTTGATTATTAGCTTGCATTTTTGTTCATAACTACTACATGCCTTATACTCACTGTGATGATTTTAATGTGAGTAGCCCCTGTACGTTCATATATTTGAATATTTGGTCTACAGTTGGTAAGATTGTTTGAGAAGAATTAGTAAGTCTGACCTTCTTGCAAGAGGTGTCACTGGGCCTGGGCTTTTGAGGTTTGAACCTTTCAGATCAGATATGAGCATTCAGATATTGCTCCAAGCACCATGCTTGCCTATACCATAATGGGCATGGAGTAACCCTCCAAAACTGTAAACAAGCCCCCAACTAAATGCTCCCCTTTTTAATCAGCCTTGCTCATGGTTGTTTCATCACATAATAGTAACCCTAACTAAGATACTCATTATTTATATCAATATCTATTAATGAAAATAGAGCAACATATGCCTATATACATACAGAAACATACATTTAATCACTTAAAGGAGTGTGTGATTTATCATCCATGAAGCATGATTACAGAGTGTGACAAGAAAACAGAACAAAATAAAAAGTATTATCATGGAAGAATACTAGCAAGGATGGCTTACCACTTTTTCTTTGAATATGTCTTTTCCCAGCTTCCCTGAAAGCAACTACAGCTCTAAAAAATGCTCGGAGAACTGCCCATCGGAAAACAGCTACAGGATCAATGCCAGTCATCCCAGAAACAAAAGCATTCCTGCTACTTCTCAGAAGAGCCACAATGTCTGGACGCATATGATCTGTATTTTTTTCCCGAAAATCCTATGAAAAAAGTACAAATGTTATTTCTGAAAAAGACTATTAAAATCAAGAAGATAGTAGGTTTGAATAGTGGGGGTGAATAGAGATTATAGAGCTTGGTTTTATTTTCTTCTTCAATGATAAAAGAATTAGCAATGGAAAAGAACTGAATACTAGCCAGTTAGTATATTATAAATATCTGACCCTGCACAAAGAAAGAGTGGTACAGAAGAATGAAGTACCTTTGTTACTTTTGAAACATATAATTTATAGTTTTCTATTATCAGCTACTGTCTAATATACTTTGTTTATATTGTTATGTATTAAAATGGAACTAACACATTAGACTTTGTTGATCTTGTTTCAATTTTGGCAGGACTTCTTTTGTTCTGAGACAGGGCACCACTATGTAGTCCTGGCTAGTCCTAGAACCCATTATGTAGATTATGTTGGCCTTAAATGTACACAGATCCACTACCTCTGCCCTGGGAAATGCTGGGATTAAAGGAACCCACCACCATTCCCAGAGGCTCTTTTGGTTTCTTTATGGTTCTTGTTCTTGTGTTGACTTCTGATTTTTATTATGCCCTTCCCACTCAGTTGGGTTCCATATGCACGTTTACAAGTTTCTTGAGATAGAACCTGATATACTTTTTATCCTAATTTCTTGTCAAGCATTTGTCTTAAAGGATTTAACTAGATTCTACAAACTTTAAAATACTGAAGTCCTAACTATTTCAGTTGAAAATATATATGTTAGAATTAGTTTTAGTTGTGGTTTTTTTTTTTTTTTTTTTTTTTTTTCTGGATTGATTCATCAACTAATTGGAAGAGTTTTGCTTAACGTTTAAATAAATAGTAACTGCCTAAGTTACCCTATGGCACGTAATTGGGATAACTGTTTTAAAAGTGCTACCCAAGTTTTGGGTTTGATGTCTTGTGTGTGAGCCCTGTAACACAACAGTAGATTTGTCTACAGCCACTTTTATTCAGTTCTAGCTTTTGCAGTGCTAGCAATTACACTCAGAGCATCACACACAGTAGATAAGCACTCTCACCACACCTACAATCTCAACACTACAGCTACTTTTGGTCTCTTTCTGCTTGTTAAAGTCTGAATCAAAGTTACTGTGTATAAATAACTTTTGATTAACATTTTATCAACTGGATCACACTTTTCTCATTGTGAATATCCCTTTTTATCTCCAGTAATTTCTCTAGAATTGTCTAGTTTCTTTAGTGAGTATATAATTTCACCTTTTAATCACCTTTTAGTTTCAATCTGCTCAGTAACATACAGAAACATCAGAGAAACAGGTGTGTATACTATATTATAAATGGCTCTGTACAAACTGAGCATTTGCATACTTGGTTCCCACTTGGTGATGCTGTTTGGGTGGGCTCAAGAGGTGAGGTCTTGCTGAAGTATGCCAATGTAGTCAGGCTGTGAGTTTAAAGACTCACACCATTACTTGTTCCAACTTGCTGCTTTGTGCTTGAGTTCAAGATGTGAGCAATTCAGCTTCTCCTTCAGCCACCATACTTGCAGCCATACCCTACCATGATGGACTCTTACCTTCTGAATGGTAAGCCCAAATAAAGTTTTTCTTCCATAAACTGCCTTGAACATAGTGTTTTACTACCACACTAGAAAAGAAACTACATCATCTAACAACAGGCTCAAAATTTCTCAAAATTTTGTTTTACTTTATAAATTATATCTAAAATCTGCTTCTCACCTATGTATTCCATCTCAGATATGGCACCTCAAATAGATTCAATTACTTCCCACCATAAAATATTCATTTATAACATCTATAAAGTATATGAAGATCTCCACACTATACCTTATCTTCCCCATTTCTACTGCTATTCTTATGATTCAATTTAATATTTCACCTCAATTTAAAAGGGGGGGGTAAAGAGAGAGAATTAGTAAATTCTAAGAATCTAGTCTTGCCCTCTCTGCTGGCCTTAAAAACACAAATCTGTTTTAATAGTTTCACAGTTCCTATAATAACTTCAACAAAAGACTACACTCCAGTAGTGAAGTTAGTAGTAAACACCTGTAACTGAAGCACTCAGAAGGCTGACACAGGACTGTTACTGCTCCAACAGGATGGATTGTACAGGGACTCCCGAATTCCACTAAAAACCTTAGGTGCTTTCACCTAAGGTCCTTTAATGTGGCCTAGAAGCCCTTCAAGATTTAACCTAATGTCTGCTCTTAGAATTCACTAAAATATCTCACTCATCCTTAATAGTCTCATCTCACTGACCTTTTATACACTATGTCAGCATACTTAACTCCTTTCTTACTTTATAGCCTATAATTCATTATCTCAACTCACCAGTGTAACATTTACTTTAGTTCCTCTCTTAAAATAAAAGGATTTTAAAGAAGTCCTTGTAAATCTACAAATTAAAAGGTAATTACTTCCTTACTTTAACTCATGGAAAAATTTATAGTACATAGCTAGAAATAAATATATGATACGCATATGATATATATATATACATACATACACACACAATCTGTCTAGTGTATCACTATATAATCACAAAAACTGAACAGGGAAATGACATATGGTATTTAATAACTCTTTAAAAAAATGAATCGGTAAATGGTTAAATAATTAATTAGTATTTCTACCACAACTAGACATAGTGACACACCTCTGTAATCCTAGCCACTTAGGATGAGAGGCAGGAGAATTAGGAGTTCAAGAAAATCCTCTGCTACACAGAAAATCTGAGACTCTCTAAGCTACATAAAACTGTCTCAAAAACAGAAAACAAAACAAAAATCAATTAAGCCATTGACTTTTTATATCATTTCATTACTGCATTAAAAGAAAACTAAGTATCATAAGTGGCAAGTTTAAGCTTCCAAAGATTTAAGACTTACATCTGTATTGTAAATAAATAAAATATCCAATAATAAAAAAAAAGATTTAGGAGTTAACCATCTCAGCAGTTACATAAAATACATGCAAGAGTTAATATTAATATACCTAGTAAGAATGAAAGCTCACAACTACCTAATGGTGCTCAGAACAGAAGCTTCTAAAAGACTGTTTTGAGTATCATTGAAGGAAAACAAGTGAATTATGAGGATGAACAGTGATGTGACACACAGATACTATCTGTTCTAGATTTTAAAAGTTCACTAAAATGGCCTAATAGATTTATCTACAGAAGGAAACCAGCAGAAACATTATCTAAATGGTAATATACTGAAAAATAAATCTCAATTCTAGTTCTATCCTTACAAAATGTCTCCAAAGGCTACAGATCCAGAGCCTCCAAAAACTACAAAAAAAAGTAGCATGCCAGAAATAGTAATGATACACCTGGGATAAGAGTTAGGGGTGTAGTTATGATCAGGAAACAATGTTTACATTCATAGAACTGTCAAAGAATAAAAAATGTTCTGTATTTTAAAATACATATCTCTGCTCTAAAGCCATATATTCAGTAAGAAATTTACTGACCTTTACTCCGTATTTTACTTTTCCAGCATAATGTTTTATGATAAAAGCAGGCTCCATTACAGCTGGAAATTCAATGTAAGAATTCTCTTCATGTTGATGTTTAAACTTGTCAAGTAATGTTTGATTTGTAGCCTGTGGAAAGCTGAATTGAAAGAGGTAACAAAGTATGAGCAAGATGTAGTCTTTTATAAAGCATAAAATTAAAGTACATTATACTATACAGTTAATGGAGAGTTTTTACCTACAGTATCTAATCATATGTATGATAGAAATCAAGAAAAAAAATGGCTTCAGATCATCCCAGTTTATATTACCAGTTCTGTCAGTGTCCTGAAATAAGCTAGGTAATCTATCATAACTTGGTTTTCTAGTCCATAAAATAAGTACAATGCTAAGTATAACAGTGCTAATTGCATCAAACATTACCTGCCACTTTACAGAGATTAAACCGATGTTAACAGGCTTTTGTATTCTCATTCATATTCATTCATATTCTCTCTCTCTCTCCCTCTCCCTCTCTCCCTCTTTCTCTCTCTCTCTCTCTCTCTCTCTCTGGGTTAGTCAAAAAAGGGTTTCTTTCTCTATATACCCCTGGCTGTTCTCAAACTCACTCTGTAGACCAAGCTGGCCTCTAACTCAAGAGATCTGCCAGCCTCTGCCTCTTGTGTACTGGGATTAAAGGCAGGCACAAGTGCCACCCAGCCTTTATCTAGCAACTCATTGCCTTTGCATTCAAATATTATCCCGTCCTAAAAACATCTAGGCTCACTCCAAAACTCTAACGCCATTCTAGACAAGATTATAAATTCTGACTGTCTGAAGAAGCCATGGCTCTACACTAGGATCAGCAATTCTAATCCTGCTTGTTTCGATTCACAAAGCCTATTTATCACAATAAAATTCCCTTCACACAGTGCTTTGTGTGGTGATTCTACTTAGAAAAACATGGATAATGAAGGTGGAAATAGTGAGCAATTCCAAACCCCCGCCTAGGAAAACCAGCATCTGCAAACTACAACTCATGCAGAATGCTCTGCTCTTCTAGTAAGATACTCATCTTACTGTCTGTGGGTAACAATTTATTTACTTCCCAACCTTCAGGATACTTTAAAAGTATGATAGTTTTTTCTTTCTTTGAAATAGAGGAGAAAAAAATTCTAAAGAAAAGCAGGATAGACATAAGTAAAAAGGCTCTCCCAAGGTTCTTCAACAAACACTGACAACGGGGCTGGAGACGGCTCAGCAATTAAGACCCGCTCCTCAAGAGGTGAGGTCCTGAGTTCAATTCCTAGAAACTGCATGGTGGCTCACAACCATCTATAATGTGACCTAATGCCCTCTTGTCACATGCAGGTGTACACAGAGTAGAGAACTCATATACATAAAATAAATAAATAAATAAATCTTTTTTTAAAAAAACACACACAAATATATGTTGTTTTTGTTTTCGGGGTAGGGAGAACCATTAAAAGAAAATGTATCTGAAATTATTATTCCTTTTAAAGCAAGTATATTTCTTGTATAAAACTTAATTCAAGGGCTAAGATATAAGATAGTTCAGTGGGAAAGGCATCTGCTTCCAAGCCTGAAAACTTCACATTTGATTCCGAGGACCCATGTGGTGAAAGAAACTCTTTCTTCATGTTGTCCTTTGGCATCCATATAAACACAACAGCACACACACACACTTCACCCTCAAATAAAATGTAAATAAATAAATAAAACTCAACTTAAAGGCTGTGTGAGTTATTGCATCCCTGTAATGCCAGCATTCAGGAGGCAGCAGGGGCAAGAAGATCTCAACTTCAAGAGCAGACCAGGCTACATAACAAGACTCTAAGGGGTAGAAAAGAGGGAGAGATGGGAAAAAGTCTTTTTTAAAAAAATGTGCATCAGGATGTGACCAGTGTTAAGTTTCCCATTATCCAGTGGATGGATTTACATCCACACATATTTGAGCAGAATTACTTAGACTTAGTGGATATTCAAAACAAAACAATAGCTAAGTACACTCCTAAGTACAGCACCTAGGAGGCAGAGGCAGTGGATCTTCCATGCCAGCAAAAAAAAAAGTGGGGGAAGAGGACAGAACATGAAATTTGGACTGTTGGAGGTAATATGGAAGTAGTTAAAGGGGAAAGAAAGGGTAGATGTAATCATATTTCATTGCATACATGTATGAAATTCTCAAGAATAAAAAAATGTATATCAAAAGATTTAACATCAAATTTTCTAAAAGAAATCTGGAAAAAAATTGTTCAAGAGTAAAGCACAATTGATTATACAAAACTGTATTATTTTTTCCAGACACATACAGAAAACCTTAATTTGAAACATTATCAGAATGTTTACCCTTCCTTAGATATAAGCTGGTTGGTGGTACATGCTTGTAAAGCTAACATGGAGGAGCCTAAGAATAAGGACTACTGTGAGTCTGAGGCTACCCTGGGGCTGCAGCAGCCAGAGTTACACAGTGAGGCTCTGTCACAAATAAAGGTGAAGCACTCGAAAAGCACAATAGTCAAATATGAAACTGAAAAGCACTATACTCACTTGCTTTCTTCATCCAAAAGATGGAGAAGTCCTGTTGGTTTTTTGCTAATAAGATTTATACAACAAGTATTATCAATATAATCTATGTTGTGCCAACTTATACCTTCAGTTCTATATTCCTCCTGAAAAAAACAAAATATCAACTTATTTATCTTTCAGAAAATAATAGTATATGACAAAGTTTTAAGTAAGCTGTGGCTACATGTGGTTTTATCTTAATTATCTAACCTATTGTACTGATCAACGTGTCTATTTCTATACAAGTACTATCTTTTTTGTTATTATGACTCTGTACTATAACTTGAAATCAGGTATAGCAGTATCTCCTGCATCATTCTTTATGGTGAGGATCATTATGGCTACTTGGGGTCTTTTGCGCTTCTCTGTGAATTTTAGGACTGTTTATTTCTGCTAAGAGTGAATGATGATGACTGCACTGAATTTACATCCCACTTCTGACAGTATGGCTATCTTTACAATAGTAATCCTTCTAATTCATGACCATGAAAAATTATCCTATTTGTGTCTGCAGATAAAATTAGGGCATTTTTGCCCAGTGGCTAGCTTGTCACAATTGAAGCACTCAATATGGAGGTTATTGATGCCCATCGTCTTTTCTGAAGTGGAATTATTGTCAGGAGCAAACATGTCTCAGAGTCAAAAGATCTGTTAATAATGAACTTATATTAAATACCATACTTTGTGGATCTCTGTGACTTTTGAAGACCATCTCTCTACATACAAATCAATATACAAAGATTTATGCCAATGAAAACCTTAAGCCTCTATTGATATACAAAATTCCGTACCAATATAAGAAAATATAGCTTTAATTTTGCATTAAAATATGAAGGTCTCTACCAATGTAAGATTATGGCATATTGATTTAATAATCCACCCCTATCCATCTATTTTATTATAATATTTTTACCACACCCAAGTAGACACAGCATGAGTCCAGGCTAAAACTCTGGCCTTATTCCTACAAAGTCTTAAAAACAGCAGGAGGCAAATCCAAAATTTCTTTCTACTGAGAAGTTCCTGCTACACTTTTAACCATACCAGATAGTCACAGAATGATACTGAATGGGTGTTTCCTTTAACCTCACTGAGTGGGGGTTGGAGAGAATTTGTCATATATGTGGAACTAGCTTCTCATGGGTCCTGTTGACATCAAGATGGTCACATAGGGACTGAGCCTGTCACATCTGTAGAGATAGACTGAGTGCCCTGGTATCCACACAACTTTTGCTCCAGGTGAAAACAGTAAGGTAAAAGCATGCTGGAGAAATGGTACCCAGGAGTTCCTAGTAGCAGCAGGGACAGTAGCAATACTTTTAGCAACATTCTGCAAGTCGACTGGGCATCTACAGAAGGTTCAAAAATAGTAATAACCTAGACGACCTCTCTATCACCTCATATCATGGTATGGAGGACCATGAACAAAACTAAGAAGGTGTAGAATATCCACTAAGCCAACTTAGTTTCCCTGTTTCACCTTTGCTAGGCATCTGTGAGAAGAGGTTCTGAGGAGTGTCACTCTTAAACCAAAGTACATACTAAGCTCATAGCAGATACCAAAAACATCCTCATTAAACTCTGTAGTCACGGGTCCATCTACTGTCTTTAAATGTCTGCTAATGTTGGCTTTCTAAACTTGTATCATTAAGGAATCTTCAAAGAGACACCTTGTATTTCTCTTAAAATTTTTATTTAATATACATAGCTGTTATGTCTGAATATCACATTTGTCTGTGCATCATATGTATGCCTAGTGCCTGTGTAGGTCAGAAGAGAACAGAGAGTGGATGCTGACTCCCCAGAAGCTAAAGTACAGACAGCTCTGAGCTGCCTTGTGGGTGCTAGGAATTGCACCTGGTCCTCTGGAAGAACAGCCAGTGTTCTTTTCACTGTACCCTCTCTCTGACCCCAAAAGTGTGTAGTCTTAATTTCCCCTAGATTAGAAAAAATTTTAAAACTTTTTAAAAGAAAGTTTAGAATAAATACATTGCTCTAATATAAAAATTTTTTTTGATGTGGTTGGAATAAGCTTAGTGGTTAAGTGTACTTGCTGCTCTTGCAGAGAGATGTGAGCTGGGTAGTTGGGAACTACCTGTAGTAACTAAAGTTCCAGGATATGACTCCCTCTTCTGGCCTCCTCAAACACCAGCATACATGTGGTACACATAAAAACAAGCGAGCATGCAAACATATGCATGTAATACAAAGAAATTAAAAACTTTACACTTCAGCTGAGCAGTGGTGGCGCACATCTTTAATCCCAGCACTTGGGAGGCAGAGGCAGGCAGATTTCTGAGTTTGAGGCCAGCCTGGTCTACAGAGTGAGTTCCAGGACAGCCAGGGCTACACAGAGAAACCCTGTCTCAAAAAACAAACAAACAAACAAACAAACAAACAACAAAAAAAAAAAACACAAAAAACTTTAAACTTACTAAAAAAATTTTTTTCTTAAAACTATATTTACTTTATTTTTATTATTTATGTTTATTTATTTGTTTATTGTTTTTGCAGGACAGGGTTTCTCTATGTAGCCCTGGCTGTCCCGCTCTCCTGCAACTTGATCTGAACTCAAGGCTGGCTTGTTTAGTGGTTAATCATAATTGATGCTCCTCCTCAGGGATCTGCCTCCCTCTGCCTCCCAAGTGCTGGGATAAGAAGCATTTGCCACCACTGCCCAGCGGAACCATTCATGAAGATTCTGTCTATTAAGGCCCTCATCTTGACAGTCCCCTCCACCCCACCCTTGTTACTATGTACTGTGATGCTTATCCTACTAACTTCCATGTTTTTCTGTTTTGATTTTTTTAAACTAAATAGAGATAATTGTGGCAATAAAGTGGTCTTTTCCTGTAAAAAAGACTGAATCAGAAGATGGCTAAAAATACTCAAGTCCTACTGTTCTGACCTACTCTGGGGTGGAAACATCTTAAATAGCCTCAGTTTCTAGGATGTTATAGCTCTCTCTCACTTGTTTTATTCCTAATAGGTACCATACCCTCTGGGTGCACTAAGCCTGAAGTTAACAGTGACCATGGGTTTCCACTTTGCAGAAAATTCTACTTTGCTCTTTGAACCCTTATCACTGGCTTGGCAACCTTTTACCCAAACAGGGAAGCGTTTTTAGAAAGAAAGCAACCTTCAAATACTGGGCTCCCCTATACAGGTTAGTTCTGTACATGCCTAGGTTTTCACTTATCAGAAGGTAAACCAAGCCTTAAAGTTCAATCTTTTTAGTTTTTTGTTTGGGTTTTCATTAGGATGTGGAGTGAAGTGCGGTGAGGATGAATATCCTCAAAGACAAGGTTAGTCTGACACCACCAACATGCCATAAAAAAAACTGCTAGGTACAAACTCCTCAGTAAGATTCCTAGGCTCCAAACTTTGTTTTCAGTGCTTACCACAATGCCTGACATATGTAATTGTCATTCAATTTAGTAATAAATCAATGATGGTAAGGATAATTCAGAGCATGTAAAGGAAAGAAATGGGCAACATTAAAAATGCAAACGTATTTTCAAGTACCAGACACTTTTCAGTTTGTCGTTTATTCCACATGATTGTGAACCAATCACTGAGACTATTTCAACTAGCCTAAGTTGGACCCAGAGAAAGAATCTCCACATTGTCCTCTGACTTTCATACATTCATCCCAGTATGCACACACTACAAACACAAACACACACACACACATAAATTAATAAATATTATTTCTAAAACTTCAATTATATTGAATACTTTAAGTATTCATCAAAGTAGCCAACCCTAAAACCTCTCACATAACAACCCTTTAGAAAAAGACAAAACAAACAGCAATAAAACCAGTCAGAAAGATGGTTCAGTAAAGGGTACTTGCCACACTCTTCATGATCTGAGATCAATCCCTACAACACACATAAAGGTAGAAGAGGAGAACTGAATCCATGAATCCACAAGGTTTTCCTCTGACCTCCACCTGTGTGCCACAGGACATGCCTGTACTCATACATGTGTGCACACACACACACAGACACACAAATAAATTTTAATTTTTAAGTTAGCATACAGAGCAATAAACTTTATTATAGCATTTATATACATATCATTATACTTTGTAGAAGCTACCTGGTAGAAATTTCTTTTAAATTATTCAGTAGGCCAACTAATTATGTTGGATTTTGCATTCACTTTCCATTGGTTAACATTTCTTTTAAGTTGATTGTGATAAATCTTATTATAGTTGCCTCAGTCATTTCTATATAAACTGAAATTATGGGTTATAAACTGGGTCTAAAACTGATTTCAAACAAAATCTGGAGAAAAACCCCGTATCTTTTGGGTCCTTTTCTCCCTAATGATTGTAATAAAAACTAATTAGTCATCAATCTTAAGATTCTCACAAAAAAATGCCTTTGTGGTTTTCATGATTTATTTTTACTTTTTAGATTTATTTTAGGTGTATGAATGTTTTGCCAGCATGTATTTATGTGTACCACATGTATGCCTGGTGCCCAGAGAAGTTAGAAAAGGGTGTTAGATCCCTTGGAACTGAAATTACAGATGATCATGAGGCAGCATGTGGGTGCTAAGAACTGAACCCAGGTCATCAGCAAGAGAAACAAGTGCTCTAAATTGCTGAACTAGATCTCCAGCCCCAGAAAACACCTTTGTGTCCACACTCTGCTTCTCAAGACTCTTTGATCTCATATAAAAAGTGGAGACCAAAGCAGTTAAATAAATATTAAAGATAGTAAGTGACCACACTCAATAGCAACAAAAATACAATACCATTAAAAAGGATGCATGATTCATCCAAAGATACATGTCAACAAACACAAATTAACAGATGCATCTGGCAACTATTAAAAAAAAGAAATTCTGTATAACATAGCTGAAAAACTCTGCTCTGATTTGTCATTTCCTTATAGTGACCACCACACCGTCTGAAAAAAAACGCAGGCTAGAAAACAGTTATGAAATTGATTCAAAAGTGTAAGCAGGAGGGTAACTATATATTTAGATAACTTACTTGCTCCAACTTAAAGATATGCTGATTAAAGTAGTGCTGTAAGCGTTCATTAGCAAAGTTAATACAGAACTGTTCAAAACTATTGTTTTCATAATCTTCAAACCCAAAAATATCAAGAACACCAATGGACAAAGTCTGTAAAACAAGAGAAATTTAATCAAAAACAAGTTTCAAATTTACTTACAAGTAATAAAATACTCCTTCCTGCAACAGTTCTGGTTCTGTCCAGTATTCAAATAAAATATACAGCAATCTGTTAATCACTGACGTAAATCACCAGATAAAACCACTGTAAGAGGAAAATATACTTCATTCCAATTTTGGAAGCATATTTAGGGGCTAGAGAGATGGCTCAGTGATTAAGAGAACATACTGCTTTTGCAAAGGACCCACATTCGTTTCCCTGCACCTACATCAGATGACTAAAAAAATCATAGTGACTACAGCTTCAGGGAATCTGATGCCTCTGGCCTTTGTGGGCACTGAGTACACACACACACGCACACACACACACAAGCACACACAAGTACAGGCGCATGCAAGCACATGTAACTAAAAAAATGTAAGTTTAGAAATATTAACTATAGTCAGGCCTACATAGTGAGCTCCAGGACATCCAAGGCTATGTAGAGAGACCCTGTTTCAAAAATTAACAAAAAACAAACAAACAAACAAACAAAAAACCCAAACAAAAGTTCCAATTTAAAAATAAATCAATTCGGGCTGGAGAGATGGCTCAGGGGTTAAGAGCGCTGACTGCTCTTCCAGAGGTCCTGAGTTGAAATCCCAGCAACCACATGGTGGCTCACAACCATCTGTAATGGGATCTGATGCCCCCTTCTGGTGTGTCTAAAGACAGCTACAGTGTACTTATATATAATAAATAAATAATTGTTAATAAATAAATAAATTCTAAAAATATTAATACTAAATAGTTTGCAAACTTGGGCTAGAAGAATCCTTCTTACATAAGTAAATGAATAAGTAAAAGATGATAAAAGAATGACAGAATAGATGATAAAAACTTAAAGCATGAATAAATATTTTAAAAGTAACTATGAGAGAAAACAGTATACATCAAACTAAATCTCCAAAATGTTCACAATAGCTCCTAAAAAAGAAAACGTAGAAAAATAAAATACAACCTAGATATAAATATATAATAAAAAGAAGAAACAAGATTAAGGAAAATATGACAAGTGTTTGGCTTTCACTCCCAAAAAGAAGGGCAACAAAGGTGACAGAAGGACAGTTTCTTTCATTAGATCATCTAAGGTACAAATCACACTAAGTATTAAAATTACACACACACACACACACACACACACACACACCTCAGACAGGATTTCTCTGTGTAGCCCTCACTATCTTAGAACTTTGTCAGTTGACCTGCTGGCTGGCCTCAAACCCAGAGATCCATCTGCCACTGTCTCCCAAGTACAAAGATTAAAGGTATGAGCCACCATTCCCAGCTAGTATTACACAATTATTAAAAATATATAATGATATAGTCCAAGAAATCTTATGTTAAAATGTATTTTTACATAAATCTATTTGAAAAGATTTTTATATAGAAAGCAAACACTGAAACAATACAAAATCTGATTCTGCTTCTATTTCTACTTTTAATATCCAATTCTGTATATAATGTTCATAGCATGTAAATACATAGAGAACTGGTGTAGACAGACATACAAAATGGTTAACCTGAATAGAGAAATAAGTAAGTTGACACAACTCTACATAATTCTATCCCTTAAAAGTTCAAGTACTCACCAGTTTATTAAGCACTCTTCAGGTAAAATATAATAAAACACATCTTTACCTTGGTATCTTGTTCCAAATCTTTACTATTCAGGAGTGCATGATTAATACGAAACACTATCCAGTCAAACAGAGCACTATATAAAGACTTAGCCATGGAGTTTCTCACCGTCACAGCCTATAAAACACAAGAGAATTATGAGTGCAAAGTGGAATGGTAATAATTTCACTAAAATACAATAACGGAGGCTAAAGAGATAGCTCAGAGGTTGAGAGCTGGTTAAGACCTCTTCCAGAGGTCCTGAGTTCAATTCCCAGCAATCACATGGTAGCTCACAACCATCTATAATGAGATCCAATGCCCTCTTCTGCCTTGTAGTCATGACAGTAGTACAATATTCATATATATATATGAAATATATATATATATGAGTATTCATATATATAAATAAATCTTAAAATTTAAAATAAAGGAACCCACATATACCAAATTAGTCTATATTTATAACCCTGTAATGCTACCTTATGCTATACTTTCTAGTCAGTCCCTATGTAATGCAGTCTGGCCTACCATTTCCATTTCTATCCTATCTCCCATTATTTAAGTTGTTACTCAGTCCTACTGATCATATCAAATGGCATTTGTTGTTTCCTTTATTAGTATAGCTTCTGAACTCACCTTACCTTCAGTGACTAAAATGGACCTCAAATATACTATTTGCTACTGACATGCTGTGTATGTTTCCTTCCTTGTGTCAGTTAATACTGACTACTAACTTGACTGGACTTAAGATGACTAAGAGGTTAGAAATTTACACCTCTGTGTGTGTCTACAAGGGCATTTACAGAGATCATATTATAGGAACTCTAATGGAATCAATAATTAATTCCACTGCTGGATTTGTGAGAAGTGCAAGAACTATAAAAGGTGACTGAATGGAGGAAGTCACCCCAAGACTGGAGTGTGTCTTGGGGATTATAGCTTGCCCTAGTCTTTTCTTGTGGTGTGCACTGCTTCTTAGCTGCCACAGATAGCTTTGTTCCCACCATGGGTTTGGGGTTATTTTTTTGTTTTTGTTTTTTGTTTTCAGAAAAAAAAAAGAGAAAGAAACAAAAAGGATGTAAAATAAACTTTAAAAGACTGGCCAGCAATTAAAAAAAAAAAGGAAAGAAGGCAAAATATGATGAGCAGCAAATGACTGAAGAAAAAATAATAAAGAAGAAATAATCACTGAGATGAAATATTGCTCTCATTTATAATTCTATCCATCATTTGTTTGCCCTACAATATTAAAATGAAATAGAATAATTAAGAAGGGCTGAGGATTTAGTTCTGTAGTAGAATACTTATCTAATATATACCAGATCCAGAGTTCAATGGAATGGAAAGATAAACAAAAATTAAAATCCTTGAAGAGGGGCTGGAAAGACTGCTCAGCAGTTAAGAGCACTGACTCCTCTTCTAGAGGACCTGGGTTCAGTTCCCAGCACCTACGAGGCAGCTCACACATGTTTCTAACTATGTCCTCCATAGACACTGCACACATATGTTACTAAGATATAAATGCAGACAAAACACTCATACACATAAATTAATAAATCTTTTTTATCAAAGAACCTTGAGGGAAAAATGAAAGCTTACTACTTAAAACCACGCCAAGTCTCTGGTACAGGAAGGTACTCTGCACATTACCAAAGGAGAACCATAAACGCCAAACTAGCCACAAACCCTTTGATCTACACTGCTATCCTGCCTGCGATACGGTAGGGCAATGGTGGCACAAAGCTTGTGGGAATAATCAACGAATACTGATTTGACGTAAGACCTACTCCACAAGATGGAACCCACACCTAACCCTGAATGAGTGGCCAAGAACCAGAGGCTAGAATGTCCAGGAACCTAGGGTAAAAACAAATATACTACTCTTAAAAAAATAAAACACTGATAAAATGACTCCTAATGATATTCTGCTACACTCATAGATCAGTGCCTTATTCAGCCATCATCATCTGCTTCCTTCTGCAGCAGATAAAAATAAATACAGAAACCCACAGCCAGACACAGTGTGAGAGACCTTGGAATCTCAGCCCTAAACTGGAAATCTTCATCAAACCCCTCCCTTTGGAAGAGGAGGCAGAAATACTGTAAGAGCCCATGGGAAAGAAGAAAGCAAGGTCTTCCAAATCAGGATGAGCTAAGCTGACATGAACTCGAGACACTGAAGCAGCACACGCAGGGCCCTGCACCAGGTCTCTATGGCTTCAGTTTTGTGTTTTTACTGGATTCTTGAGTATGCAAATGAGTGAGGCCTCTGATTTTTATACCTCTTCTTAGGCTCTTTTCCTTCTGCTGTCCCAAGTTTGATGTGACAAGTTTTGTTTTGTCTTATTACATTTTAATATATAAGCAAACATAAAACCACACTGAAATTTTAAGGTTCCAAATGTATGGAAAATTCATAGTTTTTCCTAGAAAATATTTCAATTAATACATTTTACCTTATGTCATCTTCACTTCAAAAGAGGAAAGGAAAAAAAACCCTATAAACCCTTTATTCTAGAATAGTCAAAATACTTTTAAGCACAAGAAAATCATACCTCTGCCAGTTTATATGGTAAAATAAGTTTTTCTCCCACTGTCACTGTCTTCCTTGTAACTAATGCTTCAAATAGCATCTCTTCTTTAACCTAGAAAGCAGAATGGCATATTCAATATGTAAGATTTATGAGAGTGAATGAACATACTTTAATGAAAGTCAGAAATATGCAATGAATATAAAGAAATGCAAAGAAAATACATAGGCAATCTTAATAATGACTAAAGTGAAATTTAAGCATACCACTAACCATAATTCCTCCACCTAAAATAGAATAAAGTTAACAAACAGATTATTTTCAATGTATGCTTCCAAGTGAGTGTTTAACTCTAGAGAGTTTTTCTAGCATGTAAAAGGTCATGAGTTCTCACCAGCATTACAGACAGACATCATAGACACAGACACAGACAGACACAGACACAGACACACGCACGCACGCACGCACGCATCTACACACATGCTTTTCTAGACTTCACAAGCTAAAGAAGAAAAATACAGATAAGAAACTAAAGGACAAGAGCACTCCTTAAATTTGTGGAATACTCCTAGTGAGTACTTATGCTCCAGAAAAGTATTTGTATACATGAGTATTAAACTTTGAGATAAAGATGACTCTTTGTTTTTACTCTTACCCCAGAAGTCAATAGTATCCTGTTTGTTTATGACAGGGGTTCACTTAGTAGCCCAGACTAGTTTCAAACTCATAGTGAACCTTCTGAGTGCTGAGGTTCCAGGCATATACCATCAACATCTGACTGAATTATTTAAAAAATAAAAAGGGGGGAGGGGAAAACTACATACATAGCTCAGTGGTTAAGACAACTTGTTCTTGCAGAGAATCATGTTTCAGTTCTGATTAGCTATGTGGTGGCTCACAAACATCTTAACTCCAGTTCCAAGAAACTTGACATCTTCTTGTAAACTTCTTGGCTGATCAGGCACACATGTGATACACATACATACATACAACCAAAATGCTTACACATATAAAATAAACTAATTTTCAGTACAGAACCTTTGTTGTGTGTGTGAGGGATGTGGGTAGAAGTCAGGAATCAATGTCAGGTATTTGTTTATTTCTGCCTATTATATTTTGTTTTGTTTTGCTTTTATGTTTTCTGAGACAAGATGTCTCTATGTAGCCCTGGCTGTTCTGGAACTAACTATGTAGACCAGGTTGACCCAGAACTCACAAAAGATCTATCTGCCTCTTCTTCCTGAGTACTGGGATTTAAAACATGGCCACTATGACTGATTCTTCCTTATTTTTTCAGGCAAGGTCTCTTATGGAACCAGAGCTCACTGACTGGCTGACTATACTAACTGTCCAGTAAGCTCGGGGTGTTTGCCTTTCCTGCCATCCTCCCTCACGTTTACCTTCCCAGTGCTAGGGTTATACTAGATTCATAACAAAACCAGCTTTTACTTGAGTATGTGTATCTACACTCAGGTACTCATGCTTGTATAATAGGCACCTTACCAGCTGAGTCATTTCCCAACCCCCAAATTTTTCTTGTAAAAAGTTCCCTGAACCTCTGTTAACTAATATCTGACAAAAACAAACAAACAAAAAACCCTCAAGAGACTTGAGGCCCCAAGGAGTGGGGAGGTCTACAGGGGTGGGGTTGAGGGTGACAATCTTCTTGGAGACAGGGAAGGAGGAATGGACTGAGGAACTGTTGAGGGTGGACTGGGAGGAATATAATGACTGGACTGTTAAAAAAAAGATTAATGATAATTAAAATATATAAATACATATTGATAGTACTAAAATAAATTTTAATCTGTGCCTTAAAAAAAAAAACCAAAAAGAATAGAATCCTTGGTAGTTATGTCTAGGTTTAAAATAGGACCACCAGGCACAAAGTCCTAATTTGTCATAATACTAAATGATTAACTATAATAGTACCTGAAATGCATGACTGAAATCTAATCTATGAGCATCAAAATTATAGCCTTTAGATACAGATACAACAGTCTACATGTTGGTAGGAATTTGTTCCAATGAGTGCATCTAGCTCCAATTAAAGGTGCTCCTTTTTCCCAGCCTGTCTATCACAGTATCATCCTATTAAAGATAATAAGCAATGACCAGTCATAGATAAAGAAAAATAAACACTGCAGTTAAGGATATGAAAACGAGGCATCCAATGCTCTCAACTGGCACTGTAGCATTATAATGGACACATACTAGTAAATAATAAATCATTTTCTCTAAAAACTAACCTAAATTATGGCAAGGACAAGTAACTAGAACTATTCATAATAAAGGAACATATGAACCAAGATTTGAAAGGTATTATTTGAAATTTCAAATAATAAAAAAAAAACACATCAAGCTATTCCTAACTGCCCCAAACCAGAAACAAGTGAGATTCATAAGTAGATTAACAACTGTAATACAAACACACACAATATAAGTATTACCCAGAAGTAAAAGAATGGTGGTTTTGTTTGTTTGTTTGTTTTTGAGACAAGGTCTCTTTATGTAGTCCTGGCTGTCCTGGAACTTACTAGGTAGAACAAGCTGGCATTGAACTCAGAGATCCACCTGCCTCTGCCTACCAAGTGCTGGGATTAACAGCATGCATGTTCTGCCACCGCCGCCACCACCACCACCACCACCACCACCACCACCACCACCACCACCACTCCTGGTCTAAAAGGATGCATCTTAAATGCATGCTACCGTCATTAAAGGCACACACCTTTAATCCCAGCACTTGGGAGGCAGGGGCAGGCAGATTTCTGAGTTCGAAGCCAGCCAGAGCTATACAGAGAAACAAAAAAAAAAATGCATGCTACCAAGTAAGTCATTCCAGAAATACTAATAACTCCATAATTATAATTATATTACATGTAAAAATCAGAAATTAACATAAAAAGGAGTTCTAGAGCAGTGAAAAGATTTAGTATAAGGCTGTGATAGTAGGTACATGAGTTCATACATTTGTCAAAACCCATTCAGGACAAAAAGTAGGACCTACTGTATACAAATTTTAAAAACTTACTTAAGGCAGCAAGGGATTCCAGAAGGAGTATAGGCCATGATGAGACACTCTAGCTACATAACAAATATATGAAACAATCTCAACGGAAGAGGAAGAAAAGATGGAGAGCGAAGCAACACTGAAAACAAATGCACACCACAACTAAGGCCAGAAGGAACCCCTGTAAAAATTGGCTTCTAGTTTACAATCATTTTCCACAAGAAAACCGGTGTTAATTCGATATGGTTATAAAATGAATCCTGTTGATGAGAAGTATCTGGGTGATAGAGAGTGAAAAGAAAGGTTTCTCCCTGTTGGAGTGGAAGTTTACACACACGTAAGAAAAAAACTTGAACAATAGTATGAAAAATGAATTTACAGATATGGGTATGAAGTCATTAGTTTTATACAGATACAAATGAGTACATATGAAAGGTTTTTTTGTACATACACAGTTAAAATAAACTCATATATTGTCTTGATCTGTCAGATGAGACAGCCTAAAAGAACAACACTAATCTGATGTGGTAAATCTGGTAAGATGGAAGGTTGATGGAAATTACAAGACACCGTAACTCAGAACAGTGGAAAGGAGCCTGATGTACAAAGAAGCCTAGGGCCTGACATTTAAGTCCTCCTCATGCCACTTAACAAAGACATTTGAGAGTTGCACCTCTTCGATGTATTCACCAAGATACCTATCTTCAAATAAAATCATCTAACCACAATTTTACTGAAAAATCTCACCTGGAAAGAACAACACTGGCATGTGCCCAAGACATTATGCAATGATGAGTGGAAATAGTCATCCTAATAAAAAACTGAGGGATTATCTATATTGGGAACAAGTGAAGGCAAGGAAGAAAGACAGACTTAAGGATCCTGGAACACTCACAGGTAAAGTAAGGGATTCCAACTTCTGAAATCACTATTTTAAAATAGTATCAAATAAATTCATTTTTAACTAAATAAACCCACTTACAAGCGGGACATTTAAAATAAAAATAAGACATTACCCAGTATCTAAAATAAGGATTAAAAATGAATGACTCACTTCTAATAATTCTGAGACAATGGGCAGTACTTCAGGATTACAGATATCAATAGAATCATCCCGATAGGTCTTCTTTTTATATGAGATATTACCCAAATGTAGTATTGCTGAGAGAAGAGAGAAAATCCTATGAAAATAAAAACACAGATTAAAGTTTGCAATTTTCATTCTCAAAGTTCATTTCACTCAAAAATCCAAAACAAATTCATCTGTACAAACTATGAAGTATTTAATTTTCACAAAAGGATAGTAATTTTAATTAAATTTTATCATTTAAACTGTATGTTAAGTATTAAACAAATTACATGTAACATGAATCCCACACACACTTCAAAAACAGTTCTAAAAACAGCTAAATACAAAAGTGTCTGTCTGTAGTTTGAGTTACTTGAAGGCTAAGACAGGCCTTTACACTCAGATCTTTAAAGCAGTCTAAACAATATATAATAATAAAACCCTGTCTCCAAAATTAAACAGATAAAAGTTATGAAAAAAAGTATTCCTCTGCTAAAAGACAAGGTTGTACCTTTAATTTTAAACAGTTTCTTAAATATAAATTACTTCATTTTCTAAAATAAATGGGTTTTGGTATATGTATGTTGCTGTACTGTCCTGTACACATGTAAGTGTGAGCACACATAGAGTGCATATGCACATAAATACATGTGGAGGCCCAAATGAGATATCAGGTGTCTTTTATCTAAGTTTTTATTATTTTATGTATGTGCCTACAAACGTATCTGTGTAACACATTCATGTAGTGCCTACAAAGGCCAGAAGAGGACAGCAGATCCCCTGGAACTGAAGTTAAAATGGTGCTGAGGGGTCATATGGGTATTGGGAATTGAAGAGCAGCCAGGGTTAATTTCTGAGCCATCTCTAATTCACAGGTGTGAATAGAAAAATGTCTCTACTTCTTGAGGCATACATTGAGGTAAGGTCTCTTGCTAAAAGAGCTTGCCATTTTGGCTAGCCTGATTGTCCAGCTGCTCCCTACCCACTGGGACCATCACGCCTCCCAGGCTTCTCTAATGTGGGTTCTGAGAATCTGAACTCCGTCTCTCATGTTTCCATAGCAAGAACTTCATGAAAGAAACCATCTTTTCAGCCGTATCAAAAGTTTTTACATTTTCATTCTGCCTATATTACCATGTATAAAAACTCTGTGGTTTTTCTGTTGTGTTTTGATTTTTGAAGGTGTTGCTGCCAGGGATTGAGTCCACTGTCTTGTGTATGGAAGGCAAGCACTTTTATCATGGAGCTACAGTCACAGAACAAGAAATTTTAAAATAAAAGCAAATATGCATGTAATATTACATATTACATATAGACAAGTATAACCTAACACTAACAATCACTGATATAGAAAATTAAAAGCTGTAATAAAAAATAGTAGGTTTTAAGTTATGTCTATATACAGCTTCAAGAAGCTTTATGAATCCTCAAATTATATGCAAATGTTTATGAACATACATCTTACCAAAGCATTTTAGCTTCCATTAGCTTCTCAAAGATTATATAGTGAAATAGGGAGCAGGAGGACACTCAGACCGTAGGATGACTAAGGCAATAATGATGTCATCTATATAAAACTGTTCAAAAGAACCAAAGGAAGTGGCATGACTCTTATAAAGATAGCCAACTATTTTTCTGATGGATCTGAGGCCTGCTCCAAAGAAAGAAATGCATGGCTAATACTGTAACTGTGGCCAAAGGCCCAGGAGACTAAGTAGTCATAGCCCCAGTAGGACCCACTACTGTTAGGAGCCGCAGCGAGCGGTGATAACATTCACCATTACAAGATGGCGCTGGCATCCGGTGCTCCCACAAGTAAACAACTAAACTGCGCAGGTGCAAGAGGCGAAAGTGCGCCAAGCCACTGCCCATCCCGGGGCGTAATGTGGGGTGATGAGTGAACAGCCAATCAGAAGTGAACACGCCACTCTAGGGTGCATATAAGCAGTGCCTTTTCTGGGCTTGGTGTCTTCCGCTTCAGCTGATACAAGAATAAAGCCTCACTGTAGTAACTATCCGAACACTGCCTCACGTGTCTCTTTCGTGGGTGAAGGGGACTCGAAAAGGGGCGCAGAACACACTACCATTATTTTGCTAAAGTCTTTCTGTCAAACTGCCTACTAAATATATGTTATACCCATAGATTAGTGCTGCTCTCAACCACAGTCAAAGAAGATTCTTTTTGCAGTGGGCAGTCAATGCAGAGACTCATAATTAGTCAAAGTGTTAAGAATATGTGAGTATTGAGTACTGCCTTAGAGAGACTTGTGTATAAATCCCACAATGCTCAGAATACACCACAAAAGGCAGGGTCAAGAGCCAAAGAATGGAGAGGAGTGCTTCAAGATGCTGTCTTCTGAACATTACATGGTCACTGAACTTACCAACTCTATGGAAACCTGCAAAAGACTTGACCAAAATCAAGCCAGTGAATAATCTCAGCATGGCTAAGGGAAGTATTCAGAAGACTCCCTCCTAGCAGAGGAGTTACTGGCAATTGGTGGCTACTGAGATAGAGGAAGTTATTTTTCTTCATAGATGTGACTGCAGGTAGGCTCCATGCTTATGCAAGCAATACTAATTCTATTCATTGGGTTACAGAAGAAGGAAAAGAAAGACGAGGAAGCTAAAGACTACATAATAAAAGACGTATACATGTATGAAATTCTCAAAGAATAAAAAATGTTTTTAAAAGAACTAAGATGGAAATCTCTTAAAGACACGTCATGTTTTGTTTACCACTAGAAATAATAAAACTACATACAGTAAATGAATAAAAATTTTAAAACTCACTGTCTTCGTGTCTTGGGAAGAAATCCTACCATTTCCATGGCCAATTGTAAGCGTTCAAAATCATGTCTCAAATCTTCTCCCTCCACTGTGAAGCAATCCTGCTTAAGACAAGGGGTGTAAGAAAATATATATCAAGTTTACTTGTTAAAAATAATGTAAGATACTCATTAATTTAAGGAGAATCCTGTGTAAATGCAAAGTAAAACTAATATTTAAATATAACTAGACCCATTAAACCTCTTTTCTGAGTAGAGATAAAGTAAACATACCTACCAAATATTAATAGTACCTTTTATCTTCCCTTAACAATAACCAGCACAGGATATCAAAAGGGACAAGTTAAAAAGCCAGCAGTATTTATAAAATATGTGGATACAAAGTTTGATTTTAATAGCACCAAAGAGTATCATATGTAAGGTCTTGAATTAAACACACACACACATAAAAATTAGGATAGTATAAGGTTGAGAAGTAAAGCCTAGATTATATATAATATAAACCAGTTGGTGTTATAGTAGGTATATAAAGAAAAAATAAGAATAGCAAAAATAAATAAACACACACAATGATCATAGAGGGGGAGCATTATGTCAAAATAGAAGACCCCTAAAAAACCACGTCACATGAATCAATAAAAAGTTATTCAGGGACTGGAAAGATCACTTAAGAAAACTTGCTGTTTTTCCAGAAGATGCAAGTTAGTTAGTTTTACTGACAGTGGGTGTCTAACAATCACCTGGAACTCCAGTTCCAAGGTATCTGATGCCCCTTTCTGGCCTTCACAGGCACAGGCATACATTTGGTACAGATTCACATAAACAAACAGACACATATACACATAAATAAAATAAAAAATAAGTAGTTTTTACTTGTAATGGGATGGCAAGATAATTCAACAGGAAAACACTTATTCAAGCCTGACAAACCTGAAATCAATCCCCAGAAACCACATAAAAGTAAAAACTGATGACTTCAAAAAAAACGCCACATACACACATCAAACATACATAAAATAATGATAAATATTTTTTAAAAAATAACTCTAGCTGGCATAATGACTCTACAGGCTAAAGGCCCCTAGTGAGCAGCCTGATGCTCCACGTTTGATCACCAGGACACACGAAGTGAAATGGAAGAACTAGCTCCACAACTGTTCTTTGACTCCACTCCTACACAGTGGCATGTGCACTGTGGCACACACAAACATGGACATCCACACATATGTAGAGACATCTATAACTAGCTATTATGATTTCATGATTCATCTTGAAATAAAGTCTACAACTCAAGATTTGAGTTTAATTTTCCATGTGGAAAGGTGCACATTCACACTTCGAAAGTTAAGTAATTTTCTTTGGCCTGCAATAAAGTCTTGTTTATTTGTGCTTTGTTGTTTTTAAACAAATAATGCATACATACTTATATGTGGATTCTACTTTTAAGATTTAGACACATGTTTAGAATAACCTCAGAATTTGGGTACCTAGTAATGATCAGGAGGGAAGGACAATCTTCCAAGTAAGGGAAAACAGAGTATAATGTTACAAGGAGTTAACAAGGAAACTAGAAGAGAAGGATTAAATGGGGAGGTAAACAAGAGGCCAGGGTAAAGAAGAGAATATGGCAATGAACAACTACACCGAAAGCCCTTTGAAATGTCATATGGAACCCTACAACTGTAGAAACTTCTTAAAATATATACATAAAAGAAAAGAATTTAAATGAAGAAACCACATAATAGGGGAGAGAATACCCTAACTAGACAGCTTAAGCTACCAAGTAAAGTAAAGCCCTTCGTGCCAGGAATGGGTTACATCTCACTGAGCTGACAAAAAAAAAAAAGGGCCCCATAGTATCTCCTCCCAAATACCACAGGCTATTGTCAAGACTATTGATTATACTCCACAACCTAATAGCAAGGCCCTATTGCAAGCTGGTGCCCACTATAAGCTTCAGTCCTACTGACTAGAGTTCATAGGGCTGGAAGATACTACTTTGCATACTACAAGAGAAGAAAATCATCACTATCACCCAGCTACAAACCCTGCAACCTACAACAGTGATCTAGCTGTAAGATACACTGATGCAATAGTGGCACAAAAGTTATGGGAATAACCAACCACTTCTTGAATTGGTTTACGGCCTATTTCATGAGCTGGAATCCATACCTGACACTGCTGAAGTGGCTAAGAAACTAAGACCAGACAGGTTTAAGGCAGAAGAGAAAACACTACTACTTTTCTGCTACAACAGCAGTCCTAAAGCTGTGGGTCGAGACCTCTTTGGGGGCTCAATAACCCTTTTACAGGGGTCACCTAAGACCATCCTGCATATCAGGTATGTATACTACATCTATAACAGTAGCAAAATTACAGTTATGAAGTAGCAATAAAAAATAATTGTATTTTTTTTTTACTTAACCCTTACAGCACTGGGAAGGTTGAAACCCACTGTGCTAAAGGAACCTAGCAATAAAATGACTCCTAATGGCATACTGCTATACTGCACACAGATTAGCCTTTATAAGATAAGCTGCTTCTTGAAATAGATGGGAAATACAGAGGAGACCTATAATATGCAAAAAGTAAGAGGTTTTGGAGTATGCAACCCTACATGGAATGTCTACATCAAAGCCCTCCTCTCAAGGCTCAAGGATCTACATGAAAGGTGCAGAAATATAAGAACCAGAGGTGGTGGATGGCTCCAGAGAAACAGCATTTACAGACACAACAGGAACGACACACATGAACTCACAGAGACTAACAACATAAAATCTGAAAACCTTCAAACCAGAAAAAACCTCAGCATGAAGAAGTAACCACAAAGTTACACTAGGTACCAAAAAGCTATTTGGAACTGGTAACTTCTGGAAAGGGGGTTATCCGTTTTCTCAATGGAGTGACACTGGGTATTATCAACAATACTCCAAAGCAGGCCCAATGCCCAGGAGTAGTCGGCCAGCACATAAAGAATTCCAGATTGTCTGTCTACTTTTCAGTTTAGTTTGCATTTGTTTTATTTTTATTATTTTGTCTTATTGTGGGGTTTTTCATTTGTTTATTTTGTTTTTCCTTTGAGAGAGAATTGTGTGTGCATCAAGCTAGGTAAGTGGGAAGGTAGAAAAGATCTGGGAGGAACTAAGGAGAGGAAGAAGAATATGATCAAGTATATCATACAAAAACATCTTAAATAAAAATAAACACAATTTCATTCTGTACTTCAGGGAGGCCTGAACTCACAGCAAACTTTCTGCTTCAATTTAAAAGTACTAGGATTGCAGATATGTACCATCACACTTAGTAAACATATTTAAACAGTAAAACATATTTAAAGATTTTATTGAGCCCAAGATCTCCATTTACTCATTTTAAAGTGGATCACACACTTTTACTAATATGTCGGAGAGTATAATATGTTTATATAAAAGCAACATATACAACAGTGAGTCTTACAGCTGATGTGGTTATCTGCTGCAAAAGTGAATGAAACAGGAGCCCAACATACTGAGAAAGTGAAGTAAAAAACATGCTGAAAGAAAAATCTTTCATGTTTGCAGTCATCCTCAATTAAATATTTTTTACTCACAAGTAGAATGTGGTCTCAATTTTTTTAAACTATCTTGATTTCCTTAACTGTTTCTCTAATGACAGTTGCAGAGAAAAAGCAGGATAGCCTTAATTTCCTAGACCAAAACTGCCCTTATCTTACATGAAACTTTTCCAGAAGTCAGTCTTTTAAAGATGCAAAAACAACTAGGGGAAGAAAAAGACTAAAATGTGGAAAAGGTAGCCTAAACATAGACCAGGACAAAAGTAGCCACACAGTAAGTGCTCCAGTTTCATTTCTGTTGCTGTGATAAAACATCCTGATGAAAAGCAACTTAGAGAGAAAAAAGTATTTATTGAGCTTACAGTTCCAGAACAAAACCCATCATTTCAGGGAGGTTAAACTTAACGCATCACATCAGTCAAGAGCAGAGAGAAAATAAATGTATGATCCTTGCTTGTTTCATTGCTTGCTAGTAGTGCTTAGCCAGCACTCTTTATCCTTATACAGGAAAGGGCTCAAGATTATGGAACGGTACCGCCCACAATAGATCTCTCTATATCAATTAACAATCAAGACAGTCCCTCACAAACGTTGCCCAGAAGCTAATTAATCTTGATAATTCCTCAATTGAGACTCCTTTATCAGGTGAGTCTAGGCTATGACAAACTAAAACCACCATCCCAGTGTGTGACTATAGCCTTATCCCAAACTTATCTCCAGGAAACAAATATGAAATTAGAACTGAGAGAGTTGTAAGCACTGGTAAGTGTAAACATAAACATACAAGCATAAACGTATACTTATCCCTAGTTTTTTTATAAATAATTTTTTGCTAAATCATGAATAAACTGGAGTGTTGAGAAAATAAACAAACAGAAAAAACTTTAAACAATTACATTACATACCAAGTTCTAAAACAGCCAGGACTAAATAGAAAGGTAATCATAGTCTGGCTCTAATTATTTGAAAAGTATAATAAACAGGGCTAACTGTGCTGAAAGTAGTATTAAGAACAGGAAATTACAGGCTGGGGCAGTTATTCCAGTAGGTAAAATCCTTGCTTTTCATGCTTGAGTTTAATCTCTAGGGTCCACATTTTTAAAAGCTGGGCATGATGGCAAGTGTCACTAGGCAAGTGAAAACAGATGAGTCTTGCTGGCCAGTCAGTGTAGCCTACTTCCAAGTTGCAGGCCAGTGAAAGGCATGGTCTTAAAATAAACAAACAAATAAATGTGGATAGCACCTGAGAACAAAACTGTTCTCTAGCTACTACATGTATGTTTATACAAATAGAAAAAAAAAAGACATGCATGCTCGCGCTCGCGCACACGCGCGCGCACACACACACACACACACACACATTATAGCTACAAAATTCCTTTAAATAAAAAGATGTCCTCTGACTCAATGATGGCAGCAACTCTGCCGGGCGGTGGTGGCGCACGCCTTTAATCCCAGCACTTGGGAGGCAGAGGCAGGAGGATTTCTGAGTTCGAGGCCAGCCTGGTCTACAGAGTGAGCTCCAGGACAGCCAGGGCTACACAGAGAAACCCTGTCTCAAAAAAAACAAAAAAAAAAAAACCAAAAAAAAAAAAAAAAAAAAAAAAAAAAAAAAAAAAAAAAAAAGAAGTGACATTCTCACCTAACACTTCAGCGGTCAGTTCTCTAGTCTTCATACATAGTCAAATTTAATACAAACTCTGAAGACCGTTTTTTTTGAAGAATTTTTTTTCCTTGCTCAGTTTTTTGTTGTTGTTGTTTTGGGGTTTTGTTTTGTTTTTAAGAAAATTTCACTATTTAGCTCAAGCTGGCCTCATATTTGTTAAGTAGCACAGGCTGGTCTAAACTTGACATATTCCTGCCTGAGCCTTTCTGAGTACTAGATTACAGGCCTGTGGGGTTTTGGTCTTTTGAGACACAATCTTGCTATATAACTCAAAGTGCAAAGAACACATGCATGCTGAAGTAACCAAAGATCCACTGTCCTCTGAAACAGAAAGCAGGAATAAAGGATTAACTAAAAAAATTCAAAGAAAAAAAATTAAGTGATCTTCTAAAGGTCTTAACATCAGTAAGTGGATGAGCTAGTATTCTCACATCAAATTCTTAAGCATTACTTTAACTTCAGAAAAATACAGACCAATCCACAGTTCTACAGACAAATATGAACAAGTAATCAATCCTATGTGAGAGTTTGCAGTGGCCTATCTGCTTTTCAAAGAGGTATAATTCACTTGAAATAATATAATTCACTGAAATATAATTCACTGACATATCTATTTCCAAAAATGTTAAGTCTGAAACCAATACATTCTTGATTATGAAATGGTGATGAAAGTATACTTTGTCAGGAGGAAAACCTAGTACACACATGCGATGCTTCACAAGTGGCACAGGCAATTAGTACTGTTTATCATGACATGCAATGAGAAAGCCGAGAAAGCAAAGATGAAGACGTGCCATGTTTATGGAAAGAAAAATTTTAAAACCTAATTCATTATTTAATGAATTTAAGCTAGATGTATCTATGCTTTTAGCCTTTATAAGTGGCTTAGCTGTAGACTGAAAGAAAGAAAGGCATTTTTGTCATCAAATTTATACTTATATAAAATATAACACACATACATTTTCTACCACATATGCCTTTATATAACTTTATATAACTTTTATATAACTTTATATAACTTTATATAACTCGAAAAACCAAAGAAAAACAAAAACAAAAAAAACTTTTAGCCATCTTTCTCATACCATAAAATAATCTTTTTTTTTTTTTTTTTTTTTAAGACCCACTGGGGTTTTGCCTGGGGTTTTGCCTGCATGCATGTCTGATGCATGTCTGTGTGAGGGTATCAGATCTTGAAGTTACAGACAGTTGTGAGATGCCATGTGGGTGCTGAGAATTGAACCCAGGTTCTCTGAAAGAGCAGTCAATGCTCTTAACTGTTGAGCCATCTCTCCAGCCCCATAAAATAATATTGTTTATAAGAATATTAATAATTCAGTGGTGATTAAGGCAAAAGGTTTTTTGTTTGTTCGTTTGTTCAGTTTTTTAATACAGGGTTTCTCTGTGTAGCCCTGGCTGTCCTGGAACTCTTTCTGTAGACCAAGCTGGCCTCAAACTCAAGAGATCCCCCTGCCTCTGCCTCCCAAGTGCTGGGATTAAAGACACTTTTTCTCTGTGAGACAAAAGTTTTATAGGAGCTTCTCTTACACATAAAAAAAAAAAAAATAAGAGAAAAAGAACATTCATTATAAACATTCCATTGATATGAAAGAAATTAATACTCACTACGTGTGGAAGGAAGAGAATGACCAGGTGCCATCCTCTATCACTCTCTACCCTATTTATTTGCTGCAGGCTCTCACTGAACTTGGAACTTACTATTTCAGTTAGAGTGTCAAGTCAAAGAGTTCCTGAGTTCTGTCTTTGTATACCGTCAGCTGTGGAGTACAAACCTGCACCACACCAGCTTTTATATAGGTACTAAGAATTTGAACTCCAGTGTTCATATTTGTACAAGAAGCATTTCCTCCTTGAGCTATCATCCTAGATCCTAAAAAGTGATGTCAGTTTATTTTCTAAAGATTGGTTTTTATTTGATTCATATGTGTGTGTATACATGTGGATGTGGATATATGCCCTCAGATGCCACAGGGGTTATTATTACATCGCCTGGAACTACAGTTACAGGTAGTTGCAACAAGCTAGTTGACACTGGGTCCTTGGAACCAAATTCTCATCTGGAAAAGCAGCAAGCACTCTTAACCACTCAACTATTTATTTAGCCCAGTAAAAATAATTCTAAGTAAGCATCAAACTAAGGATGAAACTTAATGGTAAGGAGTATAGCTAGCAGTCACACTGCACTAAAACAAAACAATAAAAACCTCAAGGGGAAAGGGGAATCACTGGAGTTGAAACAGAGCCACTTCAGTGCTGCCCATCAGGGATGCAGTCAATTTACTGTTCATAATAATGAATGTTTAATGAAGATTAAACATTAGGCTAAATATATAAAAACAGTAAATTGGTCTAGCAACACACTATTACACACAAATCAACCACTCAAAGTAATGAAAACTAGTGATCCTCTTAGCTCACACTGTTGGTATATCAGCTCATTTTCATACTAAATGATGAAGATGAATGCAAATGAGCAATTTGAAGTCCCTTTAACAGGAACAAAAAATACTTAGGTACTTGTACTGACCGGCTCAGAATCATAGCAATAATCATCCCAGCTCTGTCTGAGGGGTTTCTTTGTTATCTGAAAGTAAGGCACATTAGTTAGGTAGAAGTTATTAGGGTGGAATTATACTTCTGTAATGATCTCTGAGATGCAATATTTAGAAAGCAAGACTACTATCCAAAGAATAGTTATTTTGTATAGCAACATACTCTAATAACAACTAGGTAGATAGTCAGATTCTGGGAGATTATATATTATTCTATTCAACTTACACATGTCACTGCCCAGTGGCTGTTATTTGTATTAATCACTAAGTTCCTTATCCTATAAGTACTGATATTATGCAGGTATGTTGTAGCCACTCATCATACAAAAAGTCAGAAGGACTATAAAATACTGAGTCAGTAAAAATTATCACCTCATTTCTAAGTGCTTACAACTTTGTTTAAAAAAAATTACTCAGGGGCTGACTTAGTAATTTTTAAAAATACACTTAATTTTGTATAGTTAAAAAATTCTAGCATTCAAACAGAAAGTGACATTATTTCTAAGTTCTGGATCTATTAACATAAAGTTAAGGTTGTTTATATTAATATGAAGTTGTAAATTAAAAAATACCAGGTAGAGCATACTGTACATTTGAGGAAAAGTCCATGGTGTTACTTTCATAATATTTAATAGGTAATTTTTTTACTCAGTCAGGTGTAAATTAAATTTTAAAAAATCCTAAGGGTACTTTTCATTGTTATAAAGAACTTTTTCCCATAAATATATTTTCCCTCAAACAAAAAATGAGGGATTATTTTATTCTTTAAGTGATATAATATAGTAACAATACTGCTAACAACTGGGTTTGAAATTTTACTATGAGGAACAGAAAAATAGAGAAATCTACCCTGAAAATGTGTGGTGGTCATTCCTCAGTATGGAAGCTAAAGCTGAATTCTGAATTTTAAAGAAAAAATACATTCTCTAAATCATCAGCCTATGCAAAATGTCATGCTGATGCTTTGTTCTATTTTGTTTTGTTTTCACAATGTAGCACAAGCTGCCCTGGAATTCATTATAGAGACCAAGCATGGTTATCCTCCTGCATCAGCTTCCCAAATGATAGAATGACAGGAATGAGCCATTATGCCTGAGTTCCTATAGAATGTTTAAGAGGACTGTTCATTAAATTATACAGTGATACTCTATGCCAGTATCATAGCATGCAGACATATGCACATTAGACTGCAAAACATGCAAATCAAGTTCAAAGCAATCTCTTTGCAATTTGTAATCAACAGTTACATTTAACAGCTTAGGGTATGTAAAAGGTCAGTCACGACAAAAAGGATGTAACATTTTTCTGATAAGAAAGTACAATAAAACAGTTTAATATTATTAAAAGAATCTCACAAAATGCACATAAAATATACATAATTTTTTATCACTTATACTAAGTAGATAATCCTTTTTAAATTTGGAAGGTATACCACATAATTTTTTTAGACTGTCTACATAAAGACAAAACATATCTATACAAAAGTACTACAAAATTGTCTCAGTAACTAAAATTTAATCATTCTCTACATTTCAAAATGTTTTTCAGAATTCTTACCTGGTTGAGAAAATGATATTCCTCGGGCTGTTTAAGGTGGAATGCTAACCTCTCCTCTTCACTTGCTCCTGCGAGGAGGTAATAGAATACATGATAGTTCCTGTTGGGAACAAAGCATATAATGAACATGACTAATTCTAGAAATGTTTTTTGTTTTGTCATAAAAAAGACAGTTGTCTTTCACCTGCTCAAACAAGGAACAAAAATTCATCCTTAACTAATCTGTACACCTTGCACAATTCATACAAATATCTTTATAGTACTAAAAAATTGGTTGTAAGATTCATATATTGCTGAATGAAACACCAAGATGCAGCTTTGGCAAGACTTATCCTCGGGGGCGCTGAAAAGACGTACTGCTCCAGCTCCCTGCCTGATTCTGCCTCACCTGATGCTGTTTCCAGAGACTTGCTCCTATAACAGCTTCAGAAATAGCTGCTGATTCCCAATGACCTCAGTTCATCCAGACTTTCAGACAGATCCAGTCAGAACATCAGTCAAGCCCCAAACTTTTTAAGCATACACAGACTGGATAACAAATGCTAAAGCTAGCTTTCTTAAGTCTAACCTATTTTTCAAATTTCCCTATCCCTCCCCACCCCTTAAAAGTAGTAATATTCATTGCCCCAATTCAGCAGGAAGAAGCTATGGAAAATCATCATCCCAATTCCTTGGATTTGGGTGTCTGGTTATGGTTATTTTATAAATTATAGATAGACTGTCACTTTAAGGGATAATTTGGAAATGGTCATAATTTTGGACAGGGAGAAAACTAAATAGAGATATTAGACTCGGGGATTTCTGTCTTTCCTCTTCTCTATCCTTTCTTAGGTAAAGGGAAGGGAGTTGAAAAGAAAAGGGGGATAGAGTAATATTATAAGAAAATGGATATATGGGATGGATTACTAAATTTACTCTTATACAAAAAATTTTATAGCCATAATCTTACATTGGTAGAAATCTCTAAATTCTGATGCAGAATTGAAGTTATATTTTCTTATATTGGTACAGAATATATATAATGATACAAGTTTAAAGTTTTCATGGTATAAATCTTTGTATATTTATACAAATTTTTAAATTATTTTTGTTACTCTTAGATAGGCATTGTGCCTATGCAACTCATTCAAAAATACAAAGCTTAGACCCAGTCCTTCTAATAGCTGCTATTACAAACTATTTAAGATAATTAAGTAATGCAAGTACAGGTCAGACAGTAAACTCTGGTAATATTAGAGTCTGATTTAATTATAATAAAATGTTTTCAAGACTATTCAAATAGTAAATAGCTAAGAATAAACAAGGTTTAACAGTTTAGATATACTACAGATACATAGTACCTCCATATGGAGTTGCTCCAATTGCGGCAAGAATTGCCCTAACTCATCTGCAGACAAAAATGACTGTCTAGGAAGGGACACATGATGCGGGATAGTCGACATCTTAGCTCTGCCAAGACAGGGTAAGCTAGTCCTTCATAATTCCTTCTTCACTTAAAGTCTGTCAGATGGTTCTGGGCCAGAAAGCATAAGACAGATGCTCTAATGTTATGAGGACTATAGACGACGGTCCAGGCAGTCAGCTGTCTCTACTCATTAAGTTTTGGAAACAACCTTTAAGCTTCCTACATATTCAGGTAATATTTAATTCGTTCTTGGGTCTCTGACAGGGTTGAAGATTAGTTAGTCTCATAATCAAACTTAAGTTGTTTTCCATTAAGGAAGATGTTCTAGATTTGAAAGGATAGTTTTCAGAGGGTAATGTAAGTTAAAATCAAAACATAATTCAGGTACAGAAATGTAAACTCTTTAAGTTAGGATAGATAATATAGCACTGTATCTAAATTGACAAAATTGATACACTGGACGTTATAAGTGTATATAGTACCTTATAATTTACATAATTGTTATAATTGTGCTCAATTTATATCTGAGAGAAAAGAGCCTTTTTAAGTGGACAAAAAGGGGGGAAATGTTGTGGGTTTGGTCTAATGCTGCTAGTATTTGAAGGAAGCCTTACCCCCAGTTGGTTTCAATTAGTAAATACAGCTGCCAAAAGCCAATGGGGGGACAGAGAAGAGAGACAGGACATTTTAGGATTCCCAGGCAAGAGGCAGAGGAAGGAGAAAGAAAGAGGAAATCCAACATGTTGGGAGAAGGAGAACCAAGACTCCGAGCCTGAAAATGTGTGGAACAGAGAGCATTGTGGCCATGTAGGAGCCAGGGAAGAATGGCCGTAGGAGGGCTGCCCAACTGGGTCCAGGGAGGCTAAAATGGAATATAGATTTTAGAAGTAATGACTTGGTAATATCAGAGGCGGGTGGAGGCTATGAAGTGGCTATTGATCTGTTTAAGGAGTATCACAATACAAAGGCTGTGTGTGTGTGTGTGTGTGTGTGTCTTTCATTTGGGAACCCAGAACACTGGGACAGGTAGTAAGGAACATAACCCCACACACATCCCTGCTGGATCAAGTTGAGTCTCTAACTGGGTACTGCTACACTGATGGCTCAAGAATAAATGAGTTATCACCTGAAAAATTACTTTTCAGTCCTAAAAATTATTTCCTGTCTTAAATTTATCTAGAACAGAGAAAGAATATCAATTCAGCAAATCCAATACAAATCTTCCAACTGAATTTAAAAATACAGCATTCCACCCAAGAAAAAAATAGTAGTTAATATAAATATAAAATCTATGCATAATACATAGTGAATTAAAGGTCACAATATACAAATAAATAAAGTCTGTGATGCTGAAAACTTAATCTAATTATACAAATAAAAAATATATACCGCTCATTATGCTCTTGATAAACAAGTCTAGATTTTTCCAGAAGATATTTTTCAACATAAGCCCTGGAAAAAAATAAAATAGGCTGATTTAATAAAAATTAGTTTATGTAAATAACAAAGTTTAATGTAAGGTAGATTTTATTTATTTAGACAGTTAAAAAACAATAAGAATCATTCTCCAGATGACAGCAGCACATCCACCATTATAACCGTTATAGATAATATTAGCATTATCCATGTTAAATTCTCAAAATCCTAAGTCATCAAATGGCTAGTGAGTGAGATAAGCAGGTGAACATGTCAAGAGTAAATATGCAATGAAACCCTGTTTCAAAAATAAAACAGAACAAAATCATCTACTAGTAATCAGCAACACAAGCACCATGTGAATATGAACGCATGTCTGACTTCACTACAAAGGCTGACTTTCAATTTGACTACTGCCTTAGACATCTCTTTTTCTTCTATCCTAATCCATGAGTTCAGTTCCGAGAATGAGAGAAGCATATTATGCCTTCACATTTATCTGCTCACCACAGTGCTAAGCATATCACATGTGTCTAAGATTCTATTTAAAACCAGCATAAAAAAAGAAAAGACTGATGAATTAAATATGGTTAAGACTTAATCATTATGTCCTTGCTCTATTTTTTCCTCTATTTTATGTATATTTGACTTTCTAAATAAAATTATCTAAAACTTACCTCACAACGTCAAGATAATTATATTAGTTTTATATTCAATTTGACCATCCGACCCCTATAACAATGCTATACTTATTTTTCTTACCTCTTCAAATACAACAAGCTCTTGTTATGATGACAGTCATTTACTAAAGACAATTCCTCACTTCATAAAATTATTTCCTAGTCCTTCCACTTAGCAAATTTTTAATACTCAACATAAATACCAATGTTTTTCATAAGGCCGCCAGAAACACTTCAACAACGTTGGCATTTGCTGTAATCTACCTATATGAGTATCTCTTTCCCAAAAAGACAAGGAAAGTGTCAAAGGCAAAAACCATGTTTACATGGGTTTTTTTTTAATCTTCAATATTTTGAACAATGCCTGATGCTCAAAATGTCCCCCACAAATCTATGCTTAATAAATAAAAAAGTACTTAATGCTCAATCCAAATATGTTGTTTACTCAGTTTTGTTCACCATAGAAAAAAAATGTTTAAACTTTTATTACACAATCAAAAGAAGAGCCTGCATTTCCTTCAATAAAGGAAACTAGACATCTATTTCCTAATTCACAAAACTATCTTAATCAATGAGGATTACTATTACATTTGAGGTTAAAAGCAGTATACATGATTTTACCTATTGCCATTCTCTTTTGAAACACAACTATAAGCCTAACTCCTTGACGATATCCCACTTTTAAGAGAAAAAGTACCAGCTGAGCCTGTGAAAATGAACTATGAAACTGCTACTGAACATCTCCCGAGGACTTTCATGGTTGATAACACTGGTTTTAGGTTCTTCACAGACGGGCCAAAACGTTGTATACAACGCTGTAGTTTTGGCCATGCTTTTTTTTTTTTTTTTCCAAAAAAAATGCAGAAGTACATAAGACTGAGATATAATTCACATAGCATAAAACATAACCTATCAATCTACCTATTAATAGGGGAACAAAAATTATAACAATAACCATCAAATAGAAAAATAACAATTTATATGTATGGTATATATGCATATGTGTGTTTATACTGACAGATTTTCCTGAAATGCAAAATAGTTCAACATTAGACAGAGAAAAAAATACAGTATCAATGTATTTCAGAAGACATGTTTATCTACATAATGCCAAATACAATTTTGCTGAAATTTAATATCAAACATTAGCATAAACTCAAGACAATTAAAATCAATGTTTAATTACTTAATAAAAGTTCTTTAGCTTGAGTATTGACATAAAAGGCAAAAATAATATTGTAGTGTATTTGCAATGGCCTGGCTTTTAAATATCTTTTACAAAAGCCCATAGGCCAAAGACTAAACCAGAAGCCTATAGTACTAGTAAGAAGGAGACAACCTCAGTGGAAGAAAATTAGGTAAAGTGTGCCCTTGTAGGGGGTACTGGAGTCTTCCTCTCCCTCTCTCTCTTCTTTGCTTGCTTTCTAGCCACCATATGGTTATCACCATGTGATCTATCCACAATCCCAGCAATGATACTCTTGCCTGCTATAGAACCACAAACAATACAGCCAATCAATCATGGATTTATACTTCTGCAAGTGTGAACCTAAATAAAATATTTCCTCTTTTATCTCTGGCATTTTGTCACAGCAATGAAAAGTTGGCTGTGATAGTTACATTTTCTCATAGCTGAGGCTGAATATTTTACAGAAAAAAATCCTTTGAAAGGAATGACTTCATTTTAGCTCATGGTTCAGGAGACAGCCCATCATGGCAAATGGCTTAGTTCAGACTGGGAGCTTAGAGAAGTTTGCTACTGCTCTTACTGTTCTCAGCAGAAGCAGAAGCAGAGAGCTAGGGCCAAGAGTAGGACTGGGATATGAACCAAAGGACAGGCCAAAGTAAGCTACTGGTCTTTTTACTAAAAAGTAGTTACTAAAAAGTATAATACTATAAAGTATTACAATATGCTTTGAACAATCAAGACAATACATCAAAGCACTAGATGTAAACTATAACAATCAACAGATTCAGCCATACAAACAATAAGCAGTAAGAAATTATAATGCAAGAGAAAAAAACACACTCATAATAAAATACTTAAAAATAAACTCAAAGGCTGAAGAGCTGGCTCAGCAGTTAGAAGCACTGACTATTTTTCCAGAGGTCCTGAGTTCAATTTCCAGCAACCACATGATGGCTCATAACCATATGTAATGGAATCCAATTCCCTCTTCTGGCCTGTCTGAAGACAGCAACAGTGTTACTGATATACATGAAATAAATAAATAAATATTTTTAAAAATAAAATAAATAAATAAATATTTTAAAAAATTAAAATAAACTCAAATATACAAAAAATTTAAGTACTTCTAAAAAGTACAAAGATGTCAGTCATCTCTAAAATAATCATGAAATTAAATGTTAAAGCAATAAACGTAATAACTGTAGAAGATCCTTAAGTACACAGTTACCTTAAAGAATCCAACCTGAAAAGGCTACAATACAATATGATTCCAACTCTACATTTTGGAGAAAGTAGTATGGAGACAGGGAAAGATCAGTAGTTACCAAGACCTGGAAGGTAACAAGGCTGAATAAGCCAAACACAAGAGATTTTTTAGCACAGTAAAACTATGATGTCTTTACTACAATAAAAACTGTAAACAGCATCTCTGCAGTCTTCAAAGCCAAAAGAATGTAAAACATACTGAGTAAACTTTAATACAAGTTATGGATTTCACAATTAGTAAGAATGCAGCAACAATACTGCTCATCAACTTTAATAAACAGAGCAAACCAGCACAAGATTTATAACAAGGGAAGCTATGCTGGAAGAGATGGGAATGATACATAGAAACTCTGTAATTTCCATTTCCTTCTGCTGTGAATCTAAAACTGGTCCAAAGGATGCACTATTAATTTTTTAACCTACAAAATACATTGCTAGAACAATCAGATGACTCATAACAGAAAATGTAAAGATTTTTATTGTTTTTATTGTATCAAAATCAAATACCTTGATTGGAAGAATATTAATTTGGATATGTAGAAAAGTGTGATTATCTTCAGAAATAAAATAATTAAAGGGTCATTTCCTAACTTGAAAATAGAGTTTAGAAAATTTATAATATAAACATAAATACATGCAACTGTTAACAGTTAATAAGTATAAATAAGCATGTTAAGAATTATAATTGATCTTACAACTTTCTCAGTTTGAATCCAACAAAAATGAGGAACCAAGTTTTATGCAGATACTAATGTCATAATTCATAGCTTATGAAACTAGTAATAACTAAAATACAAATATGATCCAGGAGCAGTAGATATGACTCAGCAATTAAGAGCAAAGGCTGCCCTTTCAAAGGATCTGGACACAATTCCTAGCTCTCACATGGCAGCTAACAACCATCTGTAACATCAGTTCCAGAGGATCTGATGCCCTCTCTTCTATCCTCCAAGGGCACTGAGTTTATATGGTATACACATACACTGAAAATAAAATAGATTTTAATATGTGTATATGTAACAAACATGTGTGCGTATATAATATATATACATGTGTGTGTATGTGTATGCACTTCTAAAGTGGCAGTACTTACCCAAGTACAGTGCCCGTTTCTTGGTAATTTACTTGAATAAACTTGCCAAAACGACTTGAATTGTTATTATGAGCTGTCTTTGCATTTCCAAAGGCCTGTAAAAATAAATAGTTTTTATTTAAAAATATTTTTTAAACATACTTTAGTCTTTAGACTAATGAAAAAACAGTAAGGCATATTTGAGATATAATAAAAGAAAATAATGAAAAGCTGAACAAAAAAATCTTATAAAAAATTAGAGTAAGATTTTCACCTTTTTCTACTTCAGTAAAATGAATCTCAATTTTTAAAACTTAATATACAGGACTGAATAACATAGCTCAGTTGTTAAGAACACTTGCTGTGAATTCAGATTATAACACTCGTGGAAAAAGCTCAGTATGGGGACACGCAGCACCTGTAACACCAACACAATAGGCAGATAGAGAGGAGGCACTTGCTGACCATTCAATTGGTTCCAGAATTAGTGAGAGACCCTACCTCAAAGGAATGACGACAGACAGTGACAGTATAGAACAATGTGCTTGTCTGGTTTCTACTTCTATGTCTACAGGTACCTCCACCCATATACATATGTGCATATAAAACATACATTCATACATACACACACAAAATTAGTAAAGTAAAAATATGCTTCTTTGCCAGACCCATGCCTTTAATCCCAGCACTCTGGAAGCACAGGCAGGTAGATCTCTGTGAGTTTGAGGCCAGCCTGGTCTACAGATCATTTCAGGACAGCTACGGTTACACAGAGAAACCCTGTCTAGAAAAAACAAAAATAACAAACAAACAAAAACATTTTCGGTCCCAGCAACTTCAGAATAATGGGAGGCATGACCATAGCCACATTTGTAAGCACCAGAAGTACCCAGGAGGCCCAAGAAATGCTGATGGCTTAAATCACCACAGGACCAAATACTACAAATATAGTCAGGTGACTCTAAATGGCATTACCAGTTAAAAAGGAACCAGAGCTTCTGTCAACTTTGGAAGACTCTGGACATTGATAAGTAAGCAGACATGGGTAAACGCTGGCATAAACAGGACTGGCATAAACAGTTTTTGTTATTCCAAATGAATTTGAAAATTGCTCTTTTTAACTCTATGAAGAATTGAGTTAAAATTTTGATGGGGATTGCATTGAATCTGTAGATTGTTTTTGGCAAGGTGGCCATTTCTACTATATGAATTCTTCCAGTCCGTGAGCATGGGATATCTTCTTTCACAGAGTAGCCAGTGCCTTTAACTGCCAAGTCGTCTATCTATATGCCCCAACACTAACCTGATGCTGCATAAGCTGCCTGTCTGGGTGAAGCACAAATGCTTATGCAGGAGAGCTAAGAGATAATTAAGGATATGGAATGGGTGGTTCCCCAGAGGAGGGAGGGTTGGAGTATGCTGGTGACTTAAAACCACACAAAGAGGCTCATTAAATATTAACAAATTCTTTTAGAATAATCTCATTAATGTCAAGATTTCTTCATATTCCAAGGACAGAAATTTTCTTAAGTTTATACTAAAGCATTTTGCAAAGCTGAAAAGGCTAAGAAAATAATTACATAAAAACTCATCATTCTAGAAGTACATAAATGAAATTCCATTAAAGTACTATAATTATTTATTTAAAACAAAGCTACTGTATAGATGATAAAATAACTATATATTTTCTGTATCATCACCCAAAGTATATACAAGCCAAGGAAATAATGACAAACAATGCTGACACCACTAGAATTGGGCTAAGGTTCTTCCACAGCACTGGTCATCACGATTTCTGTCTAGCATTTCCAGGAAAAATCTCACTCTAAGGGTTATGTTCATCTAAACTGACTTACCAGTCACTCACTAAAAACAGCCTCACCACACCCATTACACCACCGTTTGTTTCTCCAAAACAATCGGACACAATTCTTTAAACACTAAAAATACCTAAGTTGGTAATAATAAAGTGAGGGGTTAGGGGAACCTCATAATTACATGTATAAAATGAGCTTGAAAGGGTATGAAAAGACAGGGCTAGATAGACGACTTGGCAGTTAAAGGCACTGGCTACTCTGTGAAAGAAGATATCCCATGCTCACGGACTGGAAGAATTCATATAGTAGAAATGGCCACCTTGCCAAAAACAATCTACAGATTCAATGCAATCCCCATCAAAATTTTAACTCAATTCTTCATAGAGTTAAAAAGAGCAATTTTCAAATTCATTTGGAATAACAAAAAACTCAGGATAGTAAAAACTATTCTCAACAATAAAAGAACTTCTGGGGGAACTCAACATCCCTGATCGCAAGCTGAATTACAGAGTAATAGTGATAAAAACTGCATAGCATTGGTACAGGTGGGTAGATCAATGGAATAGAACTGAAGACGCAGAAATTAACCCACACACCTATGGTCATTTGATCTAAAGAAGCTAAAACCATCCAGTGGAAAAAAGACAGCATTTTCATCAAATGGTGCTGGTTCAACTGGAGGTCAGCATGTGGAAGAATGCAAATCGATCCATTCTTATCTCCTGTACAAAACTCAAGTCAAAATGGATCAAGGAGCTCCACATAAAACAGATACACTGAAACTAACAGAGGAAAAAGTGGAGAAGAGCCTTGAACACATAGGCACAGGGGAAAACTTCCTGAACAGAACACCAATGGCTTATGCTCTGAGATCAAGAATCAACAAATAGGACCTCATAAAATTGCAAAGCTTCTGTAAGGCAAAGGACACTGTCAATAGGACAAAACAGCAACCAACCAATTGAGAAAAGATCTTTACCAATCCTACATCCAATAGAGGGCTAGTATCTACTATATACAAAGAACTCAAGTTAGACTCCAGACAATCAAATAACCCTATTAAAAAATGGGGTACAGAGCTAAACAAAGAATTCTCAACTGAGGAATACTGAATAGCCAAGAAGCACCTAAAGAAATGTTCAACATCTTTAGTCATCAGGGAAATTCAAATCAAAAGAACCCTGAGATTCTACCTCATACCAGTCAGAAGGGCTAAGATCAAAAACTCAGGTGACAGCAGATGCTGGTGAGGATATGGAGAAAGAGGAACACTCCTCCATTGCTGGTAGGACTGCAAGCTGGTACAAGCACTCTGGAAATCAGTCTGGCAGTTCCTCAGAAAATTGGACATAGTATTACCCAAGGGCCCAGCTATACCACTCCTGGCATATACCCAAAAGATTCTCCAACATATAACAAGGACACATGCTCCACTGTGTTCATAGCAGCCTTATTTATAATAGCCAGAAGCTGGAAAGAACCCAGATGTCCTTCAACAGAGGAATGGATACAGAAAATGTGGTACATTTACTCAATGGAGTATTACTCAGCTATTAAAAACAATGAATTCATAAAACTCTTAAGTCAGATGGATGGAACTAGAAAATATCCTGAGTGAGGTAATCCAATCATAAAAGAACACACATGGTATGCACACAATGATAAGTAAATATTAGCCCAAATGCTTGGAATACCCAAGATACAATTCACAGTCCACAGGAAGCTCAAGAATAAGGAAGACCAAAGTGTGGATGTCTTGGTCCTTCTTAGAAAGAGGAACAAAATACTCATGGGAGGAAATACGGAGACAAAGTGTGGAGCAGATACTGAAGGGAAGGCCATCCAGAGTCTGCCCCACCTGAAGATCTATCCATCCCATATACAGTCACCAAACCCAGATACTATTGTGGATGCCAAGAAGTGCATGCTGACAAGAGCTTGATATAGCTGTCTCCCAAGAGGCTCTGCCAGAGCCTGACAAATATAGAGGAGGATGCCTGCAGCCGACCACTGGACTGAGCATGGGGTCCCCAATGGAGGAGTTAGAGAAAGAACTGAAGGAGTTGAAGGGGTTTGCAACCCCATAGGAAGAAAAATAATATTAACCAACCAGACTCCCCAGAGCTCCCAGGGACTAAACCACCAACCAAGGAGTACACATGGAGGAACCTATGGCTCCAGCTGCATATGTAGCAGACGATGGCCTTGTTGGGCATCAATGGGAGGGGAGGCCCTAGATCCTGTGAAGGCTCGATATCCCAGTGTAGGGGAATTTGAGGGCAGGGAGGCAGGAATGGGTGGGTGGATGGGGGAACACCCTCATAGAAGCAGGGGACAGGGCATAGGATAGGGGGCTTTTGTGGGGGGAACCAGGAAAGGGGATAACATTTAAAATGTAAATAAAGAAAATATCCAATAAAAAATAAAAAAATAAAAATAAATAAAAAGAACCATGATTCAATTCTAATGAGGCTAATATCCATTGAAAACTTCAGTTCCAGGAGATCTAATAGCCTCTTCAGGCCTCTGCCTGCACTGTACATATGCAAAGATGCATGCAGACAAAACACTCATATACATAAAATAATAATATAAAAATTCTTTTTAAAAAAGGTATTAAAGATTGCTATACATGTAGGAAGCCATGTGCATGCAAGACATTTGCAAATGTCAAGGAATGTATGTATGGTCAGGAAAGAGCTCAGACTTGTATTTGAATTTGAGGCTGTATGACAACAGAAAACAAAAGAGAAAATGAAGTTGATACTTAGCAGGTTAATATGGGTAAAAAGAGTGCTTCAAAAGAGCATATAAAATCTCAAATAAAAACCTGAGAGCATTAATATATGTGGGCATCTTTAAATATTCCCATTCAACCATAACCACAAAAAACAATGGAGAATTATATGATCAAATGTACAAAAGAAGACATATTTAAAATATTAGTTCACAAGTCATAAAACAACCAAACACGAGTAACAAAACTAATAATCACACCTCCTGGAGAAACTTTATTTCTAGAAGTATCACATTATATTAAATTTCAGTTTTCATCTCCTTTGTGGAGCCAAATACAAATAGACTTTTGCCTTGCTTCTTTGTAAAGAGATAGGCTACTATTCCAGTGACTCAAAAAAAAACTCTTTTCGGTTTTCTTCCTTAGATAGTACTGGTGTTAGAATACATGGCTTGCATATACCAAGAAGTGCTCTCATTACAGAGCTGCAGTGCTAACTCCTAAAAGAATCACTTCTAAACATAATTAGGATCATACCTGCCTTGTTGCTTTGCCACTTTGAGCTTCCCTTAGCCACTAAAAATGATGTCTATTCTAGTAGTTTTATTTCATCTTCTCACATTTACCAATCTTTTCTTGAAGATTTAAGAAAATTATTTCTAGCTGAGTATGGTGGCACATGCTTTTAATCCCAGCAATAAGGAGGCAGAGGTATGTGGATCTCTGTAAATTCAAGACCAGCCTGGTCTACGTAGTGAGTTGCTGGACACATGACAGCTAGAGCTATGTAGAGAGACTTTGTCTTTTAAAAAACGGAGGGCAGGAGAAAGAAAGAGAAAATTATTTCTATATACCTTACCTCAAGTACTGGTCCAGCTCCAAGAATAATCTGTTCTACTCCACTGGCAAATCCTTTCTGACTGAGGGCAGTAAGGTGGTGAATAAGAAAGTTTGTGCTTTGAGTCTTCCCAGAACCACTCTCTCCTGAAATCACAATACACTGATTCTTTTTGCGCTGAAGCATAGCATGATAAGCTACATCTGCCACAGCATATATGTGAGGTTCCAGTTTTCCCAACTGGTGGTTATCATACATTTTGACATATTTAGGGTTATAAATAGGAAGAAATTTGAATGGGTTAATAGCTATTAGAATACTGCCGACATAAGTATAAATTTTTTCATGCTTAAAGCGATTCCGTAGGTTTTCTAATAGAGTTTTCTCATTCAAATCAGGCAAGCTACATAAATCATCAAAGTCTTTCTGTGGAGGCTGTGGAAGAAAGCCCCGTTCCATCATCCTGCGTCGTTCTTCGGTTACCCGTAGCCATGACTGGAGGCTACCATAATGAATTGATCCATCAAGGTTTTTTTCTCTCAGAAGAAAGCGGTAGTCTTCTCCACTCAAGCGATTTTCCAAAGCCATTCGGGGCCACAACATCATTCGTTGAACTGGACAGTCGGTTGGATTGAGTATCCATTCTTCTCCACCAAATTCCTTTACCTCTGCTAAAACGTAGCATTTTGTCTTGTCTAGGTGAAGTCTGTTTATAAGAGAGTCAATCACCTCAGCAGCTGTGGAGTTTTTTCTGGCAGGAATTGGACAGTAAATTGTTCCTTCTGAAATTGCTCCAGGATATATTCGTAATGTGTGTTCATTATCTTCAAAGCGTCGTCTTCCTCCATCACTTACATTCATATTGGATCTTGTCCCATCAGAAAGGACAGTAGGTGTTCAGAACTGGGCAAACCATTTTCTTGGCAAAAGACCTGGAATACAAAAGATGGAAACACTGAGCAGTCACATTGAATATTGTTTTCTGTATTCAAAAATGAAAGCTTTAACAACCATATTGACTATAATTTTCTGAACATAAACTCACAACTCACTGTATAAGAACAAGTATTAAGCCAAGCATGGTGGCACATGCTTGCAATACCAAGTAGAGGTAGTAAAGTTAAAGAGTTCTAAGCCATCTGTGGGTATCTGGTAACTTTGTGGTCAGCCAGAGTCACTGAGATCTTCTTTCCAAAGGGCAGGGAAAATAGTAAGTGTTAAAAATAGTCTTATTAAAACCATATAACATTAAGTGTTATTGTCCAAGTCAGGGTACTTTCTAAAAACATCAATATGCAAAAATATGTGGCACTATTTTGTTATTCAACAATAACCCAAAAAGTAAAAACAAATTACTATTCTGCTATTTCTTTGAAGAATCTCAGTAAAGACTGAATTAAGGAGACAGAATGATTACACAAAACTAATTAATTATCTTATACACAAAGTCTCTTAAGAATAATGCAGAAATAAGAAAGATGTGGTCAATGAAACAAATGTTTTGTGAAACTCACTAAAACAGAAAGATGAAAAGGGAAACAGAAATTAGTTATAAGCAAGAAAACACTCAGAAACCTACTATTTAGACATTTTCAGGGAACTCTTTGGGCCTCTGCTCCAATCCTTATAGTCAAGAAAAGGAGGGGATTTAACAGAATCAACTCAAAGATCATAGCCTTAACTTGTTGAGCCAAGTTGACAAGATTATACAAGTAGGTACCATTACTAATTTTATTCTAACCCCTACTTTGTCTGTCAATGCTACTGGATCTACTTTTTTCAATTTGATTCCTTTTTTTTTTTTTTTTTTAATGATTTCTTTTTTTAAATAGTCATTTATTTTATTTATATGAGTTCACTGTAGCTGTCTTCAGACACACCAGAAGAGGGCATCAGATCCCATTACATATGGTTGTGAGCCACCATGTGGTTGCTGGGAATTGAACTCAGAACCTCCGGAAGAGCAGTTAGTGCTCTTAACCGCTAAAACATCTCTCTAGCCCGATTTCACTTTTCATATTCTTAAATTTCTAAAATTCTACACACACTACTTCCAGATAAATGATTTCAACTTTTACAAGTTACCTAAAAACTTATTTCCTTTATCTAGTTTTTCTACCTCAATTTACTTTTCTCTTCTCTACCCTTCTGCTACTATCTACCACCCCCCCAAAAAAAATTATATTCTAAGACTAACAAAAGCTTTTCAATCTTCATCTGTAATTTAGATCCATCAAGTTAAAACAAACAAATACTTGGGTTATGGGAATGGTTCTCACACAAGTTCAGATTCTAGAACCCACATAAAAAGCCAGGCATGATGGTGCGTGTCTTTAACCCCAGGAGCAGGCACAGCAAAGAAATAGGTACCTGGAGCTTTCAAGCCAGCCTCTCTAACCAGATCAGTGAGCTCAGGTTCAGTGACAGACCATGTATGGAAAAATAAAGTAGAGAAAAACAAGGAAGACTCTCAACAACTGTATCTCTGTCCTCATCTACACATACACACACACATGCATGCACATATGCATACACACACGTGCACACATACTACAAGAATATTCCTTCTTGTTTTACTTATTTTATCCTTTAACATAAAAATAAGGGCTTTAAAAAAAATCTGCTGGAAATATGATCTCATACAGCCAAATTAGCCTTGAAATCACTATGTATGTAAGGATACCTTGAACTCCTGATTCTCTTGCCTCTATTTCCAAAATGCTGGGCACATGTGCTGCTATGCCTAGAAAATGTGCAATTTTTAATGTCAATGTTCATGTTTGTGTATATGTTCCATGTTTGTATGGGTCCTATTAGTGGCCAGAAGACAGCATTGAATCCTTGGACCTTGAGTCATAATGTATATTCCACGATGGGTAAGAAAGGCATTCTTGGCAGAATGACCTAAGACAGGCTCAGTCTTGTTTATGAAATTAAAAATGGGGAGAGGTGGAGAGCTTTTGGGCTGCTTGGCAAGAATCTGACATTGGCCAAGGACTAGGAAATGGGCTGCTTGGCAGGAATATGACATTGGCCAAGGACAAGGAAGTGGGTTTCAGGCAGGAATCTGACATTAGGCTAGAACAAAGAAGTAATTTCAGGCAAGAATCTAAATATTAGGCTAAAACAAGGAAGTAGGCTTTGGACATGAAAATGACTTTGTACTAGAACAGGGAAGTTGGCTCAGCTATTTTGGTCATCCTGATAAGCCCTTAGAAACAGTGATCACAGGAGTGTTCAGAGAACTCTGTTTATTGCCTTGCTTGTTCTTTGACTATTTGTGTTTATTGTCTTTCTTGTTCCTTGACTATTTGCATCCATTGTATTGCTAGTTCCCCAACCTAGAACTGACCTTAATATATGCATACAATTAAAATGGCATAAAAGCAAAAAGGAGGAGGAAGGATGGGATAAGAGGTTTCTAAGGAGGGAAAGGGGATGACATCTGAAATGTAAATAAATAAAATATCTAATAAAAAATTTCAGTTACTTAAATTTTGTGCTACCACATACTTTGCAAAGGCCTCTGACCAGAAATTATCTTTACTTTTATCCTAGGTGACCTCTAAACAGATGAATACATAAAAGGTAGCCATGCAATGCCGGGCAGTGGTGGCGCACGCCTTTAATTTCAGCACTTGGGAGGCAGAGACAGGCAGATTTCTGAGTTCGAGGCCAGCCTGGTCTACAGAGTGAGTTCCAGGACAGCCAAGGCTATACAGAGAAACCCTGTCTCAAAAAACCAAAAAAAAAAAAAAAAAAAAAAAAAAGGGGCAGCCATATATCCATGTCTCAAATGCAACGAGTTTGGAACATTCTACAGAGATAACCATTATCTTGAGGTTGGTATTATGTTTATTACCTGGGTAAGTTTCCATAAATTATATAATGCTGTTTCCTGTTTTTAACCTTTAAAAATAGCATCACACTATACTTAATACTGTGCTAATACATTCAAGTTCAGTAAATGCCAAATCATATCCCAGTACATGATTTTAGGACTGTTCATCAACATACTATACTTTCAGCAATTACTGGGACTATTTTCAACACTATACTAAAGCAGATGTTAAGTTCTCATATATGTATCCTCAAGTAGCTCTCCTAAAATTTCTTTGGACTTTGCACATAACAGTGAAATTACTAGTTTGAGGATACCTATTAACTATCAGATATTATTTTTAAAAAGTTGTTTGAACAATAGTTCTAAAAGCAACAATGAAAAAGTTCAAATTTTCTGCCTCCATATCAAACATTAATGTCAGAACGGAGTCCCGACCACTCTAATGTATGAAAAGAAGCCTGGTGAACTGGCTATCTGGATAAAGGTGCTTCCTTCCCCACAAGCCTGACGGCCTAAGCTTGATGCCTGTAAAACTACATGATGGAATGAAAGAACGAACTCATTCAAGTTGTCCACTGATCTCCACATAGGTGCTGTGGTACACTGCATATGTGTGTGTGTGTGCACGTGCATATGTGCACACACACACACCATCAAAATAGATTTAAAAGATTTAAATAGATTTAAAAGGACTAGTTCATTTTATTTTGCATCTCTCTGATTATTAGTAAGTCTGGGTTACTCTAAGCCTTTCATTTGCCATTGTTTATTGCCATTGTTATCAGCTGCTTGTTTATTTTTTTCCTTTTTATGAATTTTCTTTTTCTTATCAATCTAAATGAGATTTCTACATATTATTTTGGATATCAATCAATCTTCAGATGGATATGAAGAACATATTTCATAGCAGCCAGTGGCTTATATTTTAATTATATTTTCTGTATTTATTTTGTGTACATGTGCCAAGGCACACACAGATGGAGATTATTTTATTTTGATACTACCTTAGTTTATAGATCAGTGTCATAAAAAACTAGCAAAATAGCGGGGCATGGTAGCAGACACCTACAACTGCAGCACTTGAGGAACAGGAGAAGGAAAATCATTACAAGTCAAAGCCAGTCTGGCCTAATACTGAGTCCCTGTTTCAAAACAAATTTTTTAAAAAAAAAAAGAAAAAGAAAATGACATCTTATTGGCATTATCTCCCTTCCATGACCACTGTTGTTGTTTCAATTGCATTGTATCCTTCACTTCTAGTCTGTAATTTTCATATCCACTAGATCTCATGGTGCCCATTTAAATTTCTTAATTGTTTTAGGGCCTATTATTTCCTTACCCATCCTTGAGAAGCCTAGTAAGCCAAATATTTTCAGACTAATGTCATTCAGGTTACTTTTACTTTGTAAAAGAAGGTATACTTCTTAAGCAGTATTTTTTTCATACAAACACTTACTGCAAATCTGTTTACTTTTTTGTTTTAAACAATACTATAACAATCATGACTTTAAACTAGTAAGTTTGGAGGCTAAAGAAATGGATTAGTGGTTAACAGCACTGGCTACTCTTCTAGAGTAACCAGGTTTGGTTCCCAGTACCCATTTGGAGGTTCACAAGTGACTGTAACTCCAGTCCCAGGGATCCAACACCCTCTTCTGACCTCTGAGGGCACTGCATGTGCATAAATGCAGATAAAATATTTATAACTTGAGTTTTTAAATTTGCAATAATAATCAGTATTCATTTTCCCTCCTTTATCTTCTATAGTTATATCAACAAGCAGATTCTTCTTAGTAATAAGGATGAATAAGCTAGCAAGTTCTAGCCGTGACCTGATGGCCTTGGGCAACAGTCAGCAACAAAGCCACATCTTACAATGACTATGCCCTATACTGCTCCAAGAGATTCACTGAATAACTATGACTTGATCCCTACAGATACACCTGACAGCCCAAGAACTAGACTCAGAACCTTCTTTTTCATTATCAGAGCTCTATATTGCCCCATGATTTCCAGCAATGAGCTCACCTCAGTTACATCTCAGCTGTTTTACCTGTAGGTTCCCAACAATGCTTCACTCAGCACATGTGTTCTACTCCCTTTCTGAATAATAAAGATACTTGTATGCCCTCCCCCAGTTTTACTGCTTTACTAGTCATTGCCTTAGGCTTCAAAGAAAGTTAAAAACAAAAACAAAACAACAAACAAAAAAAAAACTCAAAAATCCATCTTAATGGCAAAACAGTCCTTGTAAAACTGCCTAAAAAGCAGGGCGTAGTGGTAGATGTCTTTAACCCCAGAATTAAGGAGGCAGAGGCAAGCAGATCTCTGAGTTAGAGGCCAGCCTGGTCTACTGAGCAAGTTCCAGGACAGCCAGGGCCACTCAGAGAAACTCTGTCTTGAAAACCCACCATCACAATGAAAAAATATAAGTAGAGAAACATTTTATATATAGGAAGACTCAACAAAAGTACATGCCACCTGATCTTTATCACTAGGCAGGACACAAGAGCCTATGTTTAACAATGCTGTATAAAAGCCAAATAGGTCAGGAAAGAAAACACATTTCATAGACATCAATAAATGGGAGGAAAAAAATGAACTTTTAAATGGCACAACAGCATAGAAGTACTAGCGGCATCGTGTTAGCCTGCCAAAAGTATTCTGTATCCTCTTCTGGTTAAAGAACCACGTTCTCCTTTGAAATTCATCCCTTGTCAACTTAGGCAATTTAACTCGACTGACCTCATCCTTCATGTACATAATGAAAAGGGAAATCAATTATGACCAAGTTAATTTCATTCTTCCTAGACAGGTTGATCACAGAGAACCATACTCAAACTTCAGCTCCAAGTATTAGAAAGTACCTTCTAAAAATAGGCAGGAGAAGTCGAGACACCACAAGAAGACCTACAGACTCAACTAACCTGGGCCCATGGAGTCCCAACAGAGACTGAACCACCAATCAAAGAGCAGCAGGGGCTGGACTTAGACCCCCCTATATATTTGTAGCAGATGTGCAGCTTGATCTTCGTGTGGGTTCCCTAATAATTGCAAGTGAGGGGCTGTCTCTGATTTGTTGTCTGCTGCCCTTCACCTAGGTGGACTGCCTAGTCAGGCCTCAGAAGGATAGGATGCACTTAGTCCTGCTTTGACTTTGTATCCCAGAACAGGGTGGTACACAAGGGGAACTTCCCCTTCTCTGAGAAGGAAAAGGGGTAATGGGAAGAGGGATTTTTAAGGGTGGGACTTGGAGAAGTGAAGGGATGGGGGTTGCAATCAGGGTGTAAAGTAAATAAATTAATAAATAAATTAAAAAAAAAAAAAAAAGTCCAAGCAGGGTGGCACATGTTTTTAATCCCAGCATTCAGGAAGCAGTGGCAGAAAGATCTCTGAGTTTGAGGCCAGCCTGATCTACATGGTGAGCTCCATGACAGCCAGAACTACATAGAGAGCTCCTGTCTCAAAGACAAAGAAATAAAACAAAAATAAATACAAGACTGCTAAATTAAAATAATACAGATCTAAAATTGCTGACAGCCACCTATTCTGAATGTATAGAAATTTCTCTGCAGTAACAAAAAAATTAAGCTAACACATACAATAAGGTTTTATCAATTCATCTGTGCCAATAAACACAATTGTGTCTTAAGTAAATAAGCTTAGCCATTGAGCTCTAAATGTGCCAATCAAGTCCCTTTTACTCTCTGAGCCATTCAAAGGTGGATTCCTCTTTTCTATAATTGAGAGAACCCACTATAGCATATCATATTCCAGTGTAACATTCAAAGAACATAAACATCCTTTGTAACTCAAACTCCTAATTTCCAAAAGTCTACATCTCAAGAGCCAAATACACCTGTATAAATTCTACTACTCCCTTCATTATTTGATATTCACACTTGGGGAGCCAAACAGATTCAAGTAGTGCAAGAGCCTCTAAAGTCAAATTCACTATTCAAACTGAAGGATTAAGCTTATTTGGGTAAAGAGAAACTTGTAGTATTAATTGTGGAAAAATATGAAAACTGACTAATGTCAAAGTGAAAAAACCAGAAAATTATATATGTAAAGACAGAGAGAAGAGAGAGAGAGAGAGAAAAGAAAATGAGAAAGGAAAAGGAAAGAAAAGAGAAAAGAGCAGGTGGGAAAAAGGAAATACAACATGTACAATTTGAAGAAAAAGATTTTATGTTGGGTAGGCTAGGTGGTGGCAGCAGCTCACACCTTTAATCACAGCACTCAAGAAACAGATGCAGGTAAACCTCTGAGTTTGAAGCCAGTCTCCTCTACAAAGTGAGTTCTGAGACAGCCATGGCTACATATAGAAACCCTGTCTCAAAAGGAAAATGGTGGTGGTGGTGGTGGTGGTGATGAAGAAACCAAGGTTTATACTTAAAAAGATAAAGATATTAAGATCCAAATGGAATAAAGGGGATGACACCCTTAAGGCAAGATATCAGCTAGCTAAGCTTCCAATTTATGAAAAGGTCTAAAGAATTTTCTGCCTCTACAACACAACAAAAAGGAAAGCTGCTGAAAATATGAAAATATGGTAAGAGGGTCAGGCTCCATCCCAAGTGGGCAGCTTAATTTGGCAATGTTGTCCAAGTGGTTCTGGCTTCAGAGACATGAAGAATACACAAAGGGGTTGTAGAATCTTCTTCCATGGTTAAAGAAAGACAAACACATCAGAAGAGGGCACTGGATCCCATTACAGATGGTTGTGAGCCACTACATGGTTGCTGGGAATTGAACTCAGGACCTCTGGAAGAGCAGTCAGTGCTCTTAACTGCTGAGCCATCTCTCCAGTCCCCAACTATGGAATTTTTAAAATTGCACTTGTATTCTTCATTATGTTATTGCCACAAGACTATGGAGGTCAAGGGTAAAATATGGCGGTTAGAAAAACGTTCCTTGTAAGTCTCACGCATTTGAATATTTGGTTCCAAATTGGTAGCTGTTTGGGGAGGGTTTGGAGGTTGGGTCTTTTTGGAAGAAGTATGTCACTGGGAGTAGGCTTTGAGGTTTCCCAGTATGCCCTCTCTGCTTCCTGTTTGTAAATCAAAATGTAAATTCTGAGTGGCTGTTCCATGACCAAGCCTGCCTGCTTGCTGCTAAGCCTCCTGATGTATTCTTATTCCCCTGGAACAATAATCCCCAAACAAACTCTTCCTTAAGTTGCCTTGCTCACACAGTATTTTATCACTAACAATAGAAAAGTATCTAATAAACGAGCATTATACTAAATTGAAGAAAATCAAACCCATTTCCTCTAAAATCAGGAATGAGACACATACATTCATTTTTTCTACTTTTATTTAATACAGTGCTTGAAAACAAAGCAGTAAGACCAGAGGAAAAAATGAATGGGATATAAATAAGGAAAGGAGGACTCAAATTATCCCTATATATAGACAATATGATCCTCTGTTTAAAAGACCCTAGAGGAATCTGGAGAGACAGATCAGTGATGTTCCACAACTATAAAGATCTGAATTCTGGTCCCAGCATCCATGTAACAAGCTGGGAATGGTCCTGTGCATACCTCTAACACCAGCGCGCCACTGGAGTGAGAAGGACATGGAGACAGCAGGACTGCTGGGTTACTGGCTGCTAAGCTAGATGAAAAATAAGCTCCAGGTTCAGGGAACCCTTCCTCAAAGGAATAAGGTGCACAGTAATAAGAGGACACTCAACGGCCCCCCTCTAGCCTCCATACAAACACACACAGGTGTAAACACCCATACACACTCATGCACACACCATACAGAGACAAAGAAACAGAGAGAGGAGATGAAAAAAAAAGATCCTAGAGATGATGCAGCCAGAAAATTCTCAATTCTGATTAACACTTTTAGCAGTAGCAGGATAAAAGAAATTAATAATTAACATACAGGAAACCAGCCTTTTTCATACAACATTAATAAGCATGCTGGGGGGAAAAAATCAAATCGGGAAATAACTCCATTCACAATAGCCTAAAAAAGACGTGAACAACAAAATGAAAACTAAACTGAAGACATTAGAATATGAAAAGATGCCCCACACTCATGGATCAAAATTAGTATCATGGGAATAGAAGATGGCTCAACAAGTTCACCCTTGTGACAAAAGCATCTCAGAGTTGAGATCCCCAGAAGCCACATTGAACCATAGATAAGCAAGGCAACCCACTTATAATGCCAGCATATGAGCAGCAAAGACAGGGGCTCTCTAGTGCAAACTGACAACCACACTAACTAAAACAAGTCCCAAGTTAAGTAAGAGAATTTACCTTAATAGGTAAGACAGAGAATATGATTAAGAGACACAAGAACCTAAAGACATCTGCACACACACATGAACTTTCATACACACACGCATGTAGAACTTCCAAACATATATAAAAAACTAATACTGTAAAATAGGATTGGTAAGGACTTGAGAGATGGCTCAGGTCAAGATTACTTGCTATACTCCTGGAAGATACAAAAAAAATTTGGATGTAACCAAAAGTGAACTAAATATTTAACACAATCGCCACGAAAATGGAGAAGGGGGCGTCAGAAGCTTCAAAATACTCCTTCCAATAAAAGTATTTAAAAACTTTCAAAGACATTACTATTTTTAATGTTATATTAATAGTGAACAATTATTAATGTTATTAATAGTGTAATGAATAATTATTAATAATGAATGATAATATGTATATTGTAACGATGTATCTGTAAGTATGTACCCATGTGTAGGTCTGTACTTCCTGATACTTTAGGACTCCGTCCTCTTTCTCTGAAGCTTCTACTCCACCTCCTTTTTGCATGTGGCTGCTTACCAGTCCTTCCTGTCTAACTCAGAAAGTCACAGTTTTCTCCCTTCCTTTTCTCCATCTCCTTCCTCCAGGCAGCTTTCTTGCCTTTGGACTTTTCTTTCAGGCTGTAACAAAAATTTGTCCTAAAGCTTTTGAAAAGGGGGGGTGGGGTTAATACAATAAATGTCAAACTATCAACTATCGGTTGTCAACGTAGGCAACCGATCAGAAGGGCTGCATAGAGCTTAGCATTTGTGAGGTAAGACAGGGTTAGAAGAGAAATCAGGAAATAATAATTATAGGTAGGAAAATAATATATGTTACTTACAACCAGCAGCAAATTTAGAAGTAAAGCAAAATAAGAGTTACTTTCTTCATATTTTATTTTTATCCTAAAATTTATTTCTGATTAACCTACACTTAAGCACTTCTTTTGATGTGTCTTGGGAATCAGAACTACAGTGAATATATGCATAGCTATCTATGTCTTTCATAAAGTTTGCACATTTGGAGGTCTTGTTGAAGACATACACTTAATTGAGACAGAACAGTAAAAGAGGAAAACTTACTGGGATGCAGAAATGTAAAAAAAACAAAACAAAAAAAAAAAAAAAAAAAAACCATTCACCTTGGGATCTAGTTTGTGATTCCAGTTGCCTAAGACTCAAAAAACTTCTCAACTAATGATCTGATGTTCATTGTTCTAAAGAAATCTTAAATAAGAATGTCTGCAACAATAAACTATGCTTGCTTGGAAACAAAATAACTGTAACCTTGTGTAAGAGCACTCCTCTCTTATTCTTAAACCCAAATTCTTTAAGTAACTCATATATTTAAGAAAAGTAACCTCATATAGTTCTTACTTAATTTTAAACTTTAATTTTTGAACTTTGCTTACTTTTTAAACCTTGTAAATTACATCCTTAAAAACTTATAAAGACACAATCACACATAGACATAGTTATTATAAAGATACTAAAACTATCTTCTCTCTAGAAGCTTACACCTATGGCTCAGGAAATGTATACTTCATTCATGTCCCTTTCCCTAAATGCCGATGCATTTTCAAATCTAAAGCATATAATTTCCCTTATCTCTACTTAATAAATTCACTAACTTTGCTTAATCTATGGCATAGCCAAAACTCAGCTTTGCTTTAGTTGGATCAATCCTTAAGTGTGAAATTCTTCAGGCTACTTATATCAATACAAAGCTATCTACTTGCCATTGACTATAAAATGAGCATCAAAATATTAATATTCAGCATCACTTTCCACATTCTCACACCTACCCATCAGGATACAGCACTTATTTGGGATGACATCTCTCAACTCAAGTGGCTTTTCTATGGAACATAGGCTTCCATAATAGAATTGTCTGCACGTGGTTCCTGACTTTTCAGATATGTATATTATTAATCAGTTCAACAATTTAAGAGATATACTTTATAGACTCACATTTGCACCTTCAATATATATATAATTACGAGAGTTGTTCAATCATATGAGCTGACTGTTTAACAAACCACCTTTGTCTATTTTGGAAGAAGTATCAACTACCATTTTTATCACTTGCTTTTCTGACCTTTTTTTTTTTTTTTTTTAAATTATTTTATTTACAGTTCAAAATTTAAACAGTATTATTGGTTCTGATCTGTGATAATTCCAGGTCCTGGATCCCATACTGTAGAGACAGGGAAGCAAAGAGGCCAGTCCAGCTTGTCAGACTCAATGGAGAATGTCACCCCAGAACAGCAGAGGACCTGGTTCCATCTTGTCTAGATTACATTTCCCCACACTGTGAGATCACCACTGGCAGTTTGGGCTTATTGTTGGGGCCTGTGGGAACATTCTCGATCTTCCTCATCACTAGAAGTCCATCAATGATTTTTCCAAACACTACATGCTTTCCATCCAGCCAATCACACTTAGAACACGTGATAAAGAACTGGCAGCCATTTGTACTGGGACCAATGTTTGCCATGGAAAGCAGGCCTGGAGCTGAGTGTCTAAGTTTAAAATTTTCATCTGCAAATGGACCCCGGTAAATACTGGCAACTCCAGTACCATCGCCATTAACAAAATCTCCACCCTGAATCATAAAATCCTTTATGACCCTGTGGAAGGTGCTACCTTTGTATCCTATCGGAACACCATCTTTTCTGAACTCTCCAGTGCAGAATTGCCTAAAGTTCTCTGCCGTCTTAGGCACCACGTCAGCAAAGAGCTCGATCTTCATGCGACCAACTTCCTGGCCGTGAATGCTGACATCAAAGAAGACCACTGGATTGACTGGACTTGAATTTGCCACCGCCATGGTTTTGACCCGGAAGTCTTTTCTGACCTTTCAACTGCAATTATAATGGCTTTCTATTTTTGCTCAGTTCTTTCACACAATCAACAATCCAAGACTCAACAAGAAAGCATTGGGGAGGGAGTAATGGGCAAAGCTAGAAAAGAAATTAACAAAATAATTTCAGAAAGTACTTTTCTGTAAAGGGAAGGATAAATAGTAAATATTTTATATTTTAAAGAACAGAGTCTTTCACATTAAGGTTTTTGTTTGTTTGCTGTTTTGTAGCCTTAAAAAAATGAAAACTGTTTTTAGCTCTCAGACCGGACAAAATCAGGCCACCGTCAGGATTTGGCTTGTGGGCAACAGTTTGCCTATCGTTATACTAAAGAGCTCCAGCATGCTATTTTACTTATCAGAGTATTCAGTAGTTTCTCCAAGGCAAGAAGGCCTAGAGGGCACACTGAAGCCAATTATGTTAATTGGGAGTGATGCTTTCAGCTGGAAGGAATGAAGAAGGCAAAATGTCTCAATCAAGAACAGATTTACAACTTTTGAGAAATGAAAAAGTTCAAGCCAAGGAGGAAAGTAGTAAAAAGGTGAGGTCAGACATACATAAAGATCATATTACACAGTGCTTTGTAGTCCGGGGTTCCATTCTAAATGCAAAAGAAGATACCAAAAAGATGGCTCCTCTGAGTGCTACATGTGTGCTCACTGCATGCGCATGCACACGCACACACATACATTTAAACAAATAAGTGTAAAAGAAAAGTCTCCATGTTCTGTTTTTGTTGTTTTTGTGTTGTCTGTTTGTGTTGTTTTTATTTTTTAAAGCAGTCTCCTGTATCCCAGACTATCCTCAAATGCTACAGACTATCCTGAATTTCTGATCCTCTTGCCTCTATTTCACAAGTGCTGGGATTACAGGCATGCACAACCACACACACAGCTGTAAAAGGGCCTAGAGAAATGCCTTTGAATTAACAGTACTTAAAGGTTCTTCCAGGGGGACCAGGGTTCAAATCCCAGCACTGAGCAGCTCACAACCATCTGTAACTCCAGTTCTAGGGAATCTGATCCACAGTTCTGCCTTCTGCAGGCTACCCAAAAATATATATGGTACAAAGACATACATGTAGGCAAAATACCCATATGCACAAGATTTTCTTAATTTTAATAAGTGATAATAATAATAGCTAGTTTTTAAAAAATATTCCAGTTGGGAACTGAGGAGATGACTTGGTCTAAGTGTTTTGCCATACAAACTAAAATCTGAATTGGGATACTCAGACAAATATTTGAAAAGCAAGGGACTGCCTATAGTCCTCCAGAACTAGAAAGGTGAAGAAAAGAGGATCCCTGAGGCTTGGTGGCCAACCAGCCTAACTAAAATAGTGATTTCCAAGTTCAGTGTGAAAAACCCTGTCTCAAAAATAAGGTAGACGGGCTGGAAAGATGGGTCAGCAGTTAAGAGCATTGGATGCCCTTCCAGAGGTTCAGCTCCAGTATCCAAATGTTGGCTAGAAACTGTCTATAACTCCAGTTCCAGGGGTTTAACACTCTCCTCTAACCTTCATGGGCACTGAGTACACATATAATAAACAAACATTCATGCAAGCAAATCATTCTCACACACATATAAAATATAAATATGCAAGCAAATCATTATCACACTACAAAATATAAATAGCTCAATCTTTTAGTATTTTTCTTTTGCTTTGCTTTTTGAGGCAGGGTTTCTCTGTGTTCTGGTTGTCCTGGAAATCACTATGTAGACCAGACTAACCTCAAACTCAGAGATTTACCTGTCTCTGCCTCTGAGTGCTGAAATTAAAGGTGTGCACCACCACGGCCAGGCTATAAGAAACATTTTATGTATTAGTGTTTTGCCTAAATAAATCTTTTTTTAAAAAAATAAAATAAGGTGGAGAACAACTGAGAAAGACATCCAACATCAATCTCTGACCTCCACACAAAAGTACAAATGTATATACACAATTGCATACAAGTATGTACAAACATACGCCAATATGTATACTCATACAGCTTCAAGATACATTTCTTAAAGGATAATAGATTAAAGTTGGGGGGACAGTTGTAGGTAAAGCCCAAGTGTGACTTTATATTAATCATTTTAGCTCTAAAGACTTATACTAAGACCCATATATTTCCCACATTTGCCCTTAGATAATTAAAAATCATTTACATGATCCTATAACAAGAATAAGTCAGAAAGCACAACTATCTCAATTAACTATCACCATGATTATCTGTAATCTATGAATTTCAAAAAAAATCACCAATAATACATTTTGCACTATAACCATTACATCTTATACATTCTGTTGTAGTGAATTTGTTTCATTGAGTCTACATATCCTTTTACTCATGTCTCAATAGAATCTACCTTAAAATACAGTAAGTAGATAATCTCTGAAAAACTGATCAAAAGTCAGGAGTAGTAATAGTACATGGCTGCATTACAGGACTCGAGAGACTCCTGTAGGATTATAAGCACAAACTGAGCTACTAAAAGAAAAATATAGATTAGGAAAAGCTACACAATGACACAAGCACATAAGTATAGATAGGATTAGCTGTTTAGCAATGTTTGACATGGCAATGAATTCATAGCAAAGCCCTTGGGGATTAAAAAAATGCACTTACATACAGAAATCCTTCTCTGTTTAGACAACTTTTATAAGTAGAACTGAGGTGGGTACTAATCAAAAAAAAAAAAAAAAACAAGAAATGACAACATTAAAAAGGAGACTGTGAACTCACTATTACAGTTTAGTAAATCAAAGACACTCCATGAAATTTTTGGAAAGGTAAGTAAAAAGCAGTAACTGTAATGTGAAGCACTTACTTAACTTGAAATGCTATCCACTGGTATTTGTTCAAAGTCATTATGTTTGTGTGTAGTCATTAAGTGTGTGTGTGTGTGTGTGTGTGTGTGTGTGTGTGTGTGTGTGTGTATAAAGTTCATACAGTAAATGTTATATTTTGACAGGTCATGTGTCCTCTATCCTAACTTCTCAGTCTGCCTTTATAGTATGACAGTAGCTATAAACAAAAACTTACCTGCATACAAGTTTCTGGTTGTAGTAACTCTGAAAATCATGGGATCAATTATAATAAAGTTCAGATAGAACATACACATTTCCAAAAAGAAAAACTTTCCTTCATATCACTTGCCTTTTTAAAAGCTGAAATCTCATGGGAAAAAAATAACTTATGGAAAGGGAGGTTTGACAAGGCATTATTACTATACGCCAATAACAATAAAAAAAATTAGCCATAAACTCCTGTAGCTTCTACCATCTTCAGTGGAAATTAGAAAACAAAACAAACGGAATACTTAGGTCACCCCATCGTTCCAGCAAATCTATTAATTATTAAGGGCATGACGGTAGCTTTTGAGTCAGTACAAATTAAGAAACTAATAAAATGAAATACTGAGAATTTTCATTCTAGTCTGAATATAGGTCATAACAAAATCTCTCACTTATTATAATAAGAAAAAGAAAGGGCTGGATACACTATAAAATCAAAATTGTAAAACTCATCTGACAGCTGAGAATACCAAAAAACAAACAAACAAACAAACAAACAAAAAAACCTAAGCAATCTCAATTCTAGGCTTTACTTACTCTCTAAGTAAACAGTAAAGAGTATAATTCAACTCTTAAAGATGAGCCAAGGGGCAAGCAATCAATCCTTATACTAACATGACAGACTGAAATTCAGGAGTTTCAGAAGCAAAGCTACCCAACACAAGCTAAAGTCTTTGCAATGGAGCAGTCCGTCTATGGCCACAACACCCTGATTTGAGTCTATCCTGTATGACCTTGGAAACTAAGCATGGTCAGGCCTGGCTAGTAACTTGTATGGAAATATAAGTAACTGTGTACTATCAAAGAGTAGAGGAGAAAGACAAAGTAAGTCTTCTGGACTGAAAAGCCAAGAACAGAGGTATAACATAAAGCAAAGGTACACACACACACACACACACACACACACACATACACATTAGCTCAACTTAAGCAGCACATTTTGTTACAAAGTAGAAACTGAATACACAAGATAAATTAAAACCTAAACTAACTATAGTTGTAGCATACCCATAAATTCCAAGTCAGAAAAGAATACATTAGCTTAAAACCCTTTTAGGTGAATTAACATGCCTTTTTCCAAGAAGCAGCAGTTAGAAACTTCACTAATTATTCTTAGCATCTTTAATATTCACATTTCTAAGGAACCATTAAAGTGTGATACAGAAACAAGAAAAAGACAAAACCACTTATTACTCAAATGGAATGACTTTAAAAATAAATCTCATAAAAATATATTTTATATAGCAGTAGGGAGAGGAAATGATTTGAGATACTCTGGCAGAGAAGTGTAAGTTTAAAGTAAAAAGACCCAAACAGTTAAGACTTAGCAAAAAATATATAATATTTAAGGTGAGACTGTTCTACTACTTAGCAAATTCTAGAACTACATAGAGACCTATCTCAAAAAATAAAAATAACAACAATAACAACAAAAACCCAACATTTAAGATGAAACATAGCTGAAAAAAGTTACTGAATAGGCTTAACAACACAAAAATACACATGCATAATTATAAAATTCAGATTCAAAAAGATCAATGCACAGTATCTAAAATAAAACCTAGCGAGGAGGAGAAAAAAACAAAGGGATAAGGATCAGAGTCAAGTGATCCCTAGCCAAGTGAGACAATTCCAAACCATCCCAAAGGAAAAATAAAGGGAGTGGAACAGCACAGAAGACTGAAGTTTGTGGAACTTTTCCAAAATTAATACATAAATCCACAGGGTCCAGGGGGCTGGAGAGATGGCTCAGAGGTTAAGAGCACCGACTGCTCTTCCAGAGGCCCTGAGTTCAATTCCCAGCAACCACATGGTGGCTCACAACCATCTGTAATGGGATCCAATGCCCTCTTCTGGTGTGTCTGAAGACAGCAACAGTGTACTCATATACATAAAATAAATAAGTAAATCTTTAAAAAAAAAAAAAATCCACAGGATCCAAACTCAGCTAACTCGGTTTGGTTTGGTTGTTGTTATTTTGTTTTGTTTTTGTTTTTCTAAACAAAGACCTGGCTGTCTTCAAATTAAGAGATCCACCTGCGTCTACCTCCTGAATGATGGGATTAAAGGTGTGTTCTACCACTGCCAGCTAAAAAATGTCCTTTATACATTTAGATTAAAATGTTTATTTTCAGACAGACAAAAGCCAAGAGAATACACATAAAATTCATGAAATATAAAAACAATTTTAGTTCATTAATAGCAAAAAGAAAATTATATCAAACAGAATTCTAAATCTGCAGAAAGGAACATACTAGGAATCTAAAACCCTGACAGCTGTGTCTACTCTCATCATTTCTATTCACTATTGTAATGAAGGTGACAGTGTCAAGATAGAAGAAAAAGAACTGAAGTCATAAGGAGAAAAAACTAAAAATTACCTTTAGTCTCAGACTATAGATTATATATAAAAGACCCAAATGAATACACAAACATGTAAAATTGGCAAATGAATCCAGAGAGTTCAAAGGACACAGATCTATATACAAAAGGCAAATAAATTTCTCAACAATGAAAAGTGAAACTTGAAAAGCAGTTATGTACAGAAGATTTTAAAAAGAGTATTTAGCACTAAAACTAACAAAAAGATACAGAAAACCTCCAAACTGAAAACTATAAAACTTTCTTGAAAGAAATAAATGCCAACAAATACAGATATATACAGAAAGATAAGTACCCTTACAACACAAATTTTACACAAATTGTAAACTCAATATAATCCCAATCAATACCTCAGCAAGACAGGGCCTAGAGAAACTGTAATCCAGTTACTTGCAAACCTGAGTTGGGAAGTAAACATTCATATGGACTACATGGCAAATCTAAAGAAACCCAAACAACATAACAAGACCATCTCAAACAGCAAAAGAAAAATAAAGAAAAATAAAGGTCTGGAGGTCTAACTCAATGAGTGTTGACCTAGCATTGCTCAACCCCTAGGATTAAAGGGGAAAAAAAAGAAGAAGAAAAATTCAGCAAAGTTACTTTCTGGATATAGACAAACTTACTTAAAAGTTCATATAGAAAGAAGCCAGGTATGATGGAGTATATTCAAAATTCCAGTACTTGGAAACTAGAAACAGAAGGAGTTAAAGGCCAGCCTCCACTATATAGCAAGTTCAAGACCAGTCTTGACTACATGAGACCCGGCCAATAAATAAATAAACAAACAAACAAACAAACAAACAAATGGCTGGCTAAAAATAGCTAACATCATAGTGAAGAAGCAAACAAGATTACATTCTACAGAACTTAGTACAAAAGCCACAATAATCAAGGTAATAGAGCAATACTTCAAAATAAGTCAATGGCACAGAAAAAAAGACCCCAAAACAGACCCACACAAATAACATTCAGCCAGGTTTGACAGACAAAAGAAAAGGTGTTGAATAAAATATAAAAATGTAAACCCCTAGAATATATCAGCATAAGGGAATTTAAGAGAGTGTAAATTTAGTTTAGATTGTAATTCTTTAGATTACACCAAAAGCACAACCATGAAAGATGCATTTGGTCAACAGAATTTCATTAAAATTAAAACTTATATTTTGCCCAATGATAACATTAAAAAAAAAAGGTAAGTCTAACCTAGGAAAAAATTCTTATCAAAACACAAGTATGTAGCCGGGCGGTGGTGGCGCACGCCTTTGATCCCAGCACTTGGGAGGCAGAGGCAGGAGGATTTCTGAGTTCGAGGCCAGCCTGGTCTACAGAGTGAGTTCCAGGACAGCCAGGACTACACAGAGAAACCCTGCCTCAAAAAAACAAAAAACAAAAAAAACAAACCCACAAGTATGTTAAAGGACTGCCTGGTAGATATTAGGAAAAAAACCTAAAACTCAACGACAAGAAAACAATCTACTAATAATGTACAAACATGGGAGCGGGCATCCGAACACTCCTATAAAAGAAGACATATAGCTGGCAAATACACATACATTACTTGGGGAATGAAAAAAGAAAACACTGACAGAGTACCACAAAACTATTAGAGGGCAAAATTCCAAAGAAACAACACTAGCAAATACTAGTAAGAACGTGGGCTGCTGGGAGAAATGAAAAGGCACAAGCACTAGACAAGAGTGACAGCTTCCTATACACCTGGACCATGGAATCCTGTCATCCTATGTCTTTGTATTTACCCAAATGACCTGAAAACTATCCAGACTTGCACAAAGATAACTATATTATCCAAAGCATCCTTCAAAAAATAGTAATAACACATGGGATTTTCCAGGATAAAAAGAAACTAGTCATAAAAAGACAGTTATTAAGCCGGGCAGTGGTGGCGCACGCCTTTGATCCCAGCACTTGGGAGGCAGAGGCAGGCAGATTTCTGAGTTCGAAGCCAGCCTGATCTAGAGTGAGTTCCAGGACAGCCAGGGCTATACAGAGAAACCCTGTCTCAAAAAACAAAAAACAAACAAACAAAAAAAGACAGTTATTGTGGAGGAGGGGGTATATGTCTTTAATCCCAGCACTCAGGAGGCAGAGACAGGCAGATCTCTGTGAGTTCAAGGCGAGCCAGGTCTACATACAGAAATCCTGTGGGACGAACACACACACACACACACACACACACACACACTCTTTAAATATATACTAAGTGAAAGAATCCAATCTGAAATATGTATATATTGTATGATCCCAATTATGTAACATGAATGAAAAGGCAAAACAATGGTGATATAGCAGGAGAGTAAACACCAGAGACCACAGCATAAAGATTAACAAACAAAAGAAGCCAGTGGACAGAAACCCTTTCTTATCTGAGCTTCATCTAACAGAGTATGTGTAAAGAAAGCCCAGATATATAAAGTAAGAAAGGCAGACATTATGGAAATGTCCCCCAAATGGCTCCTGTCCTCAGGAGTGCTTTCTCTTTGTTAATAATCTGTTATTTCTATTTCTAATTATTTGTTCCTGTACAGTCCTTTGTACCACAAGGATTTGAATGGAAAGCCCTCTGAACATAGGTCTATAACCCACCACAAAGCATGCTTTTCTTTTTCCATTTTTATCTCTTTTTCAGATACTGACCCATGGTATGTTTTCTCTCAAATACTGTTTTCTCAAAGCTTTTCTGAACTCCACACCTAAAAAGGCTGACTTTCTCTCCACTTCCCTCCTCACAGCAAATGTTATGATTTTCAACTTACCTGCCCTGTTGTTTTCCTCCCAAACTAATAAAATGGCCCTTGAACTTTCTTCAGAATCCATTTCTGAATTATTTTATTGATGAAGCTAAGAATTTACAAAACGGAACTTTGGTTTCCTCAGTTACAGGAATCAAAATGATTAGTGGTTGCCAAAAGATCTGGAGAAAGTAAAAGAATGAAAAGATGAAACATGAATTTTTACAGCAATAAAATTACTACACATGATACCTACACACAGAAATAATATGGGAAACCAACTCAGAAGGAACAAAGCAAGATAAAAGGGTAAGAGGAACAGCCTAACCCATAAAGTTAATCTGCATTAGAAATGTAAAGTAATTTTTTATGTTGACTATATACTCTAGGCTTTATAATATTTTTAGTTTGGATTTTTTTTTTTTTTTTTTTTGGTTTTGGCTTTTTTCTGCTGTTGTGTGTGTGTGTGTGTTTGCTTGTTTGTTTGTTTCAACACAAGGTTTCTCTGTGTAGGCCTGGCTGTCCTGAAACCTATTCTGTAGACCAGGCCAGCCTCTAATTCATAAATCCACCTACCTCTTCTTCCCTTAAGGGTGTACTCCACTAGTTACATCTTTACAGTGTATTCTAAATATAGGCTTCAGAATTTGAAGAGAATTTTCAACTTGTTTTATAAACCTTTAAGGGTGAACAGCCTTGTCATATGTTACCATCAAAGGTAGATCTTTATCTGTGAATATTTCTGCACCTAACAAATTTTTAAATTGCTCAACAGTGACTACCCAAACAAAAAAACAAGTACTTGTTACTAATTTTTAGATGATAATAACTCCATTTCAGCCACAACTTCAAACAGGATTTCCATTGCTAACACCAAATCTTAAAAATAATAAACAATTCAACAGACTACTGTAGTGTCTGTCACCTCAGTGGCTATTGAAATAATGAAGTGGTAACACAGCACTGGACAGCAGTCACTTTTTCAAAACTATACAAGAAAAATTACCGATTTATGTTATTAATATTTTTTAATTACTAATATATGTTAGTACGGCAATGACATTAAAAAAAAAAACTGGTGGGGGGGAGGTGGCACACCTTTAATCCCAGCACTTGGGAGGCAGAGGCAGGAGGATCTCTGAGTTCCAAGACAACAAAACCCTAACCATCCATGCTCACCCTTTCTTTCTTAAATTCTTTTCTATTATAGGTTTCTTTAGAGAAAACATATCTTCTATTCTGTTTATTGTCAAGATTTTGCTACTGATGTTAAATCATCAAAATATATATATATTTTCACCCTAAAAATGTTTCCTCAAAACTTGTAAAGTGGGTTTGGGGTATAGCTCAATTGGTAGAGTTTTGCAGAGCATGGAGGAAGCCCTGGGTTTGATCCCCAGCAATGTATAAACTAGACTGTTTATACTAGGACTAAGAGAGGGAAGGGGAGGAAGAAAAACAAACAGAGAGGAGAAAAAGGGGCAGACACACAAAGAAAGAGAGAAAACAAAAGGAGGAAAGGAAGGAAGGAGAGAAGAAGAGAAGGGAGGGAGAAAGGAAAAACAGCATCTGGAAGGCTAAAACAGGACTACTACCTCAGGTTTGAGACCAACAAACTTGTAAGAGAAAATGAAACTACATTTGAACATTGGAATCTCAAAAATATTAAGATTTTGAGCTGGACAGATAGCTTAGCAGTTAAAAGTACTTGCTGCTCTTGCAGAGAACCCAAATTCAGTTCCCAGCACCCAGGTCAGGTGCCTCACAACTGTCTGTAACTACAGCTGCAGAGAATCCAATACACTCTTTTAGCTTTCCTGGTCACCTGCACATTCAGGCACATACTCATCCTGGCTGTCCTAGAACCTACTATGTAGACCAGGCTGGCCTCCAACTCACAGAGATCCACCTGCCTGTGCCTCCTAAATGCTGGGATTAAAGGCCTGTACCACCACACTTAGCCCAATAGAAATAAAATTTGTTTAAAATCCAAAAAATCCAAGATAACCTATAATTCTATAATTTTAAAAATATAAAGATATTGCCTGTATATAATTGGAAAATAATATTTTGAAGATACAGTTATTTCTAACTGAATCCAAAAATGTGACTTAGAGGACTAGAGAGATGTCTCCTCAGATAAAGTACTTGTTAAGCAAGCATTGACTATATACATGAGTTCAGATCTCTAGAACCAAAATAAAAACTTGCCAGGGCAATATGCATCTGAAACAATAGAGAGCAAAGGACTCTGCTGTCAGAAGCAGAAGATCTTAAGTCAAGGTCATCCTCAACAACACACCAAGTGTGAAGCCAGCCTGAGCTATTTGGGAGGAGGGGCAGAAACAACTTGCTACAGATATAACTATATAGATACAGAAGAACTAATATCTAAAATGCATATAGAATTCCTAACAATAAGTGTAACAAAGACAGAACACTTAATAGGAAAAAACATTAAGTAAACAACTTGAACATGTAATTCACAAAAAGAAATTCAAACAATGAAGTATAGACCTGTACCTCAGCACTCAAGAAGCTGGGGCAGGAGGATCTGGAGTTCTAAACCAAGCTAGGTTTCGAATCCAGTTTTAGATCAGCCTGAACTACACAAGACTAAGAAAAATAAAATAAAATAAAAACAGAAAGAAACAAAGAAAGACAGACAACAGACAGACAAAAAGAAAGAAAAGTAATAGATGGAAAAGATGCCAAGTTTCAGTAATTTAAATAATGAGATAGTATCAGTTGGCAAAAATTTTTAAATCTATAATATTTACTGTTGAGGTGGATCCAGTCCAAGGAAAATCCTTATATGCTGTGTTGGTAAAAGCAAAAACTAAAGCCTCTCTGTCATTATTTAAATTTTAATTTGTTCATCCTTTATGACCTATCTTCTCTTGTGACCAAGCTATTCTGATCACATGAATTTTCAAAAATATCTGCAAATGTGCTATTGTTAGATATAAGCATGCACACCATTCTATCATTTGTCTTATAAGAGCAAAAAATGAAAATCGATTCAAATGATCATCAAAACTAGAATGGCTAATTGGTATATAATCTAATGGATAAATTTACCACAATGAGATCTAATAAATTATGACTACAATAATCTGTAATTGATTTTGAAATTACTATGATGAACTCATTTTCTGGCACATAAAATAAACAGAGTTACTCAGCTCATATGTTTAAAAATAAGGAGAACTACAGTATTTAAGAATATATGACTGGCATTTAAAATCATGAAGGGGGGCTGGAAAGATGGCTCAGAGGTTAAGAGCACTCACTGACTCACACTGACTGCTCTTCCAGAGGTCCTGAGTTCTATTCCCAGCAACCACATGGTGGCTCACAACCATCTGTAATAGGATCTGATGCCCTCTTCTGGTGTGTCTGAAGACAGCTACAGTGTACTCATATAAGTAAAATAAATCTTTAAAAAAAAAAAATCATGAAGGATTGGGTCAAGGGCTTTGCTCAGCAGTAGCCAAGTATCTGACCAGAAAGCAAGCACAGGGCTTTAAGTTCATTCCTTCTCACCAAGAAAAGGAAAAAAAGAAGTAGCAAAACAAGGCTATATTTGTAAATTAGGACAAAAGCTTCTACAAAGGGCCATATATTAACAAAGTAAAGACAGGAAAGGAATACTTTGATTTGCTGGTCTAGACAAGACACATAAATATATCAAAAATGTTTAAAGTATGTATGTTTCTCATACAGTCTCAAATATTCACATACATGTATGTTAATGGGTAAAAGTAATTGCATATGACTACTAAAATAATTTCTGAATGTATATATACAAGTGGGTGCAGATTTGTAGAGTGCATGCATGTGTACATCAAAGGTCAAACAAGCAAAAAAAAAAAAAAAACCACCAAAATTTGGGGGTAGTTAGTCCTACCCATACAAAAATAAGTATTTTTTTTAATATTTTCCAAAGTATTTTGAAGCATATTTGTCATTTACTTTCTAAAAATTTAACAGCTAGGTGGTGGTGGTACACACCTTTAATCCCAGCACTCAGGAGGCAGAGACAATCGGGATCTCATAGCTGAGTACAAAGCCAGCATGGTCTACAGAGAGTTCCAGGACGGCTATGGTTACATAGAGAAACCCTGTCTCCAGAAAAAAAAAAAAAAAGAAAGAAAGAAAGAAACCTTGTCAGCAGGAGAGGGAGGAGAAGAGGAGGAACAAAACAACAACAACAACAACAAGCAGTAGTAGTTTTTCACCAAAATACGCACACATATAAAGAATAATACGCACACATATAAAGAATAATACGCACACATATAAAGAATAATCCAGTAAATCACAGCATTACGGAAGCAAACAGTGCTAACTTTGAATATAAACTGCAAATATGTTCAACTTTTTAATTCTCTCTAACTTCTCAATGTGAGTAGCTTTTATAATTAAAAACATGGGGGGAGCTAAACTAAAAGAAAACAAAGTTGCAAACATTATTCAAAAAAATAAGATTAAAAAAAATCACTTATGAAGATGTCTACAGTCTCCTGATAAACTTCCTTACATTAAAGAGAGAGAGAGATTATTCAGCCCACTATCAGATGATCGATAAAAAGTAAGCAGATTTCAAACAAATACTTAACACACTGCAAACAGCAATAGTACTAAAATCTGTCAATGATTTAAGGAATGTCTATCACTGCCAAACTGAACACATCCTGTAATGATAACCTCACCCAAAATACATTCTAATATCCATTAACCCTCCATACTAAGATAACAAGAAAAGTCCCTGGTTTTTACCAGGAATCTCACTTCATAGTAGCCCTGGCTAGCCTGGAACAAACTATGTAGACCAGGCTGACTTCAAACTCGCAGCAATCCTTCTGCCAAGTACTAGGATTAGAGATATGTAGCACGATGCCCAGCAACACATTGCATCCAAATATTATGAACTATAAAATACAGCAGTTAAAAGATAGCTTATAAATTACCATAGTATTTACTTCTGTTGACAAAAATAACAAAAAAGCCACTGCAATTAACCACTATCCTAATGAAATTCTTAAACATAACAAAGAATACTGAACACTGTGTAACATTCACTTGTAATCCCAACTGCTATGTCCCAGGAAGTTCGTAAACAGCCTTGCCAAAAATTTATCAAGACCCCACCACCAGCCTGAGAGTGGTGGCCCACACCTTTAATTCCAGCACTCAGGAGACACAACAGATGGATGTCTGTGAGTTCAAGGCTAGCCTGGTCTACAGAATGTGTTCCAGGACAACCAGGACTACATAGAGAAACCATGCCTCAGAAAACAAACAAACAAACAAACAAAAAGATTCCACCTCTAAAAACAGAAAAGCCTTAAAATTCTTGTGAGGAAAAAAAATGATATCACCCTACAGGAGATAAACATATATCTTGACGTTTTCAGTAAGTGATGTAACTGGAATTTGAATCCAAATCTGCTGAAAATCCAGGTTTAAGAGTCCATACTCTTAGCTAGGCGGGGGATGGAGATGGAGGGGGGAAGGGGGTTGCATGCCTTTAAACCCAGTGGATCTCTGAGTTGCAATTCTAGGACACCCAGGTGGCTACACAAAGAAACCATGTCAAAAAAAAAAAAAAAAAAAAAAAAAAAAAAAACCTCTATTTAATTAGACAAAATGAACTTAAAATTAAGAGAGAAAAACTTAACTAAGGAGAAAGTATATTTAAAAGAATACCTAGAGATTCAAAGAAATATATATATATATATATACACACACACACACACACACCTACCTTATGGTTTAAAAAAGTAACAACTATTGCTAATAGGGAAAAAGAAGCAATTTTTTTTTCCAAATTTAGCTATGACTTAAGACTAGTCCTTTCCTCACTCTGAGGAAAATTAGACTCTAGTTGCCTCTTGGATGACCCCACTACTCCTGGATGACAATACACAGCAACATAATTCATATTAAAGCCCAAATGCTAAACACAATTCTGAAAGGACTTTGTATGTTTACTGTACCTATTTTAAGCATGTTCACCATCAAAATTAATGCTACTTTCACCAAATATACTTCAATTTATCTAATCTTTTATACCACTCTACTTCAACAAATCCTTCCAAGTACAAACTTTCTGTACAATAATTTTAGTATAATGTGATTTTCAAGTATCTATTACATGAAAATAAAGCAACTGTGTTTTTTTAATATAAGTTATATAAGGTCTCTATACAAAATCAAACTCCTACCTACCATGCCTATTTAAAGATCACTCAAAAGCTGGGTGTGGTAGAATACACCTGTAATCCCAGAACTCAGAAGCCAGAAGCAAGTAGGCCTTGTCTCAAAAAAAAAAAAAAAAAAAAAACAACAAGCAAACAAAAATTTAATTCCAGCCTTTGGGAGGCAAAGTCAGGCAAATCAAGGCCAGCCTGGTCTACAAATCCAGTTTCAAGAAAGCCAGAGCTACAGAGAAACCCAGTCTTGGAAAACAAACAAACAAACAAATAAACTAACAAAACAAAGAGAAAAAATCTGTATGTTAAAGAGTTATTACATTTAAAATTAAATACTCTGAAATGGATTTGGATTAGGATTAGAATTAGAAGGCATAAGGTAGTTTAGGGAATTCTAGCAATATTCTGTTTTGAGGTACCAAGTACTGCTACATAAATAGTTACACCTGATGAAAACTCACTGAGCTGTACATGTATTATCTATGTATTTTTTGTACAGATAGTAGTCAATTTATACAGTTGAACTTTCTCATAGTGCAAAAGCAGTGCTGTGTCACTCACCTATGGTACTGCCAGGTTTAGCTGTGTTAAATATATTTCTAACTTACAGTGCTTTACTAGAATATTAAATTTCATGGGAAATTTAAAGTATGCAAGTAAATACAGCCTATAACTCTAGCACTAGACAAACTAAAAACGAGAGAATTGCTGTGATTTTGAGAATAGCTTGCACTACTCATTAATCTTACTGTCTCAAAATAAACGAATACATACACACATACACACAAGAAAATAGGTTAGTAAGATGGGCTCATTTGCTGCTAAGCCTGATGACCTGAGTTCCAACCCCAGAAACCTACATAGTGGAAGAAAAGAACTGACTCCTTTAAGTTGTCCCCTTACCTACACAAGACCCATGTGTGCCCACAGGCATACATACACACAATAAATAAGTAGAACCTACAATCTAAATGCCTATGTTATTATATAGGACTTATACTATCTCCTTTACCAAAAAAAGTAAAACCTAGAAAGGAAAAAATAGACAAGTAATTCCACAGAGGGCTGTCACAGACAAAAACACATACACTTTAATCCAGAAGGAGTTAAAAGAAAGCTTCCTGGGAAAAGATACACTGTACTGAATCCTGAAGGTCAGACAGGAACTAGCCAAGCAAGGAAAGAGTTGAAAGGAAACAAAGCACGAAGACAAGGAAACTAAATTCAATAAAAAATGCATTAAAAAATTCAAGGGAGACAACAAAGAAAGAAAAGCTCAGAAGGCTGAGGTAGGACAGGTCCATATTCAAGGCTAACCTAGGGTACATCTCAAAAACAAAGAATCCCAGCACTCAGGAGGCAAAGGCAGACAGATCTCTGTGGCTTCAAGGCCACCCTGGTATACAGAGAAAATAAGAAGACAGCCAGGACTTCACAGAAAGACCTGTCTCAAACAGAGCTAGAGAAAATGTGAGTTAAGACACCCCATGCTACAGCTCAAACTCTATCCTGAAAGCAACCAGAAGGCACTGTGGCCCCTTCAACGGGAAGGACAGTTCAATGTGCACTGGTATTGTCCATGTCAAAGATGTTGCCTTCAATGCTTACAATCTCATTATTAGGAACTAGCCTGCAAACTACTCTATACTTTGAACCATGATTCTGCCCTATGCACATATGTACATACATTACATAACCAATACTGAATGGCCATGAATAGTCAATCCATCTTGCTAGCAGCCATTTCGAAGAGAAGGCGAGAGAAGGCAAACAAAAGAACTGAGCCAAAGAAATTGTTTTGTGAGCATTCAAATCAAAAAGTCCTAGACTGCAAAAGACTTTGCTCAAGACTTCAAACATAAAAGATAGCAAGTCAGAAAGCAAGGTATTAGCATGGTAATTACAAAAGGCAGAAATGGGGAATAAATGGAATCTATAAGACAGAAGATGAAAAGACTATGCAAACAATAATAATAATGCAACAACTAAAGTAAAATCTAGGTCTTGAGTGTGGCTCAGTAACAGAGTAATTACCATACACAAATCCTAGGTACTATTCACAACACCGCCATAAATTAAAGTGAAATGTCTTCTCCTGCTTCCTAGGTCCTTTTCTTACATCAACTTGTTTCATTTTTCCTGGGTTCCCTCTTGCATGTGCACGTTTGTTTTCCAAAAGCACTCCTTAACTACTTAAGATAACGAGTCTCCTCCTTGCAACTGAGTCTAAGAATATTTTAGAACACTTATTTTGGCAGCAGTGAAAAGAATATACAAAAGAAAGTATGGTGAAACCAACAGCAGAAGGCAAAAAACAAGACCACTTGGAAGGCACCACAGAAGCCTAAAAGGCATTTGAGTTCATTTAAAGTAAAAAGAATACAGGAGAAAAGGAACAAGAAAGATGTAAAATATTTATTATGATAAAGAAGGTGCAAGACATAATGACAAACTGGATACTGGTAGTATGACAGAGAAGAGTAAAAGATGATTTTCAAAGGTTCCTGAACACTTCATGAGAACAGAAGGGTGCCACTGCCATTCATCAAGATAAGAAATCAAAATCAACTGAGTTGCAGTTTCTGTCAGCTCTGTTCCTCGTTTTGTGGGGAAGAAAGACAGAGAACGTTCTGTATTTTTGGATTGGAGTACTTACGAAATATGACACCATGTAGTCTATTACCAAGTGGTTTACAGAGGTATAAAGCAAAGACAAGGGTTCTAAACAGCCTCTGTAGACACAAGAATCAACATATAAAATTAATGTGTTTTTGTTGGTCAGGGGATATGTTTTGTTGTTGTTTTGGGATTTGTTTGTTCTTTTTTTTTTTTTTTTTTTTTTTTTTTTTTGAGACAGATTCCTTCTACATAGCCAGGTTGGCCTTGAATTATTGGCAATCCTCCTACCTCACCCTCCCAAGTAATGGAATTAACAAGTCTATAATACCATGCTTGACTCAAGTTGCTGTATTTTTTAAATATCTGAAAAGTCTGACTGTTTTCTTTAAACTGTTAATATACCTAAGAAATTCAATCATTCAAATATTAAAAATATTAAAAGTTCTTGGTCAACCTTATTCTCAAACTTTCTGCATTTCTTTGAAAATATTAAAGATTGAACAAGCATCTACATAATTGCAAATGATTTAAAAAGATAGGTGCTTATATTACTAAATTCTGCCATAGTTAGATTTTTTTTTTTTTTTGGTTTTTTGAGACAGGGTTTCTCTGTGTAGCTCTGGCTGTCCTGGAACTCACCCTGTAGATCAGGCTGGCCTCGAGCTCAGAAATCCACCTGCCTCTGCCTCCCAAGTGCTGGGATCAAAGGCGTGCGCCACCACCACCCGGCTTTTTTTGGGGGGGGGGAGGGGGGCTGTTAGATTTCTTTTAAAACATATAAATTTAGCTGAACATAATGATTCATATTTTCAGTTCCAGCTACCTAAATTACGTATCTGAAGCAAGAAGATCAACTGAGCCCAGGAGTTCAAGACACACCAATAGCCATGTACAATGCATCAAGATCATCGTCAAATTAAAAAACAAAGCAAAACAAAAACAATTTATACTATCTCCTCAAAAACTATTTACCATTAAATTAAAGAAAAAAACTGTTTAAAAGCCATTAGCCCTCTTATAATACAATAATATGCTTGAGACTTTGAGACTAGACAAAGCTAAATTGAGAATTCTAGGACAACTAGGCTAAATGAGAAAACACTATCTCAGAAAATAATAATCAGACTCGAGACATAGCTCAACTGATAAAGTGTCTGCCTAGTACACACAAAGTCGTGGGTTCAATCTCTAGCACTCCATGAAACAGACATGGCAGCACATTCATGCAATCTCAGCATTCCCGAGGTAAAGTTAAGGAGTTCAAGGCAAGCCTGAGCTACATCGTGAGTTTTGAGGTCAGCATCAGGGGCATGAGACCCTGTTACAAAAAGTAATGACAGTGGTGCTAGAGAGACTGTTAAGAGGTTAAGATCTCAACCTGCTCTTGTAGAGGACCCACTAAGGTTCCTGGAACCTATGTCCAGTTGCTCCAACTGCCTCTAACTCCAACTCAGGGAATTTGGACATTCCCTTCTGGCCTCCACAGTGTACTCAAATGCACATAAGCAAACACAGATATAACAAACAAAAATAAATCTTTAGAAATGTAATAGTAGTGGTAAAACAACAACTAGATTATGATTTTTCACTACTAATAATTAACTTTTGAAAAGAACTTAATCTAGATATTTGTATGCTTTAAATATTGAGTTTCTACAGGAAATCTTTTCCTTCTAACTATATATCTTTGCCTCCAAAATTTACTACTGACACAGAACCTGATGTTATGAATTTCTGCCACAAACTCACAACCTAACCACCATTTATTTAACATGTCACCACTAAAAATTATGGATCCTCATACAAGAGGAAAAACTGGCACGATATCTACAATTTTGTCTTCTCTGTATCCTTCTCTGTATCAAGTCCATCAAAATGGAATACTACCCAACCAGTAAATGAGGCTCTTCCATGAATACTATTGCTGAATGATCTCTAGGACTTAGCAGTATTATGTGAAAATGGAGCCATTTGTGTATAGTTTGTGTGTCCTTAAAATGTAAGCAGATATAAGCTTATAAATGCTGGAAATATCACATCATACCAGTTACAGAAGCTGAAAAATAGAAAATGAATGGCTGGAGACTAGCGAAAAAGAAACTTTTTACTACACTATTCTTCTGACCCTTTTGACTTCTAAATTGTGACTCATTAATACCTATAACATAAATTGGTTTTTCTCCCTATATTACACACACTCGTACACACAAAAACTGAAGGAAAAAAACTTAAGTACTAACTACAAAAATATTATCCCCCACCCTTACATAAACATTAAATTATACACCTAACACTTAACATTACGTTTCCTTACTGACATCTCAGGAGTATAATTTCAACAAATATTTTATTCAATATTTTACTACTACTAAGAAAGCTGTTAATAATGACTTTAACACTGAATGATATTTATGCTTGGTCCTTGGAGAAGAGAGCAGCAATGGTTGGTAAAAAATACTAAAAACATTAGTCTTCAGGGATTAAGAACAGTTATAAATCCTGTTTTTCTAACAAGTTCAAAAACAGTAAATCCAAAACTTCTTTAGCTAAAAACCTATGTACCTGTATAAATCAACAAAGTGTTGCGACAAATACTATATGAAGAGTTACTTATCATCATTGGTGTAATGCAACTTAATCTTTACAGAAGCCCCAGAAGTGTCAAGATTTTGACTGGTTCTTTCGTTCTACTGAAGAGACAAGATGAGGAGCAAGCAGCTTGCCCTTGTTACAGCACACATACCCTCCCTATCTGGGCTTCCACACTCTTTCCTCTATTTCCCTTTCAGCATCCAGCCCTGAGGCTCCAAACACGGGTCTCAGTCTGACTCCTGAAAATCCAATGGAGACTGGACTAAGTAAATAACCCCTTCAAGTTTTCCAGGAAATTTCTTTTCAATCAAAGATCCCGATTGGGCAGAAAACAGGTAACAAGGTTTCCTTAAGAGGTCTTCTAAAGAAGCTACACCAGAGCAGGGGGCGACCCAGGATGGTGACACCAGAGATCTACAAGGTAAGAGCATCGTGACATTGGGGCTATCTGAGAGCTTGTATGGGTAGGGGAGAATCCTAGCAAGCCAGACTGGAAGTAAGCTGCACGAGGGTCCCTGTGAAGGCTCGGGTATCGATGACTCGTAGGAGATCCAAAGACCTGGGACCTAGCCATGGATTAGGAAGCACTAGTGGCCTTGGCTCCCGGACTAGGATCCGCTCAGACATAACGGTGTCTCTAGAGGCTCCAACCAGAGTCCTAAGAGAGTCTAGCAGGAGGTGGACAGGGGCCAGTGACAGAATCCTCACGGCTGCTGGTGGGCAGAATGGTGTCTGGTCAATGAAAGGTATGAGAGAGTAGAATCAGGGGGTGGAATCCGGGCCGCACTCCGGCGTTCGCTAGGCTTTAGGGGCAGAGCTGCTGGCGGGGCGTCTCCGCCGGGGCGGGGCGGGGCAGCCCTCCCGGAGCCAAAGAGCCGAGCGGGAGACGTGGGCCGGGCCAGGCCAGGCGGCAGGGCCGCTGGGTGCTGGGGCGGGTCTTACCTCTGGCTGCGCCGCGGTGGCCACCACAGCCCCTTCCTCTTCGGCGGTAGCCGCTTCCCCACCTCGGTTTCCAGGGTCGGGCCGGAGAAAGCAGAGGCCGAGACCGCCGTGGGGTAGGATGGATCCGCGAGGGTGGGCCCAGCCGCCTCAGGGTCCGAGAGAGCGGCGGCCGCGCATCCCCCGCCCTGTCAGAGAGACTCCGCCCGGCCTGGGCAGGCACATCCCCCGCCGCACCCCGCCCAGAGAGCACGCGTTGGAACGGCCGCCTAAAACCGCGGTCTCTGCTTTTGCCCGTGGGACCGGTATGTCCGCCGCAGTCCCTCCCCGTCCTGCCAGGACTTTCCGACAGCCACCGCCAACTGCCTCCGCGTCCCCAGTCCGCTTGGGCCTGCGCGCCCCCGACTCCGCTCCGCGGCCCCGCCCCGCGCGACTCTCCAGCAGCAGCCGAGCAGGCGCGCGCGCACTTACCTCCCACGCCCCCTGCTGCCAAGCCCGGGACAGCCCCGCCCGGCCCCGCCTCCGCACGTGACGCCGCTGGAGCGTGCTGCGTGCGCCTGCGCGGACACGCCCAGTCTCCTCCACCCTCCGAATGGCCCCGCCTCCCCATTCCTTCTTTACTTTACGGCCGTGCAGAGAACTCCGGGTTAGATTCTCTCTACTGCTAGATAGAAACGTCGTAAGGTTGAAGAGGCACACTCTGGGTTTACGACCTTAGGTCTCACTTTCCGGCCAGTACAGAGATCCCTGAAGGCTGGTTGGGTTGGTGAGGCCTGAGGAATAGGTAAGAAGCCTCCTCCCTACTTGGATTTGTCTCAGTTTGTGGAAGCAGTGGATCGCTTTTGCGGTCCACGCAAACTCTAGCGTATCCGAGTCCCTTCCCCATTCTGCGGCTGGATTCTCAGCGCCGCCCCTTTTCCACACACGCACGCCCCTCCCCCACTTGTTCCCGCCCCCGTGTCCAAGTATTTCTTTCCATTCATTCCACAGACTTTTCTCTGAGTTGTTTGCTATGCTGTAAAACCCAGAATATTAGAAGAAAATGAAATAATAACCGCCTTTCGAAGCGCTGTGATGTAGGAAACAAAAGAACCCGCAATGGTAACACAGTAAAATGACACTGGGTGATCTGAACACAAACTGGGGCTCCTTGATTGCAGAAGAGGACTTCTCCCAAATGACTTTCAGGCCTGTGGAGAACCCTTGTTAAAACCCCGGTGAGCCGTAACTGGTCAGAAAGAAAACGGGAGAAGTAGAAAATGACTAGTACAAAAGCATGTGACAGCAACCTAGAAGAGTAAAAAGCAAAGGGATTGACATATATACCTAGTAAAAAATCGCGCAGGTAGACTTCCGTTTGAAACAACCAGACTATGTAGCGAGTGGGTTTAAGGCCAACCTGGAATACATAACAAAATCTTGATCACAAGGTGGGGAAACTTACTATAATGAATAAAAGAAATGCCAGATGCAGGAGCAAAAGCTGTTTTTAAAGATGACCGATTGCCTGGGTTGGCTGGCCTGTTAGCTAGATCCTAAAAGAATAAGGCAGCTAGGTTGCCAAATGGGAAGCCAGTCTGAGCCAATTAAACCCGGGGGGTGGGGGGCAGATATAGTGGTACACGCCTTTAATTTCTACATTTGGGAGCAGAGGCAAGCCAGCCTGGTCTGCATAGAGAGTTTCAGGTTGACAGGAGATACATAGTGAAACCCTGCCTCAAAGAATAAAGAGTAGTTTAGCTCAGTGAGTAGAACGAGCACTTGATTCTGGGCTCTGGGTCAGTCCTGACTTGGGGAGGTGGGGCCGTGAGGGGTGAGTGAAGGGTGAGCCATGGAACCTGAAAGTGGATGACTGAAGGATGAGGAGGGGGAGAGAAGAACAGCAGGAGAACACGAGCCTGTCTGTTCATTAGAATCACCTGGGATGCTTTTTTTTTTTTTTTAAAGTAAAACTATTATTGACCCCCTCTAATAAACTATAGTTCACTAGGTGGCTCATGTTAAGAGAACTGCACAGAATGGAGTGCCAAGTGGTGGGAACAGGCGAGAAGCTGAGGGAGTTGACTTTGCAACCTTAAAAGTTGGAATCCTTTGACAACAAGGAATTGAAGATGAGATGAGAAGCTTGAGCAGAATATTGAAAGAACTAAATAACTGCTCTGGGAACTGAGAAGGGAAGCCACTGCTGCCTCTCCATGTGCGTGGGAGAGGAGTAGGGCATGTAGGCAGCAGGTTTCACCTAGTGCTTTGTGCATGCTAGGCAGTGCTCTGCCGCTGAACTCTAGCCCCAGCTTCTTTCTGGTTTTGCTCTTGCTTCTGCTCTCTGCAACAGAGACTCAGTGAGTTGCCTAGTAGCCTAGCAGACCATTAACTTTCAGATCCTCTTTGCATCGGCTACCACTTCTGCTTCCCATCTCCCTCCTAATCACGTCCACATCAGTCATGAACCCTTCCTCTTCCTGGAAACCCTGATTTATAAACTATATGTCCAGGCTCAGAGCTCAAGAACCATCTACGTTTTTATTCCCTCCCCCAAAACACAGATGAGCCAATTATGAGATTCTATGCCCAACATCCACTCCCCCAGACATTCCTGTACACTCGGCCTCAACAATTCTAAGTGTCTTGCTCATTTATGAATTTAAGAGCAAGATATAAAGATGTTTAAAGATAAAGATGTGCCTCTTACAGTAGCACAATACTGGGGGAGACAGGCTTTTAAACAAAGAATAATTCACTTGACAGAAAAAAGTTGTGTGACATAAAGGCAAAGAAAGCATTGCTGCTCTATGCTAACTAGGGTTAGTCAAAAAAAAAACCTGTCTATCTGCCTCCAGATAAGAGTGTTGTCTGATAAGGCTAGAGCACGCCATGAAGGAAGAGTAGGGGTGGGAAAAAGATGAAGATGATAAAATGTGAATATATTATGAGGAGCCATGAAATCCATGTTACAGGACTTAAATTATTTAAGCAATTTATAAATATAAATGACAAGAAGCTCTTAACCTCTTACAGTCTAGAAGCCTTTGGAAGTTTGATCTGTCGACCTGACCTCAGAAAATTCACTTAAATGTATACAATAAAATACATAGAAGTAAGAAAGCAATGTTAAGCTGGGCAGTGGTGGCGCACACCTTTGATCCCAGCACTTGGGAGGCAGAGGCAGGTGGATTTCTGAGCTCGAGGGCAGCCTGGTCTACAGAGTGAGTTCCAGGACAGCCAGGGCTACACAGAGAAACCTTGTCTCTCAAAAAAAAAAAAGAAAGAGAGAAAGAATGAAAGAAAGAAAGAAAGAGAGAAAGAAAGCAATGTTAAATACTTAAACACCTTAAAATGTTAGCATAGTTACAGATGTACTTCTTTGCACATTAAGTAGCATGTAACAACAGGCCTAATTATATAATGTCAAAAGAGTAATGACTATAAATTATATTGAGATAACCTGCAACAACTTTAATATGATGTGAACATATCAGGTTTTTAGTGACAAAGACTGTTAATACTACAGTGATTGCCCACAGTTATAGAAGAAAATGTTAAATTTGAGCCAGGATGAATTGTAAATCAAGGTACATTTTTTTTTCCCCAATCCAACTTCTTAAAACTCTTGAATTTTAATCATGCCTGCTCTATGGATCCCCAGTTTCAAAATTCCCCAGTGTAACAGTTTTAAGCAAAAATATGGCACAGTAGATCTGAATTTGGGGGAAATGATGGGTTGGGGTGAGGATAGAGAAGTGGTTACTTTTCTATTCCCTAATAGCCAAAACCTTCATTGGCAATAACCATTTGGGTGCATATATATGTAATTGCAATTCTAGAAAATAGTTCAGGAAGATAAATTGGAGATATAGATATAGATATGGCAAGCTGTAACTTCTAATTTGCCTGGAAGATAATGAGATGTTAAAGTTTTGAAAGAATATGATTACAGTTCTATCTGGAAAAGTTAATGCAGAATAATGCCTAAGTTAGTTATCAAAAAGAAAAGATAGAGTTGCCATGGTGGCAAAGGCTTTTGATCCCAGCACTGAGAAGGCAAAGGTAGGCGGATCGCTTGAGTTCAAAGCCAGTCTGATCTACAAAGCAAGTTCAAGACACCCAGGGGTACATATCAAGACTCATGTCTGGGGTGGTGAGGTAGAAATTAAATGACTAGCTAATAAACTAATTTTGAAAATGTGAGTTGACCCTTGTGGCTCAATAGAGTATTGAATGTCTGTACTCCCAGCACTTAAGAGGGTGAAGCTGGAGGGTCCCAAAGAGCTTGAGGCTCTATCTGAAAAAAAAAAAAAAAAGAACAATAACAACAAAAACCTAGATTGGAAAAAGAGCATCCGTCCAGTGTGCTCAGCTGGTATCTTGTGTGAGCAAGAGGTAAGCCCAGCCTTTACTAGTTCTTTACTATTGTTAGTACTTGTGTAAAACAAAAACCTAACCACATGTTCAAAGATATTAATAACAGTTTCTTGATTAGATTGCATCTATACATGTGTGTATACATGTTGAACTTGAAGTCAGAACACCTGTTTCTCATCTACAGCCATACATACCACCCTACACAAACCAGATCTCATCTGGTTTCAGAAGAGATGCAGGGTCAAACCTAGATATTACTAAGAGATGGGAGAACACTTCTCTTCTTGCCAATCCTTTCAACCCATAAAGTGAGTAAAACTCATTAACAAAAAGATCTTCAAGGCCCAGATAACCATCTCCTTCAGACAACAATGAGTGTACCAACTTACTACTCAAATCTGAGTTGGTACCCAAATTATGTGCTTATTAAACATGAGTGTGGGGTTTCAGAATGACTAATCAGAGTGAGTAAAGTTCCTGAACTTCCAGAGCCAGGTTCTCTGAGAAGCCATCTTCTTTAGCATAACTTGCTTGTACTAACTTTTCATCACAAAAATACTCTAACTCTGTAAAGTGTGAGGTTCTGCTATTCATCCCCTTTGTGAGGTGGAGGGATGGGAACAAGAGTATCTGACATTGGAAACACTAAAAGCTAGTAAAGCTTTTTAAGAATTTCATTACTTACAGAAAAATCTCTGTAAGGTTCTTTCTCTAACTTCCAGTTAAATGGCTACCTCTTCCATAATTATCTGTTATAAAGGTACTATATCATACTTTGGACACCGAGAAACCCTCAGTTGTCTCAATTATAGCTATTATCTTGAGAATCTGTATTATAGGTTCAAAGTCCTACCTTCTCTGGTGGCCAATGAATAAAACTCAGAGTGGTCTGATAAACTTAGTTCCTTCAAAACAGAGGCTTGGGAACTTCTACCCTTAGCCCCTTTTCTCACAAGTATTGTTGTAGCAACTTTTAAGTTTACATTAACAACTAAACTAAATAACTCAAAATAGCTAGCCCTATTTAATATATGATTCAATCTTGGTCCAATACTGTGTAAGTGGCTGGTTGGTGGAGGTTGCCTGGTTTGTTGTTGTTTGTTTGTTCATTGTTTTGTTTTTTATTGTTTTTTTTTTTTCTGGTGGTTGGTTGTGTTTGTTTTTAAGGCAGAGTTTCGTTTGTATCCCAGACTAGTGTTTTTTTGGGTTTTTTTTTGCGGGGGGGGGGGGGGGGGGGTTGGTTTTTTTGTTTGTTTGGTTGGTTGGTTTTTTTGTTTTTGTTTTGTTTTTTCGAGACAAGGTTTCTCTGTGTAGCCCTGGCTGTGCTAGAACTCACTCTGTAGACCAGGCTGGCCTCGAACTCAGGAATCCTCCTGCTTCTGCCTCCCAAGTGCTGGGATTAAAGGTGTAGGCCACCACTGCCCAGCCAGACTAGTCTTGAATTCACTATATAGCTGAAGCTGACCTTGAATTCCTGGTCCTCTTGCCTTTACCTCTGAACCATTATCATTTAAAGACAAATTGCTAAGGTAGAAATTTCTAGTTATCATGACTAGATCCCATTAGAGTCCATATTTCCTTATCTCAACACAAAACATGATTTCTGTTATTCACTAGCTATTTACTAAGGCCCTGCCATGTGCTGTGTAACTCCAGTAATTAGTTACCTCTTCACTGCCAGGCTTTGAATTTTACAGAAAAATAACATTAAAAGATGTCCCAGGCATGGTGGTGCATACCTTTAATCTCTGTAGGTTCAAGGTCGGCCTGGTTACCTAGTGAGTCTAAGGCAACCAGGAATACATGGAGAAACCCTATCTCAAAGGGAAAAAAAGATCCAGGCATGAAGGCTGTGACTACAACGTTTACATTAAAGGCAAGGAAAAGCATGGCAATCGTAAATTGTAGTCTTGAAGTCAGAATGCTAAGTGGTGAATAAAATTCCTTTCATGGATCATCGCAGTTGGGGTGTGTGTGTGTGTGTGTGTGTGTGTGTGTGTGCGCGCGCGCGCGCGCGCCTAGAATTGAATTTAGTGTCCTGGGCATGCTTTACAAATACTTGACCCCTGCACTATATCCCAGGCTTTTGTTTTGGTCTTGTCTGGAAGTTTCCTAAATTGCCTACCCTTACTGACCTCAGATTTGGGATTACAGGCATCGGCACCATGCTCAGCTGCAGACATTCTCACATCTTATTCACATCTGTGTGCCTTTCTCTAGGAGAAACGCTTCAGTGGAGGATTGCTGGCCTTAAGGATGCATATACTTTAAAAGTTTAATAGCTACTGCTTAAAGCTCTTTTCCAAAAGAATTATAATTCTTCGAGCAGTACAGTTTCCTTACACATTTTCCTTATATTAGAGATTGTTAGTAGTATATATGTTTCTCCCTATAGTGTAAACTATCACCCCAACTGGAAAAAAAATTAGATGTATTGTTTTATATATACAAGTGTTTTGCCTGCATGTCTGTGTACCATGTGCATGCAGTGCCCTCAGAGGCAAGTAGAGAGTGTCAGGTACCCTGGAACAGGAGTTCCAGATGTTTATAAACTGCCTTGTGGGTACTGGGTATCCAACCCAGGTCCTCTAGCAGAGCAGTCAGTCCTCTTAACTGCTGAATCATCCCACCTGGCCTTGTGTTTTAACCCCATTCTCTTCAGTGATAAAAATGGAAAGCCTACTAGCATTTTCTTAGTTTTATTTTTTCTCTATTGTATCTTTATAACTTAGATCTGTTTTGTTAATTTTTTGTCTTTTCATTTTTCCTTTTTAAGAACTATTTTCTTATAAACATTGTGGATACATAGTTTATATGTATAGCAAATATTATCTGTCTTTATTACTTGACATTAAAGATTTGTTTCTGCTATGCCTGTCTAACATGTTTGCAGGAATTTCTGTCATTCGGCTTTATAGTCTTGGGTTTATATATTTGTTTTACTTGCATGGAAGGCCTCTTCTACAAGAATAAAAATTATTTAGTATTGTGTTGGTGAATGAGAATGGCACCCAGAGGCTCAGTATTTGAATACTTGGTCTCCTGTGGGGAAACTGTTTGAGAAGAGTTAGGAACGCCTTTAATCCCAGCACTTGGGAGGCAGAGGCAGGCGAATTTCTGAGTTCGAGGCCAGCCTGGTCTACAGAGTGAGTTCCAGGACAGCCAGGGCTATACAGAGAAACCCTGTCTCAAAAAAAAAACAAAACAAAAAAAAGAGTTAGGAAATGGGGCCATGGTGGAGGAGGTATGTCACTGGGGGTGGACTTTGATGTTTAAAAAGCCCATGTCATTCCCAGTTAGCTCTCTCTCCTTGTGGTTGTATCCCAAATAGTTGTCAGTGACTGCCAGTGCCATGCTTACTTCCCTGACATGATGGTCATGGAGTATGATGACATGACATGACCTGGAGGTCATGGTTAACCCTCTTAAACTATACCCTAAATAAATTCTTCTGTAAGTTCATTAGTCATGCCATCTCATCACAACAGTGAGAAGGTGACTAAGATAAGTAATACTTGTAATATTTTAACGTTAGGTTTTTGCCAGTTGAAAGTTTTCTTATGTTTTGGGGGGCTAATGAAGTAAGTCATCATAGACTAGAGTTGAACTCATGATCCTCCTGCCTGTGCATCCTCAGTGCTAGAATTATAGGTATGTGCTACCACACCAGAAGCTGCAAAACTTATTTTTAATCATTTGAAGTCCAGTTTTATCTCATCACTCTTACAGACCCATTTACATCTCAAGCTGATTAAGAATGGCATCTTGGGCTGGAGAGATGGTTCAGTAAAGCACCTGACACAAAAACACAAATACTTGAGTTCAAATCCTTAACACCAATGTAGAAAAGCAGGCATGGTGGCACACGCTACAGTCTACCTCTTGGTAAGACGTTACGAGGATCTCTAATTCTTGCTAGCTAGCCAGTCTAGCCGAGTCAGGGAAATCTAAGTTCAATGAGAGATCCACTCTCAAAAATAGGCAGTAAGCCATTGAGGAAAACACCCAACCTTGACCTCTGCCCTCTATCTACACACACACAAATGTCTACACACATACAGACACTCATGTATACCACACACACACAGACACACACAAAGGTGTCTTACTGCATAATCTTACTGTCTTAAATGTAAAATTGTTCTTATATTAATTTTTCATATTCCAAGAAGCCTATAGCTATATAAGATAGCTATATAAAATTAAGATTGCTAAACTGTCTAAGCTTGCCTTGAACTTTCTCTGCAATCAAGGCAGGCCTTTAATTTACCTCTTACCCCAGCCTCCAAGCACCAAGGATTATAGGTCTGTACCATACCACCAGGCCTAACTGGCCCATGCTATTTTAGCCATTGATAGCTATTTCTAGTTATGAAATAGCAAATAGAAAGTGTTAGTGTTAGAATAAATTTCAAAGGATGATCTGATCTATATCCCTGGTCCAAAGCATAACCAGGGGCAAGGAAAATGGCTCAGTAGATAAAAGCACTTCCTCCAATCCTCACCGAGTTTAATCCTCAAAAATCTCACTTGGTGGAAAGAAGAAATCAACTCCCAAAAGTTGGCTTCCTCAGACTTCCGTATGCATGTCATGACATGAATAACCTCAAATGTACACTAAATGGTAACTTTAAATGTTTTTAAGTAAGTTAAGAGTGAAGGGCCAGCATGGTGGGACACGCCTTTACTCCCAGGACTTGAGAGACAGAGGCAGGCAGATCTCGTACATTGAGGCCAGCCTGGTCTACAAAGTGAGTTCCAGGACAGCCAGGGCTACTGTTTCAAAACAAAACAAGAAAATTTCCTTTGTGATAGTTTTGTGTTTCTAAGAAATTTTCAAATTAAAATTCTCTATTTTGCTCAGGTAAAATATCCACTTAAATCTCTCCAGTTTGTGAGGCATTAAAAATATAAGACTCAATAAAATCTAATCTCTGTACTTGAGTTATGTAGAACTTGATGGTAAATTTTACATAATACCATATACAAATCTCCAATGCTTTAGTGTTCCATTAAGAGGAAATATCTAACTGGGGGAAATGGAAGCAAAGAGTCAGCTTTTCTTTTTTTTGATTTTTTTTTAAGACAAGATTTCTCTGTGTAGCCCTGTCTGTCCTGGAGCTGACTCTGTAGACTAGGCTGGCCTAGAACTCAAAGATTCTTCTCCTTCTGCCTCCTGACTGCTGGGATTAAAGGCATGTGACCCCACTAGGCCTGATCCTCTAATACTTATAAACATCAAATTATTTTCAAATGTTATTTTTGAACTACCTCCCCATCCTCTGAATGTAAAACTTTTGATTACATAATAGATATCTATTACAACCTTATGCTTTAATCTTTATCTTACTGATATTTCTTCATTCTACACTGACATATACCCTATGATAAAAGTTGTATGTTAATAGCCTCACTTTGCAGAAAAGGAAATTGTGATTTAATGAAAGTAATTTATTTGTTTTACACAGCTGATACAAAACAAAACAAAATCTATAAATGTTTAGGTTGAAAGTTTAGAGTTCTTTTCTTGGCCCAGGTGGTTTGGTCTAAGCTTAGTTTAGTTCTGTTTTCATTAGAATTCAGGGTGTTGAACTATCGTGGTTATACTATATAGAGTCAAATCAATCTTTGGTCTATATACTTGATCTTTTTAAGTTTGTGTCTGTGTAGGTCTGTGTGTGTGTGTGTGCATGTATCTGTGTGTATCTCTCTGTGTTTGCACAGGTACAGAGATATGAGCCTCAGACTCCTTGGAGGTAAAAGTATCTGCTGCCCAGGAGAGCTTAGTAAGCTCTCTTAACTGCTGAACAATCTGTCCAACCCGCATTTAGGAGTCTTAAAACTCAGACAAAACACAAAACTTTTTCCGTTTTTAGGTGCTGGGGATCAGACACAGAGCTGTGTACATGCTAGGCAAATGTTCTCCCATTGAGCTGGCCACAAAAACTATTTGAATAAAATCTGAGCTTCACTTGGAATGGTGACTCACTCAGGAAGCCAGCTAAGGCTGGAGAATCAGCCTAAGTTTGGAGCAATCTTAGGCTACATGAAACCGTGCTTCAACAGACCAGTAAGTAAATAAATAGAAAAAATGCCTTTAGGGTATGTAGGGTGTGAGGCTGGTGAAATGGCTCAGCGGCTAAGAGCGGTGGCTGCTCTTCCAGAGGTCATGAGCTCAATTCCCAGCAACCACATGGTAGCTCACAACCATCTATAGGGGGATCTGATGCCCTCTTCAGGCAGGCGGATGTATATGCAGCAGAGCACACATACATTAAATAAGTAAAATGTAAAAGTATGTAGAGTGTGACTGGAATAGATGGAGAGTAGACAGACACAGGTTAGATGAGCAGATGGTAGGTGGTGACAGACTGAACATCATGTGAAGTCTTGTAGTCGCTTCCTCCAAGATGAGGCAAACTGTCTGTTCAGATACTTGTTTTACAGGCTTATTTATATCTGTAACTGGCTACCAAGCTGGGGGTTGTAGAGAGCTAACAGCTCAGCTACTTCCCAGGTTGTATATCCTGACATTCACCCCTATGATGTACTTGTTGATGGTATAAAACAGTGGTTCTCAACCTTCTTAATGCTGTGACCTTTTAATACAGTCCCTCATGTTGTGGTGACCCCCAACCATACGATTATTTCTTTGCTACTTCATAACTATAATTTTGCTACTTTTATGAATTGTAATATACATATCTGATATGCAAGATATCTGATATTCAACTCCCAAAGGGGTTGCAACCCACAGATTGAGAGCCTCTGGTATAAAGGAAGACTGTCCAGGAATCCTGGCTTGACACATGTGACTAGCCATTCATTCCCTCTATAGTAAGATAATCTTATATCAAGTTCAAGTACTTAGTCTCCACCAGTCTGCACTGACAAACTGACTACACTGTCATTTGTCGTCAACCTTAATAGTAATAGGATCATTTTTCTAATCAATCTAATTTCAACTTTTACATCTGTCATAAAGAGCATAAGTTATGGTACAACATGTTTTCTTTTATGAATATCTCTTGAGAAAAAGAACACTCTATCAAAAGCCTGAAGTGATAGCTCATGCTGATAATTAACTCTTGGGAGGCTAAGACAGGATCACTGTGAGTTAGAAGCCAGCATGGGCTACATAGCAAGTTCCAGGCCATCCTCGGCTACAGTGTTGGATCCTGCCTTGAAACACAAATAACAAAAACTATTAGACATTAATACAAAGGACGCTGCTACGTCTCCTGAGCAAGCATTTTATTTTTATCTTATGGACTTTGTGAATATTTAACTTAACTCTCTGATTAGCTGCCAAAAAGCTTTGAGCCAAATTTGTGGCTCACCCATAACCAATGTGCTCTATGCCTCGTTGACTTCACTCCTGACTCCAGTTTGTCTGAACTCGAGTTATTCTTTCTTCTTCCCACCCCACCCCCACCCCCAGTTCTCTTGCTTTTGCACTGGGTGTAGAGCCCAGGCCTTGATGACAGGCAGATGGGCTACCACTGAGCTGCTCTCCTAGCACTGTTACTCACTTTAATAAAAACTTGATTTGTACTCAGGCCAGTGAAGGAGGATTGCCCTGAATTTCAGGCAAGCCCGATCTACATAGCAAGTTTAAGACCAGCCAGGGTTTCTTACCAAGAGAGACTTTCTCTCAAAATATTTTTAAAAAGATTTATTTATCTTATGTATATGAATACACTGTAACTGTCTTCAGACACACTGGAAGAAGGCATCAGATGTCCCATTACAGATGGTTGTGAGCCACATGTGGTTGCTGGGAATTGAACTCAGGACCTCTGGAAGAGCAGTCAGTGCTCTTAACTGCTGAACCATGTCTTCAGCCCTCAAATTTTTAATCTCTTAATTTATGGTATTCTATATATTCAAAAATACATGTAGTTTCTCATAAGCAGCCTTATAGTGTTTTTGAAGTTTTTCAGATTATCATATGCTGTGTGTATATAAGACTGTCATTATCGCCTCATTTTACTTTATTAGATACTGATATCATTAATCACCTCATTTTACTTTAATTTTTTTCTTGAAAGGTATTTTTTTTTATACATCTTTTTGTGGTTTTGGTTTGGTTTATCAAAACAAGGTTTCTCTGTGCAGCCCTGGCTTTCCTGGAACTGGTTCTGTAGACCAGGCTGGTGTCGAACTCACAGAGATGCACCTGCCTTGCCAACCAAGTGCTGTGAACTAGAGGTATGCACCCCCACTGTCCAGCTTTGCTTACGGTTTTGTATGGTTTTGATTACATGGAATTGGTTATATCAAACTTGTATGGCTTTTTGAAGTATAACAAAATGTTAAAATAATTGATCTAATGTAGGATTGGTTAGATTGGTATCATAATTCTGTGTTGTTATGTTTTTTTTTTTTTTTCTCTTTCAATCTGCCTGTGACCCTTTTTCTGCCCTGTGGTTTTAGAAGTACTGCTGAGTGGCCAGGTCAGTACACAGCAGTCAGTCACTACCTCAGTTGAGTCTGTAGGCTCTAGTAAGCCATCTTCTACACCTACAGATTTGCCTGTTAGCACAGCCTTGGCTGTTTACGTGCATATTAATCCCAGAGATGCCTTGCCTATGTTTCCTCTAAGCTAACCAACCTGTTATTTAAACAAGTGACTATGAATGAGTATTTTGTTTCCAGCCCCCATTTGCTTTAATTGGTTTGTAGTGCTAGTTGGATTTTCTGATTGTATCTATGGTATCATCTAGTTGATAGCATAAATAGTATATATAACTTTTTAACTCTTTAAGTTCTGGGCTTATTTGATGCATGCCTTTAATCCCAGCACTTGGGAGGCAGAGGCAGAAGGATTTGTTTGAGTTCAGAGCAGGTCTACATAGTGAGTTCCAGGGCAGCCAAGTCCATATAGGAAGAGCCTGTCTCAAATAAATAAACTCTTTAATTATCTTCAAGGGAATTTATTTGGCCTTCTTTGCAGCTCTGAGTTATGTAATGTCCTTTTTTAAGATGCTCTTTTTACTGGTGACCAAAACCAAGACAGTGGGTCAACAATGTAAGTTATCAAGAGAAAGCACTTGCTATGTAAGCTTGTGAGTTCAATATCCTGAACCCACAAGATGGAAGGAGAAAATTAACTCCTGCAGGTTGTTCCCTGACTGCCACATGTGCATTATGACATGCACATCCAAATATACACATATACACATAAACAATAAATACATGTAAAATTTTAAAAATAACAAAGACAAAACTAATTCATTGCTCAAAATGATACTAACAAATCAATGTTAAAACTAAGACTCAACAGGAACCCCGATTCTTATGTCCATATCTATCACAAAAAAAGAACTTCTGACAGACATTATGAACACTAACTACGTAGTCTTTATCCCACCCATTGAAGTTTAAAGATGGGAAATAAACAAAAACACCACTTATGCATAGAGCTGGACAGAATTAGAAATGGATTTCATTTGTGTTACTTTTATCAGCATGGTTTTCTGTTTTTGAAGAAAGAACACTGCCCACACTGTCATTGTCTATTATGAAAGGAAGAAGTACTTTATCTTAGCTGTTTAAAATTAATGCTGTAATGGAAACTATTTCATTCACCTTTAGTATAAAAATAATTTGTTGGGGGTATCATGCGTTTTCATATTGAGACAAGATCTCATGGTCATTGTTATCATTTTGAAACAGTCTTGTGTAGCTCAAGCAGACCTCAGACTCACTATGTAGCTAACACTGACCATGAACTCCTGATCCTCCTGCCCCTCCCTCCCAAATATAGGGATTACAGGCATGTACCACCATGCCTGACTGTGCATATTCATTAGAGTTAGAATGTGTTTACTGTTACGGATTTTGGCAAAACATCAGTTATAATTCTAACCGGTCTCTACATTTAAATATAAAATTAAAATTCTATATTGTCTCTAAAATGTTTCATTTTCATTCTAATTATTCATGTCTAGTACATAAGCCAAACTTTTGTTAATTTTTGTTTGTTTGTTTGTTTTCTTTTCTTATTTTATTTTGTTTTTTTCAAAACGGGGTTTCTATGTGTAGCCCTGACTATTCTGGAATTCACTCTGTAGACCAGGCTGGCCTCAAACTCAGAGACCCACCTGCTTCAGCCTTCAAGTGCTAGGATTAAAGGCATGCACCACCACTGCCAGGCTTTAGTGTTTTATGGTGTTAGCACTGGTGGAAACTATTGATTGAAAACTGTAGAACTGTATGTCATATTTTTACCTCAGTCTTGTAAGAGTAGCTACTATTTATAACCCAATATCACATTCAGCAGTAAATACTGTCTTCTGACTCTCCTTCAGCTTCTGGAATTTCTGGGAAGCCCTGCTCAATACAAGATGGACCCTGTGGTCTTGAGTTATATGGACAGTCTATTGCGACAATCAGATCTCTCACTATTGGACCCTCCAAACTGGCTCAATGACCACATTATTGGATTTGCCTTTGAATACTTTGCCAATAGTCAGTTTCATGATTGCTCAGACCATGTCTGCTTCATCAGCCCTGAAGTCACCCAGTTCATTAAGTGCACCAGCAGCCCTGCAGAGATTGCCATGTTCCTTGAACCCCTGGATCTTCCCCACAAAAGAGTGGTGTTTTTAGCCATCAATGATAATTCTAACCAGGCAGCTGGAGGTACCCACTGGAGTTTGTTGGTTTATCTCCAAGATAAAAATAGCTTCTTTCATTATGATTCCCATAGCAGGAGCAACTCAATCCATGCAAAGCAGGTAGCAGAGAAACTGAAGGCCTTCTTAGGGAGCAAAGGAGACAAACTGGTCTTTGTGGAAGAGAAAGCCCCAGCTCAACAGAACAGCTATGACTGTGGGATGTACGTGATATGTAACACCGAGGCCTTATGTCAGAATCTCTTTAGACGACAGCCAGAATCCCCACTGCAGCTACTCACCCCGACATACATCACAAAGAAGAGGGGAGAATGGAAAGATCTAATTGCCAGACTTGCTAAAAAAACGAAGTAGCTACTAAAGAATGCTTGTGATGTTTGAAGTCTTGTCTTTCTGCCTTTCTCTATGGTGACAGCCTCAGTGCCTGAGGGAAAAACACGAGTAGATGAAAGTTTACTATTTCTGCTTCTTTATTGTTCTGAAAGAATGTCATCCTCTACATTCTCTGAATGGGAAGTTTCACTGTAACCCTGAAGAGAGCAGTACATTCTGTGAAAATGTCCTGAATTTATATACCAAAACCTTAAAAAAAAAATCATTACACAGTTTCAAATAAGAGTCTTCTTGTTGGTATAAAACTATTATCCCTTTTGGTCTTCCTTCCTCGTTGGCTTATTTCAAAGAAGTGATGTTCCAAAGCAAACCAATAACATATGAGATTTAAAGACATGCATAAAGAAAACAGCAGAAGAACCAACATCTTTGTTTCACAGCCATAGTGAGAGAGAGGTGTCCAACTGGAAGTAGATCATTACCTAACTTCACTCATGCCTTCGATTTATACAAATAAGGCATTCTCTGGTGCAAAGGCTTTCCCGTCTGCAAATGCTTAATAAGATGACTTTAGCTTATCGTTATCTATTTCCTGGAATGCTTTAAGAACATAGAACTTCATTAAAATAAATGGCTGTGGGCTGGGAACACAACTTTGAGGATGAGCACCTGCTGTGGTGTGCAGGAAGCCTTGAACTTGATTCCAAATTGCAGTAAATTAAAAACGAAACAAAACTACCTGCTGGCCTGCGGAGCATCTCTGCTTTCCCTCACTGAGGGGGTGACTCAGCCCTAAGTGATAATGACTTTTCTTTGCCTTCCTTTTTACATGTACATAGTCCCTCCCTTTACGTAACACACTTTGGTTCTAAAACGCACAGTTGACAACTAACCAAGATTAGCTGTTATTTCAGACAGGTTTCTACTTTTGGCAGCTATAGCTTTTACACTAATCTAGCAGAATTATTTTCAGTTATGTCATGGTAATCTCCATACTATTAATGATCTAAAACATGGAGGCAGTTTATTTTTTAAATATAAAGGAAGAAAAAAAAAGTCACCTTTCTCAAACTTAATCCAAAATGCAGATGGTATAATTTTAAAATATGGAACCAAGACTAAAAAGAAATACTATCCCCCACAAAGCTATTGATAAATATTTCTGGTTGTTTCAAATAATTCACACAAAAAGTTGGACACACACATTAATTGTACCCCAATAACAATTTGCAATGCATGTGGGATATAGAACACAAAGATGTGATTCACCCATGGAAACTGACTTCAGCTACTTCTCCACTTTAACCCTGACCCCAGCCTTCATGACCCAAAATAACCGCTCCAGTCAGCAACTACAGAGGTAGTTTCTCGGTTCCCTGGAGCCAGGAAGGGGAAGATGGTAAAAGTGTAAAAGCACAGGCTGCACAAGCAGGTCAGTGGATGGGATCTGAAACAAGTTAGAAAAAGAAAGAAAAGGGGGAGGGGGACCCATTTCAAGTTAGTCCCTTTCAAACCAAGAGCCTTAATGAAAGATAGACAGGAAAATGTTAGAAACTGGCAATGAGCCATAGATGAAACAGACAAAACAGGGACAGCAAGCATAGGGACACAGGTTCTGACAGGCAACCAGTGTTGATAAAGGCAGAAAGCAGGGTCATTTCAGTGACTGTTGACTTAGGCAGCTGATCTAGACCATCGGAGTGTGCCCTCTCAGGGGAAGGTTATCTTTCTGATAGAATATGCTTGTTTGCTTAAACATTAGCTGTCTCCCTTTAAAAGCTAATGCATGTGAGAGCAGGCTTGTCTAATTCCGTAAAGTTTGTCTTAGAATTATTTTTTAACTAAACTGTTGTCTTTATTTTAAAATATAAAGGGCTGGAGAGATGGCTCAGTGGTTAAAAGCACTGACTGCTCTTCCAGAGGTCCTGAGTTCAATTCCCAGCGACCACATGGTGGTTCACAACCATCCTTAATGGGATCTGATGCCCTCTTCTGGTGTGTCTGAAGACAGCTACAGTGTACTCACATACATTAAATAAATAAATAAATAAATAAATAAATAAATAAATAAATTTATTTTTTCCCAAATATATAACATGTTTGAAATCAAACCTCAAGTTAGTCTTTTTAAAAAGTATGTTGAGCAGACTTTGTGAGACAGCCCAGAGGGCTAAGACACTTGCTGCCAAACCTGGTTTGATCCCCAGGTCCTACTTAGGAGAATTTTTCCTTGTAAGTTGTTCTCTGTCTCCCAATGTACACCTTGGCACACTTGTAACTACTCACAATATATATAAATAAGCATAAGAAAATCTTGAGTATATCATTTGAAAATATTGACATTGTAAATAACAGATTTTGAGCTGACACATAGTATTTCACTAGATACTAGGATAGTCCATAAGCTCTACACCTGCTTGACCATACACCATTAATGTAATACTAATAATTCTATACTAATAATATAAATACATTAATAACAGTATCAATATATTTTGACTTCAAATATTCTGTTGTACTGCCCCATAAATATATTTGAATATGTCTAACCTGGGTATCAATATGGAATTGAGAAGTTACCATATATAAACCCAACATTTGCTGGGAATAATGTATATGTATTCTCTACCTCAGGGCTACACCTTCTGCCCTATTGTTTTCTTTTTTGGTTTGTGGTTTTGGTTTGTTTTTTTTCTTTTGGTTTTGGTTTTGGTTGGGGGGGGGGGGTTGTTTTGTTTTGTTTTGTTTTGAGAAAGGGTTTCTCTGTGTAGCCCTGGAACTCACTTTGTAGACAGTTCCGTCTTGTGCAGTTAAATACTTTACATAGCCATAAAAATATATGCGCACATATTGCTATATTTAAAGTACTAGATAACATTCTAAAGGTTTTATACATATATAGTTATTTTTTATTGTTGGGTTGGGTTTTTTTTTTTCCAGAGGTAGAAGATTGGGACAGTCTCTCATAGCCCAGGCTAGCCTACAACTTGGTATGTAGTCATACCTTCAACTACTTCTGATCTTCAGACCTCCAGCTCTGGAGGAATGAGATTCCAGGTATATGCCACCACTCCTGGCTAAGCTCACTTATTCTCACATTTTTCCAAGTGGACTTATTTCTGTTTTATAATAAATGCAACATCAATCATGCAGCCTCTGACTCCTCATATCCTTTGCATCTCTTCCTACCCTGACTCAGAAACCAATACCAAGTAGTCCTTGCTTGAACATTTTCTAATGCAATCTTGCTTTCCTTTCCGAATTGAACATGATCTGCTGGCTCACTGCAGAAAGCAGCAATAACCGCCATGTAACTGCTGGGCAGCAGAACCTGAAGAGTTACTGGCTTTGTTTTATACATTAGGTCATCTTTGGACCAACTCCTGATGTCAATGTACTGATCTAATGTTCTGGAAAAAGCCCCACAGTACACTTCCTATTTTAAATGGCCTTTCATACTCTTATATATGAAAGATGGGAGAATAAAACAAGATCAAACATCTGGATAATCTATTAAAAATGGGAAGGGGGACTATAGGAATGTGTCAAAAATCAGTACTAAACAAAGATAAAATGATTCTCCACAACATAAGGAAAACTAGTCCCCAAGTTCCAACATGAGGCTGAATCTCCACTAAGGAAAATGAAGTGTTGAATGCACCTAACTAGAATGCTCTTGTGGCTGGAGAGACGGCTCAGTGGTTGAGAGCACTTTGTCTTCTTGCAGACGACCCAGGTTTTAATTCCCAGCAACACGTACATGGTGGCTCACAACCATCGGTAACTCCAGTTCCAAGGATTTGACACTCTGAGTTCTGCACACATGAGGTACACACAAGTATATAAAGGCAAAATATATTTTTATAAGTAAAATTAAAATGCACTTGAGTAAGAGGCAACTAACAGTCAAAAGGACACACCCATGGCAGCTGTCTTCAGTGCCCAAAACAGGGGTGCATTTTTATGGTGGAAAACAAAATTCCTCTTAAGTCCTGCAGTTTGTGTTAGAAGACAAGAGAAGGGCAGCTCTCTGGATTTTCTTCACATACTAGTACCTAGTAGTCCCTGTGTAGGGCGGGCCCTTTCCCCACAGGCAAGCTCAGACAAGATGATTTCTGAAGCAGTTCTGACCCAGACTCTGCAATTCACACTCCGCTCAGCACAGCACTCTGCTCACACCCTCAGCCTTCTACCTGTGTCCCACCGTCTCAGCCTCCACTCCTGATGGCTACCCTCTCCATCTGTGGACAGGGACCTTGAGCTTCATACATAGCTCATTGGCCTTCACTGGTTTCTGGCCAACAGCCTTAAATGTGTGGACTCTTTTATCTTTCAAAATCCATGAAGGCATGTCTCCCAGGGACCTTGAGCTTCATACATAGCTCATTGGCCTTCACTGGTTTCTGGCCAACAGCCTTAAATGTGTGGACTCTTTTATCTTTCAAAATCCATGAAGGCATGTCTCCCTCTAAATACTAGCTTGGTACTTCCTCCTCCTCAGGGCCTCACCCCAGGTGTCTGTACTGGGCTTTGTAACTGCTTCCCTCCCTCCTGATTCTCAACCCACTTTAATCTGGATTCTGTCCTCCACAGATGACCCTCACTAGTGCTTCTTATTTTATTAGCAGAGTACATAGCATTAAATCCTCCTTCTCAAACCATTCTTCCTTTAACTGATGCAAGACCCAGTTTTCTCTCTCCTGTCACTTTCTAACTTGCCAGGTTTTTTTTCCCCCCACACCCTGTATTCTTAGGGTTTAGTACCACCGCCCTATTCTCGCTGGACACTACCAAGACTGATGACAGATTTTAGCAAGTCAGACCTATAGTCCTCTTCCAAGCTTCAACCTGTATATCCGTGTGCCTGCTGCACATCTTCACCTGGGGATTCTCTAGCATCCTCACATGTACTAAATCCCCAAGCTCAGCTCATCTTTCCCCATCCAGCCTGTTTCTCCCCATTCTCCCCAGAGTCATCCCTAAAGTCATCCTTGACTTTTTCTCTCATACGTTCCACATCCGTCTGCTTTCTAGTCCTGTTGATTCTACACGCAAATATCCTCTAATTCATGTTCTTCTGTCTGTGTTTCTGTCTCTCTGTATGTCTGTGTCTCTTTGTGTCTGCCTCCCCGCCACCACCACCACCACCACCACCCCGCCACCCCATTCCAAACAACCACTCTCACACCAGGTATGGCAATGAACACCTGCCATCCCAGCCCTTGGAAAGCAGAGGTAAGAGAAATATTGCAGGTTTGAGCCTGGCCTACACAGTAAATCCCAGGACTGTAGTTCAGAATGACTATAGAATGACACCCAGTCTCGAAAAGACAGAAACAAAACTAAGAAGACAGCCACTCTCTGGGTAAGCTAGTGAATATCTTCTAAAGTATTTTCCAGGGCTCTCATGCTCCCCAGACTCTATTCCTCTCTGTTTTCTGCCAGTGTCTTCAATAGAGAGCTGAATAATTTGGTTCCCCTACTCACCTCGCCTCTTCACCAGCCCCTCATTCTTACCTTAGACTCCTCTGACCCGATTTCTTCCAACACACAGGTTCTTTTCCTTAAACCTCTCACACAGGGCTTAATTTGACTCCGTGGTAGAGTGCTTGCCTACCTAACACACATAAGGCCCTACTACTATAGGAAGAGGGAGGGCAGGAGGGGAATGAGCACCAGCCTCTGCTGATCCTTCTCAGGTGAATCCTCTCCGATGCCCAAGACCAGTCTGCTTCCCTTGTTTATTCCCAGAAGCCCTCTCAGTGGGTCCAAATCACATATCATTTTTGGTACTGTGTCTCTCCTACTAAGTTGTAAAAGAGACACCACAAGCCGGGCAGTGGTGGCGCACTCCTTTAATCCCAGCACTTGGGAGGCAGAGGCAGGCGGATTTCTGAGTTCGAGGCCAGCCTGGTCTACAGAGTGAGTTCCAGGTCAGTTCCTTATGGTTTGCTAAATGGATAAATGAGAATACAGAAGCTATTTATCAAAGGTGGGGAAGACCATCTTCCTTCCATGGCACAGCCACAGAAATCAAATGCCACACTAATCTATATGACTTTGCGTGCTGGCTTAAGACCAAGTTATGGGGTGAGGAGTCGATGAACTTAAGTAACCTGACAGAAAATAAGGAACCCACCAAACTGGCCAATCTAGCTACAGATATCTTTTCAACTGGCCTGCTACTTTCTCGGGGGTTTCACATTTTACCTAATTTCAACCCATGTGCAAGCAGAATTTTAAAGGTAACGGGGAGTTAGTTATATCAGGCTAATAGAGTGTCATTTTCTAAGCCATGTTTATCCTCACTGTTGGGATTTGGGTTCGTTCTGACTTCAGACTCTTAGGAATTCCAGTGATATAGTGCTCCTTCAGTAACTTTCTTTTCAATTTTTCTCCTTAAAGGGTCAGAGAGATGGCTCAGTGCATAAAGGCATTTGCTGCCAAGTCCAGCACCTGAGTTCAAACCGGTTCACACCGTGGAAGAAAACCAATTTCTACAAGTTGCTCACCAATCTCTACAGGTGTACGTAAAAAAAATAAATAAATAAATAAAGTGTATCTGAAAATACATTAGATAAAATAAGAATCACAATTTCTCCTTGAGGAATGAAGAAGTATGGTGTAGGCATCTAGCAAGCATCCCGGAAGTAGGTATAATTACTATGTGTCAATTAAAAAACATACCAGAGCCAGGCATGGCAAAACATTGGCTGTAATTCAGCTCTTGAGAAATGGAAGCTGGAGCTTGATCAGGAGTTCAAGACCCAGTCTCAGCCTCATGAGATCTTGTCTCAATGTCCCTGCCCAAATCTCTCAAAGTCATCAAAGTATATGTACAATTTACATTCCTTCATAGACTCAGCCAAAACCGTCTAAAAAATCAATATGGACTGTTATATAATATAAAGCTATGTTTAGCTCCAGATAGCTCTGCCAGTATCAAGTTTTATATTTGCTTATTTATTGATATTTTTTGAGACACACTATGTAACCCTGGCCAATCTGCAACTTGCTACATAGACCAGAATGACGTTCAAACCTAAGGCAGGCTTCCTGCATCCTGCGTGTTGGAATCACGGGTGTGCACCTCCATACACAGCTTACGTTTCTTTCTTGAAATTCAGCAGATAATAACTAACATTTGCTATTTCTACATCCTAGGATGTTCTGAGGATGAGGCATGAATTTTTCTTGTATGATAATCACTGTCAACCTGAAAGAGAAGCTGGGGTTAGATAGCTCTCATAGGGTTTCCTATTTCTCACCTCATACTGCGCCCGAAAAGTCAGATTTGGGAGCTTGTTGGATTTTGGATTCCTGAGGCTCAACCTGCACAATGTTTTATTATCTTTACTTATTTGTAGGTGTGGGTGTGTGCGCAGGGCAGCCTGGAGCTGAGGTTACAGACCGTTGTGAGCTGCCTGAGGCGAGTGCTGGGAATTGAACTGGGGTCCTCTGAGCATCAAGACGAGCATCACGGGATCCTAACCCCTGAGCTGTCTCTTCAGACTCAGCCTGCTCCATTCCATCCTTCTTTTGGAAAAGAGAGCACTGAGACTTGGTGTTGCTCAAGCCAAGTACATACAAGTTTAAATGCAGATATACTGATTCCAAATCAGGTGTTCCTTTTCTGTTGTTATTGTTGTTGTTGTTGTTGTTGTTGTTGTTGTTGTTGTTGTTGTTGTTGTTAGTGGTGGTGGAGGTGGTGGTGGTGGGTGCATGAGAGAGGGAGGGGAAATGGGGGGGGGGACTTAATTTGTCTAGAGGAGCCCAGCCCAAGTTGGCTTTAAACTTACTTGTAACTGAGGATGAGCTTGAACTCCTGATCCTCCTGCCTTCCCCTCCAGTGCTGGGATTTACAGGTGTGTGGCCCCAAGCCCAACCAGAATTTATGTTCTTAACCAACATAGGCTATTTCTTGATTGTTAACAGTTCTGGTGCTTTTTCTGTTTTATTCAGTAGAGAGGGAAAAATACTATTAGAAACAAAAACTGGATGTAGCCTCCCTAGTTTCCAAGGGTGGGGTGTACCCCTTTAATCCCAGCACTCAGGAGGCAGAGACAGGTGGATCTATGAGTTCAAACCCAGCCTTGTCTTCAAAAGGGTTTTTCAGGATAGCCAGGACTACCCAGAGAAACCCTGTCTTGAAAAATCAAAATTAACTAATTAGTTTTAAAAGGAGGGACTAGAGAAATGACTCAGTGGTCAGAGCACCAGCTGCTCTCACAGAAGACTTGGGTTTGATTCCCAGCACCCATATGGCAGCTCACGACTGTCTGTAACTCCAGTTCCGAAGGATCTGGTACTTCTGACCTTTTTGGGAATCACACATGTAAATGGTGAACGTGTATGCATGCGAGCAAAATACACAGATAACAAAGAAGTCTTTTAAACATGTAAGGTAAAGGAAAAATATATTTTAAAAAGGATTAGTCATATGTGGACATGGATACAAGACAGAGCAACTATTACAAATAATGAAAGAAAAGAAATTAGGGGTTTTCAATGGATATCTCAAAGAAATTGTGTGAGTCCTAGAACAGAAAGCCATCGTGGAGGTCAGCGAGATGGAAGCATCCTAGAAGAAGGGCAGAAGACAGGGTGGGGGCTGCACAGGACAAAGCCATTGAGGAACGTCTTACTATTGTAGAGAATGGCTGGCTACCCATTCTCTCCAGTCGGACATCTGCGTTCTGAATCCGGAGCTTTCTGCTACGCGCCGTAGCACTCCGCTAAGGCTCTCAGGCATGTCCAACCTTTTGACATTGCAATGTGATGAAATCATTTACAAAGTTCACAGTGGGGAACTGTGCAATTGAGTTACAGGAAAAAAAAATTAAGTTGAAGAAAAAAGAGGGAGAAATTAAATGGCTCAGCAAATAAAAGTGCCTGCTCTGCTAGCCTGAAGACTGAGTGGGAAGACTCCCGTGACTGCCACCAACCCCTGGCTGCTACACGGTGCGCGCTCTCTCTCTCTCTCTCTCTCTCTCTCTCTCTCTCTCTCTCTCTCTCTCTCACACACACACACACACACACACACACACACACATACACACTCATGACAAATAAATTTCCAATTGCCAAAACCAAATGTCACAATGTCTTAAGTACATTTACAAGTTTTGTACTGAGCTACACTCTTGACCTTTCTTGGTCACAGGGATGGCATGTGGCCCAAGGACCCTGAGCTGAACACTGCCTTAACCTTTCCTGCACTTTGACTCCATGGACCATTCAGAGAAGAGAGGGTAAAGAGCGGCAGAAACCATGAAGCAGAAAGGCTACAACCAAGGAACAGGAGACAGCAGACAGGCATGGTCTGACCAAGGAAATCCGAAGCAGTCTTAGAAAGCCTTGAAAGACTGAGAACTCGGCTTCCTGCCACGATAGGAAATGGGTCTCAGGAATAACCTGTAGGGCTGGATGCAGGGTGGGGGTGGGGGGTGCATTTCTGTCATCCCAGCATGTAGGACACTGAAACAGGAGAACTGAAAGCCCAAGACCGTCTGGCCATGTAGCAAGACTTTGTCTCAAAAATCAAAGAAAAGAAAGAAGGAAAGATGGGGAGGGGTGAGAAAGGAAGAAGGAGAGAGAGAAGGGGAGGGGAGAGGAGAGGAGGGGTAAGAAAGGAACCATTGACTTTGAGTAGTAAAATATTGGAGGTCCCAGACTGGCAACTTCTTGGTCACTTTCAAATTTAAAAAAAAAAAAAAAAATCACAAGTGGATCCTGGTATTTTGCACATGCCTGTAATTCTTGTAATCACAGCTTGAAGGGCAGCCTGGGATACACAGTGAGTCCCAAGACAGCTTGAGCTACAGAATAAAAGCCAATTATTTATTTATTTTGATTTTTTTGAGATAAGATTTCTCTATGTAGATCTGGCTGTCCTGGAACTCAGAGATCTGCTTGCCTCTCTCTGCCTCCCGAATGTGAGGATTAAAGATGTGCACCACCACCCTCTGGCTGTAAGAAACTATTCAAAAAACAAAACAAAACAAACCAAGCATTTGTTGAAGTAGAGCAGTAAAATGAACTAAATTTGTTAGCATTAGAGCGGGTCTCTCTGCCAGCGTTTGGCAACTAGCTGTCAGTAACACCTGCATCAGCCCCTGCTCTAACGTTCATTCCCTTGGCAAGCTTATCCAATGCCATGGCTTTTATGTATTCCTATGGCTGGCAGAGAATGGTGGCTCAGAACTGTAATACCAGCACTTGGGAGGCTGAGGCAGAGGGATTGCCATGACTCCCAAGATAATCTAGGGAACTCAATAGTGAGTTTCAGGATAGCTGGTTACAGAGTGAAACCTTGTCTCAAAACAAAACAACAACAAAATACTTGAGAGGCAGAAGAAGACAGACCTCTGTGAGATCCAGGTCAGTCAGTGCTACATAGTGAGACTCTTCTCTCCTAAACAGAAATCCACAAAAGCTATGTCTCGGCTTCTCCCCTACACTCATGCTTCCTAACCCATCACTCACTCAACATCCCCACTTGGCTAAAACTTGTCTCAGATTTAGCATGTTCATTACTCTAATTTCTTCTAATTTCTTTTAATTTTTTTTATTTATTTATTTAATCAGTAGAGGTGCAGTCAGATAACAACTCAAGGAGTGGGCTCTCTCCTTCCACCCTGTGGGTCCCTGTGGTTAACTCAGCTCCTTGGGCTTGGCAGTCCTCGCCCACTGAGCCATCTCACCTGCCCCGAACACTACATTTCCAATCTGTCTCTATATTCTTTCGAGCCACAAATCATGAAGTCATGCTTAAGTTCTGCAATACCCTAGCTCTGATTTGACCGGTGGTCTTGCTCTCACATTCAGAACATATGCAAGATCAGCCCATTCTGTCTATCTCCACTTTAGTCAGATTGGGCATTCCTTAGTCAAAGTGGCCCTTGCATAAGATGGGCTTGGGGGGAGATCAGGTAGGAAGTGAATCCTGCTTTCAGCTACTCTTTTATCTGTAGGACATTATCTGTCAAAGTGGCCCTTGCATAAGATGGGCTTGGGGGGAGATCAGGTAGGAAGTGAATCCTGCTTTCAGCTACTCTTTTATCTGTAGGACATTATCTGTCACATCGGTCTCTGTTCTGAAATGTTCTGATGTTCAGAACAACCTACTTAGGCCCGGAAATTACTTAGCATCCACAGATTTCTGTGGCAAGGAAATGATTTTACTTTATCAGCTATTCCAAAAGTCAATAGACTTGATCAGAGTGCTAAGAAAATACCTGCTGAGCTGGGTGTTGTAGCTCAGGGGCTGGGTGTGTATTCAGCAGTATAGCACAAGACCCTGGGTTCACTCTCTGGCAACACACACACACACACACACACACACACACACACACACACACCAGCAACAACAATAAGTTAAAAAACCTGTCAGTTTAATTCCCTCCCATCCAGATTAGTGATTTTTCATTGGACACAGTTTTGTTCTCTCTACAGGAGACACTTGGCAATGTCAGGGGGTAGTTTGGGTTGTCACAATCAGAGGTAAGGGGTACATGACATCTTAACATAGAACAACCCCTATAATGAAGAATGATCCAGCCACAAACACAAGTGCTACTGACACCCGGGAACATGATCTAGACTCTTCACTTGGTCATAGATAAAAGGCCAATAAGCGATTGACCTAAGACTACTCTGAGACTTTTAAAACCATCAGCTTATTCATCATTCTTAAGCTGCAGTCATTCCAGTAGCTTGGAGAGACTGGAAGAAATCTCCGTCTTCACTGCAGCCTCGGATGCTCAGAGCTTATGCAGGAGCCCTGCCTCTCTGAAGGGCTCACCTGCCTTCCTTCCCAACACCATCCTTTTCTGACCTTACCCCACAAGCACATGACTCTCCTCTCATCCAAATCTCCCTCAGGCTTTGAAGCCCACACATGCTGCACACCTATCCACTGACTCAGTCTTACCCATAGGTCCCCAAGTTAGCTGATGCCTCTAGCTTGCCCCTCACTAAACTCCCTGAAGGGGATCCACGTCATATCTCAGACTTAATCAGTCTTAGTGTTGACAGTCAAGTGTGAAGGCTGTGTGGCTGTTTTCAGTCAAATGAGATGCTGAGCATAAAAGCACATTGTCTAGGGCCTGGAAAATGATAGTCCCCTGGTATCTATGGAAGCATACATCCAGGAGCTCACAAACTGCTCGCATGCAGTTATGTGTTGGAGAGAGCATGGCATTCCGATGAGTCTGCCATTTGGAACTAGCAGTGAAGAAAAACTTCCATCAGAAATCCTACACCAATTAATACGCCTTCATGCTCCACTGAATCTAGGAGCCGTGGGTGTCACATTTTCCCAGAGCGGTGCCCAAGCCAACCTTTCTGCGTTTAGCAAGTTAATGAACAGCTTGTGAGTAACTTGGCCCACTCCAGCCCAATTTAGAAGGCTGCCAGGGGGATAAGATATCAATATGGCACAGCCTCTGCTCTGCTGGGGACCCAGCTCTGTAGTGTCCTCCTCTATGCCCCACCCAAGTGCTTCTGTGTTCTGTCACAGGAGAGTCTGAGGTCCTTAGAAAGGAGAAGTCACAACTGTAGGATGAGGCTCCACACAGGCCTGGCCTTTCCCCCAGGCAGAAGAGGGAGCCTTGTCTGAGATCCCGTGAGAGAACTGAGTGGGGGCATCACATTCCAAGCAACTCCAGGTTTGGCTGGGAGCCAGGTGCTGGGTGCCAAACAAGAAGGAACACATTCCAGGGAGTCAGGGAGCCCTGCTGACATGAAGGGGCCCAGTAAGCAGCCCCTCCCCCCCCCTTATCTGGAGACCAGTCATGCAAGGGGAAGAACTCCAGTTTCTCTGGTTATGGATTCAGAGGCTTAAATGCCTCACCTTCTCACACAGCGTTGATGGACAAAGTATATGTAACAGTCACATGTCAAACCACCCTAAGTAAAGTGTGTGTGGGGGGGGGGGAGTAAAGTAGGAGGATGCTATTGACATCTTGGTTCACACTCAACTGGAGCCAGATTTCTTTCATTCTGTGCCCAAAGAGAGGATGCTATTAACAAGAGTGGACGGGAGCAGGGAGCCTGGGTTCTGTGTCCTTAGAAACTCAGCTCCCCACCCTTGTCAGTCCACCCATGCTGTTCAGACACACCTGCTCTTCACATCAACCAGCCCGCCTTCTTGGCAGCCAAACCTTTAGAAGATCTAGAGGATCCTTGAAAGTGTTTGTCCGCCTTTCTCCAGGCCAGGAGTAGTAGGCAGGCAGGAGGCGCAGAACGGGCAGAGGCTTGAGCTATTTCTATTTGGGGGAAATGGCCCCACCGCCTGCCTGAAGAGTCTATTCTTCCATTACAAACCAGAAGCCTGGGCCAGATTTCACCCAGCAAGGAGATACTGGGAGGGACTGTTGCTGAGAATGACGTCCTCTTGCTGCACTTTGCTGCCACCTAGTGGGATATTTGTGTTCTCTCTCTCCCTCTTGCGGGAGTGTTGAAGTGGTCTTCAGGCAAAACCTCCTGGAAGAAATTTCTCTTAATCATTTCTTCTTACTTCTGGGGCAGAACAGCTGTGGGGAGCTCATCTACTTGGCTACGTGGCAGGAGGTGTCCTAGGGACACGGTAGTCAGTTGCAAGAGCCGTGCTGGCTGCGTGGGCACCCACAGCTGCGTGGGCACCTGGGGTGGGATTCAGAGTCTCATGATATCTTGGCTAGACTGAGATACACCCCTCATTCCTGAGAGCTACTTCCACTAGACTCCCTCTCCGTCTGGGACCCGTGTCTCTCCACTCAAGCTCTGCCACAGATACTCATCTCGTGATTTCTACCAGTAAGATTAGTTCATTTCAACAACAACAACAAAAAAAAAAAAAAAAAAAAAAAAAAAAAAAAAAAAAAACAAGAAAGATGGGATTGTGTGCCCCATTTGTGACGCTGCTGTTTCCTGGGATGAGAAGTGGGAGTGTAGTTTGAAGAGGTTCCTTGGGCTTTCCCTAGGTTCTTCAGAAGTCTGCAGCTAGTCAGCCACATTTTCCAATTACATCCAAATGTTTATTTCTTCTAGTCACAGAAACCACTTGGCTTCGGCAACCACTAAAACAACCTACCAGCCCAAACTTTCAACTCTCTTGAGTGCACATCTGTGGTGATTGGAGAAGGAGTGGCCCCGTAGATTCATGTATTTGAATGCTTGACCATAGGCACTATTAGGAGGTGTGGCCTTACTGGAGGAAGTGTGTCACCATGTGGGGTGGTGTCTGAGGTCTTCTGTGCTCAAACTATGCCCAGTGTGCCACACGGCCTCCTTCTGCTGCCTGAGGAGTAAGATGTAGACTGTTCAGTTCTCTGACACCATGTCTGCCTGCACACCGCCACGCTTCCTACCCTGATGATAATAGACAAAACTTCTGAAACTGTAAGCCAGCCCCAGTTAAAAGTTTTCCTTTAGGAGAGTTGCCGTGGTGGTCATGGTATCTCTTTGTAGCAATAAAACCTACTAAGAGAGTATTCCCAAATGAAATTGCTGTGTTATTTTTAATTTTTTAGTTTAGGTAAAAATCATTCATCTTGTCACAGCAGCTATGGCCTTTCTTTCCTTGGTGCTGGGAAGGAGTGTAGGGCCTTGAGCAAGCCACCCATGTGTTCTCCTATTCCAGCCATAAGCCACGTGCCCTCTTCCCCTCAGTGCGCCAATTCCTCATCAACACTTGCGATTTTCTGTTTGACAGCACCCTCCTAACCGTTATGACAGCCTCTCTCTGTTTTTTTTTTTTTTAACTTGAGTAGAAATGCTGACCAGTCTTTTATTGGCCATTGATTATTTTCTAAAAATCTTTAGCCTGTTTTATAATTGGGTTATTTGTTGTTTTTGTTGTTGTTTGTTGGTTGGTTTTGTTGTTCTCTTGGCGTGGTGGTGTGAAGTGGAAATTTTTGGTTTCTTTAGAGACTCAGTTATGTTTTGTGATTTTTTTTTTCTGGAAACTGTGATATCAGAGGATGTTTTGCTGAGGCAGACACAATGAGAGGATGTGTGACGTTTGGAAGGAGTCTAAGTAGAACCCAGCAGACAGTGAAGGGTGCTCATTGGTTCGCCTCGCAACACTTTGCTGGTCTTTGCTGATCTTCACTTGTTGTGACTTTATAGAAAGAAAAGCGCCACGGAGCTTCTTGTGTTGTTCCAGCTGCTTCGTGTCACTCCTAAAGACTCTTGCCGATGCAGCAGAGCCTCAAGGTTTTTCTGGATCAAGCCGCTGCTACTGATTTGTGTTTGGGGCTTGCGGATTGGAATGGATTCCCACCACTGATTTGTGTTTGGAATCGCCCCAAAGAGCCACTTCTAAACAGGTCCACATCCCCTGTTTCCGTATTAACCTTTCTTCTCCTCTACAGTGGTCAGTGGGCTAGAAGGGAAATCAAAGCATTTGAGAACCCTTATTAGGCTGGAGAGATGGCTCAGTGGTTAAGAGCACTGACTGCTCTTCCAAAGGTCTTGAGTTCAATTCCCAGCAACCACATGGTGGCTCACAACCATCTGTAATGGGATCTGATGCCCTCTTCTGGTGTGTCTGAAGACAGCTACAGTGTACTCATATACATAAAATAAATAAATAAAATCTTAAAAAAAAAAAAAAAAGAACCCTTATTAAAATAGGTTTTGAAAAATCTAAGCCTACAGTGGTGGGCTTTTTGTTTTTGAGGGTTTTTGATTTGCTGTTGTTGTTTGTCTGAGACGGGGTTTCTCTGTGCAGTCCTGGCTGTCCTAGAACTCACTCTGTACATTAGGCTGTCCTGGAACGTACAGAGATCCCCCTGTCTCTGCCTCCTGAGTGGTGGGATCAAAGGTGTGTGACACCACCATGTTCATTTTTTTTTTTTTTTTTTTTTTTTTGCTGTTCACTTCTCTAGCTAGCCTCTTTAAATTTAGTTTTATTTATTATTGTATTATTATTGTTGTGTATGGTGTGTGCATAGGCACATGAATGCCATAGTGTGTGTGTGTGGGGGGGGGGGTGTCTGTGTCAAAGGGCAACTTTGTGGAATCAGTTCCCTGTGCTCAAACTCGAGTAGTCAAACATGTGTGACAAATGATTTGCCCACTGAGATGTATGCCCAGCCCTCCAGCCTCACTTTTTAAATATTATATTTACTTATTATTAAATATTATATTTACTTATTATTATTGTGAGTGTTGGGGCAAGCTCATAGGTGTGAAGCTCAGAGCACGGTTTTGTGGAATCAGTTCTCTCCTTCCAGCTTTACATGGATCCCCGAGCTCAAATGCAAATGATTAAGGCCTGTGCAAAAGCACTTTTACCTACTGAGCCCCTCATCAGCCCCTCAAACTCCCTTTATTCCCACCCCCACCACACTTGGCTGGTATTCTAGAGTCACGTAGATAGTTTCTCTGTTTCTTAAACATGAATGTTCTTTTCCAGCTTCTGCAGTCACTGAGCTCTGTCACAAAAAGTTCAAAGCAGTGTTTCATTCCATAAGCTCATTATAAGTTCAAAGCAACAGTTTCACACGGCCTCCTTTATCATGGTCCACCTCTGTGGCCAAGTTCACCTTTTTTTTGTTTGTTTGTTTTTTTGGGTTTTTTTTTGTTTTTGTTTTTGTTTTTGTTTTTGTTTTTGTTTTTGAGACAGGGATTCTCTGTGTAGCCCTGGCTGTCCTGGAACTCACTCTGTAAACCAGGCTGGCCTCGAACTCAGAAATCCGCCTGCCTCTGCCTCACAAGAGCTGGGATTAAAGGCGTGTGCCACCACCGCCTGGCTAGTTCACCTTTTTAAAATTAAAACTTTGCTTAATTTTTTTAAATTCATGTATATTAATGTGGATGTGCATGGCCATAAGGTGTATGAAAATCAGAGGACAACCTCAGGATATGAAGGACAAAGATCACTATCAGATGTCTTCCATGACTATCTTTAAAAGGTGTGTGTGTGTGTGTGTGTGTGTGTGTGTGTGTGTGTGTGTAGTGCTCTTAGAGGCCAAAAGAGGGCATCAGATACCCTGGAATTAGAGTTACAGATAGTTGTGAGCTGTGTGTTGTGAAGTCTAGAAACCCAACCTGGGTCCTCTACAAAAGGAGCAAGTGGTCTTAAGCCCTGAGCATCCTTCAGCCTTCCACCTTATTTCTGAGACACGGTCTCTGCAAACCTAGAGTTCATTGACTTGGCTAGGCTAGCTGTCCTGTGAGGCACAGATACTATCTATCTCTGTTTTCCTCCATGCTGGGTTTCCAGATGCCTACCCCAGCTTTTGCACGTTTCCTGGGGATCTGAACTCAGGTCCTTATGCTTACACGGTAAGTACTTTACTGAGTCGTCTCCTACCAAAGTAAATAAAAAGGTGATCTCATATGCATTGGTGTTTGGCCTACATGCGTGGTTGCTCTTCTTGAAGACTTGAATTCCTTAACTACTGTCTAACAACTTGTCTTGTCACTCCAGTTCCAGGGGATCCAATCCCTCTTCTGGCCTCCTTGGGCACTGTATACATGTGGCTCATGGAAAGACATTCAGGCAAACAAAAAAAATAAATAAAATCTCAAAAAATTCAGATAAAAATGGGGACTGGAGAGATGGCTCAATGAAGTGTTTGTCACATAAGCATGATGGCCTGAGCTCAATCCTACCACATGACAAAGCTCCAGACATGGTGGAGCGTGCTTAACTGTAGCCCTGGGAAGGTGGAAACAGGACCCACTGGGGCTGACTAGGCCAGTCTAGCCCAGTCTCATCTCACCACAGCCCATTGAGAGACACAAGCTGGCCCACCTGACCTCTGCTCTGTCTATGAACTACTGGAGCAAGTGAAGGGGTCAGTCCTGCAAGATCTGAGCAGCGACAGGATATCCCGGTGAGGATCCAGTACTAATGGTGCAGCAGAAACCAGAGGCCTCAAACCACACCAGTGACTGCAACGAACATTTGCAAGTAACATTGCATAGACAGAAGGGTGCAGTGCGGCACACTGCAGTTTGCATGGAGAGATTTTTTTTTTTAGTTCATTAATTTTTCTTTTTTCTTTGTGAGAGAGGTTGCAATTGTAGAGGGTGGGTACAGAGGGGTGGGGTGAATGAGTGGGACTGGGGTGCACAATGTGAAATTCACAAAGAAGCAATAAGAGAGAGAGAGAGAGAGAGAGAGAGAGACCCTGTCTCAAGGTGGATGGTGCCTGAAGAACAATGTCCTCAAACACACAGACTCACACACACACACACGTACACACACACAAACACATACATACACACACACACATACACACACAAACACACACATACATAAAATGAACTTCCACACCACAGAATACTAGAAAAATCAAGGTTTTTATTTTTAAAAAAACATTTTTTTCAGTACCATAGAATTAACCCATTTTTAAAAATTTCGAAGGCTAATGGCAGGGTGGAACAACTCACTCTTGAGAACTGGAGGAGTGTTAGCCCATGCAAAGAGAATGTATAAACACTCACAGATTATGAACAATCACAACTGACACGCAGCTCCTCTAGAGGAGCAGGACGGGAGGACCAAGGGGAGGAGCAGAAAGAGGACCCTCCAGAGGCATGGACACACCCGTATCACTCAAAGCTCTGGCCTCAAGTCTACCTCCAAAGTCAATTGCCCCACAGCTTGCCTCCTGCCCTTTCTCAGCCTTGTTTGGAGAATGGGCTTTCCACAGCATGTTGGCACAGCCACTTGTGACTTGGCACCTCTCATGAACCCCAGCTCAACCTAGCAAGGCTCAGAGAATGGATCTGTACTCTGACCTCTCGGCAGGGACCAGGGAGGGGAAGCACTGGGGGAAGGAGGATTGTTTCTATGGCAATAGGATGAGAAAGGGTGATAGAGGATGGTCAATACAAAAGGATGGATGGGCACTGGAGGATGGACATTTGGTGTGATTCAACCCTGGAAGGAGGACCAAATGGACACTGGGTTTCACCTGAGATGTAAAGATTTGGTACAAACAACATACAAGACTGGGCTCCATGTTCAAGCCTAGGAACTAGAATAGGGAGACCTTGGAGAGACCTCCAGCCTAAGCTCAGGAAGTTTTCACCCACTGTCCCTCTCTCCAGTCCTGCTTGAATTTGTCCTTAATGAGACAACCACAGCCTGCAAGCATTTCCTCCGGGGTTTCCTCTGCTAGTTACCCGCCCAGCACAAGAGAGGGTAACAGTGGCTATGTATTCTCAGCACCAATCCACTCACCACCCGTGCCTTTCCTTGATACCTCTGGCTTCCTCCCTAAGACCCTTCTAGAACCTTCAAAGGCACTGTCTTAGCAGATGAGAGTCCTGAGGAGATGAACAAGAGTTCTTTTTAGAAGAAAGGTAGATGGGGAAGAGTCTCTATGGCAAAACCATCAGTGTGCACTGATCTCACCACCTACCCATCTTCTTCACCTGTCTCTGCACGGAACCTAGCCCATCTGGGGCACGTCTGTGATTACCAGAATCCTGCAGAGTGTCCTATAGCATATGGACTGCAGGTCCGTGGACTGAGTGAGCTCTGCCAACAAGGGCTCAACACTGCAACCCTGCTGGATCCTACTGCCCAGTCAAGCCAGCCTGACAAGTGCAGTTGGCCATGCAGGAAGTATACCAACCACTAGACCTTAAATCAAATTCCCTGCCTTCCTATTGCTAATGTCTAGGGCCTTGGGAATGTCTGTGACCAATGGAAATAGACTTACTACCAAATACCAAAGTACCTGCTCCCCTTGTCCTACCAAAGATGAGGGTGCTCCAGAATGGGAGTTCTGGGACCTCCGATCTCAGCCCCACACCCTTCCTCTCCTACAGGTGGCATCTTCCCAAATTCAGTTAGACAGCTCCTGCAGGGTCAGCCCAAAGTCACAAACTCAGCTCAGAACACTAAGATTGCTCTCTTAATAAGCCCTGCCACTCGCTCTCTTCTCCATATCCCAGGCTTCTCAAAGGCTCCTCCAGTGCCTGTCTCCCTGAAGAAAAGTCCTCTGGGCACCTGAGCAAAGATTCTGAGAGGCCCGAGTGAGATCACAGAACACTGGGAGGCTGCAGAGCCCACAGAGGTGGTTTGTGCTTTTGTTATTTCTCCAACAACTCCCAGCCCAACCCCCCTACACACACTGTGTTGTGTGATAGCAAGCAGCAATCCAGGTATCAAGGCATGCCCTTTGTCCCCAGGGGTGGCCCCCCAGGGCTCTGTCGGTGTGCCAGAACCATTGCTTACAATAAAACAAGTTAATGTGCTCTCTACCACGTAAGTGGTCGCTGAAGCTTAGTGTACAGAACTCCTCAACTGATGAAAACACAGAAACAGTCTCACATTTCATTTGAGTCCAAAAATTGTAGGAGCCGGTTAATTTGTAAACACATACTTCAGATCACTCGCTGAGGGAAGAAGTGTTGGGGGAGGGTCTGGAGGAAGGATCTAGAATGTGTTCTTCATACTCAGTCTCAGCACAGCCACAGCATAAACCCCAGGAATCCTTGGGAAAGGCAGCACCAGAGCATCCTTGGATAAGGTGTGGGATGAAGATCGAGTGGCTGTTACCTGGACACAAGAAAGATGCCTAGATAAAAGGGGAAAGGTCTAGAGACCCTGCTCCTCTCAAGAGTGGGCCAGAGTGAGAACTGTGTACCCTGCACACAGACCCAACCCTGCTTAGGGCCAAATTCAATCAGTGGCAGCCTGACCCTTACCTTCTATCCCAAAGGTATTAGGAAGAGGAAGGGCCTTACCTGTCCCTTGGGAGTGGACTGCCCCAGTTCAGGGAACATAATTGCTGTTCCAGCCGGGAGATTCGGAATGCCAGATAGGATGAGGACAGAACTAGAAAGCAGATCCTAGAGAGACAGGGACAAGGGGGGCTTGACTCTTGTCTCGTTCTTGACTTTCTGCTTTTGTTCTGCTTTAAAGATTTACTTGTATTCATGTGTGTGCAGGTGCTCACAGAGGCCGAAGGGGGCATCAGATCACCTATACCTGGAGTTAGTTCAGGCGGTTGTGAACTTTCTGATAGGACACACAACTCTGCAGGGTTAACTGCTGAGCCGTCTCTCCAGCCTCCGTTTTGTTTTGTTGTGACAAGGTTACACGCAGTCCTGGCTGACCTCAGACAGGATCTGTAGTCAAGGATGACCTTGAAATACTGAGCCGTCTGCTTCCACCTCCCGGTTGCTAGGATTATAGCCATGTGCAGTCTTGTGTCATTTATCCGGGACTGGGGATCAAACCCAGGGCTGTATGCAGGCTAGGCCAGCACTCTATAACTGAGTTACAACCCCAGCTATTGCTTTAGTTTAGCTTAGTTTTGGTTTTTATACTGTCTGAATAGATAGCCCAGGCTAGCCTAGAACTTACAGAGTGGTCCAGACTGGCCTCAAATCCATGATTCTCCTGCCTTAGCCTCATGGTTATAGCCATGAGCATCACAGACCTGGCTAGAAGTTGGACCTTTCTCTAGAAGAAAGGGCATCGGTCTCCAGAGGCTTAGCAGAAATAGCACCAGAACTATCCTGTTCCCGGATTGGAGGGTTTAAAGAACCCTTTGCTCCTGTCCATTGGACAGCAGACCCTGGCACCAGTTTTCCTAAAGCCCAAGGGGTGGCCTAAGGCTTGTCTTCTCAGAAATTCCAACAAGCAGGAATTCAAGCCCTTCGGCGGAGCCATGGAGAAAGCCACAGCCAGACAACCGAAGCTACTATCCTACTTGCCCTCTTACTGGCCACCGTGGTTCTTCCTACCCTCCTGACAGCCATTAAGGTGATGTCAATTTTAAAGCAGCAGGCTCATTCCCTTAGAGGGACCAAGGTTATAAACCAAGCCTAGACACAGAGGATGTGGATGATGAAGGGTTAACTACCTTGGGTGGACTGAGAAGGTCTTGACAGGAAAGTTGATGTAACACCTGTGGAAACTTCTAAGCAGCACATACTAAACCCACTGGTATCTGTTGCTTCCAGACTTTGGGAACTGACCTGCAGGACTCTTCCATCCCCAAAGTCCCACTTCCATAGAGACTGAGGCCCCTTAGCTGCTCTGGTTAAAGAAGAAATCTATTTGGGAGATGCCCGTCTTCCACCCTCTTCTCCCATATGGCCTCTATCAATGCCATCTAACATTTGGTGCCAAAACCGGGAAGGGGTTTGGGGGTCCCATATCCCAGCTCCTCTCTCTTTGGGTGACCTTTCCAAGCTCCCCTTACACCCACCTCAGTCTTTTCTGAGACCCACACCACCGAGCACACGGCTGCTCACCAAGCTTACTGGGGATTGACAGCCACCAATCTCAAATTGAAACCTCTGAGTTTTTAGTCCGCCAAATAAATGAGTTTGTTTTTTTCGCCTTCTCTTCTCTTTTCTCTCCCACTCCCCTTACTGTCTTTCTTTTTCTTTTTTCTTTCTTTTTTTTTCTTTTGGTTTTTCGATTTTTCGAGACAAGGTTTCTCTGTGTAGCCCTAGCTGTCCTGGAACTCACTCTGTAGACCAGGCTGGCCTCGAACTCAGAAATCCGCCTGCCTCTGCCTCCCAAGTGCTGGGATTAAAGATGTGCGCCACCACTGCCCGGCCTTACTGTCTTTCAAAGTGGAGAGCAGAGGTTCTTTGCCAACTGTCTACTGGGTTGCACCCATCACAACTCACAGGAAGGGAAGGCCTGACTGATGTCTTGTGTCACAGACCATGCCCTCTCTGTAACTCTAGGAAATCTTTGGCTTTTTCACCTTATTTCCACAAGCAGGGGATACCCTCTTCTGCAAATCAGGCTCATCCCTCCAGCCACTCTCTGGTCCTAGATGACTTTGGGAATTACTATAAAGCCTCTCCCCCCGGCCCCCGGTTCAAATGAGAGACCCTGCCTCATTACATAAGTTGGAGAGCAACCAGGAAAAACACCTAATGCTAACCCATGGCTTTCATGTGTATAGGCATATACATGCACTCACATACATTTGAACATGCATACATATACATATTAAAAAATAAAAGTAAAGCAGGAGGTGGATGCAGACAAGCCAGAGATCCTGAAAATTGTCCTGATGGTAGGCGGTGGGAGAACGTGTGTTTCCCAGGTTAGTGTTTCTCTCAGTGATCTGATGGGCTCCTCAATTCTGTTAGCCCCTTCTCTCCCCCAAGCCAGGGAAGCAGCTGTTCCTTTACTCAGCAGTTTACACTGCCCCTCGTCATAGCACTGCCTGAATTCTAAATACAGGAACTGAGAAACAACGCTGGAAGGATGAGCCATGAGGCCTTCAGAAACCTCCCAAGAGCTTGAGTTGACTTGGAACATTCCCTTGGGTCTAGGTAATAACCACACCACCCCTTAAACCCCAATTTCAAACACCTAATTCACACCCAGTATAAACACCTACATCACAAAGATGACTTTGAGAAGCCGGGAGTCCCACAGCCTCAATTCCTGGTCCGTGGTGGGCTCTTCCTCCAGTGCATCTTTCTCACAGACGGCCTCTGCAATGGGAGAGCAGCTAGGCATCTTCTTGAGGCACAAGGGGCCCCAGTCAGGGTGGGGCAGCTCCCCCTCCCTTCATGTGCTGGAGCTGCTTGGGCTCTTGGATTTCCCATATCGATTTGGACAAAGAAAGAAACAGCTCTCAGAAGCCTGGCTGGCCGTGCTGGGCCCTTTGCACAGAAGAGAAAGGGTTAAGCCTCTGCAAGCAGTTGCCACAGACAAGATCCTGAACTCACCAGACCCTGGAGGCTTCATGGAGGGGAAGCAGCTATCTGTGGAGTCTGTGGGTATCCGAGAGACACAAGAGATGTTGTCTGGGAGTGACAGGGATGGGGAGGACGAGCATCCTTTTCTCCACTTCATCTCGGGGATAAGGACTTCCTGCAGAGAAGACAGAACATGAGTACCCCTTGTCCTAAGGAGCCCACTCCAGGGTTATCAACATTTTCCCCTACTTTTCCCAATCCAGTTGCCTACGTAGGAGAAGACTATAGCAACAACATGTCTCCCCTAGCTATTCTCTGGCTGTGGCATCCCTCTGCCAAAAACAGTCTTTTATGAATTAATAACTGTAATTATATGGTTCAATATTATTACTAAAATGACATTTGGCTGAATTTTACATCATTTAAAATAATTTCAGCCGGGCAGTGGTGGCGCACGCCTTTAATCCCAGCACTTGGGAGGCAGAGGCAGGCGGATTTCTGAATTCGAGGCCAGCCTGGTCTACAGAGTGAGTTCCAGGACAGCCAGGGCTATACAGAGAAACCCTGTCTCGAAAAACCAAAAAACAAAAATAAAAAAATAAATAAATAAAATAATTTCAAACATATGTACAATGCATTGCAGCCATATGGACCCCATTTCTTCTCTTCAGACTTCCCCTTCCACCCAGCCCATCCTTTTTGTCTTCCCAACTAGCCCCCCTCCGACTTTCATGTCTGTTACATTTTCATTGTTGAGCTTGAGTTCCTCCTACAAGTGTGGCCAATGTACCGGTAGTTAAACCACCAAAGAAAATAAGACTCCCTCCCCCAAAACAGTAACTTTGAAGTCCACGGTGGAGAAGTTCACCGGCTATGTTAGGTCGGAGAATCTGGTACATGCTCAGATCTGAGTTCAAGATGACCTCGGATGGTACAAATTATGGCCTCTTCTAATCCAGGCTCTTTACTGTGAGTCACCCACTGACCTTGGCAGAGGTGACTTACAGTTCCTATCAGTACAACAGGGGACATCGCCTTCTGCCCCCCTGCATGGTGTTCTGTATACTCCATGCTTGGCTAAATGCTTAATAGTTATTGAGGAAGGACCAAACACCTTGAGGCTATTGTCACTCCATCTGTGCCCTCAAACTCAGCTCTCCCTACTCCAGGGCCTCAGCTCCCAGAGGAAACTGCTGGAGTCTCAGCAAGGTAGAAGTCTGGGTTGTCGGTGCCAGCCTTGAGGTTCCTTTTAAAAAGGTTTTATGTAGGGCTGGAGAGATGCGCTCTTCCGGTGTGTCTGAAGAGAGTGACAGTGTGCTCATATATAAAATAAATAAATCTTTAATAAAAAGAAAGAAAGAAAAAAAAGGTTTTATGTATGGGGTTGGAGGGAATTGTCTCCTTGATGTCTGTGTAACCACATGTATTTGGCTAGCTTAGGAGAGGCAGGAAGAGGGTGTTAGATCCCCTGGGGCTGGAGTAACAGATGGTTGTGAGCCACCATGTAGATGCTGGGGATTGAACTCAGCTCCTCTGCAAAAGCAGCAACCACTCTGAACCACTGATGCTATTATTAACCACTGAGCCACCTCTGTAGCCTCTGGCCTTGGAGTTCCTCTCTAAGGATTATGTCTGTGGCTTTGAAGGTCCTCCTTCCTCCACCAAAAGAAAGAATGGATGGTTGGCTCTGCATGCATTTGGTATGGGATTCAACCTGGTCCGTGTTTGAAGGATAAACTTCTAAGAGTCAGGGTAGACTCTCCGAGAGAGCTAGTCTGCTAAGTACCCATTATGCAGTTCACATGGCATATAGTCTAGGATACCCTCTGGCACAGTGTGGCCACTGGCTCTAGAACCTGGTGCCCTAACTCTACATGGTAGTCCCAAAGTTTTGAAGGCCTGCTCACTCTTAGGCCCTTGCTCCCAGCCTCAGCTCTCACCGGGGACTCGCACTGGGCCTCTTCTGGAAATTTCCTTATACTCAGACTCTTCTTGCTGGAAGGCTGGGGAGGAAAGAGAACAGGCAAGATCAAACACAGGGAGACCCCTGTGAATAAGCTACTCGGTGTCAGGCAAAGCCCAGGTCACAGCCTTTGTGTGAGGTTAGGGGTGTCTTGTACCACTATAGATGGGCAAACCCCACTCAACTAACTCATTTTCTATGGCCCTGCCCCCTCCCTACTTCTCTGGCACCTTGGCCAGGGGTCATACTGAGAAGTAGCCTCCTGTCTACTAAGGAGACACAGGTGAGGGCAAACGGACAGATGAGCACACACAGGGACAAACCAAAAGATGATCAGTAATGCACAGTCCAAATACAGCCTCTGGTGCTCTGAGCCCCGACATTCAGTCTCCTCCACCCCCAGCCCCCACTCCCATTCCCCAGTGCTAGAGAGACAGGCTAATCTCCCCTCACTGCCTTCTCCCAAGACCTGGATGCAGTCTCCCAGCTCAGCCCTTGCCTCTGGGTTCCATACCTGTAGGTGAGTGCAGACCCTCCTCAGCATGTCATATACACTGTCCCGGGAAAGCAGAGACACAAAGACATACTGGGGCATGAAACGAAAACAGAAAGAACTAGAGTGAGACGGGACGTCTTAGTCTATGAATTGGGGATAAGCCCCTAAGTTTATGGGGCCATGAGAACCAACAAGACCTCCCACCTGGGAAAGTTTCTCCTATCTCATTAGTCTGAAACATATGCTGGAAAGCTACCTGACAGGGACAAGTAAGGGTCTGGGGGTAGGCCAGTATCAGGCCCTGAATTTCTGGAGTATGATGGGGAAAGGACAGGAGATGTTGGCACAAGAGACTCACAGACCTTCTGGCTGGTGTTTGTGGTGATGGCCAGTCCATTGGGAAGGAGCCTTGCCATCTTGTGTTTTTTGATCAATTGCACAGATACCACAGGAATGACCACCTGAGATAGGGGGGGACATGCTTTTCTCAGGACTTACCCCGAAAGAACACAGACCCTTGGCTCTCTGCACTGGCTTTCCATAGCTAGCACTCAGCCAATAATGTTTACCCTGGTGATGCCACATTTGTGTGTGGTAGCAGGGGGCATCTAGACTTTCCACTCTCTCTCCTGCCTCTGCCTCTGCCTCTCTGCCTCTCTGCCTCTCTGCCTCTCTGCCTCTCTGCCTCTCTGCCTCTCTGCCTCTGCGCCTCTCTGCCTCTCTGCCTCTGCGCCTCTCTGCCTCTCTGCCTCTCTGCCTCTCTGCCTGCCTCTCGCCTCTCGCCTCTGCCTCTGCCTCTGCCTCTCTGCCTCTGCCTCTCTGCCTCTGCCTCTCTGCCTCTGCCTCTCTGCCTCTGCCTCTCTGCCTCTCTGCCTCTGCGCCTCTCTGCCTCTCTGCCTCTCTGCCTCTCTGCCTCTCTGCCTGCCTCTCGCCTCTCTGCCTCTGCCTCTGCCTCTGCCTCTCTGCCTCTGCCTCTCTGCCTCTGCCTCTCTGCCTCTGCCTCTCTGCCTCTGCCTCTCTGCCTCTGCCTCTCTGCCTCTGCCTCTCTGCCTCTGCCTCTCTGCCTCTGCCTCTCTGCCTCTGCCTCTGCCTCTGCCTCTCTGCCTCTGCCTCTGCCTCTGCCTCTCTGCCTCTGCCTCTCTGCCTCTGCCTCTCTGCCTCTGCCTCTGCCTCTCTGCCTCTGCCTCTCTGCCTCTGCCTCTCTGCCTCTGCCTCTCTGCCTCTGCCTCTGCCTCTGCCTCTGCCTCTGCCTCTGCCTCTGCCTCTGCCTCTGCCTCTGCCTCTGCCTCTGCCTGCCTCTGCCTCTGCCTCTGCCTCTGCCTCTGCCTCTGCCTCTGCCTCTGCCTCTGCCTCTGCCTCTGCCTCTGCCTCTGCCTCTGCCTCTGCCTCCCAAGTGCTGGGAATAAAGGCGTGTGCCACCACTGCCCTGTGACCTTCCACTTTCTTATTCAGGGTACCCTTCCAACTATCCCTCTCTGCTTGCCCCAGCCTTGATAACTCACGGCTTCAGATTCCAAGTCCCCTGAGCTGGCTCTTAGTGACTCCCCATAAAAACGACACTGCTCTCTGACCCTGACAACATTTCTAAGATACCTGAAGCTAGCATAATTTAGCTGTCAACTGTTCAGGCCAGATCAGGCCTGTGTTTCAGAAGAACTGCTTCCCTGAACATGGGATGAAATATCTTTGATACTGCACATCCAACCAGTAAGAGGCCTCACCCTGTGCTGAGCACACAGGGGAACAAGAATGGCTTGAGGCATGCCCACAGGACAGAACACTGTCCCTTCCCTGGTCCAGGGCAGGGGCCTTCCTGGGTAATAGCAACCCTTGCTACTCATGACTACCTTGATATCCTTGCCAAAGAGGCTGGCATGGAAGCAAAGCCAGTTGGGTGAGATATAGAGCCGACCGTGGAGAAGGAGGTCTCTCTGGAGGGCACAGGAACACACTGAGAATCACAGGAGAAAAACCAGCCATGAGTAAGGTTACCCCCAGAGAATCCATCTTTTCACCTGTCCTCAACCTCTCCTGTCCCCATCCCAGACAATCTATCCACAAGTATTCAAAGGACTCTTCCAAGAATCCCAAGTGTCCCACCCCACCCCATCAGACTGCTAGATGTTTTCTCTTTCTCCATTACCAACGAGGTCTGAACAACTTCCAGCCCAGGTCTCCAGCACTGGATTTCTGTTACCCCAGGATGAGGCTTTACCCTTCCGAGAGAAGGGGTCTAGATTGTGTAAATGTCCCTCCATGCTCAGTGAGAGGCCTGGGCAGGGGACAACACTCACCGGTGAGAGGGGAACAGAAAGATGACAGTCTTCCCTTTCCTCAAGCAAACCTGCATAACTCAACTCCACACCCCAAACCACCCAACTCCTCATGCATTTGAAGAAAAAAGGACCAAATGCATCTAAATTGTTCCCATATGTAAATTAAGCATAAAGATACCCCAAGTAGATGACCTGGGTGCTTACCAGCCGTGGGCTGGAAACAGCTCACCTTTGAGAACCATCTCCTCCAAGGGGATATCTTTAAACAGCTTGTGATATTGTTGGTTGTATTTGCTCAGTAGTGTCTGCAAATGTAAGACCCAGCTCTGTGAGACTAGAGGCTAGAGATCAGACCACCACAGGGCCTTGCTCCAGCCACCAGGAGATAATGCCACAGGGACCCCCCTGGAAACTTTGCCTGAAGCCTCTGGTAAACAGGTATGAAGTTCTAAGCCTAGCTCATCTCCTGTTAACGTTGAGTTCTGACAGGGAGCCAATGACTAGAGGGGACACATTATCCCGACCAAGGCAAGGGCACTTACTCAGGTCTCCTGGGTTCCTGTAGTAACAGGCTTGTGACCAAGGGGCCAACAGTGAGTTTGGGCATCCCAGGGCACTTCCCTCAGTGAGCAGGACAGAGGCAGCCCACACACACTTACCCCTTCCCGGCCATACTTCTTTATCTCTTCACCCTTTGAGCCTTCTGACCAGTGCAGACTGCAAAGGAGACATTCCATTCCAGGCACAAGAAACCCTTGAGTCCTACCCAAGTATCCTCTCAGTGCCAATTCTACCCTGGCTTTGAGCCAGAAGATTGGAGCAGATTGGAGACTAAGGCCCTTCTCTAAGAAACACAGTAAAATGATAAGAACTGCAAGCACACCGCCCCTCTCTGGGGAAGGGCACTCACGAGGCCCCCTTCTCAAGCAGATCTGAGTGCCACACCCACAAAGGTATGCTTGGCCTGAGCATCAGTCTGCCAAACACTGAATAGCAAAGACTCCAATTTCTTTAGCCAAGAAGTAGGCAGAGGCACAAGCAGTGTCGGTTCAGGAACCACAGTTTTGGGGTGTACACAATGGAAGGAGTAGACTCACAGCGCCAGGGCCATGATCTGGACAAATCTGCCCTCCTTGAAGCCTCCTTGGGCAGCCTGCAGTTCCTCACTGAGACACTCAGCACGCTCAACTGACTTACTGAGGTGACGGATCAGGAAAGAACTCGCTGAAATACAAAGCTTTGCCCTGGCCAGGTTGGCCCAAGGACAGGTGGGCAGGATGGAGACTAGTAACCTGAGAAGCCTGGCCCCTGCTAAGTCCCAAAACATGGGGACAGGCTGGAGGGTGGGAGGAAGAGGCCTCAGCAGTCTATGTCCAACCTACAAGGCATGCTAAGGGATCCTGCCCCCCCCCATTTGTATGTGTGCAGGTGTGTATGTGTATATGCTTGTGTGTGTGTATACTTGTGTGTGTATACATATTTTTGCATGTGTGTGTGTGTGTGTATGTGTGCATGTGTGTGTATACTTGTGTGTGTATACATACCTTTGTGTGTGTGTGCATGTGTGTGTGCGTGTGCATGTATGTGTGTCTGTGTGTATAAGCCAGATGGCAACCTTGAATGTCATCCTTAGGAAAGCTATTCTCCTCTTTTGAGGCAGTGTCCCTCACCAGTCCAGTTAGGCTGGACTGGCTGTCCAGTAAGCCTTGCAGATCCTCCGGTCCTCCCTCCACAGCACCAGAATTACAAACACACACCAACGTAACTGGCCTTTTTCTTTTCACATGGGTGTTGGGATTGAATTCAGGTCCTCATGCTTGGACAGACAAGTAGTTTGCTGACTGAGGCATCTTCCCAGCCCCTTAAGGTCCCCTTGGTAATCAAGTTATAGCCTGACAATTCCCACCCTTCCCAGTCTGGACTTATCTCTGATTGGGAAGAGGCCTCACCTGCTATCTGGGGGCTCCTGGACCTTTCCTGGTTTCTCCGTGCAGTGCACATGGCTCTTCAGAGGCGCCATCTTCCCGTGCATTTGTTGGTTGCTAGAGAGAAATGCTCTATGTTAGAAAGGGAAATTTAGGGGCATCTTTTCCTTTTAGTTCCACTGTGTCCAGGGCAGCTGCTCTGTCCCCTACCCTTTGATGTACAGGGTAAAGTTTAAGATGTCATAAGTTGGAGTCCCCTTCGAATGCTGTGCCCATTAACCCAGTGACCAGCGTTCCGAGAGGGACTTTATTTCTCCACATCCAAGCACTAGTATGGGTATATTAGGCTTTTCTCACCTCTGTCAATCTGATAGACAAAGATTTATCCCCTTCATTTGCATTTTGTCACTGGTAGGTGTCTCCCACAGTACACTGCCTAGAGACCTAAAGCTCAGATAATGCCTGGCCCAGAACAACAGAAAATCAGTCTGTCCGCCTTCTTTTAACTCCTAGGCAACTGCTAGTCCAGGCAGAGTGGAGCCTCCTGCCCCACCCTAGAGGAAGGACGGAGACTTGTTCACGCTGAAAGCAGAAGTTTCAAAGGTGCCCAGGCAGCTACTGTAAACTCTCAGGTTCTGGGAAAGGCCACTGTGCACAGGCTCCTTTATCAAAAGTTACAGATGTGGAAGGTAGATTCCAGTCTGCCTGCTGTGAGTACAGCTAGGATGGGTGGGGCTGCCCAGAACAGGAAGTGGTGGCCTCAGTCACCTTCAGACAGTTAGAGTACCTCAGCCATAATAGCCAAACTATTTCAAAAATGTCTCAACTCAGGAGGAAGAAAATGTTCTTCCCCTGGGCAGTTGGGGCCTCTTAGGAGCCTCTGAGGTTCCACCTCCACCCAGCAGTTCCACAGACTAGGGTTCCCCCTTCCTGCTCTTCTATCAGTAAAGCCTGAGATTTCAGCATAGCCCCAACTGAGTGAGCTTGGGAGTTCTTAAGGAAGAGGGGTGGCCAAGAAGCAGGGTCAAGGCGGGGCAGTTCGAAGTCTAGACTATGTAACAAGGTCCTGTGTACAGGTCCCACTGCATGTAAACAACTGGAATGAACAGCTGTTAGCCAAAGTCTGAGAATCCCAAAGGCTCAGTTCCTCTCAGTCCCGAGACTGGACCAAGGCAAAGCTCTCTTTTTTCAGGCTGGGGAGACAGCTCAGTCTGTAAAGTATTTCCATGCAAATGGAAAGACAGGAAATCAAATCTGAGAAGCCACTTGAACACAGCAGGCGTGGGGCACACACACTGAAACCCCAGGACTGGGGAAGCAGAGGCTCTCTGGGCAGCCAACCAAACCTACTAGGAAAGCTCCAGGCCAATGAAAGACTCTGTCTCAAAACAGCAAGGTCAGCTCCTGAGGAACACTATCCAAGACTGATTTTTGGCCTCTACATGTGTGTGCACATATGCATATGTACAACTGCAACATATGTGTGTGCACTCACAAAGAAACACCTTGTCTTCTTTTTTGTTTTTTTAAGATTTATTCATTTTATTTATATGAGTACACTGTAGCTGTCTTCAGACACACCAGAAGAGGACATCGGATCCCATTACAGATGGTTGTGAGCCACCGTGCGGTTGCCAGGAATTGAACTCAGGACCTCTAGAAGAGCAGTCAGTTTTTGACCACTGAGCCATCTCCCCAGCCCCACACCTTGTCTTCTTTAAAATTACAGACTTAATTACAGACTTAGCCCAAGGTCTCCCAGGACCCTTGGAGTTTTTCCACTCTGGCATCGTTTAATTACAATACCACACAGGTAAGAAAACTTGACCCCAGTGAGGGGCAGGCCCTGGTCAGGGTTACACTGTAAAGGTCCAGGCAACCTCACTCATAAAATTGGCCTAGTCACATGTGACCTGGTGACCTCTGTACTCAACCTCACAGAGGGTTTGACACATACGTCACCATACACAGGTATACACTGCATGCTGTTTCAGCCAAAGATGGTCAAGTCATATCTAGCTCGCAAAGATGACACCACCCAGTGATGTCATGGGCATACTCCACCATGTTTGCACACAGCAAAATCTACTCCCGACACATTTTTCAGAATATTTCTCTGTGGTGAAATGAGACATGATTATATTTACTGAATAAAGTGACAGGCTGTATTAGTGATTGGACCGTCGGGTCCTAAGGTTAGCTTCTGGATGTGTCTGGTTTGATCACTTTCCACTTTTCACAGAGGTTTTTTTTCTCTTAACTTTTTATGTTTGATATAGAAAATATGCTAAGAATAAAGCATTTACAAATGATTGTAAACCATCCATTACAAAATTCCCTAATTGCTGGGGAGTGGTAGCATACACCTTTGATCCCAGCACTCTGAAGGCAGAGGCAGGTGGACCTCTGTGAGTTCAAGGCCAGCCTGGTCTACAGAGTAGTTCCAGGACAGCCAGGGCTACACAGAGAAACCCTGTCTTCAAACAAACAAACAATTCCCTAAGAGTTGCTGAGAGTGTGGTTCAGTCGGTAGCAGCCTGTAGGAGGTCTTGAGTTTGAGTCAGCCTGGACTCCATAACGTGAACTCTTTCAAAGAGAAAGAGGAGGAGGAGACGAGTTATATTCAAGTCCTTTCTTTACCGTGTTCTTAATCTTAAGCATAATGTGTGTTTTATATAAATTGATTACATAACACATGACGCCTGCTTGGCTTCTGTGGTTTCTCGTGATTTCATAAGAAATTCTAAGCCATTTCCTCCTCAGACTACTTGACATGTCTGTTCGTTTTCTCTCTCTCTCTCTCTCTCTCTCTCTCTCTCTCTCTCTCTCTCTCTCTCTCTCCTTGAACCAGAACTTGGGTTTCACTGTGCCCTGAGAATCAACTTCTCTCAAGCTCTTTAGAACCACCTTCCGACTGTTTTCCATATGCTACGCCAAGTACCCCTGTGATCAGCACCAGAAAGGGTATCCGTTCTCCATCCAAGCCTTCTTTTGGAAATAGGCTTGTTTTCACCTTTGCGAATATTTTGATATCAACAAACATGTCCTTTTACTATGGGGGTGGGCTGTTTTGTGCTTTTGGGTTTTGTTCTGCTGATAGAATGAACAGCTTTCTTTCTTTAAAATGTTATTTACTCTGTCACAGTGGGGCACATACCACCACACCTGTGTGGATTTCAGAGGACAACTTGTAGAAGGCAGTTCTGCATCATGTGGGTTCCAAGGACTGAACTCAGGTCACTGGGCTCACCAAGGGGCCACCAAGAGGAGCTCGGTGTGGCTTCAGAGGTGGAACACCCACAGCCTTTTCCAAGAAGAAACCTGGTCATCAGTTGGAGGCACTGAGGAACAAAATTACTTTATAATTTTTCCAATTATAAAGTAAAAGCAGCTTTTATATGTGATTGGTAAGATGATGACAAGCCAGTCAGCAATCCTGCAATACTGCTGTTGGCCTGGGGACCCTGCCTAGGTGAGTAAACACACACAACATCTAAAATCTTCAGCTCAGACTTCCGATTCACTAGGCATGGATTCTCCACTACAGTGTCTGTTTCAATGAATGAAGATTAAAAACAAAACCAGGACACAGCTCAGTGGGTAGAGGAAGGCCCTAGAACCCCAGCACCACATATAATCCCAGCATATCTACAATCCCAGCACTCAGGAAGTGGAAGCAGGAAGAGCAGAGGTTCAAGGTCATCCTTAACTACATAGAGAATTCAAGACCAGCCTGGGACCTGTCTAGTAAGAATGGTGGGCCAGGAAGATGGGTCAGTGGGTAAAGGTACCTGCTGGCAAGACCAAAAACCTTAAATTCAATCACTGGGACCCACATATTGAACGGAGAAACAGACTTTTTTTTTTTTTTTTAAGACAGGGCTGTCCTGGAACTCACTCTGTAGACCAGGCTGGCCTGGAACTCACTCTGTAGACCAGGCTGGCCTGGAACTCAGAAATCCACCTGCCTCTGCCTCCTAAATGCTGGGATTAAAGGTGTGCGCCACCACCGCCCGGCAGAAACAGACTCTTATTCATCTACTTTATGTATAGTGTATAGGAGTGCTGTCTGCATGCACACCAGAAAGACTCAGACCCCATTACAGATGGTTGTGAACCATCACGTGGTTGCTGGGAATTGAATTCAGGACCCCTGGAAGAGCAGGCAAGTGTTCTCAACCTCTTAACATCTCTCCAACGCCCATTATACCATATTTTTTATTGGTTTTGTTTGTTTGTTTTTTCAAGACAGGGTTGTATTGTGTAGCCTGTCCTAAAACTCACCAGGCTGGCCTTGAACTCACAGAGATCTGCCTGCCTCTGCCTCCCAAATGTTGGGACTAAAGATGTGCACCACCACCATCACGAGGCTGAGAATAGACTCTTGGAAGTTGTCCTCTGACCTCTACACCCATGCATATGCCTACATGCATGCACATACACATGTAAATAAATAAGAAAAAGTTAAAGTATAAGGAAGGATCCCAGCACTTGGGAGGCAGAGGCAAGGAATCTCAGCCTGGTCTTCCTCAGCAAGTTTCAAGCCAGCTCATACCAAGACTCTCCAAAGACAGAAAAGAGCTGATGAGATGGCGCAGTAGATTAAGGAGCCTCTAAGACAGAGGACCTGAGTCTGATTCCTGGGAGCTACCTGCTAGGAGGAGAGAATTGAGTCCCACGAATTTCCCTCTGACATCCACACTCATGTAGCAGCACATGCATATATCCCCTCATTACACACACACACGCATGCATGTGTGCGTATATACACAAATAAACGAATTAATAAAAATTAAATGCCATATGAAGTCTGGGCAGGCCTGTCAGGCCATGGGATGCCTGATAACTTCTTGGACTTTGACCCAGAGGATCAGAAGGGCACATTAGGAATGTGGCACTCAGCCCTCGCTCTGTCTGACTCTGCTGGCAGCTGGTGCCCACCCCCCTGCCACTGATTTTTCCTGAAAGCAGTTTCTCATAGCCCAAGGGTCACGGGTAATGTCTCCTTCCTTCAGTCTTATCCCATGCCTGTGTTCCAACTGTACACTTAATATTAGGGTCTAGGATCTTGAAATCTGTCTTGTTTTGTTTTGTTTTGTTTTGTTTTGTTTTTTGAGACATGGTTTCTCTGTGTAGCCCTGGCTGTCCTGGAACTCACTCTGTAGACCAGGCTGGCCTCGAACTCAGAAATCCACCTGCCTCTGCCTCCCAAGTGCTGGGATTAAAGGCGTGTGCCACCACTGCCCGGCCCTGTCTTTTTTTTTTTTTTTTTTCATTTAAAACCTCATTTTTATCATTATGTGTAGATATGTGTGCCTGAGTATGGTCTGGGCGCTAATACGGTAAGTGCTCTCCACAGCCAGAGAGATCCCCTGGACCTACAGCTACATGTGTCTGGGAGCTGCCGGATGTGAGGGCTGGGTCCTCTACAAGAGCAGGACATGATCTTAACCACTGAGCCACCTCTCCAGCCCCAAATCTGTATTTCTTCACTCAGAACCACAATAATGAAAGGGGGTGGAACAGGGAGATGGTAACATCTTCCAACAGTAAGGGGAGGACCAAGGAAAACTCAAACAAGGTCCTCTCCTGAGCTGAGCCAGGTCTAAGGCAGGCAAGAAAGCCTTGGGGAGGACACAGCAGGGGTCTGGAGCCCATTGGCAGGTACAGAACTCCTGCACCCTCCCTTCCTTTCTTCCTGGAAACTTACTGAGGTTATCACTGCTCCTGGTCTGGGGTCTACCCTGGGCAACAGGGTGGGTGGGGCAGCAGCAAAGGGAGAGGCCAAGAAATGGTGGTGTGAGAGGAAAGAACAGCAAGGAGTGGGGAATAGGGGTGCAAGTCTAGCTTCTTCCCACAGGCATCGCAGATAGGACCCACGGGTCAATATCCTCCCCGGACAGACACTCCCAAATCTGTATCTAACCTGGACAACTCATTCCCTCCCAATCCTCAGCTCTATAGTCTGGAGGAGTCTATAAGAGTGGGCTCAGAACCACCTCCTTCCATCCGCAAGCTGCTTCTTTCTAAGCAACCAGTGTCCACAAAAGGGTCGACCCCTCCACAGTTACCTCCAGTCAGAATCCTTAACTCATTCTCCTTCTACCCAACGTGGCTCTGACAGCCTGAACACCACTTAATCACAACAGTCTGTTTCGCCACTGAAGATACAGCAGGTGAGCCCAAGGCACTATTGCCCTCTCCCCACCCCCTCGGACTCTGGCAACCTCTCCCTGGCCAAGCCTGCCCTGGCCTCGCCCTCACACACTTGTCTCTCTCCTGCATTCAGTCATCTGCAGCCCTGGCTCTGCCCCTGCCTTTCTTGCTGAGTGCCCTGCCGCTCCCACCTGTGGCCCACTCTCCTGGTCTCCCAGTTTCTCCCACCCCCTCTCTGTTTGTTTATTTGTTTGTTTGTTTGTTGAGACAGGCTTTCACTATGGAGCCCCTGTTGTCCTGGATGGAAGTTAACTTAAAGACACCCACCTGTCTTTGACTTCCCGATGCTGGAGTTAGAGTTTGCTACCACATCCAGCCCTGAAGCTCTTTCTGTGCTCACAGTTGCTGCTCTACCCCAGGCACTCACTTTCCTTGCCAGAGCCCCTCACATGGAGCTCTCTTCCCCTGCTGATCTACCTGGAGAGTTCAGGGTCTTCTTTGAACCTTCAGTTTCCATGTCTCTCCGTGTAGAATGTGTGGATGGCCCTTTTCCCTCACTGGCTCCCTCCCCTCTCTGCGCTCCTCACCCCTCCTTCCCCTGCTGTTTACAGGTCTTCCCTCCTCAGGTGACTCTGCATCCCTCACACAGCAGCACTCAGTGCTGAAGAGAGGAAGAGAGGAGGGAGGCAGGCGGGGAGATAAGAAGGAAGAGAAGCCAAGGAGAAAGTAGGAAGAATAAGTCAGAAATAAGTGTTGCCTAGTGGGAAAGAAAAAGGATGGACAGATGGACAACAGAAGCTGGCAACTTACCCACATTGGATCCTTCTATTCAGGAGTCCTGGTCTGTAAGGGAGGCAGGTAGTCCTGGACTAGCACCAGGACTCTCTCAAGCTACCCTGCTTGACTGATCAAGAGGAACATAGATGGCACATAAAGCATAAAGAGAACTAGACAGCCAGGTGTGGTGTACACGCCTGTAATCCCGAACTCGGGAAGTAGAGGCATCAGGATCAGGATTCAAGGTCGTCCTTGACTACACACTGAGTTCCAGACCAGCTGGAATATGAGATCCTGTCTCTAAAATAGAAAGAGAAGAGAGCCAGGCGGTGGTGGCACACGCCTTTAATCCCAGCACTTGGGAGGCAGAGGCAGGCGCAGGCGGATTTCTGAGTTCGAGGCCAGCCTGGTCTACAGAGTGAGTTCCAGGACAGCCAGGGCTACACAGAGAAACCCTGTTTCGAAAAACAAAAAACAAAAACAAAAAACAAAAAAACAAAAACAAAAAACAAAAAAAAAGAGAGAAGAGAAAATGAGAAGACAGGAAGGAGGAGAGAGAGGAGACAGGCAGGTAGAAAGAGGAGGAGGAGGAAAGAGGAAGAGAAAGAAGAGAAGGAAAAGAAGTGTTTTGTTTCAGACCCTGGGACAAGGGACTGAGGTGCATATTTTACATACCAAAGTAGACCTGGCCTCCAGGTTCTCCCAGAATCCCTCAGTCCCTACCCTGCATACCCTACCCCCAACTGAACTGGTCCAGCCAGGGGCTGGGCTGCCCTTCCTTCCCCAAGAGGTTCTTCCCTATAGAATGCAAACATTTTTGGTCTCTCTCTCTCTCTCCTTTGCCTTCTCTCTCTGTACACATGCTCTTCCTCTTCCCTTCCTGCCCCATTTCTCTCCCCATGGTGACTTCCTTGACCTCTTGGGGCCTTGGGGCCACTGAACTCCCCCCCCCCCCCCAGAGCAGCTTCCCAATAAACCTGCATTTAATATAATATAATCTGGCTTGAATTGGCTCATTTCATCAGTGGAGAAATGACCTATCCAGAAGGAATAGGAGATGGAAGAGGAGAGACAACAGGAGAAGGGGACCGTCACAAGCCGATATTGAGTTATCTATTGTGTTGAAAACACAGGCAAACCCTGCAGCCTCTGTTGTACTGGGCTGCACTCCTCCAGGCCTGTCTGTGCCCCCAGGCAATGCTCCCCCAAGTTCACTAGCCCCTTCCCTGCCTTAGACCTTCCCAGCCTCAGAGCAGAGCTCTTTCCCTTCAGGTCTCATCTAAGTAGCAATGCCTATGGCCAATGTTGAAATCTCAGCCAGGCCCTGACCCCCCCCCCCCCAAACCAGCAGGACCTCACAGCTCCCAGGGGAGTGGTCACCTGGGTGGCGGCTCCCCTAGGAAGGTACCCACACTCTCCCAGGTTGACTTCTTGTGGACTTCTGAGTTATCAGAGCTCCTTGTGGGTCCTGCCAACTCTTCTCAAAGCCAGGCCCAGAGCCAATACCACCTTCGTAGCCAGCCAAGACACTAAGCCTCTGTGGTCTCCAAGGAGAGAACTGCCAACAACACTGCTCTCCTCAGACAAAGGCCACATCATCATGCAGGCCCCCGACAGGACAAACCCAAACTATGTGGACGTAGCCACAAGGGACAGGAAGCTGGGTAGACTTCTGGCCTGGGTAGAACTTCAAAAGCCAAGGCTCAGGAAGCTGAGCTCGGGTTGAGATTCTGCCATGATGCAGTTCCAAATCCTCCAGGCCTCTCCTCCCCACCCTCATGTCTCAGCTCACCTCCCCCCCCCCCAACAGACAAAGGATACCTCTTGTTAGCATTAATGTGGATTCTTCTAACTGAGACACTTTAGGATTACCAGCAGGACTTTAGACGGACAAACAAACAAACGACGCTGTGGTTGGACAAATCCATAATCGATACCCCCAGGAGGCTAGGGCAGAGGGTGCCAAGGTCAAAGCCATCCTACAATATATAGTATGTTTAAGGATAGTCTGAGCTATATTTAAAAAAACAAAAGTGCCTGGGATGATGGTCTAGTGAGTAAAGCATTTGGGAAGCTTGGGGATCTGAGTTCAAATCCTCAGGACCCAAGCAGAGCTCACTGTAACTTCAGTGCTCTGAGAAGCTGAGACAGGAGAATCCTCCGAAGCTTGAGGACCAGCTAGCCAAGCTTACAACAGTAGAGCAGAAAGAAAGAAAGAAAGAAAGAAAGAAAGAAAGAAAGAAAGGAAGGAAGGAAGGAAGGAAGGAAGGAAGGAAGGAAGGGGAAAGGAAAGGAAAGGAAAGGAAAGGAAAGGAAAGGAAAGGAAAGGAAAGGAAAGGAAAGGAAAGGAAAGGAAAGGAAAGGGAGCCTGCATCAGATGAGGTGGAAGGACACCGTTGACACCTTAAGCTGTCTTCTGACCCCCATATATCTGTGCAAACAAACATGTGTAAAAGCAAAAAATCGTGAAGGAGAATGACTGAGCCCCTTTTAAGAGTAGTTAGAGTCACCAGGCAGTGGTGGCGCACGCCTTTAATCCCAGCACTTGGGAGGCAGAGGCAGGCAGATTTCTGAGTTCGAGGCCAGCCTGGTCTGAGTGAGTTCCAGGACAGCCAGGGCTACACAGAGAAACCCTGTCTCGAAAAACAAACAAACAAACAAACAAAAGAGTAGTTAGAGTCTCTAAGAGTTGTACCATCCAATGCTTTACTTTTCCTTCTTTCTTTCTTTCCTTCCTTCCTTCCTTCCTTCCTTCCCCCACCCAGCTCAGATAAAGTCTTTCTATACAGCTCTGGCTATCCTAGAACTCCCAGAACTAAATAAATCAGGCTGGCCCTGAACTCACAGAGCCGCAGCTGCCTCTGCCTCCGGAGTGCTGGGATTAAAGGAGTGTACCACCATTCGCAGATCAACACTTTTAAAAATCACACCTGGACACCAGTCCCCAGAACCCCTTCTTGTGCCTTCTGGCTTTGCCCCTACCATCCCAAGAAGCAGCATCTTCCTGACATCTGGCAGTTGACTGTCCATGCTTCCTGTCCAGCAGAGTGAGACTACATCATCCGTCTCAGTGCATTTCGGAGACAACTGAAAGACACATCTACAGTGCTGCACATAGATCTGTTTGGGTCTTGATTTTTTGAGACAGTCTCCTGTAGCTCACGTTGGCTTGGAACTTGCTATGTAGCTGAAGATGACCTTGAACCTCTGATCTTCCTGCCTCCATCTCCCACATGCTAGGATTCCAGGCCTATGCCACCATGCCCAGTTCACGCACTGTTAGGGGTTGAACACAAGACCTTGTGCTAACATGGTAGGCTGGCACTCTTCCAAATCTCTTCTATCTCTAGCACATAGTGTGTTGTACATGTAAACTGCGTTTTCACTAGCAATTCCATTGTATGGATATACTATAATTTACTGCTTTCCGTTTACTAGTGACAGGCTTGGGCAGTTTCCAGGTTTGGCTCATTTATGAAAGCAACAAAAACTCTGGTGCCGGCCTTGTGAACACAAGTATCCACTCCTGTGGGTAAGCACTTAGTGGCAGCATTGCTGGGTCACAAGGCAGGTAACAAGCTTCTGGCTTTCAAATGCTCCAAGGTGAATTGAAATCAGCAGCCAGAGTTCAGATACCACTGGAAGAACCCTGTCCACTGTGTCCTCTCTTCGGGGCTCACAGGAAAGAGCATTCTTCCCAAGGCCAGTTGGCCTGCCTGGACCAAGAACCTAGGGTCTTGATCATACCAACTTTCATGCACATTGCAACCAGACAGGGTGGGTGACTCCCTGTTACTAGGGACCCCCTTATCTGCTAAGACCATGAAGCCTATTTCCTATGTTCTGCGAAGAAACTGTTACAGGTTGGCCTTTCCCATGTGGCACAAGCTAGTTTGGAATCATTAGAAGAATAACACAGTATTATTTCTGGAAATCTTGTGTTCTCTTAAAGCCACAGCCCCTCCACACGACCCAGAAACTGGCTGGCAAGAGCCCCCCCCCCCCCCCCCCCAGGACAAATGGGACATTTATGGAGTCACTAATATGCTAAAATTTGAGGATAAAAAGGGTTTCTTTCTTGTGCAAAAATAATCCTGTAATTGCTATTTTTTTTAAAGATTTGTTTATTTATTTTATGTATGTAAGTACACCATCATTCTCTTCAGACACACCAGAAGAAGGAATCAGATCCCATTACAGATGATTGTGAGCCACCATGTGGTTGCTGGGAATTGAACTCAGGATCTCTGGAAGAACAGCCAGTGCTCTTAACCGCTGAGCCATCTCTCCAGCACCCTGTAGTTGCTATCTTGAGGCCACACCGAGACAACGTGTTGTATTGAGAAAATGGTTATGCCCTTCTGCTGAATAGAAATGGGGAGGGGGACAGAGACAGGAGAATCCCACAGCTGAATTTCACACTGGGGCAGTGGGGCAGGAATAGTGAATTGGAGGTCCCCTGCCAGGTCCCCAATCCCATTGCCCCAACTCAGCAACCCTGGAAAATGGCTCTCAGGAGCTGCATTTGTCAAATCACAGGCTCTGCCCAGAGAAGGGTCTGAGCCACCTAGACTAGGAATGGAGTGTTTCCTTTCATTGTTTAGGGAAGCTCTGAGATGAAGCAGGTATGTGGCGGGCAGAGGCTCTTCATCTAGAGACTATAGAAAGGACACACCACAGCAGCCAGAAGCCCGTGTATACTCCAGACCCAAGCAATGCCATCTGCACTTGGCCAGGAGCTTCCTGAGAGGAAAGAGAAGATGGAGACAGTGTGCAGTTGGTGTAAACAGCAGGGCTGAACTGTACAGATATTCTGTAGGAAGGCCTAGAGCTAAGCAAGAGACTGCAGAGTACAGACCCAGGGGGTCACAGGCCAGACCTCCAGTTTAGGAGAGAGCAGAGGGTATCTGTTCTCCATTAACTTCCAGTTCTGCTTGCAGTGCCCAATGCTTGCAGCCAGACAGGAAACCTCCAGGCCAGGTTTGCCCCAGACCATATACCAGGCACATCTACCTCATGAAGGCCATAAATGGGGCAAGTTGTGCTGCCTGCATTTCCTGGATGGAGAATGGGAAGCAGCTGGATTCTGTGACCTTACAGGGCTGGACCACTATGGTGATGTCCAACAACTAACCCTAGGCCACAGACACACCTGCATGAGTCTTGAGGGCCAGGAAGACGAAAGGACTGAAGGGAACATTCAAACCACATCAAACTTCCTTAGCCCAAGGATCTATGTTCCTTTCTGGGGTGGTCTATGACAAACAGTAAACAGGTCCAGCTCAGGTTGCCTACCATCTGACCCTCGGTCCAGCTCTAGCCCTGTGAGAATGAAGATGAAGTCTGAGGCCCAGAACTAGAGCTAAAGCCTCTCCCTCGTCCCTGAGTACCTGGAGAACGTCAGATGATTCATTCTCCAATCTAGACAGTGGTCCTTCTTTCCTGGTATCATGTATCCAAGTAGCCTCAACTCACTACATCTACACTGCTGTCCTCCTGCCTCTACCTCACGAGTGGCTAGGATTACAGTCATTTGCCACCAATCCCAGTGATGCTGGAGATAAAACCAGGAGCTTCCTAGATGCTAGGCAAACACTCTACCAACTGAGCCACATCCCTGCCTGTGGTGACCTTTCCAATATAGCACACGGCCTAGACACTCCAGAGATTCTGGCTCCACTCATGTAGCTTTCCCTGGATGCAGGGTAAACCTACAGCTTCTTTAAAAAGACCCTAGGAGAGAAGACTGTAAAGAAACCAGAGAGGTAGCCGGGCAGTGGTGGTGCATGCCTTTAATCCCAGCACTTGGGAGGCAGAGGCAGGCGGATTTCTGAGTTTGAGGCCAGCCTGGTCTACAGAGGGAGTTCCAGGACAGCCAGGGCTACTCAGAGAAACCCTGTCTCGAAAAACAAAACAAAACAAAACAAAACAACCCAAAACCAAGAAACCAGAAAGGTATTCCAGAGCTAAGAGGACAACCAGAGTCCCTTCTGGGGGATGGCATTCCCCCAGACAGACATTCCCCAATCTTTCTCTTTACTCAAAGAACAAACAAGCTAAGAGAGCTAGCAGCTCAGGCACAGGTGAGGGTTAGCTCAGCTATCTGGGAGGTGGACATGGGCTGAAGAATGAGTTCTAACCTTAACAGGAGTTTCTTCTCTCCGCAGGGAACTCAAAAACCCTCTGTTTTCCTACCCAGTAGATTATGAGAGTTGAGAGCAAGGCTAGTTCCATCTTCTTACTATGGCAGCCAAGATATTTATTTGCATGTGTCTCTTACTTCAGCCCAGATCTACCCTGCCCCCCCCCCCCCAAGTTCTTCACTGCTTGGGTGACTGGACCACCCCTAGTGCTTCAAACCCTTTTCTCCTGTTTCCTGACCTCCAAACCCATCCAGGCTCTCAGCCTGCCAAAGGGATATACAGCTCCTTGTGAGGCAAGAGGCCACAGCAAGGTGTTCAGCTGGCCTTGCTCTGGAGAAGAGTAGGGCGGGCTAAGAAGCTGCCCCTCTCAGCTGTGGCTGGGCTATGCTCCACCAGCCTGCTCCGGCCCAGGTCAGAATCCCCTGGTCCCCATCCTTTAGTGCCTCTCCTCCCTGAAGCCACACCTTCGCCCAGGGATGAAAGTGACCTCCATCCTGCCCTGAACCAACCTGGACTGAGTGGCCTGCTTATATAACCATCTCTAGGCTGAGTCTTGCCACTCCGTCTCTCACATTCCAGGGACTTGCCCAGTTACATGCATGCAGTAAGTACTCAATAAGAACCCAAGGGCTAAACAAACACTCCCAGCTGAAGGGCTCCAGCTTGTGCAGAAATGGAGGGCTCTTACTGCACAGACACAAGCCTGAAGTGCAGCAGTCTCTGGTTTGGACCTTGAACCTCTGGAGATCCCGTCACTGCTTCAGAGCCTCTACAAAATGAAAGTACATAAAATCCTCTTGCTTATGTGCTGTGTGATGATCTGAAAGGAGTCAAAATGCAGTCTGAAGGCAGTGGGGTCCCTACAGCCCTGCCCTTTGAGCTTCGCATCCCTTACCAACATGAGAGCTTCAGCCCCATGTCCCAACACACTCCTTAAAGGTATAGCTCCCTCCCCACAGAATTAACAACATGGGAGTACAGGCGGGCCTCGTGTGCACCCACAAAGCTCCATGCATGCCTTGAATGCCTACATCTTTTCTCTGGCCTTTGACACAAGGAAGCAAGAGCCTGCAGGAAAAGGCATTTGGGTTCCCAGGCTGCACCAGCAATGGGTTCCCACTGCTGACCAAGAGAGACACAACTCCCTCGGACCCAACCACACTCAGAAGCTATCCTCACTATCCCTCCCTCCCCCACAGGAAGTTTTAGGACAGCCATTGCTGTTTCTGTCCTGCACAGAGCACAAACGCCTGCAGAATGAAAACAGTCTCTAGGGAGACAGTCAGGGACAAACAGCTGAAACCCAGGAACTCCCCTTATGGGACACCTAGGCTTTCCTACAGAGCCTGGGCCACATCGGGGCAGGCAGTGGGTTCTGCAAACTGCCTGGCTGGCAGCTAGCCCTGCCAGCAGTGCCCACAGTTGGGGTAGCATCTGTTAAGCTTGCCCCCCCCACCCCAGACCTGATGACAGACCATTTTTTGGCAGGCTCCTTGGGACCTGGCCATCTCCACACAAGAAGCTGGTCATTCAGGTCTAAAAACAGACTTGCATTCAGTCAGAAACAGAACACCCCTGTACTCCCAGAGACTACTCTTCTGAAGGGAGGTGCACAGACAACCTTGGCCACACAGATTCCCCCCACTCAGGCTGCCAGGAGTATGGCTAGTCTCCAATGACAAGTCAGCTCTGCTTACCCATGGATACTGTCCAGCAGAACCCACTCTAGCATCTGAAGATCCCCATCTCAGAATCCCTGTGGCCCTGTGGACGCACCAGATTCTGCACAGAACCGCAGGCAACTGTGAGGTCCTAGGGCCCTGGGAGAGACAGGGTGGGGTGGAGGCAGGGAGACAGGCCAGGAACCACAACTTCTGCTGGGGGCTTTGAGGAAGCCACTGTTACTTTCTGGGACAAGAAAGTCTCTACTTAGGAGCTAAAAAGCAGAGGTCAGGAAGCTAGGTGACCTACCCTGCCCTCTGTTAGAAGGATTCCTGTCCCAGAAGGGGCTGGCAGCATGCTCAGAGGACTGCCAGCTCCCCTCCCTTCTGCCTTCTTTCTACAGATACCAATTGAAAAATGAATGCTTGCTTTCCACTTTGGGCCAGCGTTGTGCGTTCCAGGAAAGGAAGGCAACATGCCTACCCCGGGAGGCAGACGTGAAGCAAATATTTACATAAACCAGTACATAATTATAAGTCTATAATGTATGCCCTGAGGAAAGTCATGGGAGTCAGGAGAAACTCTATCAGGGGGTGGGGCTCACCTGTGGACAGCAAGGGTGACTGTTCTAAAGCAACAAAGGCCCTGCAGCTGATCTCCATTGGCTGTTCACCAGATGGCGGCTGCAGAGGTGACCTCATTAGAGAGGTCAAAGGGCAGGAGGACAGAGGTGTGGGACTGTATGAAGCACATAACAGAGGCCCTGTGAGCAGTATTGGTGAGCAGTAAAGCAGTGAGTAGTGAGACCAGAGGTAGACAGAGCTGGATAATACAGACCCTGTGAGCCTCAGTGTGAGTCGCTACCTATAAGCAATGGGTATCCAGAGAAAGGATTTAAAAGAAAGGAAAAAATGCTATCAATTTGTTTTTTAAACATAGCTTTTATTAAATTATTTATGTGTATAGATGTGGGTGCATGTATGCCTGTGGAGGTCAGAACATAACTTCAAACAGTTGGTTCTTTCTTTCCACCGTGTGGCTTCCGGGGATTGAATCAGACTTGTTCAACCATCATGCTGGACCTTAACACTAAACTGTTATCTTTAAAATGGTTAAGATGCTAAGTTGTATGTTATGTGGATTTCGTAAATCACACTTCATTCATTCATTCATTCAGAGGCAAGTTCTCACTATGTCTCCTCCCAGAAATCAGCTCGCCTCTGCCTCCCAAATGCTGGGATTAGATGAATATGTGACTTAGCCAACAGTTAAAACAAAACAAAACAACCCTCACAACTTGATAAAAAGACAAACAGCCCTATCAAAGAGTAGCACATCTTTGAAGCAATATTTCTCAAAAGAAGAAGCATGTAAAAAGGCCATCAACATCATTCGTCACCAGGGAAAGAGAATCAAAGCCACAAAGCATGCCACTCCACGCCCCCTGGAAGACGGAGGTGTAGGTGAGGCTGCGGAGACACTGAGCCCCTTCTGGTAATGTGAAATGGGGCGGCGAGGACTTTGGAAAACAACCCAGTGGTTCTTCAAACCACTGACGTTACCATACAATCTGACAAACATCCCAAGGAGCATACAAAAGAGAGTTTACAATGCGTGTTCAGAGACTGAGAGACGGCTCAGTGGTTAAAAGCATGTCTGCTCTTCCAGAGGACCTGAGTTTGATTCCCATCACCCACATCACAGTTCACAAGCACCTGCAACCCCAGCCCCTGGGGAATCCGATACCTCTAGGCCTCTGTGGGCATTTCACATGCACATACCCACACACAGACATCTCTCCACCCCCCCAGTTAAATAATTAAAAATAACAAAACAAATAAACAAAAACATCCAAACAGAATGCTATGCATGAATTCTTGCAGCCATCATTCAGAAAAGCCAAAAGATGAAAACCGCCCAAACGCCAAACGCCCATCAATACGTAAACAAAATATTTCTTTAGCTATCAAAAAAAGACCCAACAAACAAAGACACTGACACATGCTAATTTCAAATGAATCATTTTTTTTTTTTTTAAAAAAACTCACGGCAGCTGTGTAGGAAGTGATGGCTGACCCTGGTGAATGCCAGGTAGAGGATGTCAGATCCCCTGGAGCTGGAGTTAAGGTAGTTACTGAGCCATCTCTCCAGCCCCCATAAAAGAATCTTTACACTACTGTTAATGAAAGAAGCCAGTCACAAAAGACCACTTACTCTGCGGTTAGGTGTGTAAGGAAAATACAAAACTGGCAGATCTATACACAGACAAAAAGCAGACTGGTACTTCCTGGGGGTGGGGCATCAGGGAAAGGGCAAACCAGTTGGTTGTGATGTCTAATGATACATTTTAGTTTCATTGCAGGGCAAATATTCTGGAATTAAACAGTGGTCTTGGTTACACAATTGCATGAACATTATAAACATCACTGAGTTGGACAGGCAGCAGATTGCTGTGTCGCACATGGTCTTAGCATGCATAAGGCCCTAGCTGCATCCCAAGCACTGAATAAAAAAGCAAACAAACGTGAATTTTATGGTGTATGAATTCTATCTCAATGTAAATGAGGTAGGGAAGGAAGAGATCCAGGGCTTAAAGATTGTGTAGAAGAAAAAGAGAGGGGTAGTCCCCCCAAATTAGGTTATGAATAGTAGCCTAAGGGGTAGGGGTGGGGGGACAGGATGGGAGGAAGCCGGGGAAATGTTGGCACTTGCCTTTAATCCCTGCACTAAGGAGGTAGAGACAGGGGGAATCTCTGAGGCCAGCCTGGTCTGTCGAGTGAATTCCAGGACAGCCAGGGTTACACAGAGAAACCTTGTCTGGAAAAGCAAGACAAAACAAATAGGAAGATATAAAATTCCAGGTGTGTAGGTTGCCATAAAAACAAGGAAGCATTTCCGAAGGAGGACTGAGCAAGCATCAGGGCAAACAGTACTAAGGTCTGATGAGCGTAAGAAAAAGCAGAAGTGAAGGGCGGACCTTGAATTTGGACACGTGGACGGGTAACCTCAGCAAGGACACTTGGGTGCTGTGATGGGCCTGGCTCCTCCTTCCTTCCTCCCAGACTGGTGACTGGGAGGGACAGTGAGCCTCTGACCACATGTGAGGAAACCGGGCCACCAGCCAGCTCAGCACCACAACGGCCTGGGATGCTTGCCTCTCCTCACTTCCAGTAAGAGATGGCGTGGTTGCGGGGGGTTGGGCAGGGCTACACGCTTCTCTGGTCCTAAAAGGTTGTTAATTCCGGCGTTTGTTGGAGACCCGGTGCTGCCTCACTGTCTGGTCACATCCCCCCACCCCCAGCCACTCTCACCTGCAACTCCTCCACCCCAAGGACGCACCAACCAGTTTCTTTGCTAAACCTGCCCTGGAAAGGACCGGGAAGACCAAGATCCCTCGGTCCCTGGTGGCAACCACACCCAGAATTCCAGTACCACACTTAGTGGTTCCCAAGGCGGCGCCGGCAGCGACACTGATCGCGTCAGTATGGCGTGGCCCGGCCCTCTGCCAGCTAGTGAGTCGAGCTGGTAGCACAGAGTAGATCGGGAGACCTGACGTGAGGGCAGGAGCAGCGGCCCCACCAACCAGCTTCCCGGGATGCTGAGCCCGCGCTGGGCTCCTGGAGTGGTGCCCAGTACCAGAACTGGCAGCTGGCCGCGACTGTGCACACCCCTGGCAGGGCTGGAGTCCACACCCTGACGAAGGCTTTCGACAACGTGGCTCCCCAGGCAGACTCCTGACCAATGATCCAGTCTTGAACAGTTTGCTGGGTCCTGGGGCCTCTTCCCCAGGGAGTACCCCAGACTATGTAATTGATAAAAAAAAAAAAAAAAAACCACCTAGGGGAGTGTCAGCTCTCGCCACTGGTAATTCAGCCTTTGGAGGTTGTAGCTATTGTGCAAAGGTGAGAAATATAAAGATTTGTGTATTTGAAAGAAATTGTTATTTGACAGTATAAGAGAAACCTAGGGAGTTGGTGAGATGCATAGTCAGTAAGAACATCTGTCATGCAAGAATGAGGGCTTCAATTTAATCCGGAGAGAGGATGTGGACAGCAGTTGAAGCAGACACTTGACCTCTGAATCAAGTGAGCAACAGAAAGCAGACACATGCACATGCGCTCGGAGAGACAGAGAAACTGTAATGCCTTGACCAGACATACCTAACATATTAGGAGATGCCCCCAGCCCACTGGGAGATGCCTCACACACACTAGGCAAGGATTCTCCCAGCCCACCCAGCTATATCCCCAACCCTAAGAGTTCATTACTATTCTAATTGTTACAAGAGCAACACAAAAATCTATAGTTGGGTGTGGTGGCCCATGCCTGGAATCATAGCATTTGTGAGGCTGAGGCAGGATCATGAGGAGGATCATGAGACTGAGTTAGAGGTCCACCTAGGTTACCTAACAAGAGGGTTAGGGGAGAAGTATATTCTTGTAAGTTGACTCTAAATGGTCCTACATTTTATGTGATCTAGAAGACTATATGCTTGAGGACAGTCATATTTTTTTTTTTAAAGAAATTTTGGAGGCTTCATCTAGCCAGATGTCAGAACAAACTACAAAGGTATTACTGGCTTAGAAGAGTCATTGATCAGTGGGGCACAGAGAAGCCAGCAAATGATCTTTGGATATAAGAAATTTGAATATATAATGAAAATATTTTGAGAAAGAGAAAATAAATTGCCTAATAAATGTAATAAGACATGGGCTATCTCACATCACTCACAAAACTATATTCCAGGCACAGTAAACATCCATATATGTCTAACTTTTCAGGTAAATTGAAGCAGGCTCTTGAACCCAAGACAATCTTCCTGCTTCAGTTTTCTGAGTGCTGGGATTATAGGCATACGTCATTATACCCAGATAAATACCTATAAGTCTAAACCTATAAAGAATTAGATTAAAATTTCTATTTTAATCTAATTCTTTATATATTTTTTCTAATATCAGAAGAGTTTCCCAAGTAAGGTACAAAAATCTAGAAAACAAAGATTTAAGTGGATAAGGGACTGCAGAGATGTTGCAGCGGTTCCACACACTGGCTGCTCTTCCAGAGGACCCAGATTCTGTTCCCAAAACTCATACGGTGGCTCACAACTGTGTGACACCAGCCCCAAGGAGCCTCAAACTCACAGAGATCCATCTGCCTCTGCCCATCCCACTCCCCAAGTGCCCAGTTACAATAATAATTTTTTTTTTTTGTTTTTTGGTTTGTTTTTGGTTGTTGTTGTTGTTGTTTTTGGGGTTTTTTTTTTGTTTTGTTTTGTTTTTCGAGACAGGGTTTCTCTGTGTAGCCCTGGCTGTCCTGGAACTCACTCTGTAGACCAGGCTGGCCTCGAACTCAGAAATCCGCCTGCCTCTGCCTCCCAAGTGCTGGGATTGAAGGCATGTGCCACCACTGCCCAGCAAAGAGTTTACTTTTAAAATTAACTTTGGGGCTGAAGAGATGGCTTGCAGAGTCGGGTCCCATGCCAGACCACTCACCAATAATACCAGCTCAAGGGGACCCAAAGTCTCTAGCCTTCGGAAGCACCTACACACAAGTGCACATCCCCACACGGATGCATACACACATTTTTAAAGAAATGAACTTTAGCTGAGGTTGGTGACACACGCTTTTCATCCAAGCACTTGGGAGGCAGAGGCAGGAGGATCTCTGTGTGTTCAAAGTCAGTTTGGCATACAGAGTGAGTTCCCGGTATATAGAGAAACACTGTTTCAAAACAAATAAACTTTGATCTGGTGTCCTAGTTCTTGTTTTGTGTCTGTCTGTTTGTTTTACTTTATACGTGCTCTCCAGAGCTAGAGTTACCTGAGAGTCAGTCACAGGTGAAAAATGCCTGCGAAAGACCGGCCAGTGGAGAAGCCTAGGAAGAATTTTCTTTCTTTCTTTCTTTCTTTCTTTCTTTCTTTCTTTCTTTCTTTCTTTCTTTTTTAAATTTTTAAAAGATTATTCATTTTATGTATTATGAGTAGACTGTAGCTGTCTTCAGACACACCATAAGATGGCACCAGATCCCATTACAGATGGTTGTGAGCAACCATGTGGTTGCTGGGAACCAAACTCAAGACCTCTGGAAGAACAGTCAGTGATCTTAACCACTGAGTTATTCTCCAGCCCAGGATTTTCTTAAGTAGTGATGGAGGCAGGGGGGCTCAGGCTCTTTTAGGTGAGTCCACCAGTAAGCAGGTGGTCCTGGGTTCTCAGGTTGAGCCGGCTATGAGGAGCAAGCCAGTTAGCCATGTTCCTCCATAGTTTCTGCCTCAGCTTCTACCTCCTATCTTGAGTTCCTGCCCAGACTTCCCTCAGCGACGGAGTGGAGCCTGAGAGCCGTGGACTGAAACAAATCCTTTCCTCTCCACATTGGTTTTGGCCATGATATTTCACCACAGCAATAGAAACCCTAACTAAGACCTGAGTGTGTAGCTTAACAGTGAGTGTTTGTCTACCTTGTGGGATGCCTCGGGTTTATTCTGAGCACTGCAAAACTTAAAGTAGAATGAACTTTACATCTTAAACAGGAAGACAGAGGAAGTTCTTATAGCTGAGGCTGAATCACCAGCCATCCTCCAAGCTGGAGGCACTTCGGAGGAGATACCTTCGGGGGAGCATGTGCTCTCCGTCCGTTCCATGGCCGCCACAGCCTGGGGATCTCTGACAAAGCCACAGTTAGTGTCTGACAGACAGTGAATGGGGAGCTCAGAGGTGAATCCTGTAGAGTAGGACCTCAGACCCCAATTTTTCTGAAAACTTAGATTACTTGTATTGTGTTATATTGACTCTCTACCTAGAAATGACATAAAAGACCAAAAAAAGGAAAGAAAAAAAAAGCAACACAAAATCTCTCTCCCTCCCTCTCCCTCCCGCTCTCTCTCTCTCTCTCTCTCTCTCTCTCTCTCTCTCTTCTCTCTCTCTCTCTCTCTCTCTCTCTCTCTCTCTCTCTCTCTCTCTGTGTGTGTGTGTGTGTGTGTGTGTGTGTGTGTGTGTGTGTAGCTGTAGTTGTCCTGGAACTCACTCTGTAGACCACTCTGGTCTCAAACTCAGAGATCTGCCATGCTTCTGCCTCCTGTGTGCTGAAATCATGCATGTATGCATGCATGCACGTGCTCGCGTGCACACACACACACACACACACACACACAGAGAGAGAGAGAGAGAGAGAGAGAGAGAGAGAGAGAGAGAGAGAGCTCAAGGGTATGGATACAGAGGAGTGGTAAGAGTTATGACCTACTCTGAGACTCCAGGTTCAATCTGCAGAACTGACACAAAAAGCAAAAGAAGCACGTGACTAGAAAGACAGAGTTGAATTTAAAACAAAATGTGGGCCCACCCAACAGTTGCATTCTTAGGCATGAGACTGCAGCCATGATTCTAAAACCCAAAGAGACCATCCCCTAGTTAGTGACCCTTCACCCACAACAGTCTGTCATTCTGCTGCTTCTTTGATGAAACTTAACCATTCCTAGTCTGATGGGCAGTCAAGGCCATGCCCCATCCCCACCCCACTTTCTCACTCTCTGCTCCTCCAAAGTCTCTTCCCACATTATAGACCACAGGTGACAGGCTAACACAGTGGCTCTCACCCTTCCTAATGCTGAGTCCCTTCAATGCAGTTCCTCTTCTTATGGTGACCCTCAACCTTAAAAGTATGGTCTTTGCTACTTCTAACTGTAATTTTGCTACTGTTATGAGTAGAAATGTAAGTATCTGAAATGCAGGCGCTCTGACATGTGACCCCTGTGGAAGAGCTGGTCAACCATCAACGGGGTCTCAGCCCACAGGCTGAGGACTGCTGGTCTAATATAAACCACATCCCTCTGAGGTAGACACAGGTTGCACTGCGTGTGAACTCCTGGGGGTTGTGGCAAAAGAAAACCTCATCATCAATAAAACAGATTCAAGCTGGGCAGTGGTGGCGCACACCTTTAATCCCAGCCCTTGGGAGGCAGAGGCAGGCGGATTTCTGAGTTCGAGACCAGCCTAGTCTACAGAGTGAGTTCCAGGACATCGAGGGCTACACAGAGAAACCCTGTCTCAAAAAAAACAAAAACAAAAAACAAACGAACAAACAAACCAAAAAAACAGATTCAAGATGCAGGCCTCCAAAATGATTCTGAAAAACAAACAAACAATAAATAATAAACACTCAACTGTGGTATCTAAGTGTCCTTCCCAGGAAAAAAAAAAAAAAAAAAAAAAAAAAAAAAAAAAAAAAAAAAAAAAAAAAAACAGGGTGTCTTAGAGAGGTAGCTGATTTTGAATCCAAAGAAGGAAATGCACAAATAAGCCTAAAACATTTAATCCCGCCCGAAATGAGGGAGGAAAGGAGGCATCAGAACTATAGTCATGGCTCAAAGACTCACTCTCAACCTTGAAAGATGGTACAGGGGGGCTGGAGAGATGGCTCAGCGGTTAAGAGCACTGACTGTTCTTCCAGAAGTCCTGAGTTTAATTCCCAGCAACCACCTGATGGCTCACAACCATCTGTAATGGGACCCGATGCCCTCTTCTGGTGTGTCTGAAGACAGCTACAGTGTACTCATACACATAAAACTAAATAGATAAATATTTAATAAATAAATAAATCTTAAAAAAGGAAAGATGGTACATTTCGAGTATCAATCAGAACGCTATTTAAGTGGATTACAATATAGGCACTATGCTAAAATCTACGAGGCCATAATAACACAAATCACTGGTGAATACTAGAGACCCATCTCATAATTTTGAAAAGTAGTCGATCATTTTTTTTTTTAAGATTTTATTTACTTATTTTAATGATTGGTTTATTTATTGTATGTGAACTGGTATTTTGCCTGCATGTGTATCTGTGTGAGAGTGTCTGCTCCCCTGGAACTGGAGGTACACATAGTTGTAAGCTGTTGTGTAGGTGCTGGGAATTGAACCTGGGTCCTCTGGAAGAGCAGCCAGTGAGCCATCTTACCACTGAGCCATCTCTCCAGCCCCTGAAAACTAGTGAATAGAAAGAGAGAGCCAAGTATTTATTCCCAGTACTAGCTATCCTCAGAGTAGCCAAACAGTCAAAGAGGGGACCCTTCTTTGAAAAGAAAGACTCCACCTGATAAATGAAGAAAGACTTGCAGAATTAGATCCATGATGTCATAATCATCAGGTGTTACTTACAGGGCCCAAAGCGATAGAACCAAACACTGGGTTTTCCTGAAGTGTAAAATACCCTCCCTATTTGTCCAGGGGATCTAGATCCACCTTCCATGGGTCTGAGAAGTTTTGCTTGTATGTATGTTTGTCGGTCTATTCACTCCATGCAAGCCTGGTGTCTGTAGAAGCAAGAAGATGGCATCAGATCTTCTGAATTGGAGTTACAGATGGTTGTGAGCCACGGCTTGGGTGCTGGGAGCAAGCCTGGGTCCTCTGGAAGAACAGCTAGTCTCTTAACTGCTGAGCCAATTCATCAGACCATCAATATTTTAACCATCACCACCAAGCTGGGAGTTAGGCATTGTGACTCAACGCCTGTAATCTCAGTGCTGGGTGGCTGAGACAAGGGGGATCCCCATGAAATCCATTTCATGACAACCTGGGCTACAGTGGCTCTCTCTCTCTCTCTCTCTCTCTCTCTCTCTCTCTCTCTCCTTCTTCCCTCCCCATCTCTCTCTCATATACACACACAAATGAAAATTAAAAAAAAAAAAATTAAACACAGAAAAAAAAGTTTAATTTCTTTGGTAACAAAGGAAGCCTTGTGATTCTGAACATCACGGACTTACCATAAAATTAGGTTTCTGAGTAGCCCTTCAAGATTCAAAAATTATTTTTGGAGCTTGGGACACAGTTTAGTGGTAGAAGGAAGGCTGCATGTGTCTGAGTCCCTGATTTAGATTCTCCAGCACCACCAAAGAAAACCAAAAAGGCTCCAATAATGACAATAATGTAAACAATGTTTTGTGTGGCCTGAGTGATCACTGGCAAGCTTTGAGTCGTTTCAGTTAATTCAAACATAGTTGAAAATACAGAAAGGAACAGTCTTATGACCAGAGACAGTCATTTGCCCAGGCAAACCAAGGTTGCCACTGACCCTCAGAGAAAAAAGGGAGCTGATGAAATGAAATACCAGAGGGGTTTAGTCAATTGTTTGTTTGATACTCCTTTGATAGGCCAGGCCAGCACATGAAGAAGGAAAACACTTCACTGGAGACTTAAACAAATTCTTTAAGTGCTTTTTATTTCCACTTTAAATTAAAAAAAAAGTTCCCGGCTGGAGAGATGGCTTAGTGGTTAAGAGCACTGAATGATCTTCCAACGGTCCTGAGTTCAATTCCCAGCAACCACATGGTGGCTCATAACCATCTATAATGAGATCTGGTGCCCTTTTCTGGCCTGCAAACAGAATGCTGTATACATAATAAATAAACCAATCTTTAAAAAAAAAAAAAAAGATGTTTGCTGCCAAACCTGACTATTGTCCTCTGATCACCACACATGTGCCATGCCATGCACACACATGAATGAACACACATACAGAGAGAGAGAGAGAGAGAGAGAGAGAGAGAGAGTAAACAAATACAATAAAATATTTTTAAGAACATAGGTATTAGAAAGGAATATACGAGGCTAGAGAGATGGCTCAGAGGTTAAGAGCACTGAATGATCTTCCAACGGTCCTGAGTTCAATTCCCAGCAACCACATGGTGGCTCACAACCATCTGTAATGGGATCTGATGCCCTCTTCTGGTGTGTCTGAAGATGGCAACAGTGTACTCACATACATGAAATTAAAAAAAAAAAAGTTCTGAGTTGGTCTTAGTGACGTGAGCCTGGAATCCCAGCTCCTCAGGAGGATTGAGAGTTTGAGGACAGCATGGGCAATTTATGAAAACCAGTGAAAAAATTTAAAGAGCTGGGAAACCGGATGTGGGGGGACCAAGAGTCGGGGGCAGGCTGGAGAGACAGCTGGGACGTAACCCCTGGCAAAGGGACTGCCTGGCAAGCCTGAGGACTCCAGTTCAGTTCTAAGAATTTATGGTGCAAAGCAGAGAACCACCAAAAGTTTTCCTTTAATCTAAGCACTCAGGAAGTAGGTACTCTCCTTTGCCTTCCATGCCTGTGCCGTGAGCCTGAGACTGCACACATGCTAATATCAAACATAAAAATTAAAAGAATTCAATGTTGGGGGCTGAAGAGATGGCTCAGCGGTTAAGGGCACTGACCGCTCTTCCAGAGGTCCTGAGTTCAATTCCCAGCAACCACATGGTGGCTCATAACCATCTGTAATGGGATCTGATGCCCGCTTCTGGTTTGTCTGAAAACAGCTACAGTGTACTCATATAGAATAAACAAATAATTCTTTGAGAGAGAGAGAGAGAGAGAGAGAGAGAGAGAGAGAGAGAGAGAGATATCAAGGTTAATGTTTAGCTCCACATGAAGTATAAAACTAGCCCTGCTGACATGAGGTCCTGTCTGAAAAATCAATAATAAATAATAAAATATATATTTTTTAATAACCCTGAAAGAGTTGGTGGTGTGGCTTAATGGTAGTATAGTTGCCTAGGCCTGGAGCCAATCTTTGGAGTTGCATGATAGGCAGGTAGGTTGGTAGGTAGGTAGGTAGGTTGGTTGGTAGGTAGGTTGATAGGTTTGTAGGCTGGTAGGTAGGTAGGTAGGTAGGTAGGTAGGTTGGTAGGTTGGTAGGTTGGTAGGTTGGTAGGTAGGTTGATAGGTAGGTAGGTAGGTAGGTAGGTAGGTAGGTAGGTAGGTTGGTAGGTAGGTAGGTAGGTAGGTAGGTAGGTAGGTAGGTAGGTTGGTAGGTAGGTTGGTAGGTAGGTAGGTAGGTAGGTAGGTAGGTTGGTAGGTAGGTTGATAGGTAGGTAGGTAGGTAGGTTGATAAGTAGGTAGGTAGGTTGGTTGATAGGTATGTAGGTAGGTAGGTAGGTTGGTTGATAGGTATGTAGGTAGGTAGGTAGGTAGGTTGGTAGGTAGGTAGGTAGGCAGGTAGGCAGTCTAATGTAATTTTAAACATCATTGAGGAAATACTAATTTAGAACAAAGATTTAAAGGTCAATTCAGTTACTACAAGTTATTCAAACTAAGTCTAAATTCTAACCAAGTATTTCTCAACTAACAAAAATGTGCAGATGCAGGAGAAAGAGGGGAGTTTGTCCCTTGGAAGCCCATATGCTTAAGAATAATGCACACTGACACCACAGGCAAGCACACTGTGAAGGAAACTGTTAGTTCTCAACCCTAGAGGAAGCTCATTAGAGTGTGTGGTAGGTGGGCATCTGCACATTCAAGGAGACCAGAGGAGGATACCTGGTGTCTTGTTCCCTCACTCTCTTCACTCCCTTGAGAGGGGCTCCCTTGGAGCCTGGAGCAAGGCTGGCAGCCAGCAAGCCCCAGTGATGTCTCTTTCTCTCCCTTCTATAGAGCTGGGGTTACAAGTTCAATGGCCACAACCAGCTGGAACTCAGACCCTCAGGCTTAAGTCACCGTGTTGCTACCCTACTGTGCCATCTCCCCAGCCTCAGGAAACTCATTCTTGGGGCTATCTTCCCTAATCCCCATCCTCCCCTACATTCGTAAACATGTAGGAGGATTAATCCTAGCTTACAGGTTAGAGACTAGGAGCTGAGAGGATGACGCCCTACGGTCTATGTGAAGAGGTACGGAGGCCAAGCTTGACCTCTACGCAGCTCATAACTGTATCCAAGATGGTTATGGAAGTAAGAGAAACTTGTCTTCTCCTCTCAGAGAAGGATGAACACATCATTTTCCAGTATCCAAACTCAGACACTAGGCACGGAGGTGGAACGCTACACCCTTTGTGATGTGATGGGCTTCCAAGACATGTCACAGCAAAGGAAAAAAAAACATGAAAAGAGCTGAGACATCTCTAGAAGTGGAGGTGGAAACTCATTGGGCAGAACCACTGACTGTGTGGAGGGTGGTCTTTAGGGAGCTAAAGTCATGTCTCTTCTTACTTTACGGTACAGCAGGCCCTGAGACAGAAGTGATTTGTTCCAAGTTGCACCAAAATGGGAAGAGTATTTAAATTCATCACTGACCCTCAGAGTGAAGCTCTTCATGTCAGTTTTATAAATAGGAAATGAACCTGTGTCTCTCAACAGCCAAAGCAACAGGCTTAGCCAGCTTAAAGGCTGGGTGGAGTCACCTTGACAGGCAGATCACGGGAGAGCTAGCTCCCTGGAGGCTAGCAGACATAAACCATCCTGAATACTGTGTCCTCACCCCTAGTGGGGTCATCAGAACATCTCCAGTGAATGAGTTAACATGTAGGTACTTCTAGTCCCAAATAAAGGTTTAAGGACCAACCTGAGCTCAGAAAATTTAAAAGGAGCACCAACAGGAAGGCCTGGATGAGGCTCAGGCTGTCCTCTCCAGACTGTTTAGAAACTTCTTGCCCTCTGGGAAGCGGAGAAATACTTATCTTTGGCCTCAGCAGACACCTCCTGAATGCTCAGGAGAAACCAGTCAGCTTTGCTCTCTGGATCTGCTCACTTGCCCCAAGGTACCCACTGAGAACACCCTTAATGACTGCCAAACTATAACCTTTCCCCTGAGAGTATCTTTCTATTCTGCAGTCCAGCTGGCCTTATGAGGAGACTGAGGAACAGTATACAGGGCGAGAGATACCCTCTACCCATCTCTTCTGGCAAGACTTTTTGTCTTTCTGCTTTAGGAGTAGAAGGGCACCTACGCACAACCAGCCACGGATGTTGAAGGAGGCAAACACGGGGACATGGGCTAGCTGCACAACCCACTCCCTCATGCCCTTGGAGGACTGAGCTGCTAACTTACCCCTATGTACCAAGGTTGATGTGGAACAAGATCACATTTGTCCCACCTCAATCCATCCTGGCTGGCCAGGGATGTCCAATTGTGCAGGCTTGGGGCTGGGTGGGAGTAAGAATTAACAGTTTCCTCAGTGGGCTGCATCTTCCCCCAAATAATCTCTCATCCTCACTACTTAAAAAGTTAAATTCCCTAACTCCCCGGGGCTGGACCTTAAATCATTATGAAGTCCGAGATGACCCTGAATCTCAGCTCATGTAAGTTTCCCAGGAGCTAGCAAGCATGAACCATCTTGGATACAGTGCTGGGATTGCAGATGTGCGTCACCAGTGTGTTTTATGCGGTGCTGAGGATCAAATCCAGGGCATTATACATGCTAGGTAAACACTACACACCCAGCTCGCAGCTACTATTCTTGATGTCATCTGCCATGCCGCCTCCTGTCTCCCCCTCCCCCGACCCCCCTTATTCTCCACTACCTGCAAGAACTTTCCTTTCCTCCCAAGTCGACTTTGAACCAGCTCTCTGGGCTTAGAGACCAGCCCCAGCCCGCCCGGGCCTGGCGCACGGGGTGCGGCCGAGTCGTGCTGGGACAGCTCCACGTTGCCTCCGAGGCAGCCGAGTGTGCTCCTAGAGTAGATCCCGCTGCGAGAGGAGAGGAGCTGATTTTGCGGGGACCCACAGAGGAGCGCCAGGCTGTGTGTGTGGAGACAACCGGGACTGGGGCGGCGGGGGGGGGGGGGTCGTTATGGTGAGAAATGAATGAAAACACAAATGAATGGACCGCGAGGGTGGCCGACAAGAGCTTGCCTTCCGCTCGCCCGAAGCCACCAAGACTGACTCTCAGACACATCGCACCGGACTCGCACACCTCACAGCCCGGCGGAGGCGCAGGGTCCCCCTCGGCGCGCCTTGACTGGAGCCGAAATTTCTGCGGTTGGGAAGTGCCCAGCCGGCAGGCAGAAGGTGCCCAGGCGTGGCGCTCCCAGAGCCGCCCTGCCCTTTGCCGCAGCCTCCGGGACCCGGAGCCCCGGGACGCCTCCCTTACCTGCCGGTCTCGACAGGCTCGCTACGGCTCAGGGCGGTCATCGCAGCGCCTTCTCCCGGAGCCCGAGGCCGTGCACCAGACCCAGTGGCCTCCGGGGACCGCCCACCCCGGGAAAGACCCGCCCCCACACGCCTATTGGCCGCTCGCGCAGAATGAGCCTGGTTCAATTGGTGGAACCTTCCCCGCTCCCAGGCCGCCCTGATGGAGCCCAGCTGCAGGTAGGTCTTCAAAATTGTGAGGTTCCGGAAGCCTGGGTCTGCGGATTACGGGACCTCACATCACAATGTGTTCCCTCAGGACTCTTCAGTTCGGTCTACTTCGCCTTCCAACCTCCTTTAACTCCCTAACCTGAGCTCTTGGTGCTCCAACTTCTCAATTTCACAGGCCTCAGCCTCTTGGTCTTGGCTTTTGGGAGTGGCCAGGAACAAGTAAGGTCCCACCTTTGTTTCTGCTGTACCTTATTGCAGAGACCCTTTGTGCTGAGCTGTTACAGGGCCTGAGGGACTCATCCTACAGCGCCCTCAAGGGGCCTCTACGGCAGGTGTCAGACCACCATTATAGGTGCTAGCTGAACCCATCCCAGACCTTTCCAATCTTTGTCCCGGAATAGATCAGCTTTCCAATACATAGCCCACTTAGTCCTGGAGGAGGCAACTTATATAATCCCAAAATATTCAGCTCCAGGCTCTCCAGTGGTCCATAGCACCCAAATCTAGGCCTTCTGGCTGTTGTCATTTTTAACTGCTCAGAGGGCAGGGCTCAACCACGCCCCCACCCCACCCCCAGGGAAAAAAAAAAGAGACCAGAACACAGGTGCTTCAGCTGTTGTTTATTGACATTCAGGTGGGCACTATAGCAACAGGCCTGGAGACTGCAGAATACAAGGTGGAGAGTGGAGTGTCTGCAGACAGCAGTGGAGTGCACGCACAAGGAGGGGCGGGGAGGCCAAAGCTGTTGGGAAAGCAAGTCAGGGCCAGGGCCAAAAGTCATCTACATCGGGACCCTGGGCCCCACGCCCTCAGCCCCTACTCTTGCCCTCTCCTGACACCAGTCTAGGGCTGGAAATTCTCTGGACAACTTCCTACAGGAGCAAAGTACACAGAGATGATGCTGCCCTTCTGTAAATTCCTCCTTCACCCCTGACTCAAGTTGGGCCATGAAAAATAGCTGGGCTCTATTGCATTAATTGTTCCTGGTATCCCAGCCCACCAGCGCCACACTATGGCCCAGAGTGAGCACTACAAGCGTTGCTGGCCTAATGGGTAGGATAGGGGAGGGGAAGGGACAGGGGGCTAGAAGAGGGGCTCCAGAGGGCCATCAAGGGACAGGCACTACACGCATGGTGTTGGTGAAGCCAGAGCCAGGGCGCCAACCGGTCAGCACAATGACCACATCTCCAGTCTTGAAGAAGCCTCGGGCCTTGCCTGGAGGGAGGAGGAGGTTGGTGAGCAGAGGTATACACTTGAGGATAATTACAACGCCCCCACCCAGTCCTAATTGAGTAACCATTACTCTCTCCTACCACAAGCTGGTGCTTTTCCCAACCCAGACATAAGCCTAATAAGGCAGGCGCAAACGCCCGTGTAATACTCCTAATCTGGGTAAGGGAGCAGTTTGCCAGACAGTTACTTCTTCTCACCACTAGGTGGTGCAAGCCTCCTAGCCTACACAAGGGCTGAACTCAGAATGCAGGGACCTTTGGACATCACTCATTAAGTTTATGCTCTAGAGTGGACAGCCTGTTGTCTCTTGATATACAACTTTATATAGAAATAAAGGCCACAACAGCTTGTGTGCTCCCCTCGCACCTTGCCCCCCAGGTCAGTAGCTCCAGCTTAATCTTACAAGAACCCCAATTGGCTGATAGCAGATTGGCCCAGCCCAGGACTTCAGAAACTGGTAGTTTTAGGGTCTGCTTGTTTCCAGCTACATACCAACATCCATGGCCAAGTTTACACGGAGGTCAACATCCTCAGCCCAGGCATTCAGCACGGCATCTTTACACAGCACAGGGAAGATGCCACGGTACAGATGAGCCTGGCGAGCAGTCTGGGGATTGCGCGTCACAGCGATGATAGGAGCCCGAGGGCGGTACCTGGCCACTTGGTGAGCACTCCTGAGATGGGAAACAGGTTGGAAAGACTGACTATTAAAAAACACATAAGACCCTTTCAGCAAGCCTAAAGTAGTACCCTCTAATTCAATTCTGGGCCACAGGCTTTGTCCATTGACAACTGATTCAAGGCCTGGCTAGCCCCTTGGACCTGTCCTGTCCTTTCTAAAATGACTATCCTGATCTCAGTATGGCTAGTCAACAGGACTGTGGCAGAATTCTTCCCACACTGTGACCCCTTCCATTTGGCAGCGAGGCAGCTTTGGCCCAATCTCACCAGAACCCACTCCTTTAGCTGCCAGCAACTTTTATAACCCACGAACCACACCAGCTCCTATGTCTAGTATCTGCAAACAGCAGCAGTTACCAGGCCCTGGAAGTCAACCCTATTTACACAGCACTATTACTGGGGGTCCTATCAGCTGAACTTGGGTGTTAAAAGAAACCTCAGAATTTCTATGGTTTTAGAAATCTAGTTAAGAGGAATGTCTGGCCGATTAAGATCTTTGGGAATGTAGGGAACCCCTCTCTTTTCTCAACCTATAACAAATGATAGTGCCTACTTCTATGAGATGTTTCAGGGTTGGTTACTGAACTAACGAGGCATCCTGAGGACACACAAGAGGTATTGGGGACCGAGGCATTCCACAGCAGAAAATACTCTGCTTCACGCTAGCCTGCATACACAGGCTTTGAAGGAAGGAGGTAACTGCTGGGACCGGGAACTCTTTCAGAGTTTGCATAGACCTTGCATTTTAGAGGTCTCAAAACTCCAGGACTTCAGAAAGTGATAGTTTCAGTGTCCCCATTTCTCAGCACTCCATCCCTTGTTTCCAGCTACATCCCAACATCCATGGCCAAGTTTATTCGAAGGTCAACACCCTCAGCCCAAGTAAGGAAGCTTAAGTAGCTTTCTGCTACTTAGTTCATCAACACTGCCTTAGGGACCAGTCCTCCATAGTGACTATCCAAGTGTCTGGCTTTATGTAACTAGGCTGTCTTAGAACTCGATCAGGTTGGAGACAGACTTGTGATCTTTCTTCCTCCGCCCCAAGAGCACTGAGGTTACAAGCACACAACAAGGTCATTGGGCAGAGATCGATTCTGGGCACCTTCCTCTTTCCCTTCATCTTTACTTCAGCTGTCTGGGTATTTTGACCACATGCATTGGGCATTGGTCCATCACATACATGTAGCGTCTGGAGGAGGAGGGCATTAGATTCTCCGAGGACTGGAGTCAGACAGCTGTGAGCTGCCATGTAGGTATCCACCGAGACCCCTCCAAATGGGATGAAAAAGCTTAACTGTGTGCACCCTTGGCAGCTTTCTCCATCCTCCATGGGTTCGGAGGACCAAATATGGGTCAGGCTTGTGTAGCAAACGATTTTACCAGCTGAGCTATTTTGTGAGGTAGGGCTGTCCTGGAACTTACTTTGTAGACCAGACTGGACACAAATTCAGACATTCACCTACCTCTCCAGCCCAAGTGCTGAGACAAAGGCATGTTCCACCAGGCCCAGCTTCCACACAGTATTTTGTTAAAAGACTCCGCAGTAACTAACCTAAGCAGAGCTGGAGATTTGTTCCAGCTCTCTTCGCGGCCAGCTGTGAACCTGCTCTGGAGCCAACTGGTTTGGTATACCTGTGAGCGCTGCCTGGAGTCCTCTGGTGGCAGCCAGGGGTCTTAAACTGGCCCAGAGCCACTCTTGGCATCCCCAAAGAGAGGCGCCAATTGAGCGTGGGCATCCCCGGGGAGCCACTGCCGCCTCCTACCTGCCAGATTTGGTGAGCACGATAATGGCCCCACTGCAGCACTTGAAGGAGGCCTCCACGGCACCCACGGCGGCAGCTTCTGTGGGGTCGCTGGTAATGGGCGCCAGGCGGCGGAGTTCCTCGAATAACTGCAAGTGGTAGATAGCGGCCTCTGCCTCTCGGGCAATCTAGGGAGCAACATCCGTCCAGACGGATGAGGACGGGGGACAGGGCTTTGTCAGCTTTGTCACAAATGAAGAGGGAGGAAAGGAGTCACAGACAACTGTGAAGGAACATGTCCCCGGGCCCCAAAAGGCCAGGAGAAGGTGAGCCACTACATGTTCTTAACTGAGCAAGATTAGAAATGCCACAGGAACCATCCTGCGCCAGGTGCCTGTGACTTCCATTATGTCCACAAGGGAATCCTTCCGTCCTGCCCTATCGTGACCTCCTGACCTCCTTGGCTATCTTCCTGCAGGAGAGAGGCTGTGCCCAAGCTCAGGCACATAGCGGGCCTAGTTGCGTGAGAAGCTGGTTATCCTATAAAGATACCTGCCCTTAGGGCCCTACCTGCCAGACTCCGTCAGAACTATCAAAGCTGCCGCTAAACATTTATAAGAAGCCTCCACGCTGCCCATGGCCATGGCCTCCATGGGGTCCGTGGATTGACTGGAGGCTCGCACAAGCTCTTCAAACAGCAGACGGTGGAACATGGCTGCCTCAGCCTCCCGAGCTATCTGTAAGGTTTAGGGTAGGAGGGGGTAAAGAAGAGGGATGAAGGCAAAAACAAGAGACAACACACGGAAAGACAGGGAACTAGTCAGAGAGGAAGACACCTTTAGTTAAGTCTTTCTTCATGCAGATAGATGCAGAGAGAGACAGGGTGGTCAAAGCCCACATGCCCCTGAAATGGGTGTATGTGGGATTTTGGGTTGCTTTCCCTTTGATTCAAACACAAGGAAAGTTCCTTCCATTCTGGAAAGATATTGCCCTTTCTATTACCCTTTGTTTTTTAATCACTATTTTTTTTTTTTGCCTCAGCCTCCCAAGTGCTGGGATAATAGGCATGCATCAGTTTCTTTTCCTTTTCTGCTTTTGACTGAAGCCAAGAAGGTGACAACATAGTGACCTTGGCATGGAAAGATAAGACTATACTTCCACTTGACCACACTGCCTCGGAACACAGCTTACAGGAAATAGGCACTCTCTCCTCACACGGCTGTGTGGTTACAAGGTATCCAGCTCAGCCTACATACAAGAGTGAGTCCTTGCACATGGTTTACAGTGCAAATATCCCGGCAGCTCTGAAAGCTGGGTCAAAGGTCAAAAGAGACCAAGTTACAGGGGTGCACCAGTTCTTAAACAGAACACTCGCCAACTCTGGTTCACTTGAACACAGTACAACTGAACAGCCGTGTGAAGAGGCATCACCAGAGAAAGCATGCAGGCCTTTCGAGACACCGATTAAAACTCAATAATTAAAACTGTTATTAGCAAATGTGTTATATACAGACTACCTGTTCAAGTAAAACCAGGCATTAGAAAGAAAATGTAAGTTTTAGAGAACGCAATCCCAAGTGTCTTAGCAGAGCGGGGGCGTGAAACCAGCAACTCATTGATAGTATTATCAGATTTGCAAATAGAAAGTATTCTTTTTGTTAAAAGTGAAATGCACGCAGCCTAAAGGACATGAACAGGAGACAACCATAGCTGGGATACCTAGCTCTTAATTACAGGTCATGAACTACATCAGTTAGACACAGGGGGAAGCAGCAAACAGATGAAGGAGAGAAGCTATTCTGAGTGTTAACTGATGATAGAAAAGCTTGCACCCCCTGAAGGGGCGGCCACAGCCTAACCCGGACTCTGTGACTCATCTTCTGAGCAGGGCCATGCAATCCCAGCCTTAAGGTTCTAAGGTGTCTGTACATAGGAAAGACCAGGGCACAAGAAAAGGGCAGGACATCAGAACTAACTCCTACCCCTCCCACACCTGCTGCTCGCACCTACTAAGCATGGTACAACAAATGGACAGCCAGTTGGCACCATAGACAGCAAACCTGGGCTCAACCCCACACTGATCACATGTGATTCCCATTTAAATGAGAAAAGAAAGATTATATCATGAGCCCAGAGTGCTAACATTTAAGTATGGTAGTAAACTGTTTAATTATATAATTAATTATAATAATCTCATCAAATGCCACCTTAGGCAAGGTCTTGAGGTCATGTACGTCGCCCAGAGCTATACAAAAATAAATAGAGCTATACAAAAATAAATACATTTATATGATTGTATGCTTTAGAAAACGTGGTCAAAGTCTTGTTCCTGACCACTCTGAGGCCAGATAACACAATTAAACAGGTAACTAGAAAAGGGGGTTTTGGTGTAAATCAGGAAGGCAGCAACTGTGGGGGAGACCGAAGGAAGGCATGCAGCCTTCTGGGAGAACAATGCCTGCACGCTATTGAGCTGTGAGGATGAGGGTTAGGGTTCTGACTGCTCACAATACCAGTCAGAACAGGCGATGACTGGCTGAGGCCAAGCTGTAGTAGACTTCTAACAAAAGGGCTGGTCTGTTTCCGTAGAGCACACATCTGACTTCAGCCACAATTCAGATAAACCATGGGAAGATCATGGAATCTACTCAACAGTTGTTGTACACATGATGCAAGGTAAGATGCCTAATCCAGAGGGGACTCCTTTTCTTTCTTTCAGTTATCTTAAGGTTTGGGGCTTGAGGGAAACTGGAGCCACAGAAAAGACAGTGGTCCTTTGCTGGCTGAAAAGGGAATAGTGAAGCTCCAAGAGAGTTCATTCTCATGCTTTCCTCAGGCAAAGGCCCTAACTGATACCTGAGTTAACTGTTCTGCTCAGGAAGTTCTGGAGCAGAACACAGAGACAGAGGACTGAGGCCTGGATAGGTCTTCACCCATGAACAGTCAGCAGGAGTCGGGTCAGCTGGAAGTCTGTTGTTTCTATAAGATAATGTCTTATTCTAGTCCAGCCTAGCCTCAAACTATCTTCCTGCCTCAGGCTCTGAATGCTGGACATGAGCCAGACCTTATCTTACTAAAACCAGAAGACTTAGTCAAAAAGAGCATATATATACCCAGAGAAAGTCTTTATAATTCCCAGTCCAGAACCTGCTAAATTCAGCACCCATTGCCTATCCCTAGAGCTATTTCTAGCCCTGCTTTGGGGTATGGCACAGCAAGGAAGTCCATGTCACAGGCACCATGCAAGGCCAGCTCAAAGCAGCTCAGTATGGCTACAGCCTGCAGTGGAGATAAGTATCTGCTCATGGGACCATCAGATCAAATTAGAAGCCAAATCAGGAGAACAGCTGAGAATATAAACTCTTGGCTCCTTTAGAATACAGATGCCCAGACCCTCTGGGTGGTCCAGGAGGAGGGCATCCCTAGAGTGACTGCATCCTAAGACCTCAGATGTGGCCTATGTGATGGAAAAGGTAATCTCCAGAGCAAGACAAAGGCGTGGGGCACAGGCAGTGAAAGCACAACATGAAACCAAGAAGCATGCCTCCACACACCTCACTCTTCTTGCTGTGGTCAGAGGAAGGCAAAAAGAATTGGGTAGGACGATGCAGAGGCCTCTGTGGCAGAGCTTCTAACCTGGGCTCTGAGGACTTACCAGGTGCTGCATGCGAACAGCCTCCAGAGGGTAGTCCCCCTTGGCTGTTTCTCCAGACAGCATGATGCAGTCTGCTCCATCAAGGACTGCATTGGCCACATCACTGCCTTCAGCACGGGTGGGGCGTGGCTTCTTGATCATGCTCTCCAGCATCTAGGAGGAGACCGACAAAGGCTCTCAGTAAAGAGACCATCACTAGATGATAGTCACTAAATAGGAGAAGACCAGGCTGAGACCCTAGGCCATCTTCAGTGATAACTGCCATGATAATCCCCTTAAGACTGTGCAGGTGCACAGATCACAGCTGTGTGTGGATACATGTGCCCAAAGGGCGGGACAAGACCTGGCCTCCTGGGTGGGGAATGCAGAAGGAAGGAAATAGCACATGCCTGCGTGGCACAGATGACAGGCTTTCCAGCACGGTTGCATCGGCCGATCATCATCTTCTGAGCCAGGAAGACCTTCTCTGCAGGAATCTCAATGCCCAGGTCACCACGAGCCACCATGATCCCATCGCTGGCCTCCAGAATCTCATCAAACCTGACAAAGGAGAGAAAGGTAGCCTAAGAACAGGAAGCACCACCAAACAAAGAATTGACAAAAGCTTTCCTGGGATCCTAACTGAGATGCCCTCACACGCTACACCCAGGGGTGCACAGGTGAGGGGACATCTACCACCTCAATGATACCCAGCCGGACTTCTTAAAAAACCACTAAGGATATTTCATTATAGAAAATAAAGACAAGGGGATGAGGTTCAGCTCCATGAACCCTTCAGTGTGCGTCGCACACCCTGTGTTGTACTTCCTCTCCCGCACTTCCAAGACAGTGAAGGCCAGTGGGTCTTCTACAAAGGCCCATGGATTCATTTATCTAAGGGTACTGAGTGCTGCCCTATGAGCTGCCTCAGCCCCCAGCTCCTCCAGGGCTCAACAAATACCAAAGGTCATGAGCACGTATGGCTTATCAAGATGGAAACATTCAAATTGCCCAGCACAAAGGACACAGAGCCAAGGACAGTGAGTGTGTTAATAATCGCCACCCCAACTCTGCCAAGCCCACTGTAGTAACGTGTCACTAAACCACTCATCCTTATGAATGCCACCTCAGTTAAAGCGTCATGTTTCCCTACGGGAAGCTGAAAGGACCACTCAGCAGGCCAGATGACTTCTAAGGCATGGACATCAGGCCCTGAGTTTCCAGTGGGGTCCCACAATGATGACTAAAAAATACTTGGTCTCTCCAATGCTGATTCAGATGTCCTGAATGGGTCCTGGCAGGCTGCATTTTGCTGACACACCATGGACACACCTCTCAAGGGCTGGGCAATGAAAGGGTCTCCAGGACTCACCTGCGGACACCTTCATGGTTCTCGATTTTGCTGATAATCTTGATGTTCTTCCCCTTCTCTCCCAGGACCTTCCTAACTTCATGCACGTCGGCTGCCTTGCGGATGAAAGACGCAAACACCATGTCCACATCCTGTTCTACCCCAAACTTCAGGTCCTGGATGTCCTTTTCTGACACAGCGGGGAGGTCCACAGCAGCGCCGGGCAGGTTCACACCCTTCTTGCTGCCCAAGGAGCCACCATTCTCCACCTCTGTCACCAGGAAGTCAGCACCTGTGTGAAAGAGATCAGTGAGGGATAGTCTCAATTTGCAAGAAGCCATCAAGATGATGACTCCAAATAACACCTACCCACAGGCTGCAAAGAAAATTTGAGTTTTGGGTGTTGTAGTACAAGAAGCAAAGGCAAACACACCTTTGATTTTAAGATGAGCCTGGTCTACACAGTTAATTCAAAGTCAGGCAAAGTTACAAAGTGAAGCACCTTGCCTTAAATTAAATAAATGAATAAATACACAAATAAACAGCCATGCTAGTATTTGGGAGGTAGAAACAGAATCAAGAGTTCAAGGCTAGCTATAGGAAACCCTCTCTAAACTGTTAGAAAGTATTCAGAATAAGTTTTAGATGCCATTCTAAGGCATGTAATAGTAGTCTTTTATTTATATATATATTTTAAAATATATATATAAAAGACTACTATTACTCTGGACCTTCATAATGCAAGGTGGGTCCTTACCAGAGCTCTGGGTGGGGATGGGAGTTGGCATTAGGCCACGGACTGGGCATCATACATACCTTTCTCCTTCACCTGCAGTGAGATGAGCCCATCGTCCACGTAGATCTTGCTGCCCACCTCCACCACCTTGCAGATGTTCTTATAGTCCAACCACAGGATGTTCTCATCACACTTCTCCATGTAGGCGTTGTCCAGGGTGATCTTCAGAGTGGCTCCCTTCTTCAGCTCCACCTCTGCAGTGCCACTCTATAGATAAAAGACAGCACACGTGTGACCCGAAGAAGCTCCAGATGGGGGCGCTCAAACTCTGCTCAAAGTCCAAGAAACCTTTCACCTTTCTGTAAATCCTGAATTTGTATATTGAGGGAAAAAACAAACAAACAAACAAAATACCCGTTCCCCAGAGTGAGACTTAATTTAAGTAGGTTATTTACATAGCAAAAATGCCCCCCCCCATAATAGTTCCTACCAGGTAGATATTCTCATTTAGAGACCTAAATTCTGAGTTGTCCTAGATAGATACTCACGCCCTTGATGAGTCCTGTCCGGATCTCAGGTCCCTTTGTGTCCAGAGCCACCGCCACGGGACGGTAGAGAATGGGATTAGATGCAAAGCTCTCTGTGGCCGCTCGCACGTTCTTAATGGTCTCTGCATGGTACTGGAGAGAGAAGGGGAAATTGCCAGGTGTCCTCCATACCCTAGAGTCCAGTCCCCATTCCCTACTCTGGAGCCAAAGACGATCAGTTAGTAACATACGTCTGAATCCTGACCCTCACCTCACCTTACCATTATCCATTCTTCCCTCTACACAGCAGCATCAACCCCAACTCTCACAACTTCCAGACTAGTGCCACCAATACCTATTAAAGGGAGGACTATAAGCCTGTCCCACTGTGTGTCCCTTCTGTTGCTCTAGTGTCCTTAGGACTCACCAAAGTATGCTAACAACCAGGGCAGGCAAAGATCCAGGGTTTGTGTTTGAAGATGTCCGCCCCAGCAGCCTCTGTCTGTTTTCACTATCGATCCCAGCCACAATTCAAATTCAAAGCTGTTGACTTAGTGAACGATGGCCCAGCTAAACAGCTCATTGCTCTAGTCATGCAGACACTGCCTTTCCACAGTCTCCACAGTAGCCTGCCTCAGGGTAACTGCCTTTGCTTCCTTCACTTGTAACAAAGTTCCCCCCAAACCCTTTCCCTTTCCTATCTGGGACTCAGAGCCAAGATAGCAAAATAGTTTGTTGCCAATGTGACAATGGACCATTCAATTCAGCACTTTATGAGCATGGTTCTTTAACCACTGTGCACAGGAAAGACACCTGCAAGCCTGTTTGTTATCTATAGAAGATTCCAGCAGAGCTGGAACCGCCATTTACAAGGACCAAAGGTTGAATGAATACCACCTCATAACTCAGCTCCAGATATCCCAACAGTGACTACCAACTGCCTTGGTTTTGGATTTTGCCCTTAATCTCTATTAAAGAATTCTGGCTGTGCACACTGTACACACAATGCTCTTCAGCCTCATGGATATAAAACTGCATTATGATTAGAAAATCTGATGTTCTATCATTAACCAACCTTCTCTACATGATAACACTTTTGGGAGGTGGGTCGTGCTAACCACTATCACAGCGATGGTTTTTCTGGCACATAACCAAATGGTGAAGACTGGTGGCCATCAGTGCTGTCCTTGTAGAGGCTCTAAATTTAGGCTGTGCAAAAGTCAGTGTGGGAGCACAGTACTGCCTGTTCAGCAAGAATGACACATCTTGACTATGTGAAATACAAGAGATGGGAATTAGAGACACCACCAAAGCTGTCAAGAGATCAGGTGCAGCTAGCTGGCTGATGTTCCCAGAGGGAAGGAGTTTGATTTCCACTGTCTCCAAGAAAACCACCAAGACCAACAACACCACAACTCAGCTCCTCATTGCAGGTGCACATGGAATAAGAGACCTGACACGTGGTGAAGCTTTACACTATGTGATATAAAAAGGTTCAAAGCACAGCTAATCTCTAATGCCTTATAGTTTGAAATCAAGGCACAGCTGACCTGCCCAGTGGTCTGGACCATCTCACTGTCCCCTGCCACCTCAGAGCTGCTGCATGGTGTTATTTTACTGGATTCAAGAGCCCTAAAGGTCAGCGCCTCCGATCTATTTTTGCCTGACTGAACAGACTATTCAAAAGGATCATGGACGTGGATCCAGTTCTGACTGTCAACCTTCGTGCTTACTCCTGGGAATGCAGCAGAGCTGGAAAAGCCACGACCTCTCTTTTTGGTTTGCAATAGGATCTCACTATGTTCCTGAGGCTAGTCCCCAAGCTGTACCCCAACCCTGTACCACCACACCTAGGAAGAATGTGTCAAATACTGTTTAGGTGCTCTTAGGACTGTCTCAGGTCCCATGGCATTTGGGCACTAGCCTCTGAGCTATTTATTTATGGAATATAGGTTAGGGAATCTATGAAGATTCTCATGTTCTGGGGAAGGAGGGGTTCACTTCTTGGACCGTTCTTCTCCATCTATTTTTAGTCCAAACGACTTCCAAAGGTCAGAGGGCAAAATACCACAGGGTTAATACTTTTACTCAAAATAGAACAGAGAAACCAAGAGGCAGGGAAGGAGTCTTTCTTCCTCCTCCATCAATGCCAGTAAGAAATCCACAGTTAAGTTAGATTTTAAAATGCCTCCACTTACCCATCTGCTCAGAGCGGGTCATTCTAAACTCGAGAACAGGGGCAGAAATGGACCTTTCCAACAGCTGCCACCTGCTTCCTGGGTACAACCTCTCCTCTCCATCAGCCAGACCCCCAGGTCATCCCTACCCCACTTCTAGGGAGGGCTACTGATGATGGGCAGACAACTCTGCCAGACTGGGAACACCACCGACCACATAGCATTTGTGTATTAGACTCACGTGGAAACCTCCCAGACCTACCTAACCATCTTAGGCCTGAACTAAGCTTGAATGTTCTTCAATCTTCCGAATGACCTTTTGGTTCACTGGACTCACAGGAGCCACAGCAGAAACCCCAGGGCATGGGTCCCAAGTGCATAGTCAAGACATCTGATGGCCTAGGGTTTCCAGCTAAACCCTTACATGCCTTTTTCATAAAGGTTGAAGGTAGGAATAATCCCTGGTTGGTGACAAAGCAGGTTTCTATGCAAATGAAGTTGGTCAGATGGAAAGGGGAAAACCGGGATGTTCTAGAGCAATGGTTCAGTCACCAAGAAACCTGGACTCACACCTGCCTGGAGTACCACCGTTAATGAATCCTGAATCTCCTTATCTAGCTGATGCTCACCTCATGGGTTCCATGAGAGAAATTCAGCCGAGCCACATTCATTCCAGACTTGATCATCTCCTTCAGCATCTCCACAGACCGGGAAGCAGGGCCTATCAAGAAACATTTAGAGCCATGGGAAGAAAATCATGATACTCAGATAGGAAAAATATGTGAAATTCGGTCAACATCAAAACAACTCTCCATCCTTTGTTTCTAATTACCTCCACAAATTAAGAGAAAAAAAAGTCTTTTCCAAAGTATAGAAGACTATTGTAGTAGTCAACTTTCTTAATTTATATATGAAGAAACACTGCCATCTTCCACAAATTCTGTATAGTATTGCATAGGCCCCATAGTCAGAAAAGTGGAGGGAAACAGTTTTCTCTGCCCTGGAGATGTCTAACTACTCAATGTTGGTGAAAACATAAAAGATCTGGGGTCTCTAAACTAATCCTACAAAGGAAGACCACCCCTGAACCTCACCAACTACAAAAAAGTACACTAACTCTACCTGCTCGTCAATTCCCAAAACCCCTATTCCCCTAGAAATGTGGACAGTGTCTCACTGAGAACCTAGGTTAGCTCTGTAATGGTCATTATGCCTTCCAAATCAGACAGAAGCCTCCATTCAGGAGGGCCACACTCACTCACCGATGGTACAAATGATGCCGGTGTTACGGGCCGTGATGGGCGCGGAGTCAATGTCCAGACGGCACATGTGCTCCAGGAAGGTGTCGGCCATGGCTGCGTGGAGCTGCTGGGTCTGAATGAAGGCAGTCCCTGCTTCGCTGTGTGGCTTCGGCATGGCTCCTGAAGTCCTGGATATCGGAGATTTGAAGAGTGCGATTAGACTAGGCAGTGCTTAATGAGGCACTTGGCCGAGGAAGCTGCCTCCCGCTTACACATTAACCCAAAAAGATTGCTTTGTGCACAAGTGACAGAGGCCCGGCACGTGCTGGTTATGTGGGTGCTACTCAAATTGGGCAAAGGGCTTGTGTGACTAACTACTAGCCAACAGCAAAGACCTTGGTGAACAAAAAGTAACCTCCTATCCAATGTGCGTCCACACCCGGGGAGCCAGTTTAAGCAGGTTTCTTTACAGGGGCTGTCATCTTTCACACCAAGCCTAGAAAGAACACCTTACTCACACAAGGAAACCTTCCACAGTTACAGTAAGAAACATCCCTCAGATCACATTGTAACTAATATTTCAGCACACAAACAAACATCTTGGGAAGCTTATTGCGACAATGTCAAGTCTACAGGTATCTGCTTTGGTAGGGCACTCAGCATGTTCACCCAACCTAAAGTGGTCCTGCTAATCATAAGAGAGACAAACCCTGTCCCAAGTCCTTTCTATTTACTCCCAAAGTCTGAGATTAACTTCAAGGCATCACCTAAATGTATTCTTTAGCCTCTCACACACATGAATAAGGTCAGATTACAGGGAAGAGTTTTTCTGGACAGGAAGCAAAATTCCGTCTTTAGCAAAAACAGCAAGACATAGAAAGCCGATTTTGCACAAGGGTATTATTGAATTGGCTCCAAAGTCATTACCACCTCACCAAAAAGTTGTCTGTAACCTAAGAGATGGAATCACACACAGTAGCTAGTCTACACACTGCCTGAACAACCTTTTGACCTTGAAGTCACCATCTTTAATCTTCCCAAGGGCTGACATTAGGCCTAGCTTCCCCAGCCCCAGTTTGGAAGTCTCTTTTTCGGCACTCAATAGTCTGAATATCTGTTCCAGGCAATTAACCACTCAGGTCACAATCCTAACAGCTGCCCTGACCTTTGCTTCTACTTTATTACCGACTTACAACTAAATGCTCACTGAGCTGGAGAGTCAGCTGATTAGAGGACAGACCTCAGGAGAGCTCTGGACTGTACCTCAGACTATCTGAGACTCCAATGAAGCTGGCATCCTTTCTCATCTGAGTTTTCAGGCTACAAGGCTCCTCTCAAACAAACTCCTGGGCATACAGTCTTCAGCCTGCACTCCATAATCTCACCTTATCCTTGGTCTTCCCTGCCTCCCCAGTCAAGGACCCTCACTCTTCCCTGAACCATGGCTTTTCTAGATGCCTGGAGAGCATGCACCCAAGCCTGTCTCTGCTACCTGAGACTTCAGCCACCCACCAGTGGTCAAATATCATAGGCCCATTGACTTGAACTCATGACAATCATGGTCCAGCTCTTGGGTGCTGGGATTACAGGGGTGCACCACTACATTCTTTGAAGAAATGAGAACTTTTAAAGAGAGGAAGAAACCAGTGGCCAACACTGTTCATTCCTAACTCTACAAAGGCATCAGGTACCAAGATGTCAACAAGTCAACCTATTCTCCAGGGTCTACTTAAGTTTTGCCTCCAAGCACCATGTTTGTTTAAATGAACTCTCTGCCAAGATCAGTTCTGCCTGGTTTTTCCTCTCCCCTGATCAAGGAAGTCCTGTGTACAACAGGATTTCCTAGGCAGCCAGGTCCTTGGTCCACTTATGGTTGAAACACACAACTGGCAATTTCTCACAGCTCCCAGCCAGGCTTAGGTTAAGTGGCCGCTAAGGGACAGTACAGATGGTATACCATGCCAATGAGATACAAAGGCCTTGCTGTGACCACAATAGGACAAGTGAGTGACACCAGGACAAGTGAGCCAGCCACCAGGTGGTTCTTCCCTCCATCGGAGACAGTGTATCTCTGTAAATTCCTGCCTGGGGCCCGGTGATCAGGTCATACCTTTGGTTCTCTGGGTCTGGGCTTTTGATGGCATATTGCTGGTTTTTTGACTCAGAGCGGCTTGATGGACCCACTTGGAAAGACAGCCCGGAGGTGAGTATGCTTTGCCCTGAAGAGCTATAAGGATTAAGGTGAAAGCTAAATATGGCTAAGCTCTTTGTGGTAATGACATTAGTGACAAGGCAAAAGTTGCTCTTAGCCATTAAAACAGATATATACTGAAGACATAAAAAAGAAAACCTCCAGTGGTCAAAGTGACCCCTTACTGGATCCTCCAACACCCAAAATTTACTATTTCGTTTTAGGGGGTACATGGTGGGCACCATGCAGGACTCAAGTCTGCTCTCCCCTCCAAACACTCAGGTTCTAGGAATAGAAGAACCAGAGTCATCAGAAGCAAGTTCCTATATCTTAGAGCTATTTCACTGACCCCCGTTGCTTTGTTTCCTGCCTTTGTTACCTTGGGTGGTAGCATGTATAGCATCTCCCTCCTCTCAGACAGCATCTCACTGTGTGTCCCTGAAACACCCCAGAGGTGCAACCTAGACCAGACTGGTTTCCAACAAAACCCACCTACTTCTGCCTGCCCAACACATCCTTTATTAATAAAACTGTTGATGTGAAATTAGGTACAGTCTTTGAAAATGACACATTTATTCCCATGCATCCCATAAAAGCTCATTGTGACGTTCCACACAATCAGCCCTGGGCCCTTCAGAATCACCCTGCTAAAATGTAGTAATTCATATGTGTTCTCTAGGCCCTCCAACGTGCTCAGCCGGGCAGCTTCACTGACCCAAGAAGGGCAACTTAATCCATTGACTTGAAAAGCCATCTCCTCAAAAGTGTGTCTAATCCATGGGAAAATTCCATGAAGACAACCTATCCACTCCATGCCAGAGTCCAGCAACTTTCTTTTCCTGTTTTGACTGGTCTCAGGCTTGACATTAGGATCTTCGTTGTGCGACAAGGATGTTCTGACAGACAAGCACTGCTGCCCTCCAGGGCTCAGGATGCCACTTATAAGGTAAGACTTCACATACACAACCCATCTCTATCTAGAATTAAACCTAGATACAAAGTGACAAATGGAAATACATGTGTTTCCATTTCAATGGATGGATGCAATTAAATACTCTCCAACTTACAAGGGTTAAGTAAGTCCCTACCAGCCTCATCCCTAGAACCCAACTCTTTTTACTCCCAAGGCTCTCACCCCACCCACAGCTCTTCTGCCCATCCCATGGCCCCCAGACACCCCCAACTCCAGCCAACCACCCATCTATAGTATAGTATAAATAGAACACCCTTTTTAAAGTCTTTCCTGGCCCAGGACAGCAGCCACAGTCTTGTTTCTTAGGGTAGGCCGGGGCTCTGGGCAGGGCTTGCCCTATTGGCTAGATACCCGTATAGACAGCAGTGACTGCCAGGACATGCAGCACCACCCAGGCCAGTGCAACTCACTACAGCATCCTCCTCCTCCTCGGGAGGCACCCACATGCACAGCCAACCTCCAGCCGGCAGCAGAAGCCCGGTGTGTCCCACGGCAGCAGCAGACACCATGCCCAGGGGCAGAAGCCTTACTCTTGAACCTGAGCCCCTGCAGCAAGATATTCTTCAGAGCCATTACCCCTCTGTGAGAAAAGAGACAGCAGCCCAGGCCTCAGTGTGGGCTGAGGGTTGGAGCATGCACAGGCCCAGCTTGGCTCTGATTACCTGCTTCTGCCCTTTCCCGTCTCAGTTCTCCTTAACCCTTCACATTCATTTCCCTCGTGTCAGGAACAAAGGTCATTAAAAAAAAAAAAAAGTCCCAAAACCAAAACTGCCAGTGCCAGCCTGCTTCTTAGAGCCAACCCTTTTGTAAGGTCACGCAGAGAAGTTTCCTGCCTCACTCCACCAATTACATCTTCAGGTAGGACCAAATCATTGCTGCTCCAATAAAGCATTCTGGCCTAGGAAGAGGGAGGGCTTTGTAGCAACCATCCTGATGTCACCCCAAGCCCACTTCCCCCCAGTCACCTAGCTTCATCCACCAGAAATGCTGAATGCTGATATCCAATGTGCTGGTCACCCTGCTCTAAGAGTTCCTGTCCTCTGGAGGGAAGATCTTACAGAAGTGACCCTAAGGACCAAAGACAACACCAGGGTCAAAGCAGGTGACAATTCTACCCTCAGAAACTGGGAAGGCCTGGAGCACAGTACCCAGAATATAAAAAATTAAGAGTAAATGTATGGTATCTGGATACAGATCACTTGAGCCGAGATCCTGGGAGTGGTGGGGGGGATCAGATTCCAGACAGGGTATCTCTGTGTAGCCTTGGCTGTCCTGGAACTCAATCAATAGACCAGGCTAGCCCAAACTCAGAGCTCCACCTGCAGCATGGCCCAGCTTATTTGATATATATTTGGTTTTTTGAGACAGGGTCTCTCTGTGTAGCCCTGGCTGTCCTGGAACTCACTCTGTAGACCAGGCTGGCCTCGAACTCAGAAATCCACCTGCCTCTGCCTCCCAAGTGCTGGGATTAAAGGCGCGCGCCACCACCACCCGGCCGCTTATTTGATTTTTAAGACAAGGTCTTACTATAGAGCCCTGGCTAACCCAAAACCCCATCTGCCTCAGCCTCTTGGGTGCTGATTAAAGGGGTGTGTGCGCTACCATGTCCAGAGCGCACATTTTCTCTCAGAAAGCTCTGGCATTACTAGGCTACCACCTGGTGGAGTCAAGTTAAAATTCCCGAGGTCAAAACAACTAGAGAGAAAAAGAAATAAGCAAAACCCAGCTTTTATTTAATTTTAACCTGAACAGTCCTACTTTAAACTCTTTCCTCAAAGAGAGGGATTTCCTGGCTTCTTCTGGCTCAGCTGTGCAGAGCAGAGAACTAGTTTGAGCAGGAAGGAGGTGAATTGCAGAAGTTTCTGGTCTGTTGGCACACGCTGTCTTTCTTAGCAGTTTGAAGGGCCAGTGTTTCTGGGGACAATGCTCATGCTCTGGACCCTGGCTCAGGATCCCAGAGAACCAGGTGTAAGCAGAATACACAATGGCCCCAGAACCAGGAGCCACTGGCTCAGCATTTAAAGGAGTGTCCTGAGCCACAGTTGGGTGCGGGGTGATTAAAGACAGAAGGCAGCACCAGCTGTCCAAGAGCACTGACCTACTTAATACTTCTGCCTACAGGTTTGCACCTACTGCCTCTTCCCCAAGGAGTGGAATCTAAAGACTCTTATTCCCCCTACCCAGAACTTAGCATCAACACTGACTTGTCATCTTTACAATTTTCAGAACCAAAAAAAAAAGAAAAAAGCATTTTAATCTGATTTTATTCAGCTCATACACTCTGCATATCCCTGACTGTCCTCGAACTCAGATCCTCCTGTCTCACTGAGACTAAAAAAAATATGTGCCAACACGCCTAGCCCTTCTTTACTTCGAAATCAAACTCTTTCAAAGTGGGCATGGCACAGGGTAAAATCTTTTACACTCACTGCTCGAGACGCCAGCAGTAGTTTAAAGCCAAAATATGGCCTGTAGGTTAATCACACATTTGGAAGGAATACTGTTTCCTTCGGAGGCTTCAGGAGATAGTTTCCTAGAGGCCACCGAAGGTACTGCAGCCCAAACCTACCTCCTACGTGCAGATAGGCACAAACCACAGCAGGGGTGTGGTCTAACTGCACAGCTGGTGGTGGCCCTAAGACCACCCCCAAACCTTAGTAGTTACACTAGGCCTTAAGAGGTTTGCAGGCCATGACCCACGTGGGCTCACCTCTCCAGACTACTACATCTTCAATATAAGCCTGGCTCTTGGTTAAAATTTCAAGACTCACGAGAAAGTTCCACGGCAGGAAGAATGTTCTTTGTCATAGTCTGGTTTACATATATATATATTATAGTCTCTATGAGTGCAGTTTACAGAGATGACTCGGCCCTTTACCAGAAGCAGTTAAGTGTAAAAGAAAAAAAAAAATCTCACAAGTTGACTTGGCTGTGGGCATTCTGGATGATTCAGAAACTGAACGACAAATGAGTCATTTTCCTCTACCTCAATCTCCAGCTTAGTTCTCGCCCAACTCATCCCGACTCGCTGCAGAAAAGCTGAAGGTGCTGCAAGCCCAAGCAATGTGAGTTTAATGCTCTTGCTACCTCTCCGTCCATAGCTGCTTCCTCATTTCTTCCACTCAACATTAAGCAATCAACAGCTTTAAGAAGTAAAATAGCATTTCCTGTGACCAACACATTCATGTAACACAGATGGCATATCCAGCCATCCAGAGAATCTGTTTGGAGTCAGCTATGAAATGTGCCAAGTCACTCACTGGGGATGTGGTTCTTTCTTTCCAGACAGTTTCATTATGTAGCCCAGGCTGGACTAAACTCAAAGCCATCTGCCAGTTCGCCTCCAGAATGCTGGGAATAAAGGGGCCATCACACCTGGCACTGATACAGTCCCCACCCCCCACATAGGGTTTCTGTGTAGCTCTGGCTGTCTAATTATCTAATTTCCCTACAAATTAGATAATTTAAAAATATAATGCTTAAAATGAAAATAGCTATGTACTAAATGAGTGATTAGCATTCATATAGTTTGGCTTAAGCAATATAACTCAGAAATGCATTCACAGAAATTGCCATTTTGGATACTGGTTGTTCTGAGGAGCTGCCTTGGCAATCCCCCACACTTACTTACTTAAGGTAGCACAAAGAATCTGGTCACCTTCACTTAGTTGACCTTTGGAGCCGGGGTATCACTCCCTACATGGTCTCAAACTCACAGACCTGGCCCCTCCTCCCCAGTGCTCGAATTAAAACTGAGCCACCACACTAAGCTTAATTCAGGGAATTTAGTATTTGACTCACTAAAAGGAGGGAATCTCACAAGCCCCGGGAGAACAGGTGTGGTGTCTTCACTCACCCAAGGAAGAAAAATTTCTCAAAAGCCTCGAAGTTGAAAGGTTGAGTCATCTTGCCCAGACCCGGTGATGGTTTACACTACTTTCCTACAGAAAATCCTCACTGCCTTACCTACAAGCATACTCAGGCCACCAGAGGGCAAATTATTTGCTAACAATGCTACCTTGAGTCCTAAGGCCCTCCCCTCTGTACCCTAGAATGTAGCCACACCCTGAATTTTGGGGCAACAGTACTGCAACAGTATCAAACCTAACTTACTACAAGCCAGAAGGCATTAAGTCTTACTTTAGCAGAGACTAGAATCGGAAGGCTTCTATTAGGGTACCGGTTTCTTTGTTTCTACCCTCACGGCCAAAGACAAAGGCTGCACAGATTTCTCCCTTTAGATGGCTCTTTCTCAGGAGAGTTGCATTGTAACATTAGTTACTTTGTAAACACTGATGGGATTCCAGAGAGAATTTGTTTCCATGCCTATATACTGGGTCTTCAGCGCCTACCTGCCTCCCCAAGCTTAACCCTAATACGCATAAAAATAGCAAGGAGACAGACTCAAGTTGGTGGTCTTCAATATAACTTCATTCATTGACAAAAAGGATATATGCATGCCCTTCCGGGCATTTCACCGGAGATTAAGTTACCACATCGAGGATGCCCCGTACTTGCATGGAGACCAGTAATTTAGCAGCCTGGAGTAAATGTTTCTACTCGTGACACAGGACTAGAGGCCAAATAACCTCAGAATATTAATAAATCACACCGGATTCCAAAACCCGGCTGCCTTCACGCACAACTGGATTCTCACTATGAGGTTCACTTTTTCCGAACTACCAATATCCTGGATTTGGAAAACGTGATTGAGAGCTATCTTACTATGACTGGGTCTTTATATACCCTTTAGACTAGAAGATGCCAGGCTTCTTCAAACCCAGTATGCCGGCCACCTTGTGCATGCAGCCTCATCTTCCTCATAGCACTGACTTGACAAATTCTGCTTCCCTAATTAGACTGAGCTCTGTGAGCTTTGTGCATTCTGATCGCATCCGGCGGGCTCCAGCTTCTGTCGGGAACCGGTAAAGGTTGATCGCCCACCCTCCCCTCGCCAGCACGTGGGAGCAGCACGACCGACTGATTCAGACGGCCCGCAGTACGTGCCGCCCCGCCGCCGCAGGATGGAGCGCGAGAGCACGAGGGCCCCTGCCCACCACCATAGAAATCTGCGGGCACACAAAACAGGCAGCAATAGCGGCCAACCATTCTTGCCAGGCCACCGGGAATACAAAAGTTACGTAACTTGTAGCTGCATCACCCAGGACCACTAGTGATTGCATCTTACCTACATGCATCGGACCACGAGGGCCAGAGAAGTCCGCGGACGTGACTAGAATGCAAGAGGGGGTGGGGGGTTGAGCTGCGAGGAGGGGGAGGGGCAAGGGTATGGAAGCTGAAAGGATGCTGCGGCGCCGACGTGACCGGAACAGAGTGGGGAGGGGCGACAAGGAGCTGCGAACACTGGCGCGGGAAGAGCACGCTGACCTGAATGGGGGGGGGGGGGGGAATGAACGTCGGGGCTGAATGGGGGGAGCGGGGAGGTGAGCACGGGAGTTATTTCAAGGAGAGATTACAAAGAGGGCACAGAGCTAAGATGAAGGTCGTAAGTACTAGTGGATGTAGGAGGATGAGCATCGGAGCAGGGCGAGAGAACAGGGTGGCGAGGATAGCAATAGTTAAGATAAGAGGTTGGAACCAGATTGAGAAGGAAGAGAGTGCAGAACGAGTCTGTGGGAAAGGAGCTAGCCGGACCCCCTCAATTTGGAAGATCAGGACTTGGGCTCAAGTGTCGCTTCTCCCCAACCCGGAATGGGATGCTCGATGCCAGGCGCCTGGGTCCCGCGTGGGCAGGCAGGCTTGCATTCCGCAGCAGCGGGCATCGGCTCTGGGGACAGATGGCGTAGGTTCTCCCAGCTCACCTCGGGTGTACTTCGGTTCCTGTTGCAATCCCTAAAGCGGACGTCTGTGGGTCAGGACGCGTCGCTGCTGTGCGGGCTGAGCGAACTGGGCCTCAAGGTTATCACAGCTGCGGGCCGCCGCAATCCCTCCGCAGCCCCGCCCCTCGCCCAATCCGGGCGGCTGCCCGCGGTGCCCCGCCTCTCAAAGGGCGCCCGCACCTCCGGAGAGAAGCGCAGGGTAGGCGGGACAAGCAGGTTGCCCTTTTGAGGAGGACTACCTTCCGTGGCGGAAGGACATCACAGACCAAAATTGCGCATGGGTTATTCTGATGACCAATGGGGAAGTGGTGAGGAAGCAGGGCCCGCCCTCAGGGCCTCCGACATCACCACCCCTAGATCCCCGGGTGCCACCGCCACCTGTTGCTTTAGGACTTGAGCGGCTACATAATGTTCCCTTTTTGGCCTTCTGCCCAGGTCTCCCGATCTGCCCTGGACTACCAGGGCGGTGCCCAGATTTATAGGTCTCAGACATTCCTCCAGCCCCGCCCGGGGACTCTCCACCCTCCCGGCGCCCGCCCCGGTACACCCTCTGAGCGGAACGGGAAGCTGGGGTGATGGGAGCAAGAGAGTGGTGGAAGGTCTGGGCTGCCTCCTGGAGGGTTCCAGACTTAGAAGAACTTAGTCTCTTTTTGGAACATGAGCGCGACCACCTAATAAGGAGGGCCAGATTTCATGTTAATACTTTTAAGTAGGGTCTCAAATCCTGCATTTTAAAAATGCCTAGACGCAGCAAACCAATCCAAGGTAATTAGTGCAGAATGCAAGAGTCAACATTGGTTTGTGACTTAATCGTGTATGTATTTAAATTTGTAGTATGGGAACCTTCTTCAACAACTTTTTTCCCTACAAGGTATTTCCTAATTTCCCAACTGTTAACACTGGTCTTCATTCCGCAGAGTTTTGAAAGCAGATACAATGTTGCCACATTCTAAATGGGAAGACTGTACCTTAGGTTTTGGGGGGGTTGTTTTTCTTGGAAAAAGATGGGTGTGGCCAATTCAAGCAGATAGTTCTTTGTAGCTGAATCACAGGCCTTCATTCCATTTTCTGTCAGTTTAGATTAGAGGGAAGGGTAACAGCATAAACGCAATTTGTAGTGAAATAAAGTTCTTTAAGTTCTTCTGTAAGCCTTTTGCAGTCCCCTTAGTTTAGGGAAGGAAGTAAATGCCTGATTATTAAGGTGGAAAGAACATGAAGTTGGAAAAAGAAAAAAAAAAAAAAACGGTTATATCTGTGGAGAGAATCAAATTCCTTTCTGCCACAGAAGGGGGTAGAAAAAAATGACCTCTTTGTGGCCTGGACCAAAAAAAAAAAAAAAACAAAAACCTACAAACCCTAGTGTTCAACATGATCATGAGTAGACAGTGATCTACGCATGTTGAGGTCCACTGTGCATACTGAGAGTCAAGCATAGCGGCTCACACCTGTAATCCCAACACACAAGAGGCCAAGCCAGGAGAAACTGCAGAGCCAAGGTCAGTCTGAGCTACACTGAGCTACACAGTGAGATTGAGGCCCTCCCAGGCTAGGGTTTCAGTCAGATTTATATTCATCCTCTTCCTCCCCTCCCTCCCTCCCTCCCTCCCTCCCTCCCTCCTTCCTCTCCTCTACTCTTTTACTCTCTCTCTCTCTCTCTCTCTCTCTCCCACAAATCTAGGTGATCTTAAGTCTGTGATCTTGGCACTTAGGAGACTGAGGCAGAACTGAAGGCCAATCTGGATGTGGTCCCAAACTGACATGAATATCCATTAATATCCATTAAACTGGAGACCTGGTGGCAGCTGAGAACTGCTCTTCATCTGCAGGTTTCAATGAATGACAGTTACTATAGTATGTCTTGTTCACATTAGATGACAGAACATGTCACAGTGACTACCTTGCTTCTGCTGAGGAACTGGCACAGCATAGAATACAGTCAGGTTGTGTCTTATCTTTGTTCTAGTTTAATCACTAGCCCTATGACTACACCTGTAATTTAGCATGTACAGTCCGTTAAAGCAACTTGAGGACAATCCCTATTTCACTGGGTGGAGTTGGATCAGTCAATTATATGTGAATGAGTTCAACAGTGTCCAACAGGCACCTTCTTCCTTTGGTAACTGCAGTCTTTGAAGGCTTTCTGGCGACCAGAGCAAAACCGTTTTCTGAATTCAGATTTGCCTTCTTTGAGCCATCCCTCTGAAACTTCAATCTACTGAAACTCCAAGACTACAGGAAACCAGGGTTGAAGGACACAGGCCTCTCACCCAGCTGAAGTAAGCCCTTCCTTTGTGTTCACAGACTTGGTCAGGATGGGAGAATGAGCTGCTAGACTCACTCTCTGTACTGCAGAGTTTTGGCCATATGACCACAGAATCTGGTTTAATGGCTTAAGAGTTTTTAAAATTCAATGAGAGTTCTTGGGGCAAGGTATGTTAAAAAGCCATACTCCAATACAGGGTCTGCAAAATAAACTTTGGCCCTGCTGAAATGGTGAGATTATAAACTGGCCCATGTATCATATAACCTCTTGGTCTCTGGAAATGGCAGGGTCATTTCTGAGGACAAGACAGACTGTTAGAGCAGCCTACAAGCTTCAAACATCAGGTTTTAAGTAGAACTTAATACTTCAGACCTACCTCCTCCTTCTAAAGCTGGACCTATTGGACTTGTTTTGGAGATGGGGTTTCACTCTCTAGAGAGCCCACTAGGATTGTGAGTTTATACATTGTAGGTCCAAACCACCATGCCCAGTAGGTTTTTTTTTTTTTTTTTTAATCAAAACCATGCCTTCTTCAGATATCTAAACATTTCTTTCATCACAATGGTAGAGCAAAGTTTCCTTCAGACAAACCCTGGAAAGGAAAAACATGATGGATTTGGGGAGTTAAGGATAAAGAGAAAAGAGGCTGTCTCTGTGTGAAAGAGGGCTTTAAGGAAGAAAAAACATCTTAGCTATACATGGAAGGTTAATTTAGGTCTGGAGGGCTTCTCCAGATGCTGGGTATTCAGTACATGTAAATACTGAAACTACTCAAGTATTCCGAATGCAGCTCTGTGTCTGGGCTTTCCCAGCGTCTTGCAAATGCAACATCAGCAGTGAAAAGCAGAAAGAGATAACATGAGGATTCCTTATTCATTCTGTAAAGTACTATCTCAGCCAAGGAGGCCTTGTCACCCAACAAGACCTCCAACTTTTCTCTATCCTAGAACTGCTGGGACTCACTGAAGAAAAAAAAGGGGGAGGGGCTTTTAGAGTGATGTGATCCTACTCAGCAAACTACCCCCTCGAGGTCTTGTGCTCTGCTTTCTTCCTACATATGTAGCTTGGACTCCTTAGTGTACAAATTACAGAGTAAGAACCTATATGGAGAAGTCTGTCTGGGGATATAGGCTGTGACTTTCCATCTCAAAGAGAGGGATGGAAAGGGGAAGATCCTGACATAACACCTGTGTGATGAGGTAGAGGATGGGTTTCAATCAAGATTTGGAAGACTCAGGGTCATGAAGGGCACTATGTCATCCAAGTAGTGAAGCCACATGGTCCATCAATAAAGTTCCCTTGCAGCAGAGACAATCCTAAACTCAGTGCGTCAGAAACATTGAGACCAGTGGGCTTCCGTCTCTCCTATGACTTGATATCATCCTAAAGGACATATGTCCCCAGGTTTGCTGCTAAATCAGTGGCAACCAGACACCACAGAAATATTAAAACTATTACCTCAGAAACACCTGTCTCAAGAAGACGTGAGCTTTATCCATGTGGAAGTACAGAATGATCACTGTAACTGCTGTTCATCATCAGACCGAATAATTATCTTCCCAATAAGGGACTTTCAAAGTGTTCAGTGAAAAAAACGTATATTAAATGGCTCTAATATTCTGCAGCTGGACAGTGTGACACACTCCTCTAATCCTAGCACTCGGAGGGAGGCAGAGGCAGAGGCAGGTGAATCTCTGAGTTCAAGGCCAGCCTGGTCTGCAGAATGAGTTCTAGGACAGCCAGGGCTACACAGAGAAACCATGTCTCAAAAAAAAAAAAAAAAAAAAAAAAAAAAAAAAAAAAAAAAACCCAATAAAAAATAAATATTCTGAAAAAAAAAAAAAAAAAAAAAAACCAGAAGACAGGAAACAGTGAATCAAGTACACTCTTCCTAAGACTTGCTACCTTTTGCTTAGATGTGTTCTTCACATTCTGTCAGCCTTGCAGACTGGCTGCCTGATTCACTCACTGCGAGGACAACTAGAACTAAAGAGAGTGCAAGTCCTCTCCTGTGCAAAGCTATTTCTGCAGAAAGGTTTAAGAGGGTAGCATCTCTGGCCCTGTGGTGGTGTGAGGTGGTCTGAAACTCAATTTGTGGAAAGTCCTGTGCTCCAGAGGCTAGTACTTCATTTAAATAAGCCAAAGCCTACCTTTTTCTCATCCCTGGGGCTGGAGAGCTCCAGTGGAATTGTATCATCCACAAAACTTCCTCCTCATCACCTCTAAGAAGTCAAGACCTCCCTGGATCTATCCAGAATTCTGTGAGCTGTAAGAACCAGTAATGAATGACTCAGCAGCAGACTCTGCTGCTCCTTCCCAGCTAGAATTAAAGGCAGAAGGAAGCTCCTCCCCAGCTGATGGCCACATCCTTACCACAAACTGAGTCATGACCACACCCAGCCTGCATGGAAAACTACCAAGGAAAGGAAGGAAGGTTAAGCTCAAGGAGTTTTTGGGTTTTGACTCCACTGAGGAAAACAGCTCCTTGTCCTGACTCTATCCCTAATCAGGCATGCATGGGTCTAAGTGAGGCAAGATTGCTTACACCCGGATAAGTGAAAGGTGGGCTGTCACTGTGTGTGACGCTGCTCCCTCAAAGCAGTGTCTTGTAGTTCACACCTGTCTTCATGAACCCCAGCCCTTTCACCTTCTAAGTAGCCAGGCCTCCAAGTCTCCCTCCATGGTAGTGAGCTAGAAAAACTCTGGGACCCTACCGAGCAATTTTCTCGGCAGTGAGGGCATTCTCCTGTCAGATAAGGCCTTCCTTACACTGCTGGGGAATGAACCAGACCTTTTATGTATTAGGCAGAGGTGTGGCCTAGCCACACCCCTGCTTTCAAAAGGCATTCTTGATTTTGGCTAGAATTTTTTTAATCTCATGTTTTGAATTATCAGGCATTATGAACTTCTGAGATCAGCTTTTCAGTAGAGAACTATAAAATAGGTACGATTCCATTGATATAAAAGTGTTTATAAGTAGGAACATTTTCTTAATTTCTAACATTGCCATAAATGTTTTATAACATGTGCACAGCCACACACCTAAAGTCCAGGTAGAGCACCAGCTGACAGGAGTTTTGAATGCCCAGTGTGGTGGGGCATGCCTTCAATCCCAGCACTCTGGAAGTAGAGGCAGGATTTCTGTGAGCTGATCTATAGAACAAGTTCCAGACTGGCTAGGGATACATAGTAAAACTCTTTCACAAGGTCAGCATATCAGATATGCTGCATATCATATATTTACAATTTATAACAGTAGCAAAATTAGCTATGAAGTAGCAACAAAAATAACTTCATGGTTGGGGGTCACCACAATATGAGGCACTGTATTAAGAGGTTGCCACATTAAGAAGGTTGAGAACCATTGCTCCAGACACATTTAAGGTCTCTGAAGAAAATGTATCTTCCATCTTTGCTATCAGCAGTAAATGAGGCTATAAGCACAGAATCAGAAAAGGAATTCTGGGATCAGGTTACTATGATTAGCTGTGGAACATAGCAAATTGCTTATCTTCTAAGATTATTTTCTCATCTGTAAAATGGGAATAATAGCACCTATTTCTGAGGCTTTTGTGAGAATTAGGAGTCAATATATGTAGCATGCTTGCAACAACATATATATATATATAAACACACACACACAATAATATGTTATCAAAATATTAAGGTACTCTGCATACTACCTGGAAACTAATTTATAAGAACTAAAGTATGTTAGTAATCTCTGATACCATATTATGAGTATTAAAAAGTCTTCCCAGGAGGATTTTCAGTTACATGTGTCCACTGATAGACATTTATTTGGTGAACTATTATTTCTGTTATTAGAAGAATGTTAGAATATACTAGCTATTTCCTTTTTAAGATAGCATTTTTGGTTAGTTGTTTAGGTTAGTTTTGAAACCCTGGGCTTAACTGGTTCTCCTGCCTTGGCCCCCAGGGGTTAAGCTGAGACTGTGGGTAAACCCTACCATACTCACTCATTTATAATGTACTAGTCATAAGGGCTTGGAAAGACAATGAAAAAAGTTCTTCAGGAAGGATCTTTTAAGAGTGGTATTGACTTGTTCAAAATGTCAGGAACCACAACACAAGTAAGATACCTAGGTAAGAAAGTACTGTGAAATACGATGAAAGACACAGAAGACAATAGCTAGTCTATTGAAAGCAAGAGCTATAGTAGAATTTGAAATTGTTCTCATTGGAAAGCTGGGCTTTTGCCAGGCATGGTGGTGTGCCCACCTTTACTCCTGCACTTGGGAGGCAGAGGCAGACAGATCTCTGTGAATTCAAAGACAGCCTAGTCTATAAAGTGAGTTCCTGGACAGTCAGGGTTGCTGTACAGAGAAACCCTGGCTTGAAAAACGATTAAAAAAAGAGAGAGAGAGAGAGAGAGAGAGAGAGAGAGAGAGAGAGAGAGAGAGAGAGAGAGAGAGAGAGAGAGAGAGAGAAAGAAACAAGAAACAAACAAAAAATACAAAGAAAGCTCCTTTTGAAAGAGCTTTGTGGTATTTTCTATATTTACATCTGGTTTTCATTAATATTTCTTAAAATATTTGGAAATGTTCAACACATCTCAACTGTGCTTAGAATTAAAGAAGGGAAACTGGGCATGGTAGCAACACCTTTAATCCCAGGACTTGAGACCCCAGGCAGGTGGTCTGTCTGAGTTCCAGAACAGCTTGGTTTATACATAGTGAGTTGTAGGCCAGCCAGGGCTACAGAGTGAGACTCTATCTTAAAAATTAACTAAGGGTTTTTGGACATATAGAACAAGTCTGAAAGGCCAGAAGCTTCCTTAGTAAAACAAACCATGGTTAGCCATTGTTAATAAGAAAGGCAGTGGTTTAGGACACCTACCTCTTCAGGGAATTCCAACTTCTTCCTGGTGAATTCTCACTCCAAACCCTGACAGCCCAAGGCCCCTTAGGGCCTCACGTACACTAAGCAATCATTTTACTACAGACCTACACCCACAGGCTATGGGCCTTTGTTAAAGGACTTCCGGCTAGGAACTCATCTTTCTCCCACCTGCCAACTTATCCCTTCACCTCACTGTCTACTAAAGGCCAGGGAATGGGAAAAGTAAGGGCCTAGCATCTGAGCTGCAGAGCAAGCATGGCTGACAGGCTGGTTGTGTGTAGAAAGCAGCTGGTCCTGAAGGTTTAAAAAAAAAAAAAATCAAAGTGGCTCTGGCTTCAAAGGCCCATTTAAATCTTGAGTAACTTTCATCAGTTATATTCTTACCCTGTCTGTTTCACCTACATAACTGATAAACTCTACCTCTTAACCTTTTGATTAAAAATACTGACATATCAGGCTTGAGAGATGGCTCAGCAGTTAAAGAGCACTGACTGCTCTTCCAGAGGTCCTGAGTTCAGTTCCCCAGCAACCACATGGTGGCTCACAACCATCTGTAAAGGGATCCAATGTCCTCTTCTGGTGTGTCTAAAGACAGCTACAGTGTACTCACACATAAATGATTCTTTAAAAGAAATACTAACATATCTGTAGAATACAAAACTATAAACAAACAATGTATCTTTTACTTCATGAAACACAAATAGTCCCAACCTTCAGGATATTCCACTCTCAGAACAAAAACCCTTACCTAGGACCTCGGGTAGGTGCTGGGCCGAGGCTAGTCAGACCACAGTGATCATATCCAGTCCACAGCACCTTCCATTTTATTGTTTTATTTACAAACAGGGTGAAGTCAATTGGGCAAATCAGGGGTAGGAGTCAGTCAGGGCCGTCCAATGTGGAGCAGTTCCTGGATCAATCTCCACCATGAAGGCCACCTCTTCTATCCTGTTCTTGCCCCCTTGAACTCCTCAGGGCAGCCTCCCTGGCTGCTCCTGAGCTCTCTTACAAGGGCAGATGGATCCTGGGGAAACAGGGTGGTTCGAGGGCTGGGCCCCTCAGTTTGTGTAAACCTGAGTTCCGATCACACGCATGATTTCCTTCTGTATCTTGGGGTCCTGAGTATTAATGTTGGCATCGCCCACCTGCCCATCCTCATATCTGCCAAAGACAGGGCAAGTGTAAGCACAAGAGGAAGCATAATACCAAAGGAAATGTGTTTCAAGACATGACCATTTCATCCTAAAGTCAAAGATTTTGTCACTGCTCTTCAAGATAAAGGGACCAGCTTAGCAGTGCTGCTCTACCCAGCCCCAAATAATCTATCTTTATCCCTAAGGGAAAGTCCCAGTGCCTATTAGACAGCAAGGGACAGGACTCAGACAACAAAAGAGGACATCCTCAACAGTCACACACCACCCATCACCCTCACTCTTTAAGGAATTTCAAGGGCCCCTTTTGGACTCACACAAAGAAGAACCTTGTGCAGACATGGTCAGACACAGGGCACACCCAAATGTTCCCATGCTTCTGGAGGTCCTTAGATGTAATCACTGGAGAAAAGGAGCCAGAAGTCACAGATAAAAAGTTAAGACAGGCCAGGTAGGGAAGAAGGACATGATGTTTCAACATAATTTTTGGCTGATTCATGTGCCAACGGGGCATCAGAAACAAAGGCTAGGGTTCCAGAAAGCCATGAGCTGGGTGAGCTGCATACCTTCACAAAGTGCTATACAGTTGAGATTCCGACTCTGCAGGAACCTTGACTGAATGGATCGGGTCTGAAACAGAAAGAAGCAAAGGAGAGCACAGCAAGGTAAAATGTTAGAGTTTGCTCTCAAAATGGCTGGTTAGTTATTGATGATGGGGATGACAGGCATAGGAACTCAGTTTCCCGAGTTCCCAGCCACCCTCCAACCATTTGTTTGCTTACATATAATCACCTAATAGGCCCACAGCTTTCATGTTCATCTTTTCATTTAAAGACCCATCTTTGCTTTCATCATACAACAGTGGTAACATATGACTAAAATAAAATCTTTACAACATGTTTAATGCCTTTAAATGACCTACAATGACCCCAGCTCTACTGTTCTCCCATCCATTATTTTTAGCAGGATCCAGGGGAAGATTCCTAACTCAGGCAGAACCAACAAACAATACCTGGGGGATGGTGTTCATCCTGTTGTACCTCTGGACCAGCTCATCCTTGGAAGGCATCCTGTGCTGTCCTTTGCCCATTCCTGTCACGGAACAACAACCTCAGTTAATTTGCCCATTTCTTAAGTATTACTAACGTACTTACTATATGCCAGGACCAGCCTAAGACACTTGGTGACACAGTGGTGAATAAAACAAACTATTTTTCCAAATGGAATTTAGTTTGGTGGAGACTGCAGGCACAGAACAAGTAATCACAACACAGTGAGGTGAAGGCTGTGATAGCTCTTAGAGCACTGTGTGAACCCCATGAAAGGGAACTAGCCTAACCCAGAGTTTGAAAATGTCCTGATGCAGTAAGGAAGAGTTAGTATAAAGACAGATAGAGCCTCAGGACTTAATTTGCACATAGTATAATGAATATTAGGAAAATGGAGAAGGTGATGTAACAGATATGGAGAGCTTTTTGGGGACCCTTGGCAGGAATTTGACTTTGGGCCAGGACAGGGAAGTAAGCTCAGGCAGGAATCTAATTTTAAGCTAGAACGAAGAAGTAGGCTTCAGGCAAGAATATGACCTTGGGCTAGGACAGGGAAGGAGGCTCAGATATCTTGGCTATCCTGATAAGTCCTTAGAAACAGTGACCATGGGACTTTATCGCCTTGCTTGTTCCTTGACTATTTGTGTTCATTGTCTTGTTTGTTCTTTAACCTAGAACTGACCTTATTACTTGCATGTAATTAAAATGGTATAAAAGCAGATTGGGAAAAAATAAACCCACCTCAGCCTCACAACTGGCTGGGATCATGCTACAATGTTGTCTAATTGTCTTTTTTTCTTTTTAATCCTCACTCCTGCCCTGGCGAACCTGTTGACTAACTGAGCTGAGCTGGCTTGTTCAAACAGATACTAACTAGGGTCAGATCAAGCAGGGATTATGGGCTGTTAAAGCAACTAGAGTTTATCCTCTAAAAATTCCAGGGAACCACTAAAGGGTTCTATTACACCTAATAACAGGACTCAGGAAAGAGGGGCCTAAAGGAGTAGGGATACCTCAGAATCAAATGACAAACCAGAGATGTGAGTTAAGAGAAAGCAAGCAGAAGTTCAAGATGCTGTGGTTTTAAAGTTACACAAAAGATAGGCCATTTAGGATAAAAGGAAAAAGCAGAGTTCTTCATATGGATTCTCCATAGACGTTAACAATGACAACCACCTTGAAGAATCCTACCTTTTAAAAAAGTACCAATTCCCTCTCATTTCTACATTATTGGAGTACATAAATTCTCTACCATTTTTCTTTGTTGAGACAAGGTTTCTTTGTGTAACAGCCCTGGCTGTCCAAGAACACACTTGTAGATCAGGCTAGCCTTGAACTCACAGAAATCCACCTGCCTCTGCCTCCCAAGTGCTGGGATTAAAGGCATATGCCACCCCAACATGCCTGGCTTTTTTACAATAATAAATTTTCTCTACCATTCTTAGTAATTATAGAAGAGACCTTGTTTATAGAGACTGAAACCAGAGTTCTTACTTAGGTATCAAACAGTGCCTGTATGCCCCCACTCCCAACTCTTCTTTGGCCTAAGGACAAGATTTCAGTCTGTTTCCAGGCTTATAAGTACAGCCCTACCAGTTAGGGGGGTATGTAACCAAGGAGATGGGATAAACATGAAATCGGTGATGTTATCATTACAAGTCATAAACAGGGTTCCAGCCTCATCATTCTACTTCATTACAGTTTCATTCTGATTTAATTCTTGGTTTTGCCACTGGCTTTTTATCTCAAAAGTTTAAACTTGCCGGGCAGTGGTCCGGCATGCCTTTAATCCCAGCACTTGGGAGGCAGAGGCAGGAGGAATTCTGAGTTCGAGGCCAGCCTGGTCTACAGAGTGAGTTCCAGGACAGCCACAGCAACACAGAGAAACCTTGTCTCTAAAAACCAAAAAAAAAAAAAAAAAAAAAAGTTTAAACTTGGGGGCTGAAGAGATGGCTCAGCTTTTAGAGGTCACGAGTTCAATTCCCACCAACCACATGATGGCCCATAACCATCTATAGTGGGATCTGATGCCCTCTTCTGGTGTGTCTGAGTATAGCAACAATATATATCTATATAGATATAAATAAATAAATAAATAAATATAATTTTTAAAAGTTTAAACTTAATTTTATTTATTATTAGGTGTCTATAATGTGAGTGCAGATGCACAGGGAGGTCAAAAGACAACTTTTTGGGTTTTGTTGTTTTGTTTTTATTTTGTTTGGGTTTTGGTTTTCCAGTCTTGGCTAACCTAGAATTCACTATGTAGATCAAGCCAACCTCTAACTCAGAGATTACCTGCCTCTTCAAGTGCTGGGATTGGCGCTGATCACACTAAGTTCAGAGACTGCTTTTAAGACATGGCAGGGATCAAACTCAGATCATGAGGCTTGGGCATCAAGCATTTTTACCAGTTGAACTATCTTAGCAGCTTACTCTTGGTTTTATAAGCAGCGTGGAGGTAGGAGCTAGTAACCACTGGAACTATTTTAGCAGCTTACTCTTGGTTTTATAAGCAGCGTGGAGGTAGGAGCTAGTAACCACTGGAACTATTTTAGCAGCTTACTCTTGGTTTTATAAGCAGCGTGGAGGTAGGAGATAGTAACCACTGGACTACAGTTCTTCACTGAGCAGACAGTCAACTCAACACACACTTATTTTTTTGTCAATCTCATGACAAATCCATGGCCTGAACAAAACTCAGCCTGAACTGCCAATCCCTTCCTCCTATAGGACAGAAACCCTCTACTCCCACCTGTCCCACCATTCTTAACAAGGCTCAACTCTGCATCCAAACATCATGACCTCAGCCCAGATTATTTCATTGCAAAATTCTAAGAGAAATTCCCATTCAGGTTCTACTCCAGAAAAAGGAGGCAGAAGAAAAAATAATTTTATTTCTTTGGGGAGTCTTAGAGGTGGCACTTGAAGTAACTGAAATCTTATTCTGCCTCAAACCTGTGGCACTGTCCCATTCATACTGATGCAATGATTATTCTATTCTTGTCCTGGGAATAATAATCTCTGGACACAAAGTGTCCAGAATGAATCTCTAAACAGAACTAAACAAAGGAAATTTCCAAATCCACTCTCTGTCCCTACTTTCTTCTGATACTAATGGCCAAGTTATCAGCAGTGCCATTGGTCAAATGCATGCTCTCTGTTCATATTGATCCCCATCTGGAAAGCACACCCTATGCTGCCAATCCAAAGGTGCCCTGATGAAAAAGAAACAGAAAACCAGAGCAGACTAAGGAGAAGAGAACATACTACAGAGTTGGTCAAATACCAGATAAGAATAGTGTAAGTGGGACATTTGTGTACATTACCCAGTGTTGCAGAGATTCCTGCTTATCTTTTGGGACCCAGAGACACGGTCATTCAAACAAAGCCTCCCCTTGTCAGTCCAATATAATAGTGAGAACAATGGCCTACAAGTCAGGAGACTTAGATTCCGGTCTTATCTCTGCAACTCAAAGCTGTATGACTCAGAAAATGTTTGCTTTTCTATATATCACTTTCTTTCGTTATCTATAAAATAATAAGGAATTGGACTAGATGATCAATAACTCCAATAGCAAATTCCTATAGAAATCCTTTGGTAGTCTGGATCTAATCTTATTGATAATTCCAAGAATAAAATCTATGGTTTGGAAAGGACAGTGTGATATGACACTTTAATGTAATTGGTGAAGTGTAAGGAATGACAAGAAATCTATAAAGATTCCTAGTTCTATCTGGTAACTGAAGGTATTCAAGCACCCATTGATCTGAAGAAAATAAAAGAAAGAAAAAAAAAGATGAGAAAAAGGGAGAGAACACGGGCACTAAAAGTCAGGAAAACCTGGTTACTTAAAAAATAAGAAATTAATCAGAGGGAAGCTCAGGCTGGAAAAAAGATAAACCCTGAAAATTCTGACAGACAAAAAGACTAATTCAATCCCTCTTCTATTTTGACTCGGAAACACAGCATAGGATTCACTCACATATTAGGATGCATTGAGCACTTACACTGTGAAGATTTAACATGCTACTTCAAGACGTTGACGCTAATCGACAAGACATCTTAGAGGAACTGTTGCCCTGAGACTTACTAACATGTATTCTGTGGCACTGGGAACTGAAGCTAGAGCACAACACACGCTGGGCAAGTGTTCTACCATGAATGACGCCCAGCCCAGGGTTTGAACTCTTTCATATTTTCATTTTTATCTAATTTTATCACACATATCCTTGTTAAGTTTGATTTTGTTTGCCTTTGAGCAATATAAAAAAACACATTACACACAGCCTTCTGGGACTCGCCTACTTTTAGTATTTACTTATTTACTGTGCTCGTAAATTCAAGTGCACATATGCCATAGTGCATGTGTGGAGGTCATTCTTAACAATTCCACCTTGTTGAGGCAGGGTCTCTGTTGCCATGACTGCTGTGGTTAGCACTGAAGCTCTCAGGTGATTCTCCTGCTTCTGTCACCCATCTCTCCACAGTAGTGCTGGGATAACAAATACCAACGAATCTAACTTTGTCATGTGGGTTCTAGGAATTAAACTTGGGTCATTAGACTTGTACGGCTAGCACTTTTACCTACTGAGTCAACTCCTCAGCCTGACTTGCCTATCTTTAATCAACATTACTAAGAATGTCTACATTATTACATGCTACTGATGGCCTTCATTTTCTTTGCTCAATACTTATGTGATTATATCAAATAATTTGTCTCTTATTCCCATGATGATGATCTGAGCAATTTCCAAGGTCTATTGCTGCAAACAATCTTGTGAGCATTCCTGTATGTCTTTGAGTTTGCATATACAGGAAGGAAAATGCTGGCTCAAAGAGATAAACTATGTTGCTTTATAAAGTAAAGTCAAATTGATTTTCTGGTCCAGGAAGATGGTTCAGTGGGCAAAAGCACTTACTTATAACTAAGCTTCATGACCTAAGTTGGACCTCTAGAACCCTCAGTAGAAGATGACTGACTCCAGCAAGCTGTCCTTCTGACCTCCGAAAGCACAAATATGTGTGCACACGCACACATATGTGTGTACACACACATACACTTGTGCACACACATACACATACAACACAATAAATGAGTAAGAAACTTGTTTCCTACAATGGCTGTGCAGACAGTAAAGAAAATCTTGTGGATTTTTACAGCCTTTACTATAACTGGGTATTATCAGATTTCTTACTTCTGTTGTCACTTGGTTTTATTTTCCTTCCCCTAGGAGAAGTGAGGTTGTGTAGCCTCCACACGACAAGGGCACCGCCACTTGTTTATATTCTCGCCTCGTGTATATCATTTACTTGTTGTTCCAGTAAGTTTTGCAGTGACTAATATTCGTTTTCATATCACTTGAGATTGAACTCAGGACTTGGTATATGCTCTACCACTTAGCTGTACACTGGCCCTTCATTTACAATCTGAGACGAGGTCTTGTTAAGTTGCCCACACTCTCCTTGAACTTGATATATATATATCCCAAGCAGGCCATGTATTTGTAATCATGCTTCCCAAGATACAACTGTATGCCACCACACCTGGCTAAGAAATTATAAGCTACATTTTAAATTATTTAATAAATACATACATAAAATATTATGCACATAACTGAGCACTATGTGCAAATCCTCAGAAGCCAGAAGAGAGTATTGAACCTCCTGAGACTGTAGGTGCTGGGAATTGAACCTGAGTTCTCTGGAAAGCAGTCAGTGCTTTTAACTACCAAGCAAACCATCTCTTTAGCACCTTTCAAAAACATTTTATGATTAATCTTATGTTTTTATGTATCTTACAGGTACCTTCCCCCAGTTTGTAGCCTATTTTTACACTCCCTTTAAAATACATTCTGATAGCCAGGTGAATTTCTGGGAGTTTGAGGTCAGCCTGGTCTACAGAGTGAGTTTCAAGAAATCCTGTCTTAAAAAACCAAAAATATATGTGTGTGTGTTGGGGGCGGGACTCTGATGGAGAGCTTTAGATTCAATCAGATTTGCCAAGCTTTGATTAGTTGCTCCTTGATAGTTTAATTCTTGTAAGATTATGGGGAGAGAGGAATACTTAGAGGTCAATAGAGTGTTTTATCTATCCTGTTCCAAGCCCTGAGTTCCAGCCCCGAAGAAACAATCGAAAGCCCAAAATGCTGTTACATTTTTCTAGTTTTGTCGAAAAGTTTCAAAGATTGACTTAACATTTACAGAGTTTACTCCTAAGCTTTAAAAATGTGTTACATCTGTAGGCATGTTGGCTTCTCTGTTCCCATTTCTGCCAACTCTTCTTAAACTAACCATGGTCTATCTATCAGTTGCTGTTGTTGTTGCCTCACTACACATGCTAGGCACCCACTGCACCACTAAGTTATATCTTATCTTGGTCCCCCATTCTTTAGTCTGTTTAGTTTTTGAAATAAGATCTCATTCTGTAATCAAGAGTGGCCTGGAACTTACTATATAACTCAGATTGCCCTAGAACTCACAGAGGACCCCCCCCCCCCCCCCCCCCCCGTCTGCCTCCTTGGGGCTGGGATTAAAGGCATGAGTCACCAAGTTCCTTAAAAGTATCATCTGGCTTTTTCAGTCCTGCTCTACAGTGTCTATACTAGCCCACTCATTTTTCTTTCTACCTATTATTGTCTCTTCCTTTTTGATTGGTTTGTTCTATCATTTAAAAGGGTTCTAGATTTGTTTGGTTTTTTTATAGTACTGAAGATTGACCTTAAGGATTCACGTATGCTAAGAAACACTCCACCGTGAACTCATATTCCCAGGTATTCTGTAAGTTTATTTTTAGACAGGCTCTCAATAAGTTGCCAAGACTGACCTCAAACTCATGGTCCTTTTGCCTCAGCCTCTTGAATATCTGGGATTACTGATATATACCATCATAACTAGATTATTAGTTTTGTAGTTATGTGACTCCTGATATGTTTTATTTCTATAATGACTATAATTATCAAAAATACAAAATAATAATATAGAAAAAAAATCTAGTGTAACTGCCTTCCTATAGAATGAACACAACTGCATGGTGGTCACTGATTAGAGAATCCGCTGATGGAGAACAAAAGCAGACCAGAGAGGAGCATGGGCCTACAAACACTGAGTCCCAATTCCGGTTCTTCTTCTGAGCTATACAATGCTAGAGTCATCACCTTAGACTCTGGACCTCACTCATGCCTCTAGAATGAAGTACTTCCTCTTGTACTCAATGTGACTATTATAATAGTGTGTGATTATAGACTATTTAAAATTTTAAAGGGGGTTGAAAGAGAGAATAATGTCTTTAAAAACATAAGACCAAAATAATGTCTCCAAAAATTCTAAGACTCCAACACTAGAGAATATTTACACATGAATTCAAATGAACACACATAATTTATAATTGCTCATATTAAAAATGTAGTTTACATGGGCATGGTAAAACATGCTTGTAATTCCAGTTCTTAGAAATATCAGGAGTTCAAAGTCATCTTTGGTCACATACTGAGTTCTAGAACAGCATAGACAAGAGAAGTTCATCTTAAAAAACAGAACAAATCTGGTATGTCTATAAAATGACAAAATGCCTTTTTTTTTTTCTTTCCAGTTATTCATTAAGTCATCCCCAGGGCCTAGTTCCTACATTGGACAGAATATCATTTTATTTTATTTTTTTATAATTTTAAGATTTATTTATTTTTATTTATATGAGTACACTGCAGCTGTCTTCAGACACACACTAGAAGATCCCATTACAAATGGTTGTGAGCTACCATGTGGTTGCTGGGAATCGAACTCAGGACCTCTGGAAGAGCAGTCAGTGCTCTTAACCACTGAGCCATCTCTCCAGCCCCAGAACACCATTTTTAACAGTAACTATTCTTGCCTCATAAATAATCTAAGTTTCTAATGAGAGACAATAGAAAGAAACAGATTTGTACTCATGACTGGAGAAGGTACTGACAAAGACCAAGTATCCACAATGGGAGAGAAGACAGCACAGATCATGTGTTCACAAATGGATGCAATATAAAGAGAGTCAAGGCAGCCAGAGAGCATCGCTTACCTGAGTATCCAAAGGAAATACTGGAGATGGGGCTCAGGTAGATGCCTTTGCCATAGGCTGCTCCATGCAGCTTGCAGGGAAACACCAGGATGAATACATGAGCCTGGGCCCCCCATGGCTGTATATTAGGCATCCACAACACTTATGCAGTCTTCTGTCCCTCCATGTACCTACCTCTCACACATCCAAACAACTGTAGCTACCCACTCTTGAAAGCTGATTGCTTACAAAGTGCTAGAGATTACTGACTTAGAGAATGGGGAGGAGCAGGGCTGCTGAGTCACCGCCTCAGCATTCACACTTCTGACCTCAGGCCTTCATACATTTTCAGATTCTCAAACAAAGGAGCTATGGAAGAGGTAGCAGGAAGAAGAACAAAAACCACTCCCAGGAGTTTCTCAGGACAGTGAAATAAGTCTTTGTTACAACACCTTGAAGAGCCATAAAACGGAAATTCACTGTCATTATAATAGGTTAATTCTCATTCCCAAATTACCAAAACACACAGCTCAACCTAAAATATACAACATCCACATTCATTCTACATTTACAATGCCAACTTCCTCTGTAGGGAAGCTCCCAAAGAGGCTGGGATGAAGATGCTGAGGCATGAACAAGTTTTCAAGTACTTTATAGCACACTACCATAAAACTGAGTGAGGTGGGGAGTGGAAAGAAAGAGGAAAGGGACATAGCCTCACCTGCAGTTTGGTGTAGGACGCATTGACCAGCCCATTGCGCAGGATTGAATGCCAATTCTCAATGTGGGACCCACTGTAAGGCAGGATGCTATATGTCTCCTCACTGTATGAGACTCCTAGGAGTACTTCAAAGACTGCCATCCCATCCTCCTTACCCACACAGTACATGCAGATGGGCAGAAACACTTATGACTGACATGTTCACAGGTACAGTCATAAGCAGCAAGCTGTGTGTGTAGTTAAATCCATTGTTCAGTTAACCACACCTTAAACCCTCAACTGCAGGCTCAATATTTTTATTTGCCTATTTTCTTGGTGCTTCAAATTCAATAAATTCATCTCAAATCCAACAAACTTATCATTGATCTAATATTTTGTTTTCTAGTCCTGAAGTCATATCATATTTTTTTTAAAGTACTAATACTCTTTAATTTACCCTTAATACTTTTCTTTCTCCACCTCCCCATTAGAAATAAATTATAGATTGTTTCCAAAAACATACAAATTTACCCTTCCAATCTATTCCTGTGTATCTTTTATATGTAAATATTCTTTCCATTCAACTACATCATAAGCAGTTTAAAAATAAAAACCATGTTATACATATCATTTTAATTCTTTATAGCAACTACCACAGTAGCATTTAATAAATAACTGCTGATTAGCTGACGATCATGAAAAACCATAACTCCTATATCCCATGGCCCTACTCCCCTCCCCCACCGCCTGCTGCCCGGCCTCCACCTTCCTTACTGGAAAGCGAAGGTGCTTCCATAGAGCTTCTTGGCTGTCCGGAACCGAGCCTCCTTGGCAGGAGGGCTGCTCAGCAGGAGGAATTGGTGTGAGGTGTGCATGAACTTCAGCTGCTGCCCAGGGTGGGGGTGGGATAAGAAAACAGAGCAGAAATAGAGATCAGGGAGGGAAAGGTTGGGAACAGGAAGCAAATCATATTTACACTAACCCTGAACAAAGGAAATACCTTTAGACTCAAAGCCTACTGATGGACAGTACCAACCAAGCAAGCTAATCAGAGAAGAGTATGCTGAGTGGGCACAGAGCCTCTCCTTGCCTCTCAGCAGAAGTTAGAAGCTTACAGAGGGAAACTAATCACTTACCCTGCTGAGAGGTAGTTTGACAATGTGTGACCTGTTGCTAGAAATTATCCTGGGAAGAAAGAGAAAATGAGAAGGGACAGAATAAGTACATGGTAAAGCTATCTTGAAAAAGCAATTTCTAATCTAGGGACAGCAAATAAGATTCTAATGTCTGAATTGTGTGCTTATATCCAGGCCATATTGATATTTAAATGATAATGTGTAGAGTGAAAAATTATAAAGGCCATTTTATGAAATATGTGTAGATTTTTTGCCTTACAGAACTGAAAATAAGATTTCAGGCCTTCACATTCCAGGTGAAGGACACTTGCTGGATTACATTCCTCAAGCCTCGCCCAAGGCAGGAAGGCATTCCTGATTACAGATAAAGATGCTACCACCTAGGTGGGGCCCTAGCCCTATAGCCGGAAAAAGTAAAGATAGCAATCTGAAATGGCCGGATAGGGCACAATGGCATGGTAAAAACCACATTTTTGAGAAGAATGCAGGGCGATTTCCACATGACACTAATCATTTAGAGTGAATACCTCTGAATTGTTCCACTGTTTTCATGTTTTGTATCTTTAACAACCCCATCCCACTCCCCTGGTTTGTGGTTTTTCCCTTTAAAACCCTCCAAGGACTGGCCGAGGGGGTCGGACCTTGACTCCAGCGCGAGTACCTGGTCAGACCGCTGGCTGCCAGCTCTTTCCCTAATAAACCTCTGCTGATTGCATCCAGGTATGGTTTCTTGTGATCTTTGGGTGGTCGCGATTCCGGAGGCTTGAGGAAGGGTCTCCCGAGTATGGGGGTCTTCAAATGCTCTCTCTATGTGATACACACACACACACACACACACACACACACACACACACTTTTTTTTTTTCGAGACAGGGTTTCTCTGTGTAGCCCTGGCTGTCCTGGAACTCACTCTGTAGACCAGGCTGGCCTCGAACTCAGAAATCCGCCTGCCTCTGCCTCCCAAGTGCTGGGATTAAAGGCATGCGCCACCACCGCCCGGCACACACACACATATTATGTGTATTTATAAATATCAGGAATTAAACAATGAATAAAAAGAGTCAAGGGGAAAGCTGCTACATCTAAGGAGAGAAAAGCATAGGACAAAAAGAACATTAGCTATTACCAATTGGGGGGGGGGGCGGGGTAGGTCTGAATCAAAAATGGCTAAACTTGTGTCTGGGGTTTAGTCTCAAAACTGAGACTCAGGAATCATCAAACTTAAGTCCAAAGGAATCCTACAGGCTCTCAGGGATGGGAAAATAGAAAGATACTATATAGGTTGGGGGGAAAAAAAAAAACAGAAGAAACTAAAATGAACTTTCTGAGGAGTCAAGGCAAACTAGGCTGGACATAGGCTAATCACAGAGGGCAGGAGAACAAAAGCATAAAACACTGAGGGTTCAGCAAGAACAATATTGCCTACAGTGGATACAATGTATTTTCTGTACCTAATCTAAGTATTTATTTTGCGGTTGTTTAAATTTTGTGTGTGTGTGTGTGTGTGTGTGTGTGTGTGTGTATGCAAGTGTACATTGGGCAGGTGGCACAGACGTGTGTGCCTGTGGAGGCCAGAAGTCAACCTCAGGCATTGTTCCTTAGAAGAGCTTGTGTAATTACGTCTTTCACTGGGACCTGGGGCACACGGATTCGAGTATTCTGGCTGGCCAATGTGCCCAAAGATCTGCCTACCTCTTCTTCCCAGTGCTGTGAGCACAAGTGTACACCATCATGCCTGGCTTTTTTGGTGAATGCCAGGGGTCAAACTCAGGTCCTCATGTTTATATGATAAGTATTTCACTAACCAAAGAATCTCCTTATGTTCTCACCATGAACTTTGGAATGCTATTTTGGAAGTCTATGTCTGGTAATTGCTCATGATATGAGAGAAGTAATCTACTGTATTGGCTTCTTAGTGCCAGAGGCTGACTGGGAAGGAAGCAAACTAGAAACGATTGTCAGGAAAACAGAGAAATCAGCAGGAGGGAGGAAGAGTAATAGGGACTAGTCCAGTTCTTTGCTAGCAGTAGAAACAATAGCTTATCTGGCTCTAGCCCCTCGACATACGAGAAGGAGATAGCAGGTAGAGACAAATTTCTTTGAACACACAGCAAACTAAGCTGAAATGAACTGGAATGTGATAAGAAGCTCAAAACTTACTAATGGCAGCTACAGTTAATAGCATTAAATTTTTGAAAATTATCATGGGCAATAGTGTAGCAACCAAAAGCTTCTAATGAACCATTTTATAACACATGTTGTACATGACAAATAAGCATATTGTAGATATTTTTAAAACCTTATAATTAAAAGAAATAAATAAAAAAACAAACATTGGGAGAAATCATGTCAGAATTTGTAAACTCTTTGTAGGATCTCAGTTATTGTCCAAGTCAAGGCTTACCAGCATAACACCAAGAGAAAGCAGTCACACTTCTAACTTGTAAAGAAGGCTGATATGCCTCTAGAAGAAGGTGCAGATCCATGCCCCACACACAACTCCTTCCTTCCCCACTCCCTATGAAGCCTGAGCCATTCCAGCCATACCACTGCAGAAGAGGATGGGCCAAGGGATCCAGTTTGTCCATCTGTTTCTTGATTTCTAAATATGAGCCCTGTAAGACAATGGCCATAGGTTATCTCCCAGGAGAGAAAGGACCTCTTCCACTTTCTACAGACTACTGGGACTCAAAGCACATAGGCAATTGAAGGAATGAAGACAAGGGGGTTCCCACCCTCAAAGAGGCCCAGGTGGGTTGGGAAGACTCATAAATATGAAAATGACTGAAGATGCTTACAAACCAACATGCAGGTGGGTCTCCCTCATTTTATGCAATTCCTACAGCTCTAAAAAAGTTGCTTATAAATCAAAAAATAAATAAAATCAATGTCCCCAAAAAATTAGGCTAAAGAATCCTGTGGCACATCTCCACATAAAACAGTCTTTCTAGTAAGTCTATCACCCTCCTAGGTGTACCTTCTGTGTTAATCTGCACTGTGATATATAGGATTTGCTGAGAAGAGGCCCACCTGTAAATGTGAGTACAAATGAATGTCTATTCATGCAGATACTGCAGACGAGGGGTGGGGAAATCTGGTGAGGGACAGCCTTGAGTCAAAGGATGATCACTGCTCCATGTGGCTGCCCCACCCCTAGAAGGACAGAAGATGCAGCCCCTGGATCTAGCTCCTCATCTTCAAGCCTCCTCTTCACCCTCCCAACCTTGAGCAGAGGTCTTTTCCCTCACTTCTCTAATTCCCTAAGAACTACAGAAAAACATCAAAATATAAACAACTTGTGAAAGATCAGCAGCAAAGATAATGTTGAGAGAGACACTAGGAGTGACGAGAATTGGGGTAAGAAAGCTAGCAAAACAAAGAATGGGAACTGGGAAGGTTACAGAGGGAACATAAAAAACATAAGAAACTGAGTGTCTTCTCTGAATCCTTAGCCTAGTCCCATGAATTACAAGCAAGAAAGGGCATGGAGCTAGGCAAAGAGAAGGCAAAATACCTGGGTCATCTCCCGGATGGACATCACACTATCCAGAGCTTTCTGAAGCCGCTCATAATTCTTCTTCTATTGATAGTCAATGAGAAGAAAAAAATCAGAGGAAGAAATACAAAGTGCCATGGAAATACGAATTAGAGAACTCTAGCTACATGCTAGTCCTCTTTTACCAGTTGTGATTAATTGGGTAAGTCATTGAACACATTTAAGTATTTCAAGCCCTGTTTGCAAACGACAGGAGGTATTCTGCTTGTTTGATTTTTTCCATGTCAGGATTCTGGTGTTGCTAGGAATTGATCCCATGGCATCATACATGCTGGTAAGTGCTCAACATTGAGTCATACCCCATCATCTACGTTTAACTGTGGCCATCCTCAGAGATGTCCTCAGAATTAAATAAATGGATAAATCTAGTTATACTGTGTCCAATGTACTGACAGAACAATGAGGCATTTTAATATACAGTGATGGTTAATTTTAGAAGTCATTTTGAAAGCTGGTGATGCATGCCTTTAATACACATGGGAAGAAGAGGCAGGTGGATCTCTGTGAGTTTGAGGCCAGCCTGGTCTACAAAGTGACTTTCAGGACAACCAGAGCTACACAGAGAAACCCTGTCTTGGAAAAAAAAAGTCAATGGGGTACCTACTTATTTGGTCAAACATGATTTCTGGGTTTGTTGTGGAGATGTTTTGGGGTTCTGATCAACAGCTGAATAAGCATACTGGGCAAAGAAGGTCACATTCCTTAATAAGGATCTCATCTAGTCAAAGACTCAAACGAAATAAACAAGCTAACCTTCCTCAACCCTGGCTCTTGAATCAAATTTGGGTATTCTCCTCGCAGCTTTAGATCTGAATGAATTGTAAAATTGGCCCCGTGAGCCTTGAGCCTGTGTGGTTCTCAGACTGGAACACCATGTGTGCTTCTCAAGCCTCTGGACTGAAACTGGAATATCGTTCACCACAGGCCCTCTGGGGTTTACAGCTTGCTGAGTAGATACGGGGACTTCTTAGCCTCTCTAAGTAGACAGCATTATTCTACATAAGAAACTTCCCCTCTATAATTCACATGTGTATGAATGGAATATATTTACAGCTATTCACAGGCTTTTAGCTGTTCTTCTGGAGAACCCCATAGGGTATTTTATATACATTATCTCTCATTCTTATAACAATCCACAAAATAACTATTACACCCTTTTACAGGCAGGGCAGTTGAAAATGAGAAAGATGAAGTATCTTCCTAGCACTATTCCACTAGGAAGCCAAAGATCTTCTGATGGAATCTAGGTCTGGCTGGCTCCCAGAAAGCCTATCGCCTTCATTGTTGCTCTGCTATACCTTCCTTCCAGTCATGATCTCAGAGTATAGCCTAAGTTAGTCTGAGGTTTACTATGTAAACCATGCTGGCCTCAAACCATAAGCATCTCCTCCCTCAGTCCAAGTGCTGGGACTGCAGGTATGAACCTCCACATCTAGTCCACACTTTTGTCTTCACCATCATAATTATAACAGGTTCTAATTTTTTCCCCTTCTTTTGATAAGCCCAGTGATTTCGTCAGATTAACCCTCGAGTTAAAGACTACCCAAGAACCAAGTGTTCCATTTTTTCTGTCCTTTACTTACACTGTATGTATTGAAATGACAATCCAACCACCCACCATTTACCATTTCTGTTCATTAGCTTTTTCTTCCCAAACAATTATACCTTAGGGTTAAAGGCCAGAGTCTTGGGATCAGTGGGGTCCACCACAGAGGGATAAGGCTCGAAGATGATGCTTTTTCTAGGGGACTCCAAAGCTGCTCTACACATGGCCACCAGCAGATCTACCACCTTAGGAGAAAAGAAAGGGGAAAAACTAAATGACTGCCCAGTTCTGGGAGTCAAGAGGTCTCCAGACTACAAATACTTTTTCATGCCTTTCCAATTATAAAAATACAAAATTATAAAAATACTAGGGCTATAGAAATGACACAATGAGTGAGAATACTTGACACTCTTGCAGAGGACCAGGGTTCAGTTTCCAGCACCCACATGACAACTTACGACAGTCTGTAGCTCCAATTCTAGAGGATCTGATACCTTCCTTCTGACCTCTGTGGACATCAGACACCCACAGAGTACACATACATACATGCAGGAAAAACATTTACACCCATAAAATAAAAATAAATCTTTACCTGAAGTTCAAATACTAGCAAAATGATTATAGAAAAGAATTATCTCTTAATTCCCCAAATTCATTCGCTCCCAAGTAACTATAAAATTTGATGAGTAGCCATCCAGATGTTCTGATATAAATACGTGTTCTTTCCTTCTTGAGCAAAGAGGGCTGGGAATGAACAGAGGCCCTCACCTCTGCTGAGTAAGCACTTGCAACTTTTTAACTGAAGAAACCCTCCTGCTTTGGCCCTCTAAGCAGCTAGGAAGCTAAAGGAACATATCACTACCCCAAGCCTGACTTGGTATTTGATTCTGGACTATGTATTACAATTTGATGTGTATAAATAACATCTGTTCAGTATTTTCAATGTAGGGATAGGCATAATTTGAATGGGCCTCCTACAGAGTCTATAATCCAATTTTGTTTTATTATAAGCTTTATACTGTAGTGAGCATCATTAAGCATAAAAGTATATTTGGAGGCTAAATACCAAGAAATGAAATTGCTGGGTTCCTTTGCTTTTTTTTTTTTTTTTGGCTTTGTTTTGAGATAGGGTCTTGCTATACAGTTCTGGTTGCACTGGAACTTACTATGGAGACCAGGCTGGCCCCAAATTCAGAGATCCTCCTGCCTCTGCATTCCAAATCCTGAGATTAAAGGCATGTGCCATCATGCTTGGCCTCTTCTTGATCCCAATTCCCTGTGTCTTTTTCCTACCTCTGCTCCTGTAGCCACTTCTTCTGCAGCTCCAGACATGACTCCCAGTGTGTAAAAGGAGAAGACGCATAACTCACGAGTACAGACAGCTGGCTAAAGGGACATATAAAACAGAGAGTGGAGCTCTGGGGTGTGTATTGAGAAGATGTAGGGAGAGAGAGAACTGACTTTATGCAATTCTAGAGTAAGGCAAGAATCTGGGGTGGGCAGGGTATGTTGAAGGGGACTATCAATCAAAATTTAAATGCCTTACTAGTAAGTCTGAGTAATTTCTGTCTACCTATAAAGTTTTCTCTGGTCTTGAAGGTCGTTAGAGGTTCTCTCTTCTGAGTTTCCAGAGCATTGCTCCTGACTCTTAAATATATACACATAGATTATAATTTACAGCTAAGTGTTCTGCCTGCCCACGGAGACTTGGGAGTAGCCAAGTATACCCTGGTCAATACCATCTCCCTGTTTATAGTCCAGAGAAAACTAGTTTTCCTAAGAAAACAATCGTTTCTAGAGCTTCCAGGATTGAGGACAGAACTTATCCTTTAGTACAGGCCTAGAGAAGGAGGAGAGTCACGGCAGGGCCTGTACCTTGAGCATGGACCCGTTCTGGAAGACGTGCTGCTCGTCACACACCACACAGTACTCGTTCAACGTTGGGATCCTCTGCTCTGCATACTTCATCATCTGCAGAGACAACGCAGGCCATAGCTTTTGGAATTATCGATGTTTCTTGGTTTTTTTGGAGATAATGGAAATAAGTGAAGCTTTTCTACCTTAGATCTTGACCTTAAACTGATGGCCTCACTATTGTCACTGTACAAATGAGAACAGTGTGACCGTGGAGACAGAACTCTTGGTTGACACCTAAATCAGCTGTTTACTATCAAATATAACTAGGAGAGTCAGACAGACTTAGCCTCTTTTCTTCATTTATAAAGTGGTACATTATGCACCTCATTGGTATGTCGCAAGAGATGAGATTTATCCATAGGAGTATTCAGATTCTGGGAGAGGGCGTCAAGCCTGTGAACCTGAGTTACTGGGACCCATAAGCAGAAGGAAAGAACCAACACCCAAAAGTGTCTTCTGACCTTCACATACGTGTTATGGTACACAAGTGTGTGCATGCATGCACATACACACACTCTCTCTCCCCTTCTAATTAATTAAATTTAAAAAGTGAAATTCTAAACCAGGTACTGGTGGCGCATGCTTTTGATCCCAGCACTCGGAAAGCAAAGGCAGGTGGTTCTCTCAGAGTTCTAGGTCAGCCTGGTCTACAAAGTGACTTCCAAGACAGCCAGGGCTGTTACACAGAGAGACTCTGTACTTGCACCTTAACATGCATTCTGGGGACTTGCAAAATAAATGATTTTACCAGCTAAACCATTTCACAGGCTCCCATGAGAGCATTTTATTAACAGGTACTAATTAATCAGTTAAGTGGTTATAGTCATTATAGACTTTTTATTCGTGGCATGTAAGTATTCAATCCAAGATTAGATACTGGAGGGCAGAGCTTAAGTCATTTCTACCACCTAAGACCATCTAAGGCAATCAGCCCATCTCCAACACACACATACATGCACACGCACACATGCACATGCACCATAGTAGGAAGATGGCACAAAGCCAGAGCTCTTACAGAAATATCTTAAACTACTTGGTTTTAATTTTCTTTTATTTATTTAACACCTTCTTGACTTGTTCTTGTGTATAAATCAGGCTGTCCCCATTTACATGTTTATGGGCGAGTTATTTAGCCTATAAGTGAGTGGTTTTAAGCTTGTGGGTGGAGACTCCTTTGGGAGTATAACGAACCTTTCACAAGGGTCACGTAAAATCATTGGAAAACACAGATATTTACATTACGATTCATAATAGTAGCAAAACTACAGCTATGAAGTAGGAGCAAAAGTAACTTTATGGCTGAAGGTCACCACACACAAGGAACTGTACCAGAGTTGCAGCACTAGGAAGGCTAAGAACCACTGCTGTAAACTCTTTCAGTAATGCTGGGCCCCTCCCTCTTAAGGATGGAATACAGGCTCTCTTTTCTCTTATTTACTTGGTCAATACATACATAGTTCTGGGAACAAATCAACTCAGGAAATAAGTAATTCAAGAGCTGGGAAATGTAGGCAGCTGGATGGGTGAGCAACAGGGAAGAGCTCTGGAAGGAGATCTGGACTTGTTTACCTGGACAAGGAATCCATATTCCAGGGTGGGGATGTTCTTGCAGTGACCACTGACCTAGTAAGAGCACAAGAGAGAGTCCATTCGTCTCCAATTAGATGGGACTCAAACACACCTCATTCATACCCACAACCCAGGATTCTCCTAAAATTGCTAAGCCTTAGCTCAGATCAGCCTAAGTAATTACAAGGCGGGAAAAATCTTTAGAAGTTTTTATTAAAGGTTCTGAAAAAGTTCACCTGTCTTTAACCATCTTCAAAGCTAAAACAGGCTCACACAGCAACTTACTACCAAGTAGTAACCATGACCTACATTAGACATGAATTCTCCTTGGCATGCCAATCTCCAGACTGCCTTATAAACTACTATCAGACATGACAGTTTAGATACAAGCATTTAGTAGTTAAAAACTATACCATTCTATACATTCATGATGTATGTCTGGACTTGCCTGGAGAGCTCTACCCCACTCCACCCCTTTGAAAAGTTATCCCCCTTCATTCCCACTCCACCCCTCTGAAAAGTTATCCCACCCTTTATTTCCACCCCCACCCTTCTGATGCCCACATTAAACCATCCCCAGACCATGTACCAAAGGAGAAGTCCGTGCTGGGGGAGGGAGGCCCACGTGCTGGGGGCACAGGAGACCTGCCTGGGGGCTGGGGGGATAGCCAAACACCTCTACTTTTGGGTTCTTCATGGTGCAAGAAATGGAACGATTCATAAGGCGTCCAACTCGAAGCTCTGGTACACCCAGTTTACCTTTCAGCATGGAGTCCTGTATGATAGGAAAACTGGGAGACCTTCCGGGAAAGAGCAAAGAAGAAGTAATCAAAGCTGAGCAGTGGAGACAAATGCAGGAAGATCTCTACGTTTGAGGCCAGCCTGATCTACAGAGTGAGTAGTTCCATGCCAGCCAGGGCTACAAAGAAAAACCCTGTCTTGAAACACAGACACACAGACACACAGACACACACAAAAACTTGAATTCACTATGAACTCTAGAAGAGTAGAGAAAAGAACATCATAGGCCACAAATGATCACAAATCAAAGGGACAGTCTATTGTTATCCTAAAGTGTCAAAACAGAGTAACAATTTTATATCATGATTTTTATGTTCTTTAGGTTGTGGCATAGAAGAAAGCTAGTGGCAGAGCCTAAGCAACCATGCCATTAAGGCTAAGTATGGCTAAGTATGTTCTTTGAAGATGATATGATCATTTTTTGTTGTGTGAGAGGAGGACTAAGCATTCAATACTATGCTAGGCAAGTAGCTGCATCCTAAGCCTCAGCCTAATGTCAACTGTCCAACCATCCACAGTGATCTCTGGGACACTACAAATGTAGCTTTGTGCTCACCTTTGGAGAATCACAAGATACTAAAATGTAGAACTATGGAACCAGGGTCAAAGAATGGAGCAATGTTTATTTCCAGAGCCTAGAAATCAGGGCATTCTACATATGAGCAAGAAGTTAGCATCTATGACTCTGTCTCTTTATGACGAGAAATAAGGAAGAGAGCTGAAGATAAGATGGAAAGATGAAGGGCTAGAAAGATGGCTCGGCTCTTGCAAAGGACCCAGGTTTGATTCCAAGCTCCCACATGGCAGCTTACAGACATCTGTAACTCTAATTCCAGGGGATTCAACAGCTTCTCTGGTTTCAGAGGGTACCAAGCACACACATAGCACAAGCAAAACACCCATAAACAAACAAACAAACAAACAAAAACTTAAAAAAAATAGGGAAAACAAATACACATGCCTCCAAAAGCTAGATATTGTGCTTTACACAAGGGATGAGTTACAAATATTGAATCAAAGCAGAAGGGTAAGGATATAAAGACCAGGACCATGTGTTATTATTTGTAGCTTCAGGTACAGAATTTAGTGGACTCAGAGAAAACACAGAAGAAATTAATCTAGGCATTCGAGAAGGAGACAACAGATATTTGGAAATAATCAACTCAGGGAAATACTTACTTGGGAATGGGTGAGAAGATGCTGAGGCCAGCTCGGAACTTCTTGATGGTACCACTTGCCTTGAACCAACTGTGCCTCTTCTCCTGCTGGGTCTTCAAGAAATCATTGCTCAGATGCTTCCATTGTTGGGATGTAAACATACACAGGATTCTGGGAGACCAAGAAAATTAAGCAAGATCAGGCAGAAGAATAATGTATAAGTAAAGCCTCCTTGATATAACACTGGTACACAGAATACTGCCCTAAAGCACCGTCTTCATCCGAGGAACAATCACTCCCATTACCTAACCCAGTGGGCCAGGACATTTCTGGAGTAACTATAAAAGTAAACCTTTAGTCTGGAAAGGCTGAATGCCACAGATAACTACATTGAGAACAGAACAGAGGAGTTAGGATACAAGAGAACAGAACCTTCTGCCTTGCAAACAGTGCAGTAACTATGGCCATGAGGTTCCATGAGGGTTAGGTTAATCCCTGAATTTATGGTGTTTACCTTGCAACCCAACGTGAAATCATTTGTCTTTGATAAGTCCTTTGTACGATTACTCTATGATATTGAGATAAAACCTCATCAGCTTCTTCAAACTCAAAACTTCACCTATCATCTCTTTTACTTCTCATTAGAAAAAATCATGAGGTGTCTATTTCCCTAACTTTTCAATCCAAACACAAAATCTATATTTACTTCAACTCTTATCTCCAGCCCTTCATTCTCTGGAGACAAGGTGATCCTCCTGGTGAAGACTGACTTCTCCATTTGGGATCTATCTCTGCGTCTTCTCCACTTTAGGGACCATGATCACACCTCCTTTCCTAAACTCAATAAAACACTTCATTTCCCTACATTTCAGCTAGGGAAGTGCTCTGCCTCTGAGCTGTACTTTGAGGGGGTCCAGAATCCTCTGACCTCATTTTTGTGTTTCTTCTTCCCTGTCTACCCTCTTCAAGGCTTCTTGGATACTTCAGGTGTTGAGACATCTTCTGCACTTGATTCTTTTTTTTTTTTTAAGATTTGATTATTTATTTTTATGTATATGCATATACTGTCCTGTCATCAGATACACCAGAAGAGGGCAATGGATCCCATTATAGATGATTGTGAGCCACCATGTGACTACTGGGAATTAAACTCAGGACCTCAGTCAGTGCTCTCAACCACTGAGCCAACTCTCCAACCCCTGATTCTATTTTCTTTTCACCCTCTCATTCTCCTTTAACAGTCACACATTAGTAAATCCACCCAAACTGATGCTTATCTCCAACCCGAACTGCTACTGGAGGTTATCAAGTTGATGCATTGCAAACTGAACACTTCCCATATTCCAAAGATGCCCTTTAACGGCATCTTTACCATTCTTATCCTATAAGCATGTTTGTCTTCTTATGTCCTTAGTAGTAGTATAAGGCTACCCAGATAATTGGGCTAGAAACCAGAAGTAGTTTTCCAGTATTTCTGGATTCTTAGAACATTCAATATATCTAAATCAGCCTAAGCATTACTAAATTTATATTCTGTAAATCTTCTGTCTACATATATGTAGGAAAAACATTCACATATAAAATAAAATGAGTAACTCTAGTTTCTTTGTTGCTCGTTTCTTTTGAGACAGGGTTTCTCTGTGTAGCCCTGGCTGTCCTGGAACTCAATCTATAGAGATCAGGCTGGCCTTAACTCTGAGATCCACCTGCCTCCACTTCTGGGATAAAAGGCATGTGCCACCATAAACAATTAAAAAAACCTTTTTAAACAAAGGGAAATTATTGTAGTATTTTGCATGCTGCCAGAGTGGTTTTTGAAAACTAAATCAGACCATGTCCTTTCTTTGCTAAAAGCCTTTCAATGGAGGCTGGAAAGATGGCTCTGTAGTTTAGAGTGCTGGCTTGTCTTCTAGAAGAGCAGGGTTCAGTTGCCAGAACTCATATGGGCTCTTCCAACCACTCTTTAACTCCAGGTACAGTTAATCCTGCAATCTCTTCTGGCCTCCACAGGCATTACCACACTTAAATACATGTAGGCAAAGTAATAATACACATAGAATAAAAATAAATTTGTTAAAAACAACAACAACAAAAAAAAGCAAAAACCCAACAACCAACATTTCAACAGAGGCCTACAAGATGGCTCAATAAATATAACTTGAGTGAATTAGATTCCAGGGACCCACATGGTAGAAAGAGACAATCAATTCCCCCAAGTTGTATTCTGATCTACACTGTGATACTTGTTCCATGACACAAACATGCCCACATAATAAATATATAATTAAACAAACAAGCAAACAAACAAACAAACCATATTTCAGTGTCCCCACTGCCTGAGCCAAAAGCTCAGTATCTTCCTGGATTAGCAGCTTTCATTTCCTGCACTTTATCACCTATGTCTCCCTACACACAGGCTGCTTTCTGAGACTCTGTTCTAGACAGTGTCGGCCACTCAGTCTGTCTATATGAATAATTCTTAACCATATTTAAAACCCATTAATCTTCTTCCTTTCGTTCTTTCACACATAGCCCTTCCCTCCCTGTCCACTAGATCTTCTTCTGTGTCCTTCTAAACTGTTAATCTGTGTTGACCTCCAAAGGAAGGGGAGAAGGTAGGAAATATGCTTCAGTTCCTTTTGTGTGCCAAACACTCGAATATCAAACCTTTAGCACAAAAATCTTAATACATTCAGTACTTTAAACTTGTCTAAGCCCCTGGAGCCCTTCTAAGAGAACAATAGTGTGGCTGTTTCCAGGATCGTACTTTTTCTTAAGCACTACGTAATGATGAGTCTCTCCTTGAATTTCCAGAAAGTGTCATGTTAGACACCCCAAAATCACAGGCTTTCCCTCCCAAAATGGTAAATCTGGCTTCCCAATTTTATTTTAACTTTTCCTAGGAATATTTGAGAGGAAGATTTTTTTTTTTTTTAAGAAGAAAACATGACATTTAAAGCTCTGACATATTTGTTGTTACAGTCTGGACTGTGACTGTCACCTAAAGGTTAACATGCTGAAGGCTTATCCCCGAGTCTGTGGACTTGTTGGGAAGTGGAGAGTACTTGGGAGGTATGAACTGGCAGAAGGAAGTTACGCCCTTGAGGGCAGACTGGTCCCCTGACCCCTCATGTGTGCATGTGTCTTTCTGTCTGTCCAAGTTTGCCAGCCACTGTAAGTTCAACAGCCCCTTTCTACCACACGCTTCCGCAATGATACATCAGTGTGCTGTCAAAGATCTAAACAGGGTCAAGCACTGCACGCTGACACCTTCAAATTGTGAACTAAAATAAACGTTTCTTCCTTCTATGCTGAATAATTCAGATATTTTGTCACAGAAATGGAAAGCTGACTAACACACATATATCTTGATCTTTCTCCCTCACATGTCTTTGACCAAAAGAAAAACAGTTCTTACTTTTTCAACTGAAGACCTAACCCAAACCCTTCTTTATTCGATGGCTGGAAAACCTCAATTGATGGCTCTGCGAAGAGAAAAGAAAATTCCATATGTGCAATCTCTAATTTCCACAAAGTCCAAAGTCACAGTTCAGTAGGATAGCTTCCTCAGGAACTATTAGATACTCTCAGTCATTTCCAACTTGCAGCTAAGGCTAGCTATGAATGTGGCAGCTGAACACAAAATTGTAACTGACTTAAAATATGATGAGAATCTTGTAATGGGGGAGGTAACTCAACTGCTTAGTTTTTGAGTGTGGATTTTGGAGAGGACAATGTGTTGACGTGTCAACAAGTTGGACATGCCTACATGGTGGATAAAAAAAAAAATCTGAGACAGCAGTAGACTCTAGAAGCTATTCAATAAATGTCAAATATCTTCATTAGAAAGATGAGAGGTTTGTGCCAAGAATAAATATCTTCAAAGGAAACAATTTCACAAATCAAGAAGAACACTATCAGATGACTGGGGATGAAGCCATTATGAGAGAAAATGGAAACGGATGAGCACAAAAGTCTTATTTCTAACTTTATTTCTACTTCAGTTAACTTAGGACTTTGGATCAGATCACACTCAGGTTACCCACTTGCCCAAAGTCACTCCCCTTTACCTGGTCCATCAAGGTATTGAGAGAGAGAAAACCGTAGCCTCAACACAATCGGTTCTGTCCGAAGAACCTTCCAAGCTGTAGATACTTCCTCCTAAAAGAACAAGAGAAATCACTTCTGGTTTACAACCGAGAGTAGTGGACTACAAGTTTCCTCTATATGACACACACAGGCACATAACAGTAGACACCACTGTCTGCTGACAGTCTAGGAAAGACAGAGAGAAGAATACATGTTCCAAATACAGCACTCAGGAACAAGACACAAAGCTACAGCTGCTGCTGGCACTGCTTACATCGAGGAAGCTGATGTTGATGTGCAGGTCAATGTCCACATCATCGATAGTTCCATACTCTCTACAGAGACAGACAACCACGGGTGAGGCTCATAAGAGAAAGACGGCAACGGAGTCAACGTAAAGAACTGAACCCCGCAACAGGAGGAAGGGTGCAAGGTGACTTGGTATTTAAGAGCTTAGCTGCATGTCAGGACATGACGACAGTGCTGCTTACCTCAAAGGTGAAACTAATGTCGTAGAAGCATTTAGGATGAAAGGGAATAACTAAGAAGTGGCTCTAACCCTAGACCCTCCTGTCAGCCATGTTTAAATACTGTGAACAACCTTTTAGTACTAAACTCATAAATTCATCAGCCCATCATGCCATCAGAAGGAAACTCTAGCCTTTTAAGGATCCTTGTCTCCCTGGAGTCCCACCTGATGGACACGGAGTTCTCACTGTAGATCTCTTTCACTGCTTCAATGTCTGCATCAAGCTGTGGGTGTCTATATAGGTCAGCTGCACAGCTCCCCTGATAAAACAGTAAAATAATTGATGGTAGCAAGGATAGACAGTTAGTCAAAGGAGAAGAAACAAACACACACATGAAGATACACCAGGAAGAGGGGACATAAAGTGCAGCACACACTTGGTTCTTGGTGGTAATCCTACCACAGATTTCATGGAACAAGTCTCTCACCACCTCTCTCTAAGAACACTGCAGCAGGGCAACAGGCAGGTCTGCTTATAGAGTTAGCATGCTTAAACCTCTAGTTTTTCCTCTCAAACTTTGTCTTCTATGTAAAGTCAGAAGAATTCCCTCTGAAGAACATTCTGAGAGTCTGAGCAGCTTCGCTCAGGACTGAGTTCTGGGTAACAGTGAGTACTTTCCAGGAGCCACCTAAGATTTGATCCTAAAGATGGCATGACCCTCTCTGGCTAATGAGAGAAGAAAACAATTATTTCTAACGAACATATGGGTAGCTTTCCTGTAAGGGACATCGTTTACTGTAGGATCATGACAAGTCCTAGGCATGAGTAAGGACAATGAATCAGTTCTGAGACTCATATCAGACCACACCAACACTACATCTCATTGCATTTCTGTTCACCAGAACTTCTTTCTTTCTTGATGTACCAGCAATGAAATCTAAACCATCCAACACTGAGTTTTGGGGAATGCAACCTCACCTGAACTCCATACAGAAATTCCTCTGATTCATTGTCTCCTTCTGAATCATCATCATTCCAGAACTGGCCTTTGATGTCCTGGAGATAAACAAAAACAAAAACAGAGGCACCATCCTTTGTTAGAGCCTTGTTACTGCATGAACCAGAACAGGATAAAAGGACAGAGAAACAGATCCTCACATTCCTTGGGACAGAATGACTGGAACCACCATCCTTTCACACTCTGCACTCCTCTCTTCCTGAGTCCAATCTTATCTACAGCCTAGCTCTGACTCAGTGGGTCTGAGGAACGCACACCTAAGCTCTCCCCATCACCCCCTGGGCTCTTGTTTTATGTGTTATCTCTGAGGCAGAGTCTCACTCTGTAGACCTGGCTGGCCTGGACCTTGTATCGGTTCATCTGCCTCAGCCTCCCAGGTGCTAGGATGACAGCTGCAAGCCACCACAGTCGACTCTTACCACTACTATAGCTCCTAGAGCATTTACTTCTCCCCTTCCTTTCAAAGAGAACAGTCCTGCACACAGCTCAAGTATCTATGTTTCCACACTCCTCCTCCCTTCAACTTCAAATAACTACTGTCAAAGGGCAAGAGGGGGGAAATACCAGGAAGGTGGTCAGCTTTTTGTCTTATCTACCCCTTAGATGATCACTTAGGAGAGATGAAGAGTCGGTCCTTACCATTGGGTCAGTGGGTTTCACACACACTCTCAGGTCAGTGCTAAGCAGCACCCCTCCATACCACCAATTGAACCCAGGCCAACGAGATGAGCATTTAGGAGACCACAGAATGAGATAAGGAAGGGGATGATGTCATAAGTGCTAGCAATCTGCTGGAGGTGGCAGGCTCTGTTGTAGTGGTAATAAGTCACTGTCCTGTGGAAAGTAGATAACAGTTGGGTTTACCACTAGCTGGGTAGTACATACACACATATATTTTATCCATCTTTAGACACATGTAAAGAGGTATAATGCAAGCAAATATACATACACATGTACACATGTATGCACGTGTACACACACACACACACATACACACACATTTTACTAGTTCTTTAATCAAGCTGAAAGTATTCTACACATAGAATATGTATCTCTCTGTTCCACTCAAAGTTGCAAGTTGGGACTGGAGTACCTGCTCTAGTTTATAAGGTTACAGTAACCTTCAAACCAGAAGGACCAGCTGCTAATGCTTCTGTGTGTGACAAGCTCATTTAAGAACAAGCTTTTAGACTCTTTCCTCCTATTTTTCCATATTGGACCATTTTCACTTGTTTTCTTTACATGTATACATATAAAGAAAAGAAAGAAAAAAAAAAGCCTCCAAGGCTGACTTCAATCTTTCTTAATCATTCTCTGCCTGAGACAAGGTTTCTCAGTTAAACCTGTGTCTCATCAATACAAGCTAGTCTAGCTAGCCAGCTTGCTGAGATCCTAGCCCCACATTCCTACAGCTGGAATCACACATAGCCACGACGCCCACCTGACCTTTATGTAGGTTCCAGGGATCCACACTCTAGTCCTCACACTTGCATGGCAGACATTTTAACCAACAAGTCATGTCCCTAGTCCCTCATTACTGCTTTTAAAACTTCGGTTTTTGTTGAGCTCTGTGGTACACATCCATAGTCCCAGCAGTAAAAGGGAGAAGAGGGGATAGAAGATCACATGTTTGAAGTCAGCCTGGATTACTAAGAAGACTCTGTCTCAAAAATAAACTCAAGAGGGCTAGAAAGATGGCTTAGCGGTTACTGCTAACCACTCTTACAGAGGACCTGAGTTGGGTTCCCAGTACGCACACCTGGCAGCTCAGGACTGCTATAACTCCAGTGGATCCACCTACACACACATTTATAAAAATAAAAACAAATTTTAAAAAAAAAGTAACATTACTACAAGCCACTCTCTAAGAATCAGCTAATTTAGAGTTCTCAATGACACTAAGGATGCTCTGATACACACTGTGTGAGTTGTCATGACTAAAGCAATGCTTTGCGGTCATCTGGGAAGCTAACTTCCAGATAGCTGCAGCAGTGATCCAACAGACATTCCTCCCCACTCCTAATCCCAGAAGACCTCCTCCTATACCACTCACTCTAGTCTTAACCTCACTGAAGTCTTCACTCCCATCAAGTTAGGAAAAACACTCAGCTATGAAATTATGAAGGCTTGAACTATGGATGATGTCAAAGCAATTGTCAGCAGGCTTTTAAAGCTTTCTGCTGCGTCTCCGAATCCCGTCACAAACATACCTATGCACTGAGATCACCCGGGGAACTTTCAGCTAGCACACACCCATACCCCATAACCAATCAGTACATTTTAACAGGAATTAAGCCTATATGCTAAATCAGTTAAAAGCTCTACTTATTAGGCCAAAACTAGGAATCACTAGTCTAGCCCTTCCTGGCTCTACATATACCTCAACTTGACCCATCCCAAACTCAGGGGTGTTCTTAGTCCTTAATGTGATTCTACCAAGCCTTAGTTTTTTTTTCATCGGTGGTTCTAAGTGGAATGGTATGCCTACAGCATCAGTATCACCTGGGAATTTGTTAAAATGCCAATTCTTAACCCTTACCCCCTGAGATTTGGTGAAATCAAAAACTAAGGCTGGAACTCAATGATATTCTAATAAGCCTTAAAGTTATTATGCTGCATGATAAAAACCTTGAGAACTCTCTAAGTCATTACATCTTCCAAGAGTCTGAAATCTATTCTCCCACACCAAGGTAAACCTAGTAATTGGTCCAGGATGGGGCTGTAAAGCACACACCGAAGCAAACTCTGCACAGCCGTTCTTGAGCTGACAGTACTATTCAACTGATCAAAAAAAAATATGCAAAAGTCAATTACAACTAAAGCCCTTAGAGATGAGATAACCTCATATCTGATAATTGCTTTAAAATAGTCCTGGGGGTGCTATGAGTAATTATATGTATGAAAAAACTCATTGTAGGTCAACCAGAATTTTAGTTTTCAACTTAAAAGAATTAAGCATTACCCCAGCTCCAAATAAAATAAGTGGGAAAAGAGAAGAAATAAGTTTGGCAAAATGATGATAACTGTAAACCAAGCATGGCGGAACATGTCTTTAATCCCAGCACTCTGCAAGGTGATGGTGGTGCATGCCATTTTTTGGTTTGTTTGTTTGTTTGTTTTTTGTGCACGCCTTTAATTCTAGCACTTGGATCTCAGTGAATTCAAGGCAAGATTGGTCCACGGGGTGAATTCCAGGATGGCTAGTGCTACAAAGAGAAATCCTGTCTCAAAAAAATAAAAACAAAAATAAAACAAGACCCAGGATTTTTAAAGGCAGAGGCAAAGGATCTCTTTGGGTTCTCCACCGGTGTGGTCTACAGAACGAGTTTCAGGACAGCGAGTTCTGTGAGGAGTTGTTCTCACAGAACAAACAACGGCAACAAAAATGGTAACTGATGGAGCTAAGAAATGTGCACAAGGGTTTCCTATAAGCCTTACTTTTGGGGATATAGTTGAAATTTTCTACAATTATAACATCATTTATACAATTATAACACGCTTTCTCTAGAATGTCAACTCTAAAGTTTAATAGGAAGATTCCCTTTCTCTCTCTGCTGTTCTTCAAACACAGCAAGCAAGCATAGTCCCGAAAGACATCTTGTCTCTATTGTTCTCCCCTTTTCGAATGCCTTTTTAGATATCCACACTCTGGTCAAAGGTCACCTTGACTGCTCCATATAAAATGCCCACACTAGCATTCTCTAGCCCCTCCACATTATTTTCTCCCCCACCCTTATCTCTCACCAGATTGTAAACTCTCTCTATACATGAGTACTTTGTCTTCAGACACACCAGAAGCGGGAATCAGATTCCATTACAAATGGTTGTGAGCCACCATGTGGTTGCTGGGAATTGAACTCAGGACCTCTGGAAGAGCAGTCGGTGCTCCTAGCAAGTAAGCCCGATTGTAACTCTATAAGCAAAGCTTTTTACTGTTCCCACCGTTCTCACCCTCTATGACATCTTTACTAAATTAGTGAGTGATCCCTCAGCCAAATAGGAGATAAATATGAGAACTTAAACGCTGCTACTAAACATTGACAAAAATCACATAAAAACACTTTTTAAAAATCAAGACTTCATTCACCTTCAAGAGCAGCTGAGGTGCCAATTATGAAGTTGGGACTTGGGTTCTTTTAGATTGGAAACAGTCAAATGCTGAAGAGGAAAGCACTTCAGTCCAGCCTGGGTTGTCTTGGGGTGAGCGGTAGAATGAGGGCAGCTTAGGCTGGAAGTGGGCAGCTTAGGCTGGAAGTGCCACCTTTTTCAAGGTCTTTCACTGCAGAAGTCAAGGGAAACTGATCGTCTCTTCAGGTCTGCTGCTATTAAAATGGGGGGACGGGGGGGGGGAGGGGGGGAAGGAATCAGTTTTTCTAAGGAAAAGACAGTCATGAAATGACCAGCTTTTCAAACCAGACTGTTTTAAGTAAAACAGACTTGAATCCTCAACACCACTTGCCCTTCTCTTGAGGATGGAGAGTAGATTTAAAAGCTGGAGAGTGGGAAAAGGCAGACGGTCGATCACAGAATTCATTTAAAAAAAAAAAAAAAAAGAGGCAGAAAGATGACCTAGTTCAAAGTTTCCAGGTTACATATTTAATACTCTAACCTAGGGAGGTCACACAACTTGCATATAAATAACTTGAACATCTGATACGTCCCAATCTATCCATTTTTTTTCACGTAATAACTAAGGCAACAGTTCGGGGGGGGGGGGCAAGATCTGGAACTTTTCAAGAGAAGCTTAGATCAAAGAGAGACTATGAGAGTGTGCAGAGAAGTGTGCTGTTAAACTCAATGGTTATTTTGGGTGATGGCAGCTCGCGGTAACATGCCTGATCTATTTCTATGAGATCATGCCAACGGTAAAATATGCCTTAGGACGATTCACAAAGGTCTTTTCTCTACGTCCATGGGCACTTTTCAGAGCGACCATTTAACGTATACCTCGCCAAGAGACGCCTCTAATCTCAATGTCTACCTTCTGGGCTCGACTTCCTCCAGCTCAGTGTGCCAGGAGAGGAAAACTCCACTCCAACAGAAGTGTCAAAAGGACTAGGCTACTAAACAAAGGGCGAAGTGGGGTGCGGAGGGGCGATACCCGCGGGCCAGCGCTAACCTAGGCAACCGCGGAGGGAGAGGACGGAGATGCTCGCGAGGACACCTGCGCATGCAGGGCAGGGCCTGAGGCCTCTTCTCCAGGTGTCCCCCAAGGCCCTCAGCTCCGGCCTTCCCGGTTAAGAAGCTGTCTGCGGCTCATCGCCGCCAGCCACCCAGCCGAGCGAAGCCTGTCAGCATCCCTGACTTGGTCCCTCAGGCAGGGCGGACCTTGCCAGCCGCCCGGCCGCCCCGCCCCATCCCCGCGCCAGCCTCCCCACATGCAAGCCTAGAGAGTACTCACGGCGACCCCGGGCCGCGCGCGGCCGCCGCGGAGGGGACGAGCGGCCCGGGACGCCCCGCGGGGGCGGAGCGGCAGACCAAGGGGCGGGGACCGAGGCGGGCGGGTGAGGTCGCGCACCACACGCCTCAGCGCGCGGTCTTGGGCACGCTGGGTCACTCTGCGCATGCTCGGGCTAAGACACTGCGATCAGGTGTCCTCTTCCGACCAACCGCGGTACGCGCTGCCCCTGGGCGTGTCCCCGCCTCTGGATGCTAGCCAGGGCGCGCGTGCGCAGTAACCCACAGTTGAAGGTGTGAGGAAGCGAGAGTGGCGCCTGCGCCCTGGGTCCCGGAGGAAGCGTGACGAAGAGATGCTCCGGGCTCGCCAAAATATAATGTTTTTCTTTGTCGCCTCGTGTGGTTAGGAGGATTGCAGAACGAAGGCAATCTAGGTTGCCTATATAGAAACACTGGGGTGCCCCTTTGGTGCGCTTTGAAGACAGACAAAAATAGGAATCAAAATTTTGAAATCTGACTTGCTCCCATGCTCATTCGCTTCGGTGTACCGACCGCACCCTGGTTTTCTCATCAAACAACCTTAGGGGAGTGGGGACATAGCTCACTTGGAAGAGTGCTTGCCTAGCAACCACAAAGCCTTGGTTTCTGCACAAGGTGTGTAAATCCTGTGTGGTGCCTGTAATCTGTATTCTGTAATCTCAGCATTCAGAAAGTTGAGACACAAAAGTCAAGTTAGAAGTCTTCAGCTACATAGCCATTTCAAGGCCAGTCTGGAACATACGAAACCATCTCAGAAATTAACTAAATAAAATGTTTTAGTTGGGATGGAAGACATGGCTCAGTAGCCAAGAGCGGTGGCTGCACTTGCCAAAGGCCTAGGTTGGTTTCCCAGCACGTACAAGGCAGTTCACAATAATCTGTAACTCCAGTTCCAGGAGATCTACTACCTTCTTCTGACCATCACGGCACTACGAACCAATGCTGTGCGCACACATGGATGCAGGAAAACATACGAGCACGCGTGTGTGTGCGAGCACGCGTGTGTGTGTGTGTGTGTGTGTGTGTGTGTGTGTGTGTGTGTGTGTGCGCGTGTGCGCGCGCGTGTGCGTGTGTGTTTGAGATAGGGTCTCTCACCAAAAGTGCTGCTAATTGGATAGACTGGTTGGCCAGCAGGCCCCAGGGATTCTCCTGTCTCTTCCTCTCAAGTGCTAGGATTACAGATGGTACTACTGCACCCCACTTTTTACATGGATCTGAATTTGAGACTTTAAGTTTTCTTACAGATTTTTACTGAGTCACCACCTCAGGACCTACATCATTATAATCCCAGTTTTGTTAGTACATGTTGTGTAACACTGCCCTCTGGTCCTAGTAGTCATTACCACCTTAATCAGAGAAGCAGCGGTTGCCCCAAGTGACCCTCACAAGACTGGCTCTGTTGATGCCCCCCCCCCCATAGATGGGGGAGTGAGGAGGGCCACTGGACGCTGTCTTAGTCAGGGTTTCTATTCCTGCACAAACACCATGACCAAGAAGCAAGTTGGGAAGGAAAGGGTTTATTCAGCTTACATTTCCACATTGCTGGTCATCACCAAAGGAAGTCAGGACTGGAACTCAAGCAGGACTGGAACTCAAGCAGGTCAGGAAGCCGGAGCTGATGCAGAGGCCATGGAGGGGTGTTACTTACTGGGTTTCTTCCCCCGGCTTGCCTTTTTTTTTTTTTTTTTAAAGACTTATTTATTTCATGTATGTGAGCATGCTTTTGCTGTCTTCAGACACACCAGAACAGGGCATCAGATCCCATTACAGACGGTTGCGAGCCACCATGTGGTTGATGGGAATTGAACTCAGGACCTCTAGGAAGAGCAGTCAGTGCTCTTAACCACGGAGCCATCTCTCCAGCTCTCAGCTTGCTTTCTTATAGAACCCAAGACTACCAGCCCAGGGATGGCACCACCCAGAAAGGACCCTACCCCCTTGATCACTAATTGAGAAAATGCCTTACAGCTGGATCTCGTGGTGGCATTTTCTCAACTGAAGCTCCTTTCTCCGTGATAACTCAAGTTGACACAAAACCATCCAGTATAGACTCTAATGTAAGATTCCAGCCACTCCCTTTTGTGGCTCCGTCCCAGAACCATGCCTTCTCAGCCACAACGGACTTAAGTTTCTCTGAAATCATGAGGCAGACACACACCTTGTCTTCCATAAGCTGTCTCTGTCAAGTGTTTTGCCATAGCTGCAAGAAGAGCGATTAATACCAAGTTGAAGGAAATCACCCAGCTTTACAGACTTGAGCTTGTGGGCAGACATCCTTTTCAGCCCACGAGCTCATTATTTGGGAATTGTGTTTTCTATATCCATGCTCGAGACACGTAGCCCCGGGTATGTTTCCTGAAACTTCTGGTGCCTAAATTGCAATTGACTGAGCTGTGGAGTGGATTCCTAATCCAAGCTCTGTTCCCAGACTGTTCTGTTTTGGGATTGTGAGATTAGGCTGAGAGATTAAGAGTCTGACTGAACCTCATACCATCTATTCTGAGGGATGAGGATGGAGAAAGACAAGCTGCAGCAGTGGTGGCGCACGCCTTTAACCCCAGCACTTGGGAGGCAGAGGCAGGCGAATTTCTGAGTTCGAGGCCAGCCTGGTCTACAGAGTGAGTTCCAGGACAGCCAGAGCTATACACAGAAACCCTGTCTCGAAAAAAAAAAAAAAAAAAACCCACAAAACAAACAAACAAACAAACAAAAAGACAAGCTGCCAATGAGAATAAAAGAAGAGAGTCAGAGAAATGGGGAGTCTATTCTAAACTTCCTGGCAGCTTCCCAGCCCTTTCTGAAGACCTCTGACCTCTGACCTCTGACTTCTGACCTGGAGAGGAATGTCTATGACTCACTCTATCTATCTAGACTAGTGCTTACCCCCAGTACTCATTCTCTCCCAGTCTTTCTATTTGAAATGGGGCAGAGAGTTCCTTCCGACCCAAGGCTATTCTCTCACTCTGTCCTATATTTTACTGCATTTTGCCTTTTCAGCAACTTTTCTCCGTCCCTTACTCCTGCCCCTTTATCTAGATTCAGTTGTTCTTCTCTCCTGTTCTTTGATTTCAGCATATAAATATGATAAACTAGCTCAGCCTTTAAAATACAGTGTGTGTGTATGTGTCTCTGTGTGTGTATGTGTCTGTGTCTGTGTGTGTTTATCTGTGTGTCTGTCTGTGTGTGTCTGTGTGTGTATCTGTGTGTGTGTATCTCTGTGTGTGTGTATCTGTGTGTGTCTGTCTCTGTGTGTGTCTGTGTGTGTGTATCTGTGTGTGTCTGTGTGTGTGTGTGTCTGTGTGTGTGTGTCTGTGTGTGTGTATCTGTGTGTGTGTGTCTGTGTGTATATCTGTGTGTGTGTCTGTGTCTGTGTGTGTCTGTGTCTCTGTGTATGTCTGTGTGTGTATCTGTGTGTGTCTGTGTCTATCTGTGTGTGTGTGTCTGTGTGTGTGTATCTGTGTGTGTCTGTCTGTGTGTGTGTCTGTGTGTGTGTCTGTGTGTGTGTATCTGTGTGTTTGTCTGTGTGTATATCTGTGTGTGTGTGTCTGTGTGTGTGTCTGTGTGTGTATCTGTGTGTGTCTGTCTGTGTGTGTGTCTCTGTGTGTGTCTGTGTGTGTATCTGTGTGTGTCTGTGTCTGTGTGTATGTCTGTGTCTGTGTGTGTATCTGTGTGTGTGTGTCTGTGTCTGTGTGTGTCTGTGTGTCTCTGTGTGTGTATCTGTGTGTGTCTGTCTGTGTGTGTCTGTGTGTGTGTGTCTGTGTGTCTCTGTGTGTGTGTCTGTGTGTGTGTCTGTGTGTCTGTGTATGTGTCTGTGTGTGTGTCTGTGTCTGTGTGTGTTTAGGATTCAAGAAGGCTAGAAGAAAGTGTCAGATACCGTGGAGCTGAAGTTACAGATGGCTGTGAGCCCTGAGAAACAGAGTAGGAGACAGCATTTGTTTGAACCCTCGTCCAATCCTGCATGAGGTCAGCCGTGCTCCTTGGATTTTCTTCCCTTCCTAAGCTTTTCTGTGTCGGTCCCTGGCCCACATGATGGAGTTAGTCCTAATCCAGGGACCAGAATGGGGTATGAGAACAGCAGACTGCACACACTCAGTTAGCTGGTAGAACTGAGGTAAAATGGAAGCCATTGGTTATCCTGGCCTGGGAAGTCAGAAATCCAGTGTTAGATATGATGAACCATTTATACAGAGATATGGGTCATAGATCCATCAACAGTGGAGATTTCAGGGCTTCCTTCATTAGGAAGATGTCCGGGTGTTAGAGCATGCTGGCCTCTTCCGGAGATTTTCAACAGAAGCTGAATAATAGCACAGTTTTGCTGCCTTAGGCCATCAATCCTCACTGCCAAGACTAAAATAATTGTGCATTTTGGTAATTATGTCAGTCAAATTTTCTTTCCTAATCTTCTGTTCATTTTCGTATGTGTTTTATGCATGTATATGGATGTATGTAGGTGTATGCTTGCGAATGAGGAGGTTAATGCTGTGAAGTCTTCATCACAAAACTCTTCTGTCGGATCCAAAAGAGAAGTGACAAATGTTAACTGTGGTGCCTATTAGCACACCAAAGTGCTTGCTGGTCTCCGCTGGCCCTCTCAGGGAACTCTTCTGCCTTCCAGCTTCTCCTTGCTCTTTTCACCCACCCCTACCCTACAGTTCTCCAGCTCACAGGCTCCCCCAACTCCCCATTTCTCTTTTTCTTTCTTTCTTTCTTTCTTTTTTTTTTTTTTTTTTTTTTTTTTTTTTTTGGTTTTTTGAGACAGGGGTCTCTCTGTGTAGCCCTGGCTGTCCTGGAACTCACTCTGTAGACCAGGCTGGCCTCGAACTCAGAAATCTGCCTGCCTCTGCCTCCCAAGTGCTGGGATTAAAGGCGTGCGCCACCACCGCCCGGCCCCACTTCTCATTTCTATATAACCCTGCCATTTTGGCCATGTGCCCTCTTTTGCCTTCTCTCCTCTTGACTCTCTTTCAGTCATCCTCTTCTGATCTCTCCATCTCTCTCCTCTCATGGCCTGGTTCAGTTAGGCTAAACTGGTCACGTTTAGTCTATTTTCCCTCCCTGCTCTAGACTCTTCCAGATGCCTCTGGCTTTGCTCTCCCTCACATCTATCTAAAAACCTTCTCCTCAACCACACCTCGGAGTGGTCACGCCCGCATGTCCTTCCTCTTCCACCTTATTCATCAAGGTAGCATCTCTCCATCAAACTCAAAGCTCGACAGAGTAGCCAGTCCCCCCAGGCAGCTTGCTCTGAAGATCCCATCCCCTCTCCATCCCTCTGAGGCTGGAATAGCAGTCCACTTCCTGGCTTTTTAGGGTAGGTTCCGGGGCTCTTCATCCTTGTGCATCAAGCACTGTAAACACTGAGCCCTCTCCCCAGCCCTCTTCCCTCCAATATAAAGTGAATGAGAACAAAAGGACGGAAGTGGGAAATCCAGGAAATAATGGACTTTAGGGCTTAGGAGTTTCCAGGGAAAAAAAAGGACAGAATCCTGATTGTCCAGGGCACACTTAACTACTTCTTTCCTCTTTCAAATTAAGATGTACTTGGCCTGGAGCAGAATGTTAGGGGTCTGTTGCTAGTCCTTCCATCCTTTACAATGCATTGGCACAAACTTCATGCACCTTCTTGGATGCCATAAGTGACCTCTTTCTCACTCGGTGGAGTAACATCCTGCCTATGGCAAGTAGCTTCCCTGCTTCTTCATCTTTATAGACGTGCATGCCGGTCTTCCCAACACCCAGGGAGCAAATGACTGCACTTGAGAAGTGCCTGGGAGTTGCTTTGTGGGGTACCGGTGAAAAATAAGAGTTGAGGAAGGGGTGTAGATGAATAGACCCCTTTTGAAATCCCGCTGGTGAACTATTCCAAGATGCAGCTTCTCCTTGCAAATACCACATGCTTAGAAACAAACCTGGCACTGTCCTGTGACTTACCCTTTCTTCCCAGCTTATGTAAAGCAGTTGTCAGCACAATGCTAAATCACCTTTCAACTTGAGTTAAAATACAGAGATGTAATCAAAGTCCTCATCTTAACACAGGGGCCCAATGATGGGTATTAATCTAGCCTGGATGGATAGCTTTCTGTTGGGGCTCAGAGCCAAAGTAGCTATGTCAGGGCATCTGTTGACTACTTACCTGGAAGATGAGGCTCCTTCCTCAGGCTTTCTTTATGAGTCCCTGAATTTTCTGCTAAGCACCAAAGGCATCTATTGGAAAATGCTAGGCTCGGTTTTCAGCCTATCGTGATTAGCTAGTTAAGTAAAGTCTATAGAGATGTGACCAAGTATGTGCCAATTGTCAACCCAAAGGAGGGCAGAAGAGAAATCTGGAAGCACAGATCCAAGCTACAGGCTGGGAGCCAGATACCTACCCTGCTCTGGTTCTGAGCTTGTTAAGACCAAAGAACATCAGGCTGTGTGATATACAAATATTCTGATCATGGGGGAGGCCCAGAGGCCACAAGCAGACTATTGAGTTCCTATTTAGGAACTTCTGCCTCCTCATTCTCTGGCTCACTCTGTCTTTACTTGTGTCTAACTTGTTTCTCTCTCTCTCTCTCTCTCTCTCTCTCTCTCTCTCTCTCTCTCTTTCTCTCTCTCTCTCTCTCTCTCTCTCTCTTTCTCTCTGCAACCAGTCTCTAAAACTGTCCCAGTGAAACTGCTCCTGCCCCCTCTCTGGACTGCCCCTCAAATAACTTCCCTTTTTCTCTCTCATGAGAGTTGGGCAGATCCTATTCTGTCAATTCTTTCTCTGATTCATCACTTTGTCTGCCACTCAGTTACATCGCTTGCTTTCTTCAGCAAACTAACTTTAGCTTCATTGTTTGGGAATAAAGACATACTAAGAGTATGTAGTATGTCTGTATTCCAGCCAGAGGATTAAAGATGTGTGCTAAGGGCACCACACCACAACTAGAAACAAAGTTTTTCAGTAAATTTCACAATCTCAGGGTTCGAAGTGTGATCAAATATCCTGCAACACTGCTGCATTGAGGTAGGGGGTGAGCCTCCAGATACCATCAGAGCACAAAGCAGCACAGCCAGGGCCATTTCTAATGTCATAGGTCACCATACTTGTCTCAAACCAAATGGCTTTTTCTCTCTGCATTCAGGATACCTGAGTTGCATCTAGGGAAAAATAGTGTTATTGAAGGCTGAAGACTCTTCTCACAGTCTCTGAACTATTTGGGTTTCAAAGGCTTCCAGATCCAGCCTTAGCTGGCAGGGCCTCCTCAGTAGTCTTTTGTTGATGTAGCTCCTATGTTAAACCTGGCTGGAGAGGTAGGCATGCAGGAAGCTGTAGACTGACGACCAGATGAGTACTTGTGTGGTTGCCTCAGTCTGGCACAGGTATCTTCTTCAAGCTGACACCTAGGTGTCAGCACCACTGAGGATTTTGGTTATCTGGTGAAGGCCAAGGTTGCTGGATTGGGATCATCCAAGATGGAATGGGAGCTGCCTCTGCAGCATGGTAGGAGGACTGTCATAGAAACCGTGAAGCTGGAGTAGAAGAATGTTCATAGTGTGACCTATTATTACGGTCAGGTCACTGTCAACTTGACACAATCTAGAATCTCATGGTAGAAAATGAGTCTTAATGAGGACTTGTCTACATAATTGAATAGGGCTGTGAGCATGTTTGTGAAGGGTTCTTGATATAGGAAGCAGCCCACCATGGGTCTTTCTTTGTACTAGTCCCTAGGCAGAGGGTCCTGAACTGTGTAAAAGTGGAAAAATCGAGCTGAAAAAAATCAATCAAGCCATCGAGCAGGTTTGTACTCATTTCTCTGTGCTCTAGGATGGGATGTAATGTGACTAGATGTCTGACGTTTCTGTTCGACTCTCCCACCATGATGGACTATATCCTGGAATTGTAAGAGTGTCCCTATCTCTCTGCTAAGTTGCTTTCTGTCAAGGTGTTTTATCAGAGCAACAGAAATAAACCTAGAACAATTGCTAAGGGGTATAATTTCTTGAGGGCCAGATCAAGACTCAAAAGAAGAGCACTCAGCAAATTTATAGAAACTATGGTAGTTACTGACCTACAGAAACCTCAGGAATCAGTTAATCTTCCCAGCTGGCGAATGGACCTGTGGGTGCTAAATTACTAAGACAATCAATCCTTAGATCCAAATTCGTGAAAAACTGGGTGAGAGATGCTTCCATCCTATCTTCTCAGAGAGGTCCACAAAAGGGCAATGAAAGGGATAGTTCCCAATGGAAAGGATCTAGAGCAGTCATCCCGGTATCCAGGAGGAAGTGCTGTAGATAAGTCTTTTGTCTTATTCCAAATGGAAGAATGGAAGAGTTTTGAAAAAAAGGTATATATATATATATATATATATATATATATATATATATATATATATGGTTTAATCTTCATCTACTATTTTATATTGGTTATGCAGGAGTGGATAAATCACCATTTTGGGCACAGGGCACATACCGTAAAAATCTTAAGAATACATCTAGACCTAATCAAGAATCACACATCATAAGAAACCAGGACTGGGTAAAACAATTGTGTTTGTAACTGCTTTGTCTCTCATCAGAAAGTAAACGTTGCATGCTTTGGTTGGGCCTGGGATTGTTCCGCTGTTAGGCAGTCACAGTTTGGGAATTGTATGTTTGTTCATAGAAGTTTAAGTGGATGCAACAGAAGGTAAAATGTGCTGGATGGGTTATCTGCTGTTTATTTTTCCCTTTGGTAAACTGTTATTCCCTCTTCCTTCTAGACCTGGAAAAAGTAGCCCAGTTTTCCGTTTTAGACCTATGCACAAGCTCAAGGCTGAGAAAAGTCTTCCCTAGGGATTTAGAACTAGAAGTAGTGAGATCAACTATAAAAGGAAACCGAGTCAAGAGGTAGAGACATCATTTAAATCCCTAGACCCAGAGATGCCTGGAGGCAAGTATATCCTTTGACCTACTGTAAGCTATTTAATTTCCTAAAGACTAAAAGGTGTTTCTGTTAAGTTTTTGATACTTGCAACAGAAAGGGGGCCAAAACTATTACAAACACATACAAACAGACGTGACACCAGGCTGCTCAAACTTAGACAGTCTACAAATCTTCCATTACCTTACCAAGGGTCAGTAAACTTGTCTAAGGGACCAGATAAATGTTTTAAGCTTTGTAAGCCACATAGAGCTTTGTCTTGATATTTTGTTTTGACAACCCTTTAAAACATACATAAACAGGACTGGAGATATGGCTCAGTGGTTAAGAATGCACACTGCTCTTGCAGAGGGCCAAGTTCAGGGTGCAGCACCTTCAGCTGACAGCTGACAAACATCTGTACCTCCAGTGCCCTCTTCTGACCTCTGTGAGCACCTGCACTCATGAGCACTTCCCCACAAAGAGACAGGTACATATACTTACAGTTTAAAAGAAAATTATCAAAATCCTTGAAAAAATTTTAAAAATTATTCTTTAAAAAATCATTCTTCATTTGTAGGTCATACAAAAACATGTCACAGGCCAGGTTCGGCTGAGAGACCATAGTTGGCCAACCCTTGCTTTAGATCACACCAACCCCTGCAGCTTGGGAATCTTGTGTCTGCCAGACCTTTGCTCATGCCTTACAGCATGAAATTTGATTGTTTCAAATGCCTTGACATGAGTCTGAGTTAAGGTTCAGAGTAGATTTAGAAATAGTAAGAGAGTCTTATCTATAACATAATAGAATCTGAAATTCATGATTATTTCTTGGTCATACATAATTTTTCAAATGGTGCTCAAAGACTTTGTTTGAATATCCCAGGTCACCCTGGGTGACTCTTCACCTTAATCTTTACGGAGACTTTCATGGATCTCTCCTAACATTTGAGCCTGAGTTAGGTATTTTTCTTGCTGGTATAGACCATATGTGTCCCTTCCTGCATGCACCTTAATATTGCATAACTCCTGGTACTTGATAGTTAGTTACCCGAGTACCTGAGGTTTGTTTCTGTTTGTGATGGTATGTGTAAACATACACACAGAGTACCATGTCAGCTGTCATTCCTCAGGTGTCACCACCTAGCTCTTTTGTCCTCAAACTCAACTCACCAATCAGGTTGAAATGGCTGGCCAGTGAGACTCAGAGATTCACTAATCTCTGTTGCCCCAGTGCTGAGATTACAATTGCATGCCTGGTTTTTTTTGTTTTGTTGTTTTTGGTTTGTTGGGTTTTTTGTTTGTTTGGTTAGTTGGTTGGTTGCTTAGTTTTGTTTTTTAATGTGGGTTGTAAGAAATTGATCTCAGCGTCCTTGTGCTTGCAAGGTAAACACATACATAGAGACTGACTGAGCATGTCTCTAGGCCCATGAATCTGTTTGATTGAATGGACAGATGCTGCATATCTCCACCTGTACCTGAGGTACTCCATCTATGGGTTAACACCGAGTTGGTGTGTATGTGCCTTGCCACCAGTTCCTCTCCCGGTGACAATTATTTGTGGATGTAAACCACACCATGCCTGGTAATGTTACTGACAAATCTAGTTTTTAGTCTCATTACTTCCAAACACTGGTCAAAGACAAGGGACAGGTCGGAACACATTTTCTTAGAAGTGGCCTGGAAGGAATTATACTCTCTCCCACCCATGTCTTTCACTGTGATATCGGATGACAGGTCTCCGGTGTTGGAGCACAGTATCTCCCACTCTGTGGGGCCTCAAACTAGGTAGACCCAGGACTTCAGAATGGGAATGTAAATTATTCCCACGAGCCCAGGAAAGGCTGACCAAGGCAAGGTGAATTGTGGTGTTTTAAGCTGAATCTTTTGCCCATCTCACAGAAGCAGGCAGGAAACACCACCGTTGATCAGTTTTATATGGAACCCACTGTACACAACAGACAGACAAGGACAGACAGAAAGAGCACACACCACTTCTAAACTGAACACTGCTCACCATCTAAAAGCACCTTGGGTAAGCACATGTGAGACACGCTTGCATAGGAAAGATGTACGTTTTAAAGGAATGAATTAGTATTTTGGCAAAACATCTACTTCCCTCCCAGGTCCTGGTTAAAGAGGGACCTCTAATTCTGAAGCTTCTACATAGTGAAAAGGATCCCTTCTCAGAGGCAGTATTTACAGCAGCAAGCCTTCCACATCTGTTATCACAGCCTTCTACATATATCTTGAGTCTACTTTACAAGTGGGCAAACTTAGACTAAGAGACAGAAGGTGGCCTGGAGCAAGGGGACACTGGGGTAGTTGTGAGGGGAGGGGAAACAGGAGGTGTCTCAGCTCAGCCAAAGGCAAGGCCTTGGTCTACCTGGACTGGGAAGTAAAAGGCTCTCTCTCTCTCTCTCTCTCTCTCTCTCTCTCTCTCTCTCTCTCTTCCTCTTTCTCTCTCTCTCTCTCTTCCTGGGGAGGCTGTGGCTCCACAGGAAAGCGGGTCAGGAAGGAAAGGCAGGTTCCCACTTCTGATGGCTGGGAGCCTCCTAGGGTAGCAAAGACCAAAGCAGGCCTGAGCTCCTCCTGAGGCCTCTTCAGGGATGCAATCTGCGTTTGGGGATGGTGGGTTCACTGCTTCTGTGACCCTCTTGTTGCTTGAATATGAGCCTAGACTTCACATCCTTTATCATATTCTTAAAGGGTGGGGTCAGGGAGTACTTTAAGAAGGAATGAGACACAGGACAATCTTTCCACAGCCTCCTCTGCCTAGGCTGGGGCTATCAAGGGTCTCCTTCACCCTGTCTCCTGGGGATATTTAAAGGCAGCTTTTATGAGACTCTATACTGTCTTTTTTTTTTTTTTCTTGTCTCCTGTTTTTTTCTTTGTTTTAATTTATATAGATATATATATATTCTTAAAAAAAGCAATAGTCCTTTGGTCCCTAAACACTAAGGAATGATATGATTTTGAACGAAGTAAGTCTGGGCTTCCCTTGCTGAGAAGCCCTTGGCACCCCCGAGGCCCTCTGCTGCTTCCCTTAGATCAGTCGATCCTCAGCCAGCACTGGTTGCCTTGCCAGCCTGAGCGCTCCATGGAACAACCCATGAGATGAGTGGCCTGAGCCCCAGGCGCCAGCCCTGGGTCCGATCCACAGCCGTCTGCCGCCACTCCTTCCGGAAGGGCCGCTCCAGCATTTCTGTGCTTTTCCGTTTCCTTTCTTCATTCTTCAGTTTCTGTTGTTGGGTATTAATTCATAAGGAAACAGGAGGGAGAAGGCTAATGTCACCTCAGAGGGTCAGGCAAGAGCGGCTCTACCCCCTACCCCCTGACCCCCACCCTACCCTTCCCCGCCATGATGTCTCTGCTAACTGTCAGGCCTTCCATTCTGAGCACCATCCTGGCCACAGACGCCAGCCCTTGCCTAGATCCTAGGCAGATCATTGTTGCCAGTGCCCTACAGAGTGTTCTGGAGGCTTGAGCAAGCTTAGGCCAAGTGGGCCTGCAAGGACAGCACATCTCTCCGGGTTGCAGGACCTGGACTTTGTCACCTCACAGCTGTAGGTCTAGCTCTTGAGGACCGCTGCTTCTCTCCCTCATCTCCTCACTAGCTGGTCTCTTCTTCATTCAAACAGCAGCTGTTGCTGGACTAGAATGGGCTAAATTTTCCTAGAAACCATCTCTCCAAGACTGTGGAAACGTCAGGGTTGTCTAATTCATCTTAAACTCTGGGTTGAAAGAATCTCGGTCTCTGTTGCCCTTGACCCTGGCTCTTCTTTATTTCTGGCTTTCTCAGAGGGCAGTATTCCGATGTCATAAAGTTGGCAGGGACTTGTGACCTGGGACCCACTCGCCTAACTAACACCCATCAAGAACTCACCTGTCTTTGACTGGTCAGCGAGCTCAGATCAGTAAGGCCTGTTGGCATCCTTAGGTCTCTTTAGCTGGACCTTGAGCCTCTTCATGCCAATTTGAAAGCCATTCATGGCCTGGATGGCAGTCTGGGCACTGGTTGGATTGTCAAAACTAACAAATCCTGGAGGGTGTAGGCACACAGGTTACCCGGGAATCCGGCTTGCCAGACTCTCTATTTCTAGTCCCCAGGCTAGGGCCATCGCATGTGTAACTTTTCATTGCTTAAATATGTATTAGTACATAGTTTATCAGAGGCTAATCATTCCTAAAGGTGTGATTCCCTGAAATCTGGAGTGGGGAAGGGATGATGAGTTGGTCAAACTATTTCTCTGGTTTGGATCCACTGCTTTCTTTGCTCCAGTCCTCCCATTCTAGCCTCAGAACTGCAGCTGGGGGCTGGAGGCATCTCTTGATTCCAAACCCAGACTCTACCTGTTTTGGACAAACTCCAAAAGCCTTCCTGATCTCTCACCCTCTAGTTACCTGGGTGATCTGAAATAAGGCTTGCTTTGCCCATACTTTGTCCCACAGCATTCAGTCTCTGGAAGCCTTATGTACGGTTCCTAGGGGATCCTGAGGCACAGGGATGGATGAGCTCACCAAAACACTTGCTCTGATTGGTGGCACGGTCCACAAAGACTTTGGCAGAGACAACAGCTCCGAAGGGCAGGAATGTCTGTATGAGTTCTGCATCCCCAAACTCCTGAGGCAGGTGATAGATGAAAAGGTTACAGCCTTCAGGGCCTGTGGAAACAGCAGCAGGCTTGTTTAGGAGAGGGACCTTGAGGACTACCCCTCCAAATAACCCTGATCTCCAGCTTTCAGTCCCTCACCTTCTCTTTGTTGCTGAGGCAGAGCTGAAGGCTGCTGGGGAAAAGCTGTGCTCACTGGGGCATAGGCCGAGGGGTAGGCTGCTGGAGACAGAGGTGGGAGTAGGCAGTGACCCTCCCAGGAGCCATTTCCCCAACAGATCCCCATCTGCCTGGCCAGCTCTGACCTATTGAACCCAGTTCACCATAACCCAAGACGGGTTGCTGGGGCTGGGGCTGAATAGGCCGGAAGGGTTGACTCCTTGGAACAGAGCCTAACCGTCCCATAAATCTCCCTACATCTTTCCAAGGCCCTTTAACGCCCAACACCCACGCCCCCGGGCCGGGCAGTGCCAAATGAAACCTGCATAGTGATGTATCCCAGCGTAGGCCTGCTGCAGGGGGTCAGCCACACCGGGGCTCTGGGCTGGAGAGAGAGGGGACCCAAGGCCCACGATGAACGCAGGTGGACAGGGGCCAGGGGAGACACCCTGAGTGGGAGTGTGGGAGGTGGAGGACCACTATGAAAGGCAGCTGGGAAGATGGAATCTTTCCCCACCCCATCCCCCAAGCAGGTCCTCACTGGAAAGCCTCTCTTCCCACTCCAATTCCAGGTGGGTTGGGTCAGTAGAGTATGGTGACCCACCTGGGTAAGGGGAAAGCCCGTTGTTATAGAGCGTGTCGGAGCCTGACTGTCCATTGGTCTGGGGGTTCAAGGAGCCGAATCCATTGACCCCTAAGGGCGCTGGAAGGCCAGGGAGTGCACCAGGGCCGTTGCCACCAGGCGATGCATTCGCTGTAGGTGAATGTGAGAGATTCAGGAAGTGGCACTTTATTAGTTATCCCAACCATGGTTCTAGTCTCTTGAGTCTCTTACCTGCCGCAGGCAACAGAGGTGCAGCCACCAAGCTGAAGGCCGCCACGTGCTGCATCTGGGCGGCCACCGCGGCCACCTGGCCTAACCCGGGACCCTGCGCTGCCGCCAGCAACGCTGCCTGGTGCTGCAGGATCTTGAGGAAGGAAGGAGGGTGTGTGTAGAGGTCTCAGAGGCTAGCAACTGCCAATGTGTCCTACCTTCCCCCGACCCCCGCCCACCCTGGCCAGCTACCTACCGCAGTGGTATAGGCGCCACAGGTCCCAAGGGGCAGCGGTGCCGGGTGGAAGGCACCCAGCTGGCCAGCCATTTGCTGCATCCTTCGCAGCGCGCGCTCCCGGTCGGTGTCTGCCAGCTTCACCACCAGGCTAGATGAGGCGCCCTGGGCAGAAGAAGGGCGCGGTGACCTGTACTGACCCCGACTGTGCTGAGAGCCCAGTGCCTTCCCGGCAGGCCCTTATCCTGGGACACTGAGAGCCTGTGGCCTCACCCTTAGCCCAGATCCCCAGCTCTCACCGTCATTGTTCGGCTACCGTGTAGTCCCTGGATGGCAGCTTGAGCTTCCCCTTGACTCCCGAATTTCACAAAGGCACAGCCTGGTGCAGAAGAGAAGGATGGAATGATTCGGCCACAGGAGTCAGAACTAAGAAAAGGTCATTGGGAAATCCCAGGGGGCAGTTCAGGTCACCTTTACTGGTACCATCAGGACTCCGCAGGACAGTGCACTCCTCGATATGGCCGAAGGGCTGGAACAGACGTCTGACATCCTCCTCACCCTGCTGCTTGCCCAGCATCCCCACAAACAGCTTCCGGTCCTCTGGGGACAAAGCCAGGAATGACCTGGGGACCCTAAGTGTTCCTAGACTCCCCAGAGTCGCCTGAGGAGCTTGGGAAGGTGGCTCATCAGTCTGGCTCTAGGAAGACATTTAGGGAGTGAGACGGCCATGGGACCCTAAAGCTGAGTCTCTTTGAGGGGCAGAGTGACCTACAGGCAGATCTTGAGGGAAGAAACTCAGCTGAAATTTCCATCATGAAACCTGGGTCCTGAAGAAGCTCACAGACAGGCATTGCTGCTCTTGTGGGAAGTGATGCAGTCTTGGAAGCTTTGGGGGCTGGGGTGGGGAGCAGAGCCCTATAACATATCGTGTTGTTAAGAGTTGGGCAATGCTACTGGAGACTCAGTATGCTGGAGGGGGAGACGCTTGACCATAGCCTTACTGGTCAGCTTCATGACAATGACCAAATCAATGCCCTTTCTTGCACAAACTAAGGAGAGTGCTGTCAAAGAAAGAAAACAAAACAAACCCAGCATGGAAAACAACTATCCTGGTGTACTGTCTTAGCCTTAGACACTTAGCTCTGGAGTGGCGGGGTCCTTATCAACCCAGCACCAAATCTAATTGAAGAACTACAGAGGAAGTTTACATTTCTGAGCTTCTAACATTAGCATTTTCCCCAAAATTCCTCAAAATCCTGTTGAGCCCCCGAGCCCCTCTCCTGGTCCCCAGATGTAACCCCCTTTCCATCTCCTTGCCTAGCCTCCAGGGCCCTCTCTCAGCCCTGTAACCTGCTCTTTGACGGATTCTTCCGTGTTAAGTTTCTCTTCTGTTGTATACGCTTTGGAAGAACATGTTCTGTCTGTAGACCTAGACGATCAGCTGAGAGCAAGTGATCTGATCGCTCCATGCACCCACATTTCCTGTGGGAGTGACAGAGAAAGGGACGGGATTGTTAACCAAGCCTGTGTTTCATGAGCAGAGTTACAGGGCTTGGATTTGAACTGGGAATTAGCTGTATATCTTTCAAGTCAGACCTCTGCAAGCACTATCTGAAAGCTGGGATTTAGGGGTAGAAACCAGTGGACCTACTGTTAAGATCTGGCTTCTTTCTATTCTAAAGTAAGCTTCTAAACTAGGGACAGGGCTTGTATGATGAGGTGCACACCAGGAAAGAAGGGTTAGTTGGGAATCAGGCTTTAGCTTTTGCCTTTGAGATCCCAGAGCTCGGAAAAGCCCCACTCCTAAACCTCTTTACTACTTCACACTCTTGGAGTAAGAGTTCAGCCCCGAGGTGTTGCTTCCACAGGCATTAGTGGTAGAATTGAGGCCATGGAACAGATCACTGGCTTCCCAACCTCTTTAAAAAGTGGCAAAAGGATTGTGTCAACAAAAATATTAAGATGGTGGCTGGTGTGCTGGCTCAGGGGGTAAAAGCACTCTGCTCCCAAGCCTGATGAACCCACATAGTGAAAGGAGATGACTGACTCTTCGTAAGTTGTCTCTGAACACCACATACACTGCTGCGGCATGTATGCACGCAAACAAGTAAGCACACAAATAAAAATACTAGGGTGAAGGTAAAGATGTAAGAGGAAAGCAGAAATTCTCTGACTAAAGCCAGAAAAGGGAGCTGAAATCTTCCCTGTATGATCCAAGAAAGGCCCTTGAAACCATTAAAAATAGAGGAAGAGTTCCAGATGACTCAAGAAGGCAGGAAAACCACGGAGCTATGCAGTGGCTAGGAGTCAGGAGCATCAAAGATGGGGCTCTACCTTCCAGGAATAGAAGGACTTGGAAGATGGCATCAGTGCAGATCTGAGTCTTGATAAATATGAAGTTAATGGTTACGCCCTAACATTGGAGAACAGGCTTCATGTGGTCAGGGAAATGTCCAACATCAAACATTAAGAAGTCTGTGGTATTGTTCCAAGCTTTGACATTAAAAATATGTGGATGTCTGCAAAGGACCTGGATGTGTCTAGAGAAGATGCTGGGGCCTCCACAGTGCTAAGGGGGCTCACAGTGTTCTAGTTTATAATGGAGCACGTCACTGGTAGCATCTGTGAGATATCATGCTCCTGGACCAGCATCCAGGTAGCCCTATGTGAGAAGAGAGAGAGCACCAGCTAAGATGAATGCCCCAACACAGTAAAGAGGTTTGTATGCATGGTGGCCTTCCAGTTCTTCCTCTAAACGTTGCATTGCCCTTTGCTGCCCATGATGTACATGGGGGACAAAGGTGGCCTTAGTTGAGCTATCACCTCTGATTCCCCCCAACCCCAAACCTGGTCCCAGTAAGAACCTCTTGATTTAGTAATCACCAGAGCATTGAGCTGACAGAACTGGGATGTACAGAATTCATCATTGAAAAGAGCATTCAGTTGGGCAGTGGTGGCACACACCTTTGATCCCAGCACTTGGGAGGCAGAGGCAGGCAGATTTCGGAGTTCAAGACCAGCCTGGTCTACAGAGTGAGTTCCAGGACAGCTAGGGTTACACAGAGAAACCCTGTCTCGAAAAACCAAACCAAAAAAAGGAAAAGAACATTCATTATGAGCTAGGTTTTCTACCTGTTTCCAAGGTATTCCTTGAATTCTGGAACTTTATTTTTGCTACTTTCCAAGGAGTTAGTGTTTCACCGGATAATGAGCAGGGTAACAGTGACCAAGAACTATAGGCAATTCAGAAATGGTGACATTAAAAGGCTTTGTCAAAGACAAGCCTGGGCCCTTAAGCGTAGCACCAGATTGATACCCATGAAGATTGCAAGGCTTACTGATTCCTCTTTGGATAGAAATGATGGTGTTAACAGTCCAGATAAATCAGTTTCCTCTCAATCAAACTCGACCAGTTGGTTTAAAGGAGGATATTATAAGAACGAGGAATAAATGTCAAAGTGGAACTGGGGGTGTAGCTCAATGGTAGAACATGACAAAAAGGTATATCATGACAAAGCCCTGGAGGTCAGTCTCAGTACTTAAAACAATCTCAATAAAAGTATCCACAGAGGCTGGAGAGATCACTAACTGGGTAAGTTCATTGACTGTTCTAGAAGACCCAGGTTTGGTTCCCAGAATCCACATCATGGTTCACAACCATCTGTAACTGCAGTTCCAGGGGGTTTAATATCATTCAAGAAGGAGGAGGAGGAGGAAAGGAGGAGGAGGAGGAGGAGGAGGAGGAGGAGGAGGAGGAGGAGGAGGAGGAGGAGGAGGAGGAGGAGGAGGAGGAGGAGGAAGAGAAGGAGTGTTGAGAGCCGACTTTAAGTAGAAAGCAGCTATCAACGTTGCAGCCATCTGGAGCCATATACCATGATGAGAGACTTGTTTTTCAAAAGCCTATAGCAGCTAAAGCACACTCTGATAAATATCTTGTTTATCCCACATAGCTTGTTTTGCTGTTTAGTGACCCCAGCTGCATGGTGCATGTGGTAAAGTGTTTTCACCTGTGTTCCCCTGCTTGTGTATATAAATACCTAGGATTTCCTTGTCGTGGCGTGGTGTAGTGGTGGTGTAGTAGTAGTAGGAGTTGTGTGTGTGTTGGAGACAGTAAAGGAGACTTGACTACAGATCCTCTGGTTTGTTTCCATTCTTCGCCTCTCTCCCCCTTCTTCCCCCCCACTCTCTCTCTCTTGCTAGACCCCAACCTGCAGAACAGAGCGGGCCGCAACAGTTTGGCCACCCAACGTGGGGCAGCTCGGGCGTTACAAAGGAGGAGAAGAAGGAGAAGGAGAAGGAGAAGGAGAAGGAGAAGGAGAAGGAGAAGGAGCACATGCCCTTAATGGCTGTGTCATTTTTTGACAATTCATTATTAACTCCATTTGCCATGCTCTGTAACAACACACTAAACTGTGTTCCTTTGCTTAACAGAAACCTTGAGCCTTTGGCTAACATCTCCTCTTTCTCCATTCCCTTCTCCCATCAGCCACCGTTAGGCACCATTCTACCCAATTCTGTGAGTTCCTTTTTAGATTTTACACAAGTGGGATCATGTGGCATTTGTCCCCTGGGAAAGCAGGTTCCTAAGGACATGTCTGCATCCTCAGTTACAAAGCTATTAATCACTATGGCCAAAAGATGAAAGTAACTGACACACCCATCAGCAGATCAATGGATAAATCAGATGCAGCACTCATACCAGTGGGCTGCTGCTACTCAGCCTTAAAAAGGAGAAGAGTCTGACTTATCCCGGCTTGAGGGAGATAGTCACCAAAGTACAGGGGCTATTTTCGCTCACATGAGTTAAATCTGGAATAGCCTGACTCTTAGAAAAGGAGAAGAGTTTGCTGGAGGCTACAAAGACAAGGAGGAATTTAATGGTTTCCATCTCACGGATGGGTTTTGTGTGTGTACATGAACATTCTGTGTATGTGTTATGGGGAGTGCATGTGCACGTGTGTGTGAGTGGATGTGGAAGCCAGAGGTGGACACTGGGTCTCTGCCTCAATCACTTTGATTTTTTTTTTTTTTTTTTTTTTTATTGACACAAGGTCTATCACTGAACCTGCTGCTCACTAGGCTATCTGGCCAGCAAGATCTAGCAATCTTCCTATTTCTAGCTTCCCAGTACTGGGATCACATATAGGCACGCAGGCTTTTACAAAGGGGCTGGGATGGAACTGAGGTTGTCAAGTTTGCACGCAAATACTTTCTGAGTCCTCCTCCCAGGCTGTTTACGTTTCGAAGATTCTTGGGATTAGTTGTACAAACATGTGAATATACTTAGCACTAGTAAGTATAATGGTTAAGATTTTAAAATTGCCGGGCAGTGGTGGCCCACTTAATCCCAGCACTTGGGAGGCAGAGGCAGGCGGATTTCTGAGTTCGAGGCCAGCCTGGTCTACAGAGTGAGTTCCAGGACAGCCAGGACTACACAGAGAAACTCTGTCTCGAAAAAACCAAAAAAAAAAAAAAAAAAAAAAAAATTTAAATCATTATTTTATGAGTATAGGTGTTTTGCTTCCGTGTGTATGTGTGTACCATGTGTTCTTGGTGCTCTCAGAGGTCAGAAGAGGGCATCTGGTCATCCAGAACTGGAGTTACAGGTGATTGTAAACTGCTTTGTGGATACTCAGAATCGAACCCAGGACTCTTAACTACTGATCTATCTTTCAGAACCCTAGTCTTTACATTTTACCATTAAAACATTAAAAAAAAAAAAAAAAAAAAAAAGCTTTAAGGAGGATGGCAACAAAGGGACTTAGAGCAAGAAATAGAAAAGAGACTCCACTGCCCCTTCATTGTGATGCAAGAGACCCAGGGCTGGGGGGTAAGAATGGTGAATGCATCTGGGTACATGCCTTTCAACCCAACACTTGGGAGGCAGAGGCAAGTGGATTTCTGAATTTGAGGCTAGTTTGGTTTTACAGAGCAAGTTCCAGGACAACCAGGCCTACACAGAGAAATCCTGTCCTGAAAAAAAAAAAAAAGGGAGGGGGGTCTAAAGAGAGAAGACAACCTCAGGGTGCATTTATCTTTGTGGCTTGCACCCCTGTGTCTGAAAGCATCAGGTTCCACTGCAGCCAGAGAGAACCTTACATCATTGAATTAGCATGGCCTACACCCAGCCAAGATGCAGAAAAGCAGTTTGAATTACCTTCAGAGGCAAAACACACTGCAGAAAGCAAAGAGTTAATTTGAGGTGTATATGTGTGTGGGAGGGGTGTTTTTAAGAAGTCTAAGGACCAAAGATAGAAATGACTATCAACTGGTATTACAACAGCTGTTCCTAATGTATGTGTCTGATTTACAACATTAATACGCAGCTGGCTGTGGTGGTACAGGAACTTACTCCCAGGACTAGAAAGGCAGAGGCAGGTGGTTCTCTGAGTCTGAGGCCAGTCTGATCTACAGAATGAGTTCCTGGACAGCCAAGGCTATACAGTGAAATTCTTTCTTTAAGAAGAAATAAACAAAACAAATCAAGAGTTCTTTCTGCGATTCCTGAGGACTGGCATTGGTTCTCAGCACACAAACTAAGCAGCTCACAACCCCCATAAGTCTAGCTCCAGGGCCCCTGATCCCTTCTGCTGGCCTCTGGGGTCACCAACATATTTGGCATACACTAACACACACACACACACACACACACACACACACACACACACACTAAATTTTTTTTAAAAACTTAAGAAGAATGTGTAGGGCTCTTTGACCTCGGCAGCAGAAGCAGGATGAGGAATGGAGCACCGCCCTTTGAAAGCACCCCAGTAAGATGTGTCGTGCGCTGCCACTGCGGCTCTAAGGTCTATCACTTTCAGAAGTTGAACTGTGGCAAATGTGGCTACCCTGCGGAGCAGAAAAGAAAGTGTAACTGAAGTGCCAAGGCTAAGAGATAAAACACTACTGGGCAGGTAAAGATTGTTTATTGATGACTAAGACTGGGATTCTGTGAAAGAACAACACCTAATCTCAAGAGGGCAGCAGTTACAACATCCAGTTCATCTCAAGGATTTCAGTCAGTCACAAAATATATGTTCTGGTTTCAAAGAAGGAAGAGGAGGGGGGAGGGGAGGATGAGGAAGAAGAAGAAGACAAGAGGAGGAGGCAGAAAAGAGAAACTGGGGTCAGGGAGACCAAATAAATTGGAAGTCTAGAAAGCATTTGGTCAGATAGTAACATATATTTATTACTTAAAATCCACTCTTATAGCTAAGCAAACCCTTGTAAATGTGGGCAGCAATTATCTCACAGCTGTGGAATGATAATAATTAACAATGATGATGTGAAAGCAGATAACTGGCTTCTAAGTTAAACCAGATTTTAAAATGTAAAAACAAGCAAACAAAAACAGATGACTTAAAGCATATTTAAAAATCCTTAAGAAAACACTTTGAATTTAAACATTAATATTTTAGTCTTATATACATATACACTCATATACATAAATGTTTATGAATGTAATAGCAATTAATGGAAAAAGAGGCCATGAATTTGAAAGAGAAAGAGGAGAAGTATATGGAACCATCTGGAGGGCAAAAAAGGAGGGGAAAATGGTGTAATTATATTATAACCTCAAAAAAAAAAAAAAAAAGAAAAGAAATACTTTTCTTTAAACTAAGGAGCTGGGAAGATGGCTCAGTGGTTAAGAGCACTGGGTGCTCTTTTAGAGGACCCAGTTTCATTCCCAGCATCCACTTAGAGGCTCACAACCATCTGTCACTCCAGTTTGAGGGGATTCAACACACTTTTCTGGCCTCTGCAGAAACTCCACACTCATGAAGAATGTGACAAGTGGGCACACACATAAATAATTAAAAAAATTAAACCAGGGTGTTGTAGTGAACACCTGTAATTCTAGCACTCTGAGCCCGAAGCAGGAAGACTACAAGTTCAAGCTTTGAATTAATTAATTACTTAATTAAAAAGTAGAAAGAGTATATTGATTGGGTGTATTGATTACTTAATCTATTTCTGTACCTTAGGCATCTTGGACATGTAAAGATTTGTGTAACAACAACAACAACAAAAAACCCACAGCCGAGTTGGTAAGTAGAGCAATCACCATTGTGGTTTATTAATTTACTGACTATATTATAAAATTGAAAAGGAAGGAAATACAAATTTAGTGGTTTACTGATTTTGAAGATCTCATCACAATTAAAACTTATTTTCCAATAAGACTATACTTACAATTTAACTTATTATTAGTGTGTCCAAAGTAGAGATAATATAAATAAGAAAAGTTCATAGTGGTCCCCATGCTGAATGAGAAATAATGCCTATTTATGTAGTTATCATTATCCGATCGACCTAGGATCCTTACCTCTAATTCTAGATAATTTGAAGGTATTTTTTTTTTCATTCTGAAATACGTAAATCTTGGGATCTTTTCTCAGTAATCTTTTCACCTTATTTATTGAGCTAGGGTCTTACTGTATTGCTCAAGGGTCCTCTTGCCTCAGTCTCCCAAGTGTTGGGGACTAGTCACATGAACCACAGCATCTGGTTTTTGAAAGCATTTTAATGCTCGCTTTAAAATAAATCCAAACGCTGGAGGAAAAGTTTTTGATGCCATGTATGATCAATACAGAAATAAATATTATTCATGTGATAGGAGTTGGCCCTCATTCTAGGAAATTTTTCTTTAATAGTATATCGTTTGGTGTATCTCTCTCTCTCTCTCTCTCTCACATGCACACACACACACACACACACACACACACACACACACAGAGGGGGCTGGGGGAGAGAAAGATGAAATCTTCAGTGTTACCAATAACATCTAAAAGGACATTAGTGTGTACATTGGTTATTACTACCACAAACTTCAGGTTTATTGATTAAAAACATTCATTACATTGACCTCAAAATTCAAAATCAGAACACTAACTATTTTTGTAAAAAGGCTCACATGTGCAGGATAGAATATTTCTGTATGGATGATAGGGTAACTGCAGTTCAGGTACCAAAGAAGACAACCCAATGGGTTTATCTGGGCTTTCACAGTTCACTTAACAAAAGGCTGAAGTAGTTTCCATTCCAGTAATTTAGATGTAAATGTTGTAATAAGTTGTAGGGTTACTTTCCCAGGCTCCTGAAATTACTTTCTGGCCTCTATTTTATGAAAACAAAAACAAAACCAACCAACCAAACAAACAAACAAAACGTATGATTTTTTCCAGAAGAAAAATGGGAGACTTTTATGTTACATTTGCTTTGATATATATATATATTTTTAGATTTATTTATTTCATATATGTGAGAACACTGTTGCTGTCTTCAGACACACCAGAAGAGGACATCAGATCCCATTACAGATGGTTGTGAGCCACCATGTGGTTGCTGGGAATTGAACTCAGGACCTCTGGAAGAGCAGTCAGTGCTCTTAACCACTGAGCCATCTCTCCAGCGCCATGCTTTGGTATCTTTTACATGTTCGGTTTTGTTATTTATTTGTGTGTGTGTGTGGGGGGGGTGCTCACATGCTATGTCATGGATGTGGTGCTAAGAGGACAATTTGTGAAAGCCAGTTGCCTTTATTTCCACCATGTAGTTCCTTGAGAATGACCTCAGGAAATCAGGCTTAGCAACAAGGGCCTTTACTTGTTGAATTATCTCACCTGTACCTCTTTCTTTCTTTTCTTTCTTTCTTTCTTTCTTTTCTTTCTTTCTAAGAAAAAAATGTTTGGTTTTTGTTTTTGAAACAGGAACTCACATCATAGCCCAAGCTGCCCTGATACTTACTATGTAGCCCATGGTGGTCTTAAACCCATGGTAATTCTCTGGGTTTAGTCTCCCAAATTCTGAGAGTACAGGTATCAGTAACCTTGATATGTTTTTATAGACACAAGTGTCCTTTTCAGACACAGAAACTATTAGTAATCAGATGTAAGCTAAAGGCTTCAACTCAAGCAAGAATAAAAATATGTAGGCTCACCAACATAGAATACAGGAATAGGTCTGACCAGGTTCGTAGAATATTTGAGGTCACTAAAATAAGACTTTAATGGGACAGACTGTCTTTTCTGTTGGTGTCATTTATTACATTTCAGAGCTAAGGAATCCAAAATCATCTTTTAAAAATGGAGCTTTTCACCGGGCAGTGATGGCACATGCCTTTAATCCCAGCACTTGGGAGGCAGAGGCAGGCGGATCTCTGAGTTCGAGGCCAGCCTGGTCTACAGAGTGAGTTCCAGGACAGCCAGGGCTACACAGAGAAACCCTGTCTTGAACACCCCCCCCCCCCCAAAAAAAAAGAAGCTTCTTAGCTAGGCGTGGTGGTAATGAATGCCTTTAATGCCAGTGCTCGGGAGGCAGAAGCAGGTGGATCAAGTGAGTTCAAGGCCAGCCAAAGCTACACAGTGAGACCTTGTGTCGAAAACAAACAACAAACAAACAAACAAACAAATCAGCTTCTCCCATGCTAGACAAGTGTCAACATTCTGCAAACTCTAGAAGTATGCGGGGGCTGAAAAGATGGCTCAGTGGTAAAGGATGTACTGCTTTATCAGAGGCCCAGAAGGCAGACTCCACCACCCAGACTGGGCAGCTCACCAACACCTGTAACTCCAGCTCCAGAGGATCCAGTGCCCACTTCTGGCCCCCGCAGGCATCCATACATATGCACACTTACACACACAGACACACATATGCAAGATTTCTCTCATCTAGAAGAGATATGTGATCTCCCAGAAGAAGAGCAACACATGTTGATGAGTCACAAATTCCAGAACACACACATCAGTCAGGAAAACGCTTATAAACGGCAAAGGCCCAACTGCTTTGCTAGATTTACTACTCTCACTGCTCTCCAGAATACGGCGGCACTGAGAAATACAGCCGTGCAAGGATTATTCAAGGAAATGTTCAGAATGAATAGTACTGGAAAGTCATCACTTGTCAAGAAAAATCTGTGTAACATAAAACCTCAGAAGCAATAAACCCAGCTGTTAGGACGATTTCTGTTTGTTCTGCCCCTGGACTACTCTAAACGTGAGCAGGTGGACAGGCAAGGTGCTTCAGGTATAGAACTTGTCAGTGATGTGACGCCTGCAGAATTTGTACAAAAAAGGGAGGAAGAAGTCGCTAATACTCATGCTGGTACCAATGTGGCCAAGTAGAAATGTTACTGCACAGAGGTCTCCTCCGAGAACCCACCTGCTGAGCTCTCATGGGATATGCAGGACTGTGTGCAGTGTCTCGGGACATGGGCCAATCCCTGAATAAGATTCCAGGCTGTATCATATCCTCCTGAGCTCTGGGGCCTTTGAACATGCCATTCCCTCTGCCTACGGTGTATGCTGCCTCTCTCTTCCTTTCTCTGCCTGGCTCATTTGGACGTCCCTGCATAGGTTAGTACCTCTTACTTGTGCCCCCACAGTGCCATCCTAGACTTTTCCTTCAGAAACACCATTCATGCAGAACAATGGCCCCTTGTTTCTTTTCCCACCTGTTCTCTTGTAACCTGGGGGGTAGGGGAGCGTCCATGGGACCAGGTCTGCCAGGTCTGCCAGGCAGTGGTATCCCTAATGTAGAGGAACTTAGAACATATTGCTTGGGTGGCTGAATGAACTACAGCTTGTTCTGTTTGCTTCTCAGCTCACTCACATGCTCATAGGTGACTTATTTGTGGGATGGGCTCATGTATATGGTCTGAGTAGGGTTTAGAATATGGCCAACAGTGGCCTTGAAGCCTGACAGAGCTTCCTAAGGAGCAGTGATTTTTGAACACGTTTTGTATGCAGCTGGACCATCAGAAAAGCCTGTCTGGAAAGACTGAGATGAAAAAAGAGGACATGTGTGGGAAGAGAAAAGAAACTTAGAAATATTTCTCCAAGGCAACAAGGGGCTGATAATGTCTTGACCTGAGATCACGAATCAAAGACAAAGGTCTAAGAATCTAAAAGGAGGACAGAATATTTATTGAGACCAAACAGAACCCGGATGCCACCAAAGCTCCCAGTGATTGTAGGCAGGAAGTCAAGAGAGGATGCGAAGGAACTGGTAAGGTGTCAATAAACGTCTCTATCCATGGAGCTCTATTCTCTCCTAAATGAGTTTGAGATAGACTCTTTCTCATAACAAAGCAATCTTGTTATCTTGGGTAAGATAGACAGGGAACGAGCCTATTTTATCAGAGGGGGAGGAGCGGTTACAGACATCACCGGGGATGTAGGCAGATACCCTGGGATGATCTAAGATCCAAAGGCAAGAAAGACACCAAGAACTGATTCAAGAAGTCAGTGTGGCCTATCTAGCAGGGAAGCTAGCCGGGACACAGCTGTTTGTTAGAAAGCTTCACACCACTCTAGTTCCTAAGAAGCAGCGGTCTCACTACCCCAGGAAACAGCAGCTAAGAGTGTTTTAAAGATGTCTGTGATCCCTAGCACACAGCTAAGTTCCTTACAATACACGTCATACCAGCCTCATGTCCTGTGGTGATTAATCAGGCTATTATGGGAAAGGTCCCCTTCTGTGGACCCAGAGGAATCTAGAAAGGGGGAATAATCCCAGCTTGCTTCTTTATGCACCTGTAGATCCCACCTAGCAAGGCAGCAATGACAGTTCTCCAGGAGGAAGGCAGCAGGAGTTCCCTTCCTCTGCTTCTGCCCTTCCCTTTCTGTCTCTTCTGGTCTGCGTCCCCCACAACCCTCTCCTTTCTCAGTCTGAATTGGAATGGCTGGGCTCTTTCTTGAGTTGTATAATTCCAGACCTCACTGACTTAGGATGGTCTAGTCATAAGCCCCGGCTGAGGACTAACTCCAGAAATGGGCCCACCCGTCCTCTACACAGGCACCGCTCTGAGGTTTGTCAGACAGGGAAGTTACCTCCTCGGCCCTCACTGGCAGCCGGCTTCACTTGGATCGGACGATTCATCTGAAAGACACGGGACCAACACACCCATTTAGCATGACCTGCTGACCCAAGGCCTCATTCTTTCTTCCCACTGAGCTTCTCGGACTCTGTGCCCCAGTGCCTTTTGTGCTCTGTACCCTCCATTCCCACTGGGATTATAGAGTCTCTCCAAGATTCCTTCCTTAAACCCAGGTATTTAGAAAGTTCTGGAATCTGAAGAGCTGGGTGGCAGGAGGCTCAGGAGCAAACAGGGTAGACACAGTGGTCAAAGACATTCTTTTGTCTTAGACTCTGGGTGACTCCACGCGGCGCCTGTTTCTCAGGCTCCTGGACTCACATAAAGGCTTTGAGTGAGAGGAACTGGGTGGGAGAGTGTAATTCTATAGCACATTTGTGGTTATGTCTAAAACTGAGAATATAGCTGTGTGTTATTTAGATTAAACAGTCTGGGACGCAGACTTAGTGCTATATCCCCTAACTCTGCCATTTCCTGGTTGTATGATTTTTTAAGTATGCCACCGTCTCTCAGATTCACTTTACTAATCAGGGAAGACATCTCCCACTGCTTGTGGCCTGAGTCTCTGCGCTCCCCCTTCCATCCCTCCTGGCGCCCCTTTCCCTGACAGCGCTAGGGTTCTCTAGGCGCCATCTTCTTCCTGCTCATCTCTCTCTTCCAATTTTTCTTGGACTGCCTCGCCCACACCCACAGCCTCAGCCTCAGCAGCTATCCAGGGATGACTCAGACCTCTGCGTCTCCAGCCCATATTCCCCCCTGAGCCTCAGACCTGTGTTTCCAGCTGCTCGACAGGGCGTCGTGGTTTGAAGGGCCCGCTGGCACTTCTCACTCGACACAGCAGAACCCGAGCTCATCTTCTCACCCAAACTCAACCCTCCATCACTCAAGTTATAAGTCTAGAAAGCAACTTAACTTTTCCCTCCAACCCTTCCCTCCTCCGGCCAGCTTCACCTTTTAATGCAAGGGTCCCCTGACCAGACATGGTTAGAAATCACCTGAGAACCATATTAGATTCTTAAAGTGGGGGGGGGCTATATAAACCTGAAAAAGCTCCTAGGTGATTTAATATATACCCCACCTCCCCACCCCCAACCACCCTAAGTGAATTCATGATTGAATCCCCATCTCACCTTCCTTTCTCATAGGTGTTGTGGGGAATCACATGAGGTAATAGGGGTGCAGAAGGTCTTAGTAAACTGCCAAGAGCTGGGTGCGTGGGATGTGAGGGAGTGATGTTGGGGGCAGACAGCTGAGTGCCGGGAGGAAGGGACAGCGGCCTTCCTGTTCCTGGAGGAAGGGGTAACTGATGCCCATCTGGCCTGAAAAGGTGATGATCTGACCCCCTCCCCTCAGGAAACGTACTGCTTCTGCACCAATCAGGGGCCACTCCATCCCTTCCAATGTGCTCGTTGCCGAGACAACAGGCAGCTTCCTGTTACCATAGCCACAAGTGCTACCCAGTAACCATGGTAACACCCTGGCAGTCACAGCTGAGCAATTTCTTTGGATCAAATTTTGGGGTGGGAGGGGTGAGGAAGACTCATTTAAGAAAAAAAAAAAAGAAAAGAAAAGAAAGGAAAACAGTCCAAGCCTGAACCATTGTAATCCTCCCTCCCTCCCAAGGCTCTGACACACCCACCCTCTGGTAGTGGAGCACCTGCAGTGTACCAGGCTGTGGGTGGGGGCCGAGACACCGACAGGACTCAGGTTGTAGTCTAGAGGGGATGACAGATCAATCCAAGCAGATCAGGGCGAGCTGGACAGGTCTGGACTGGCCTGGACCAGGGACCAGGAGGACAGGACCAGTCCCTAGGCATGGCCACCTGTGAGTGTGGAGGAGAAACCAAGAGACAGAGCTATGGAGAGCAGAGACATGAGAGAGATGAAGAAACACAGCAAGACAGAAATTATGGGAGAAAGTAAGAGACAGACCTAGAAAAGGGCAAAGAAAGAGAATTACTGGTGAGAATGGGTAGGAAAGGAAGGGATAGAAAGGAGGTTGGGGGAGGAAGGAAAGCCTGGTAGGAGGAAGGAGATGGGCAGAAGCCCGGGCTGGGGGGGGGGGTCACTGAGAGTGAGCAAAACCATCATTATTTTATTAGTTCTTAAATAGAACCTGAGAATTTTTCTCTGGAGCCTAGAGTGACGAGCGCATGTGACACCAACGGTTTCCATGGTAGCTCCTGGCTGGGTTTCCTGGGAGATGGTACTCATTGGTGCTCTGGGGAGATGCTCCTTTTCCTCCTCCCAACCACCTGACCTTTTGATGGAGAGTGTATATTAGATGATACATATGAAATTCTACGTGAGCTCACCAGTGTCCAGTCCTCAGGGGCTCAAGGACTATGCCTTCTGCCAGTCAGGCATGCTGCCAATATCTTTTGAGCTCTGTGGTGAGCCTCGGTGATGCTTAGATGGAGACTCCCTTCATAGGCTCACAGAAAAGATAACGCCCCCCCATTTCTGAGAGCCCATCCGGTGCCAAGCCTTCCCCTGGGACTTTTTATACATATATGAAGACATATACATATGTCTTCAAATCCCTCTAACCATTCCAGAAGGTAGTACCGCTGTCCCCATGTTGCGGATGAAAAAACTGAGGCCCAGGGAGAGAAACGTATTTGTCTAGGACAGCAAGAGAGAGAGAATGAGAGCAAATGAGAGAAGCTCATTTGGTGGGTACTCTGGGGTTCACTCCAGGTCTGCCTAATGGTAATGTTCGTGATCTTTGCATCCTACTGGGCAACTCCATGGTTATTTATTTATTTATTTATTTATTTATTTGCTTTTAAGATAGAGGTTCACTATGTAGACTGTCCTTAGAACTTGCTAATAGCCTAAGCTAGCCTCTTAGCCTACTGACTGCTGGGAGATTTTATATATATATATAAATACACTGTGTGCTTGTCTATGTGTATGTAGGGGTGTGTGGGGGTGGGGGTGTGAAGGTCAGAGTTGATTTATTTGTATTTTGTGTGTATAGGTGTTTTGTCTACATATATGTGTGTGTTTACAGAGACTAGAAGAGGGTACCAGGTCTCTTGGAACTGTTGTCACAGATGGTTGTAAACTTCCATGTTGGTTCCGGGAATTGAATCCGGGTACTCTGGAAGAGCAGCAGTGCTCTTTCCCAAGCTCTCCCTCTATGTTTTTTTTTTTTTTTTTTTTCAGATCCCATCTCTTACTGAACCTGGAGTTCTCTGATTCAACTAGAATGGCTGCCCAGCAAGCCAAGGAATTTCCTGCCACCATGGGATTACAGGAATGGATCATTGGTGTTGGCTTTGTAAGTGGCTTCTCGAGGATCAGACTCAAGTTTTCATGTTTGCACAGCAAGTAGCTTACTGGCTGAACCTCTTTCCGACACTTAACTCCCTTCTTAAGGCATGAATGCAAATGAGACACTGAGGTACCAAGGCCGAATGGACCAGGCAAGGTGAGGAGCTGTGAGTGAGGCTGGCAGCAGCTGGAGAGGCTGACACAGGAAACAATCTATTGAGATACTGTTTGACCTGGGCCTTGTGGGTCAGAGTGGGTAGAATTAGTAGGAGAGGCAAGGCTGGCAGCTGAAAGACGCCTAGAGTAGAGACAGAGAGCATCGTATCTGAGAAAGCCAGGGCTCTAGCTCCTGAAGGACATGATGCTTGTGATGCCAGTTACATGCTAGTTACATCCATGGCAGCTTCTCGAAGGTCTTTGAGTCTCAGAATCTCCACTCACAAGAGGGGAAACCACAATCCTGTACTTCGGGTTACAGTGGAAATTTTAACAGCCAGGTCGTAGTAGGTACACCAGATATGCCAGGTGTCTTTCATCTTTTTGTGTGCCTCTTGTGTCTTTTTGGCTTTTAAAATTTTTTTGTTTTGTTTTCTTTTCATTTTGTCTTGGTGAAAGGGGGTGAAACTGAAAAGTAGGAAGGGGCCAGATCAGGGCAGGCTGTAAAATGCATGTCAAGGATTTTTGACTTGGATATATTTCAAATGCTAGGAGGATCCAGAGAGGAACTTTAAAAGGAGGAGAGGGGGTGGCCCTGTCTGTTTTGTCTTCAAAACCATCTCATGAGTTGTCATGGTGCAGAGAGAGAATTGGGGTGAGAAGAGGCAGGGAGGTCAGTGCAGGTGGAAGGTGGGAGAGACTTGGACCATTGTAGACGGAAATGGACAGACCCAAAAGATGTCCAGGACAAATGAATTAGCTACAGTTCTGTTGAGGGTGAGACCTAGGGGAAAAGAGGACATGTGGGCTGACTCTCAGGTTTCTGGCTCAGGGACTGGAGAGTCCTGCTTCCCAGGCTCTGAGCCTCAGCCCTACAAGGCAGGGATGACAGGGAACATCTGAGGTTTAGGTATGCTACTAATGTCTGGAAATTGCCGCTCATGAGAGCTACTGGGCAACCCTGCTTGTTTTAGTCCTGCTGTGAGAAGGGGAAAGAGCTGGGGTGCACGTAGGGAAAGGGGGCACCGACTCCTCAACCACAAACTTGCCATGGGAATTCAGGTGAGCCTTCGCCTTGGCTGAGCACGTGCTCCCTGAGGAGTTTTTCCAAGCTCGTGTCTGTCAGAGCCATGAAGGGGAAATCAGCCTTGGAAACATGGGAGAGAAAAGAACACCCTACTCCTCCAGGAAGTGGGGGGGGGGAAGAGTGGGGGGGGAGTTCAGAGGCAACAGACCTGGACAGGGCCCCGTTCTGTTGTCCAGGTAAGCACAAAGGAAGCAAGATCTAGCCCACTTCTCTGATAGACTATGAAACACCATTCTTAGGGCTATTTGTTGCCCTGTGCTGATTCTATCCTTCACCCAGCATCCCCTCTCCCTAGGAAGGGGGTTTATCAGCATTCCTCATCAGTGTGACCATTGCTGAGGGCCACCGGGACAAACGTCAGCACCATTATCTTCAGCATCTGGGTTCTGCCACACCTCTAACCCAGCTTGCTCTCAGATGCCATGAGCCCCTAGAATCCATATGCATGTCATAAGCCCATCCCTTCCCTCTCCACGGCTCCACTACCCCAGCTCTAGGGTAGCATGCTCCACCATTCACCTACACAGAAGGGACGTTCTCCTATCTCGGCTCCACCCTTGCTCCCTCTTCAGCTCAGTCTTCACACTGTAGCCTGAGTAATCTTTAAGACTTCATCCCTAACTCTTCTTAAATCCACCCACAAGTGACTGTCAGAACTTGTGTGACCTGTCTCCTCTGCTCCCAACATACACAGTGCTTTCCACTCACAGACAGCCACAGCCATCTTGGCTGGGGGACATCTTCCTGTCTCTTGTCACATTATCCTCGGAATTTCTGAAGTGGTCTTCGGTCTTTGGTTTCCAGACACTCGGATATGAAGAAAGCGTATGATGGTATCTTTTCTGAAAACCCCCTCCTTTCTCCTCACTCCTGAGGGGGTGTGCATGCTTAGGTGTAACTCCAGTATGGTGCAATGAGTTACTTATGGGCTGGAAGCTTCTTGAGGGCATCACTTGGTCCTTAGAATGTAACTAGATTTAAGTCCTGTTTTCTCTCTTCTCCCGAGCTGTTTTGCATGGGACACAACTTGTGCAAGCAAACACATGCCTCTATTTGTGAACCTGGCTCCTTCATAATCTCTGAAGGGGTAGATTCCTCCAAAGAAGGGAGGTCATGGACAGGAAGATAGACCAACCTCCTAATCCCAGACGTGGGGATGAAGTTGGCCTCATTCTCTTCAGGATTCTAGAACTAGTGTGAGGCTCAAAGAAACAGGGCACAGCAGCGTCATCGGGAAAAGACTTAAGGACTTAGGAGCCAGGTGGGACAGATGGCTGCAGTTTGAAGGAAGTTCTGAGTAGAGAGCCAAGCTTTAATGGATGGCAGAGACTGGCGGTGGGTAAACGGGGTAGGGGGAGATGAGAGGATTCACTCCAGAACAATCTGTGCTATTTCCCGTGAATATTCAGGGTTTCTTTTTGTGGATTCGCTCAGCTTTTACAAGCTTTTCCTTCCCTTCCAGTCCCGCCAGATTCCAGCAAAACTGCAGAAAGAAGTCTTACCCTGCTTCTCCAGCAGGTGGCAGCTACGCCCAGGACTCAGTACCTGCAGAAAGCTAGGCGCCTGCCTGTTCCACTCTGGCGAGAAAGTCGCTGCTGCCCCTGGCAAGCGCAGAGGAAAGATTGATGGCAGAGATGTTGCCGGGGCTAGCCAACAGTGCCATTGATTTTCATTTAGGAGGATAATTAAATATTAATTTTCACTTTGTTAAGTTGAGAAGGGGGAATAAAGCCAATGTTGGCAGTAACAGAGGAAGCCAGGCCACAGTGGAGGTCTGCACATGGAAAGATGGTAGAGGGCAGACGACCTCGATTGTCTTACTCTCCGGAAACTAAGAGCCCTGTCTGCTACCAAGTTTGCTCATGAAATAGTGGAGCAAGTGAGTACACTAACTGGGCTCAATGATATGAACTTGGGCAGTTCACTTTAAGACTCAGTCTTCTCATCTGTAAGATGGGGGTACCAATATCAATACCTTCTTCACCAAGGATTAAATGACTTGACACACATAAAATGCCATGAACACTGGAACTGGTGACTGTTGGTTATTACTATTTTGCTTTTCTCCTTTAGGAATCCTTTCACGTCTCTAGGGCTTCACCATCCTTTTCCAAGGAGTGCCCATTCCTATAAAACTCCATGGGTACTATTCACTTCTTTGGAAGTCCCCCCCCCCCGGCCCCCAAGCCTATCTTAATTTACTCAAGGCTTTTCAGGTAAAGTCTAAATCTCCATGTCTTGCACTCCCCTCAACCCACAACTGTAGCCCTCCACAGAATTCTGCCCCAGTCTGGCCCAGACTCTCTTAGATCCTCCTCCCCTGTGGGCCCAACAGCTTCACAGCCACCTGTTCCTTCCAGCTCTGAAATTTTACCACACCCACACCGTTCCCTGCATAGGTGTTCCAGCTTGTCTTGCCACCTATGCTCGCAGCGGGAACTGGTTGCTCGCACGGTTAGATGAATAATGCTTTCTACAACAGCTCTCACGAGTGTTTCTGTTTCACTTACTGCTACTACTACCACAGCTAACCCATACCGCATGCTCACATTCTGCTGTGCTATGTACTTCACATGCCTATAGATCTTATAATGAAGAAACTCGGGTGTTTTATCTTATTTTTTGAAACAAAGTCTCACTACATAGTCCTGGTTGTCTTAGAACTTGATACATAGACCAGGTTGGTCTATGTATCAAGCTGATACATAGGCTCTGCCTGCTGCTGTCTCCAGGGCTGGCATTAAAGGTGTGTCCAGAAAAAACTCAGGTTTTAAATTTGTCCAGGGTCATAGAGTTGGTGAACTTCTGGAAAGATCCAATTCTTAAAACAAAGCTGAAGTGGGTACCTGTTTCTTATTCTAATTGATCTTGTTCCTGACATCTAGGACCATCTACAGAAAATCAAGTCCTTTGTCAGGATCTTAAGGCAACCGTCATATTTACTGGGGCTTTCCTTAGTACAGCCCAATGAGCTAAGTTCTTAGTACAACCCATCCCCTACAGAGGAGAAAACTGAAGCTTGAATTGAAGGAATTGTAGAAGAGACATAGGTGATACTCAGCTCTACGTCTGAAAGACTAAAGCCACGTATCTTTAATTATCATGTGGTGATGTCTTCAGATTAGAATCCCATTAAATTCCTCCTTCCCCAGATATACATCTGCAATTTATTTGAACACATCTCATGATACGCTTCATGTCTTTGTGCCTTTATTCTATCTTGGTCTCTTTCTAGACCAGTGGATTTCTTAAGTCTAAAATGGACATTGACCCAGACTTTGCCTACTCATGACATTTGAATATCTCTTTTTCTGGACCAGCACTCCTCAAATAGGAGAAACTAAGGCTGGGAGCCATGGTCTCCTCTTGGCAACTCATGCTGGATCCTAACTGTCACCATCACATGAATGGTAGGTTCTGATTTTCCTTTGCTGGTGACCATCCATTAATTAATACCAGATCATAAGATCCTAAGTACCTTTAAAATCAAGAAGTTTCTTTTAACTTTAGTTGTGTTTTATAATATGGAGTGAGGACAATTTGGGTGAGTCAAGGTACCCCCAAAAGTATTACAGGAAAAAGACCACAGGAAAGTCCCATCCAGGAGCACAAGATTGGAGAACACATGTCACTACATACATGCTCACAGTAGTGATAATGATACCTGAAACCATGATTTTAGTCAAAATGGAAAAGTTCTAACCTAATTCACAACGCTGATATCTCTTTTAAAAGATAGATTGAAACACTTGGTCTTGAGCCCCCCTCCCCTTTTTGAGCCAGAAGACTGAGTGTAATACGAGACTTGACTTGTTCAAGGATCACATACGTAAACCCTTTCCTAGGTAGATAACGTCGTGTCTAGCTGCTGGTGCCAACTCAACCCTGTATGCTGATTTGACATGTATACAGAGTGTAGAACACTGTCTCAAGCTTCAGGCGACTCCCACCCATCTCCCCCAACCTTGGTTGACTTACCCCTGGCAGGGTCTTCTGCTCGTGCAGTGCACTCTGGGCCTTGAGAGCAGAGTCCCGGGCGCAGTAGGTGAGGAAGGCACAGCCTGAGGAGAAAGAGTTTGGCTCAGGGACTTTTCTGAAACCCACTAAACATTCTTCTTGGGAAGATCCAAGTAAATTAATAAACTTGGACTCACTATCCTATAAACATGAATACTGCCCTGGGAAATGTTCTGTGATGGAAAGCCTTCACATGTCTGGGACCTATGTCCCAAGCTCTGGCCCTCTCTCATTTTCTCCTGGCCTTCTGTCCAAGAAATGTATCCATACATCCAGTCCTGTGCTCATTCAATCCCACAGCACAGCTCCTCCCACTCCATCCACAAGTCCTGTCAGGGTTAAAACTCCCTAAGCGGGTTTGCCTTTTTCTACAATGCAGTACCTTGCCCCTCTCCAACACCCATCTATTTTAGATAGAGACTTATAGTCTCCAGGGATCAGCCTCAATTCCTTCCCAGTCCAGTTCCAAGTGGCAGAAAAACAAAAACAAAAACAACAAAAAAAAAAAAAAAAAAAAAAAAGAAGAAGAAGAAGGACGATGAAAGGTTGAAGGTCAGCTACTTTCCAACACTTCATTTCCTAAGTTTGGAGTTAAATAAGGCTTGGTGCAGGTTTAAGGGCTTCCTGTAAGTAGGAAATTCCAGAAACTTCCTAATTCTATTCAACACCTTGGTCTGTCACAAAAGGGCTTCTTAAAGGGCTATTTTCGACCCAGCTTGGACTCCTCTGACACAACCCTACTTATTGAGGCAAGGATGGAGTCTGGCTTGAGCTAACGAGTAGAGTCTACTACCCCACGGTGACAGCTTCAGAATCTGCAGTCTCCTAGAAAACGTCGAAGGAGGTTTCTCTTCTTTTTCAATATTCACTGAGACTTCACTCATCCTGAAGATATCCCATACTTACTTATTACGGTTGGGCCTTATGATGGGTTAGAGATGGAGAGGTCTCGGAGATTAGATGTCGTGAGGAGCACCTGAGTCTGTCTCCAAGGGTTGAGGACTGCCTCCAAGAAGACATGGAGGGCAGGGATGTAACTCAATGGTAGAGTTCTTGCCTGGCATACATGAGGTTCAAATAGTATTGATGATAAAATAGAAAACATGAGTTCTCAAGAACAGGAACAGTGAAAACTTTAGAACCAGGTGAGAAGAGGAGTGTGATTATTCCCTTTGGGAGGAATGAAAACTGAGCCAAAGTGTGGTGCGTTGGAGAAGTGGATAGAAGGCTGGAATGGGAGAAGTCTCAAAAGTATGAGCAGAGTGGCTCGTGAGGAATGTAGGCATTGGGTTACATGTAGCCTTAGAGACCTCAAAAAAAATTTGTCCTCTTTTCTTAGAGCAATGGAGAAGCCACTAGAGAGTGTTCACTGGGGATGTGACATGACAAGATCTGTATTTTCAAAACGGACCTCTCGAGTAGAGGAAGGAGGAGCAAAGGAAGGGCACATGCATGTGGGAAGCCATTCGGAGCTGGTGCAGTTCTCCACTCAGAGAGCTGGCTAGGAAAGCAAATGGGAAGTGTTTTACTTTATTTTTCAGTGACATCTTCTATGGAGCTGCCTCCTGAAGACAGATGGATTGCCTACTGTGGTTATTGAGACTCTCTGGACAGTCTTGTCCTATCAATAGGGCAACTGAAGCCAGAGATTGTGTCACAGTTTGGGGCTCTTTGGACTCCCAGGCGAGGGTTGTTTTCAACGCACTGTGGCGGTCTCCCTCAGTACTCAGCCATCAAAATGAAAATGAGTCATGCTAGTGTTAAAGTCGTTGTGGTTGCTGGGAAGAGAGTAGGGATGCTGACCTAGAGACCCTCCAAGTTGCCTCCATATTTTACCAGGCAACATCTGCTTCGGAGAGGCATAAAGTGCATGGGGGAACTAAATCACTGAATCCTGGGTTTCTCATATATTACTGTTCTGCCACTAAACCATAACACGTCCTCAGACTGAAAGGGAGCTTTATAAAAGGCTTAGGAGTCCAGGTGCTACCAAAAAGAACCCATGGAGATTGCTTGGCTTAGAGGTCGAAAGACTGGAAGGATGGAGACACTGGGAAGTGTGGCCGCGGGGGCAGAGGAGTTCAGGGATGAACAGGAGGGATTAGTGCTAACTGGGAAAGGAAGACAGAGTGAGGGGACAGTTCAGACACAGAGTGTTTGAGTGAGAACTGCAATGACTCCACATGCTTGCTTTATTCTAAAGATTACCTTCAAGGATGAGGTTTATTGCTTAACCTCTGAGTTCACTGTCTAGAAAAAAATGCCACAAGTGACTGGGCAAGAAGACAGCCAGGGGGTTGGGCTTCATTAGAAGAAGTCTGGGTGATGTGGTCTTGTCCTTATGGGGCTTTAATGTAACCTCACCCCCAAAGGTGGAAGACGTACCCCTACTCAAACAGCCTAGCTCTTTCATGGACATTTTCTCAAAGCTCTCTACTTTAGTATGCCAAGCAATGCCCTGGTTCTCCCAGCTGGAAAAAGGTATCAGTCTGATGCTAGTTCACAGGCCTTCAGAATGGATCTGCCCTCCAAGACCTGTTATTTCTCTCATAGGAAGATTATGGAGGATAGTTGGTGACCCTTCCCCCACAAAAATCCAGAAACCACATTATTTCCCAGTGGGGAAATAAAGATATGTCTCCTCAAATTATTATTATATGATTCTGGCTCTGTTATTCCAGCTCAGCCTGGACAGACTTTTCTGCATGTAAACAAGTCTCCTCCCTTCTCTACAGGAAGAAAGGGGTGTGGTTGGACAGGACCATGGTGCCTCTGTCTTCCTAGGAAGGGCGATGAGAAAAGTCCCTATCTCCATCTTCCTCATCTAGATTGACCCTCCCCGAGAGTGCTCTGGTCTGGGACCTGATGGCAAAGAAAGGAAAACAGGAAGCCATCAAGAGGATTGAGAGGAAGCAGAGATGCACAGGAGTGGGGATTAAAGGGGGAAAAAAAGTGTATTCACATAGGGAAAACCAAAGATGAAGGGTACACAGGGTTTGGGGTGTCTGATGGAAGGGATGGTGGAGAGGTCCAGCAGGGAGGTGGGGGTGGGTGTTCAGCTATCAGAAGAGGTAAAAAGCATTGGGTGCTGGGGAAAATATACGGAATACTGGGTTATTGTCAAATGTGAGAAGGCATTTATCTCTGAGAGCCTCCCGGGGGTGGGGTGAATTGGACTGTATAAATTAGGTCTGAATTCTGAAGAGGCGAATTTGGGTATGGGGTATTTAAGGCTGTCAGACTCAAAAGTCAAATGGAGGCCCTAGGGTTTGCAGTTGTAGGCCAGGAGGAGGAGTGAAAATCCAAGACGTATGAGCCGTGAGGCCTGAATAGGGTGGCATCAGAGAGAGAGTGTGTTCAGGAAAACCATGGGTCCAGGGGTCAGGAGATCCGGTACTCCAGAGCTAGAAGGTAGAATAAGTTTCCAAATTCCAGGGTTTGGGGTGTCTGATGGAAGGGATGGTGGAGAGGTCCAGCAGGGAGGTGGGGGTGGCTGGGTTGTGAGAAGTGACAAGGGATTTGGAGGTTAGAGTGAAGAACGTGTTAGGGAACCAAAGTGAAGCTCAGAAGGATGCCACAGAGAAAATTCTGGCTCTGGGGCTCTGGGGCCTCGGGAGGGAACAAAACTGAGGCGGGGCAGGTGCTGAACTGGAGTCGGGCTGGTTCTAGGTAGGGCTGGGGTTGGGCCTGCGTTTGGGGCCGGAGTTGGGTTGGGCTGCGCTCTAATTGGATTGGGGCTGGGCTGGGCTGGGCTGGGCTGGGCTGACCCCGCGCACCTTTGTGGAGGCCGGTGAGCCGGTCCTTCAGCACCGTCAGCTCGTAGATGCGGCCGAACTCCTCGAACAGCGGCTTGAGGTCCTGCTCGTCCAAGCCCCGCGGGATCTGCCCCACGAAGAGCTTGATGGCGTCGTGGTCCTTCATGGGCACCGCGGGACCTGGGTTCAACCCGCTCATGCCGACGCCGCTGTCCGCGGTGCTGAAAGCCAAGCGCGGGCCGGGGCCGGCGGGCGGCGCAGACCCTCCGGGAGCCGTGGCCATGTCCCCGCCCCGTCCGCCCTCCCGAGCGTCCCGCCTGTCCCGCCGTCCCTTCCCTGGACTGCTGGCGAGGGCCTGGGGGAGGGGGCGGGGCCCGCCTGCGAGGACGGGGGGCTGCCCAGGGGGCGGGGTCCAGCCGAGAGCGAGGGGCGGGGCGGGGCTGAATGGGCGTGGTTGAGGGCGGGGCGCCAGGGTCCGACTGGAGTCCCCCTCAGAGCTCTCCTGGCTCCCGCCCTAGCGCGCCAAGCCCAGCCCCGAGCCCCAGCCCCCGAGCTTAGTGACGTCAGACAGCTAGCAGGGCGAGTCTACGCAAGTGATTTGCATAATGAGATAACGGTGGCCAATCAGAGAGGGAGTTGGCTGAGCTGGGGCGGGGGGCTAGAGGGGCGGCTGGGCTCACGCGCTCCAGCTCTCCATGGCAACCAGACCCTCAGTTGCCCTGTGTGTGGAGGGTGTGCGGGCGTGGCAGTGGATGGGAAGTAGCTTCGTCATGCGTGGCGCTGTCTGCTGGAGTCGGAGACGATCCCTTCCTGCACACCTCCAACAGCCAGACCGTTTTCTGTGGGGCAGATAGGGTTTCCACCCCTCTATCCCTACTACGGAAGCCAGTTTTGCGGAGCCCATCCTGCTAGGCTCCATCGCACACCTCTCCTGTATCTTCAGCCTCTCCTTGCTCTTGAGCCTCAAACACACTCTCGTCTCTTGTATATTAAAATAAGCCCCCAAGCACTGATTTCTTCCTCGGGAGAGCGAGAGAACTTATATTATCATATTTACTCAGAGCTCGTGCCTGGTTCCTCCCTCCCTATTCTGTGACTCAGGAGTGTTCTTTTCCTGAAAAGGATGCTGCGGGTCAAAGAAGTTAGGGCTAGGGCGTAAGGCGCCCCTAGCATTTGCAGAGCTGAGAGCAAAAGAAGAAACGGAAATTGATACATCGTGTGTGTTAATATCTTAAAAGCTGTCGGACAAATCACAGTGCTTGAGTGTTTACCTCCGCATTCCCCCTTTCACAAGCACACATTCATAAAGATGAAGGATTGGCGAGATGGCCAAGCATGTAAAGGCTCTTAATAAACAAGCTTGATGATCTGGGTTGTATATCCAGAACTCGTGAGGAAAAGCCAGGAGCAGAGCTTCGCATCTGTAATCCTAGCACTTCTGTGACAACAAGGGAGGAAAAACAGGAGAGTCACGAGGGCCAGCTAGCAGAGGACAGAAACAAGAGGGACTCTCAACAACGTGGAATGAGAGCCCACTCCTGGTCTCACTCAACAAACATGCCATGACCCATGTTTCATACACACACATACATACATACACATTACACCAACACATACACACACCACACACAAATCACACACACACCACACACATCACAGACACAGTACATGTATATAAACATTTTTATTTATTATTATGCATATGAGTTTTGCCTGCATGCATGTATATATATGCATATATGTATGTGCATGCATGCATATGTGTATGGTACACATGTGTATGTATGTGGAGCACATGTATGTCTGGTGCCATTGGGGCCAGAAGACAGTGTCAGATCCCCTAGAACTGGAGTTATGGAACTTTTGTAAGCCTCCCTGTGGATGCTGGGGATCAAACCCAAGTCTTTTGCTGAACTTAACTGCTGAACCAACTCTCTAGCTCCATGTTCTTGAGACAGGGTCTCATGTCATCCAGGCTGGCCACTGACTCATTATGAGTTGAGTAGGCCTTGCTCTTTCTGCTTCCACTTCCAAGTTCTGAGGTCACAGGTGTGCACACCCGTGGTCATTTATATATCCCATATTTAGTAGTTCGTTTGAAGGTACATCTACTTCTCAAATTTGTGTTTTCTTATTGGTGGAGCAACTTTTTTTCTTTTTCTTTTTCTTTTTCTTTTTCTTTTTCTTTTTCTTTTCTTTGACAGGCTCTCGTGACATAGCCCAGGCTATCCTCAAACTCAGGGTTCTTTTCTGATATAGTGCTAGGAGTGCAGGTGTGTACTACTGTGCCCAGCCCTGAACTGATCCTTGCTAGGCAAGTACATACACACACACATACATACACATTACACCAACACATACACACACTTGTCACATACAAATCACACGCACACACATCACACACACACACCACACACATCACAGACACCGAGGTGTAACTCCAAGCACTATAGCTACAATTAAAGCAGGTAACTTAAAAAGTGCACATAATTGGGTCTTTTTAAAATTAAAAATGGTTTTCTTTATTCGGTGACAAATTGAAAATTAAATATTGTCAATATCGTCGATGCTCCACTTTGTTATCTTTTGATACCTTGTTATCTACTTTTTTGCCCCCCGTGTATATAAACTCCAGGGTCAGTTGGCCAATGCTCATTGTGCTACTTTGCTTCCTGTTGCCACGATGAGAGCCAAGATCACAAATAACTTCTGAAGAAAAAGGTTTATTTCAACTTATTACTCTCAGGTCACAATCCATCCATCACTGAAGGAAATAGGAGCAGGAACCCTGGGAGAATGCCATTTACTGGCTTGCTCCCTCTGCTTGTTTAAAAGCATGGTATGCAGCCCAAGCCCACCTACCTAAGGGATGGTGCCGCCAACAGTGAACTGACAAACATGGCCACAGACCGATCTAATGGATGAAATTGAGCTGTAGTTTCCTCTTCCCAGGTGACTCTAGTTTGTGTTAAGCTGACAATCACCAAACCCATAAAATAGCTCCTTGGAACTTTGATTGGATTTGCATTGATGTGGATCACACTGGAAGAAAAAAAAAGATACAAAACAAAACTGTCTCTGTGGCCCTTAGGGGCTCAGTGTATCGATAAAGGCACTTGCCACCAAGCATGATGGCCTGAATTTAATCCCACACGGTAGTGTGAAAGAACCAACTCCCACAAGTTGTCCTCTGACCTCAACACACATGTACACACACACACACACACACACACAAATGCATACACACTAATTGTTTTAAAATGTTATTGTAACAATATTGACTCTTCCTATTCAGAAACAAGAGAAATCACTATCTATTTGGCTCCTTTTTCATTTCTTCATTCAAGGGTGGGGTATATTTTTTTCTTTCTTAAATATACCACACTGTTCTTGTCCCTGTTCCTCTGTAGGCGGGTGGGATATTTCCGCTGGTTGTCTCTATGTCTTTGGGTTTCTGCAGTTTAAATATGATATGCTTAGATGAGGGTTAGTAGCTATTGTTTACACTGTTGGGCCCTCATTGAGACTCCTGGATCTTTGATTTATTGTCTGTTGCTAATTTGGGGGAAATTCATTTGTTGTTATTTCCTCATTAATATTCTCTTTATGTGCTTGGGTACTTCTGATTATGTGATAGGCATTGTGTTGAAAAAATATTTTTAGAAATAATTGTCGGTTGGGGAGGGTAGTATTTTCTTCCTCCAGAATGAACTTATATTTGTTCTTGAAGGCATCAGGAATCACGATCAGTTTGAGATAATCAAACTAATTTTAGTGATTAGGAGGATTCAAATCTGTGCCGTATCCTTTGGAGCAACTGATCTGTTTCCAACTCACTTTGAGTTGGGACTTCTGAGTGAAAGGTATTTTAGGGCACATTCATGTGTATGTGTGTCTGTGTGTGTGTCTCTGTGTGTATCTGTGTGTGTCTGTGTGGTGTGTGGTGTGTGGTGTACAATCATATATGTATACACCCCCGTGTGTTCATGTAGAGGCCAAGAGAAGATATTATGTGGCCTGCTTCAGCCTTCATCTCTTGAGACAGGTCTCTTGTTGATTCTGACGAACACTGGGAGCAAGCAAGTCCAGTGATTCCCTTATCTCTGAATTCCCCCACAGTACCAGGATTATAGCCATGTGTGCAGCCACAGTTAGCCTTTAAAAACAAACAAATGATGATACTGAGGACTGAAACTCAGGTCCTCATGTTTGTACAGGAAGCACTTCTAGCCACTGAGGTATCTCCCCAGCTCCAGAGAATTTTTTGTGATCCTTACACCCCAGCTTTTAATTCCCATCCCAACACTTGAAAGACAGAGGCAGGTGGATCTCTGTGAGTTCGAGGCCAGCCTGGTCTACACAGGGAGTTCCAGAACAGCCAGGGCTACATAGTAAGACCCTGTCTCAAAAACAAATTTCACTTGGAATCACACTGACTCTATAGAGCATATTAAGCTCTTGCTATAGTGAAACTTCATATCCATGATCATGTCACATATCTATATATGGGTCTTCTTATATCTTTCCAAACATTTAATATGTTTTCCCATAAAGTTCTGCTCTGGGGAGTTTTTGTTTGTTTGTTTTGAGACATGGTCTCATGTAGCCCATGCTGATCTCGGACTCATTATATAGGCAAGACTGGCTGAACTTCTGGACCTCCTGCCTCTTTCACCTCCCCAGTGTTGGGATGTAGGCGTGTTCTTGCACTGGCGGCTTCTTTTATCTTCATGAGGTTTATTCTTAGGAACATGAAATGCTGACTTCTGTCACGTGAGGCACACCGATGTTTATCTAGACTTACAGAACCCAGACATTCACATTTATGGAACTGTTTGTACATGGTAAGGAAGTGACACCTCTTTTGCTTCAGCCCAGTCTCTTTTGTTGTAGATAATACAGGTAGAGAACAGGAGATGGCACTTCAAGACACCGTTCCTTTAGAAGCAGAAAGCTGACTCCGGTGCTGAGTGTTCTAGCAGTCAAATGAGTTTAAAAAACTAAAAGAAATTTGGAGTGGAGTGATGTCTTAGTGAGTGAGAGCCCTTCTAGAAGACCCGAGTCAGATCCTAGCTCATGTTAGGAAGCACACAACTTCCTGTAACTCCCTTTTACTGTATCTAATGCTCTCTTCTGGCTTCTATGGGCACCTAGATTCAAATACATAAACAATACATATACATAATTACAATTTTAAAAAATTACTTTTCTGGAAGATTTGAGACAAGTGTATCCACTAGGATGTGATTCTAATTGTGCCAAGCCTGAACAAAGATAGAGTAGTATAAACAGAAATAAATGCACCTAAGAATTATTGATATAGAATGAGCACATATGGGTAAAAATTGGGACAGAAAAAGGTTAAACATGATTCCTTGATTGGTTGATTGACTTCTTCTTCTTCTTCTTCTTCTTCTTCTTCTTCTTCTTCTTCTTCTTCTTCTTCTTCTTCTTCTTCTTCTTCTTCTTCTTCCTTCTTCTTCTTCTTCTTCTTCTTCTTCTTCTTCTTCTTCTTCTTCTTCTTTCTTCTTTCTTCTTTCTTCTTTCTTCTTTCTTCTGTTTTTCAAGACAGGGTTTCTCTGTGTAGTTTCTCTGTGTAGTCCTGGCTGTCCTGGAAGTCACTCTGTAGTTTGAGGCTGGTTTGGACTCAGAAATCCGCCTGCCTCTGCCTCCCAAGTGCTGGGATTAAAAGTGTGTGCCACCACTGACCAGCCTCCTAGATTTTGACTGTGAGCATTAGTGGAACTATGTAATACTGAAGTGGAGAGGTGTGAAGAGGTGTGAGGGACACTCAAGGGATAGGCAACTCTGAGGATATGTACACGTGGACATGTATGTATGTCTTTGTGAATAAACAGACATATGACATCATATAGAAACACATACAAATATATTTATGAGAAAAAAAGTAAGACACTAAAGATTTGTTTACATAGAAAAAACAAAAGGGCTGGGTCTATAACTCAGAAACAGAGCACCTGCTCAGCATAAGTGTCAATTCTTGACACTACAGAGAGGAGGAGGAGAGGGGGAAACCAAGAATTTCATGTCTGTAATCCTAGCACTCATAGGCTGGCAGGAGGATTGTTATGAATTCAAGATTCACCTGGACAACATACTGAGTTCCAAGGGAGATGAAGAACCAGCCTGCCTCCATCTTAGGCTTAAAAGCCAACTTATGGTAAAGACAAACTAGGTTCATTCTTGTTTATGGTTAAACCTCTCTTTTTCAAGGATTGGGCTACGCCTTATCTGTAACCTTAACTACAAATAGTTCTGTACTTCATATTCCAGGAATAGCAATGATGTGTTTGTTTCAAAAAGGTTCGATGACTATCAACTACTTTGTTATGACTATGACTGCCGTGTTCCATCACCTTGCAACCATGCCTTGGTTTCAAGAGGTCATCAGGACTAACTTGCTTGTCCTGCTCCTATAACAGACATATGACATCATATAGAAACACATACAAATATATTTATGAGAAAAAGTAAGACACTAAAGATTTGTTTACATAGAAAAAACAAAAGGGCTGGGTCTATAACTCAGAAACAGAGCACCTGCTCAGCATAAGTGTCAATTCTTGACACTACAGAGAGGAGGAGAGGAGGAAACCAAGAATTTCATGCCTGTAATCCTAGCACTCCCTATTTTCTCCCATTTGGAACCCCCGCTACCCCTAAGCTATAAAAGCCTTGTTTGTCTTCCTCACACCCAATGCTGACCTCTCGAACCCTGCCTTAAGGGGAGGCAGCTTGTTTTAATAATTAATGAACTGCTTTAATTCATTTGGCCATGATAATTTGGCTTTGTGATTTTCCTCCTCCCATCTTTGGGATTAGTAAAAAAGAGGAAAGAGGGAGGAAAGAGAGGAGGGAGGGGCAGAGGGAGGAAGGGAATCTCCCAGCTCCAGCTTTGTTAGGCAGACATTGTGCTGGAGGGTGGCAGGAAAGAATCTCACAGAAATCTGGCAAGGGAGATTTTAAGAGGGATAAGTAAAAAGATTCAAAATACAAAACCAGGTCACAAGATACACTGCTTATTGTTGAAATGTGTCCTGGCTTTAACTTGCAGCTTGTCCCAGCCTTGCTTAGAAAGGCTCTGGGTGGGGCTAAAACCAAACTGCAGTGTCTTGAACATGATGAAAAGGGGAAAAGTGGAAACAAGTCAGTGCCAATGGAAAAACCTGAGCAGAGAGGCTTTAACTACATTCCATTATAGAAAGGTGGGGTTCATGTGGTGGTAGAGGGAAGCTAGGGGTTAACTTGGTAAAACACTGTACATTCAACTCTCTCGTATTTTGCACAAACTGAGTATGGTGGTTCACAACTGGGATCCCAGCATATAGGACAGAGAGGACCAGAAGTTCGAAGAGATCCCCTGCTACATAGTGAGTTTGAGAGCAGTCTGGGATACATGAGACCTTGTCATGAATAAATAGAAAACTTGGCTCAAGCCAAGATGTAGCAGAGTAACCAGCATCATGGGTGTGTCATGTGTGTGTCCAAACAAGAAGACATCTAATGTAATGGCCAGAGGTGGCATAGTAGAAGGTAGGGTTGAGCTTGGAGCTTCATTCTCTAAGCAAATGTTGACTCCAATTATTTGTATAAACATATCGAGTCATGAAACCTTTCTGTCTGTTCCTGTGATAGTTGTCAACTTGGCAGGATCTAAACTCAGCCTTGGGTGTACTTGTAGGTGATCATCTAGCCTACATTAGCTTCTGGGAACACCTGTAAAGGATACCTTGATTAGGTTAATTGCAGTAGGAAGACCCACCATAAATGTAGGTGTCACCATTGGAGGGCTGAAGCCCTGGGCCCTGTAAGCCAGAAAGCAAGCCAAGCACCAGCATTCTCCCTTGTAGCATCCTCACTGCAGATGCAATGTGGCCAGCTGCCTCACGTTTCTACAAATGTGACTTTCTCACCACAGTAACTGTAACCTCAATCTATGAGCCAAAAAGCCCCTTCCTTCCATAGGCTACTTCTGTCAGGGTGTTAATCATAATGGGAAAAGGAGCCCAGGGAGAGTAACAGTGACACCTACACCAATAGCGGGATGAAATGAGCCCACTGGTGTGTTGGGTGGGCCTCTCCTACACAGCAGGCAAGTGTCCTACCACTAAGTTACATCTTAAGCCCAGTATCATTAACAAGTACTCTGCACACTTGACCTGCTGGCGTTTTGTTGCTCAGCTGACTGTCCGAGAATTCTGACTTACACGTCGGCAGTGCCCTCCGAATTTCTCCATTCAACAATCCTTTCTGAAGAGAGATTATCCAGGTGACTGACTACCTGCTCTCATTCTCACACTTAGCCAAGTGGCGCACACTCCTATCTTCCTTCAGTGTCTGCTTGTCGGCACCTCTGCCTCCTCTTCTACACCCTTCTGTAGGTTCTAAACCCCTGCCCCTGTAATCTGCTATACTGTGATCCATAAAGCAATTTATTAATAGATGGGTGTGGTGATGCATGCCTGTAATCTCAGCACTGGATGTACAGGAATAATGTCAGGATTTCAAATAGTGAATTAGGGCTAGTCTGGGTTATATCACATCTTGTCTCAAATAAAAAAACTTGAGACTTTTTTGGTGTAACCCTGGCTGTCCTAGAACTCCCTCTGTAGATCAGGCTGACTTTGAATTCAGAGATCTGTGTGTCTACCTTCCAAGTGTGGGGATTAAAGGTGTGCACCACACAGCTCAAATTAAAAGAAAGAAAAAAAAAAGGAAATAAATCACAGGTAAGTATCAGACACTGCAGGGAAAATGTGATTTAAATTATGGAAAGTAATGTTGGAGAAGGGAGCAGGATTGAAAAGACAACCTATTTACTTACCAAGTTTATTGCTCTGTGTGCTGTACACATGTATGTGCACGCACGCATGCTCAGGAGACACAGAACTTATATGAAGTCAAGGGACAACTTGCGCCTAGTGCCAAGCAGCTTTACCTGGTGAGCCATCTCCACAGCCCCATACTTCTTTTTAAAGATACATATGCTGGGCTGCGGATGTGGCTTGGCGGCAGAGCACGCACTTACCAGGCACAATGTCTCGGGGTTCAACTGGTCACAATGAATAAAAGTGACTCCCGAGATGTTGTAATGCTGTGTTTATAGCAGAAAAAATGGACGATAATTCTCAACCTTTTCGAGTTTATTTGTAAAAGAAAACAGTTTTACTTAACCAAGCACCTAAATCTTATTTTCAAAGTAGAACACACACACACACACACACACACACACACACACACACACACACACACACTCATGCCAGATCATCGGACCATGAAGTGTGGGTCAGGTAAACCTCACAAGATACTGGTAAGAATGACATAAACAGACATCAGTGTTAAGGATATTAGATGGGGACTCACGTGTCTCATATGAACACATCATCCTTGCCTTTCCAGTTATTTGACTTTTCAGTGGTCCCGAAGTTCCTGGATACCACCACAGCATTCTCAGTGCTGTAGTGGCACCTGGACCCCCAATCCCTGATGTCATCCCTATGATTCACTGATGTGCACTTGAAGACATCGGGACACTGGATACTCACAGTCCTGGAAGGTGTACTACCTGCCGCTCAGCGTCCACCAAGGGAGGCCAGCCGCTCTCCATCTGCTGCCTTTTAATTCCAGTGGGTCCTGCACTTCCCCCTTACATTCAGAGGATCGCCAGGGCCAGCAGGGGGACTTCTCTGCCCCCTAGTGGTGCATCAAGAACCATAGCAAGCCTGATTCTGTGCACTGTATACACTGGGTGCTGGCTGTGAACCACTGTTCCTGGACTATGGGCAGTTTGAGGGCTGACAGTCTTCAGGTAAATGACCTCATGGTCACAGGACACAAACAGCAACAGGGGTGACTGGAGAAAAGCATTTGCTGCCTTGTCTTGACCAGGTTACACGGATTTTTTTTTTTTTTTAAATGGTAATAACATTAAAGAAAATGTTTCGGTGAGTATAAGAAGTCACAGAAACTTAGTTCTAAGATCTATTTCTGTGGCTTCTTTTTTTTCACTGACTTGGATCAGTGCTTGCTCTTCTGAACATTGGCCTAAACAGTAGGAACACCTAAGATGTCTTGGGAGAGGTCAGGGGCATTTAAAGTCCATTGACAATGTTTTCCTTACAGTTATCAGGTCAGAGTCTGGGGCTGGCAGCCCTAATAGGACTCAGCTAACCAGTCCTCCACAGGCCAAACAACAGTAATCTGTGGATTTACTCAGTGTGTAACAAAGAGGCCTCAGTCTTCCCCTCCCAGCATGACACCATTGGAGGGCTCCCAGTCTGTGGATGATGACATCATTGGAGGGCTCCCAGTTTGTGGGTGATGACATCATTGGAGGGCTCCCAGTTTGGGGTGAATTGCCTCAAGAGACTGATACCTGGCTGGGGGTGGGTGGGATACATTTTTAATTATAGCATTCAGGAGGCAGAGACAGATTTCTAAACAAAACACTCAGATACATAAAGTCTAAAGTATAATAGGGGAGATACTCAGAGGTCTATAGAATAAATAGTATTTTCATTCCTGCCTGTGTAGGTCCACTTCTGCAGAGTCCTCGCTGGCATGCACCCTCAGGCTTCTGGGTAACAGATGAAAGAGCTCTTTTGGGGTAGAGATGACATCTTAGACTATGGCTCTTGGCTAGAACCCAGGCTTGGCTAGGTGGGACTGAAAATTCCTTAAGAATTCTGCTCTAGCAGAAGGTAGTCACTCTATTCCTGTAGAAACAGCATGACAGAGACCAATTCTAGAGACCAATGAGGTCCCCAGTGAACCTGACTGAGGGAACGGCAGCCCGCCTTTCAAAAGCTTCAGTACCTGGCTGGAAGCTGATACCTGGAGCCTCTTCATTGCCTCTGCAGACATTTCTCTCCCAGGCAAAGAGAATGAGCAACCAGCAGGGGGCAGCCTGCGTCCACAGCCTGACAGTTCTCTAAAGACAGTTCTCTTAAGAGGATACCAGGTCACACCCTCCTCCAGAAACATGAGCTTGCACCCTGGGCTTCACTTTCCAAATCAGCTGTGTCATTCACTTGAAGATGCTTAAGACTGGGAGGGAGGAGTAGGGAACTGTCTGTTATTTTGGATTTGCCCAGACCCCTCAGAAACAAGTCCTTCAAATTCAACACCTTGCTGTTGAGTGCTGGTGTGTAGTCATCTCAGAACTTGGGAGACAGAAGGCTCAGAAATTTCGAGGTCAATATAGACATCAAGTTCAAGGCTAGCCTGGCTCACATGAAACTCTTGCCTCACAACAAAGAGAATTGAAACACTTTATCACAGTGTCTAAACCATAGTATTTGTTCAACAGTACATAAATAGCAGGTCAAGGAAATTCAAGAATCCATAGAGTAGAGCAGAGGCTCAAGGGAAGGGACCACTTGGACCAGGCTGAATCTGGAGCTCCTCTAAGCTCCCACAGCATCATCTTCCACATACAGAAATCTCGGAAGGGATACAAAGTGAAGTGACCTTTCTGATGACAGACATGAGGGAAAACTGGTGAAGCACGGCCTTTAACCTGTATGACCTAGGTCCTGACTCTAACTGGTGGTGATTCATGCTTTTTTTCTTTTTATACAGGCGACCCAAGCTGATTAGAGAAAATGCCACAGAGATCTTTATTGAACACCAGTGCCAGCACCAGCCTCCTTCTCTCTAGTCACAGGGGCCCATGGGCACAGGGCTCTCTCCCCTGGCCGGGAGGCAGTGGAAGCCTAGCCTCGGAACTGCTCTCTTAAGGCCAGCACCCTCCTGGGTGCTCAGCGCTGCTGGCTCAAACCTGCTCAAACTCCTGCTCACAGTAGCCTACACTGATGGGCTGGGCCTGGATTCCTCTCCTGTAGAGAACACAAAGAAATGGAAGATGAGTTATTCAGCCTTGGACCATGGCAACACCGTCTCCACAATAACCTAGAGCCCCCTTCCCATTTCAGTGAATCTCAAAATATTACTGTACCCAAATGACTTGGTGACCTCACTCCAATCTTCTCAGTGAGGGCACCCTTTCTATCCTGCAGGTCTCTACTCCCCCCAAAACTCAGTTACTGTGGAAAAGAGGCCAGGGCCTGAGGGATGTCCACTCCTGCTTCTAATATTCTATAAGCACAGCAGTGGAAAGGACTGAGCTGTGGATTAGAGCTGTCGTGAGAGCTAAGGCTCAAAAGTCCTTAGAACAGACCTTTAGGGACCTTCAAGCACACCAACATTACAACAACAAAACAAACAAACAAAAAACCAAAAACAACCCAACATGCTTGGAGATAACAAAATACTAGCTCAATCACCCAGTGTCTTAGGGCCCACGACAGAGGGCTCTCAGCCACGTCTGCTCTGCAGCAGGCTGTGTTTCTAGGCTATCAGAGGACTGCTTTACACAAGCCATAGTCAAGGGAGGTAGAGGCATTCATGAGAGTCAGTCAGAGCTGACAGGTTCAAATCCTGCTTCCTGCCGATTTTTTTTTGTTTTTGTTTTTCAAGATAGGGTTTCTCTGTGTAGCCCTGGCTGTCCTGGAACTCACTCTGTAGACCAGGCTGGCTTTGAACTCAGAAATCTGCCTGCCTCTGCCTCCCAAGTGCTGGGATTAAAGAGTTTTGGCTCTTACTCTCTTCTTCTCAGATCTGCCCATAGCCTGCTTACCTTACTAACTCACAGCGGAAATGTGACAAACGTTTAAAGGCAAAGTCCATATTAGTTGTCAGGTTACTGCTCCAGAGTCTTTCAGCAATGGCACCCGCTCTGGGCCTACAGGAGGGAGTGCACAGCAGATTGGGCCCCGTGTGTCTTTCTTCCCAGACTAGCTCAGCCGCGAATGACACCTTCTTCAAAGCTGAACCAGATGGGGGCTGGCTCTCAGGCAGTTCCAGGGCTCAGCTCCACCCTCATTAAAACCATCCTCATTAGCATACAGTGATCTCAAGCTCCTCCTCTCTCAAAGACATAGGAATAAGGGTAAGCCTCAGAGGCCTGTTACCTGAAAGTTAACTTGGTATACGCCACCATATTTGGGGAAGTTGCTGAGAAAATGCCTTTACTCCCAGTACTAGGTCCCAAGCAAGTACCCTTGGGTTCTTTATGGTACTTGTGAAGTGGAGACAATGGCCATTCTGCATACCTAATGCTTTACTGAAAGCACACACATAGAAGCCATATGGGACATGAGCATCCCACACAAAGAGAAGCATCATCTCTGAGCCCTTCCTCTCAGGGTGAAGCACTGGGTAGCCCAGAGGGACTGAGACTGAGGCAGGAGGCCTGCCTCAAGCCTAACCATCCTCGTCCTCTACCCTGCTTTCCCGGCCTCACTCCAACATCCTTACCAGAGCCTGGGGACCAGGTTTGTGCTGTCCACATACTCTCCCCACATACAGGCCTCTCCTCCAATGACCAGAGCCTTCTGTGCAGGCGTACCTGAGGGAAAACAGACCATGGTGGTGAGGCTCTCCTTCAAACTATCCTTCCAGTGCAGCCTTCTCAGAAAGGCCATTTCACTTCCTAAATTGCAATGTGTTCCTTGCCCCTCTTAACTCCCGCTCTGCATCTCAGCCGGGACTCCGGCCAGCCAACAGAGTACTCCGCTCTCACCATGAAATGCCAGGGGCTCCACTTTGTACATGTCCTTCCAGTCGGGGCCATACTTTACTCGGTTTAGGTACCAGGGAGCAGACAGCAGGGCCCGGAAGCCAGCCTTGGTGATCTCCTCCATCTCCTTCATGTAGTCTACTGGCGCCTCTTCCCGCCACACCTGTATGATTGTGTCTGGCCGAACCTGTCAGGAAAGGTCAAAGGGCAGTCAGGATAGAGTTCAGAAGATTCTTGAGGTTCACTCTCGTGCATGGTTCCCAGGCCACGGACAACTCCCTACTTCCTAGCAGCAAAGGCGGCTTCTGACTCCAATCATTGATCTCACACACCCTCGACAGAGCTGGGGTGCTCACTACTGAACAGAACTCCCTGCTGTTCCCCTCCCAGCCCCACTGTAGCTTCCTTGTCTACATGGAAGAAGTAATTACTGGTTGAGAGCTGAGGGGAATGGCAGTGAGGTCCAAAGAAACGGAGGACCTAAGTACATGACTCAGAAGGGAAGAAAGCACAGCACACGAAGCCCCAGGAACCCTGACTCTCAACTCCAGCAGCCACACTTCTGTAGCTTTTCTAGAGAGCTAAAGAGAGATATGGCTCAGGTCTCTGACTGTAGAGCCTATTTGGCAACACGATTGGTACCTAGTGCGGTCAGGGAGGCCAGGGAGATGGAGACAGGCGCCTCTTCTCTGCCCCTGGCTCACCTTCACTTTATTATCAAATACTTCCTGCCACACCACATAGCCCTTGTCATAATCAGAGACGATGTCCAGCAGCCTGGAGAGGAGAGGAGCATCAGCAAAGTGTCACGCAGCCGTGTGTGTCAGCCTCTAGGTGCTGAGCCTGCAGGGCCTATCCCTGACCCTTGGGGGGCAGGGAGTGGAGGGGCTGCCTTTGGTACTGAGAACAGAAGGTGATCCCTAATATGCCCCACCCTCCTTCCTTTCTCACGTCTGGATGTAGAAGGACTCCAGCTGCTTAAAGTCAGTAAAGCCCTTTTTCTTCATGAAGGCCTGGATGTCAGGGTTGGACCTCCTGAGAAGCCAGAAAAGAGTCATGATTAGCTCTTCCACCATCTTGAAGCCATGGCAACCCTCAGGTTAGTCATCTAACCTCCTGCTACTGCCCCTTCCACCTAAAATATCAAAACCACCAGAGACAGCCAAAGGTCTCCGGTGAAGTTGTAGCTGCGCAGAGCTGTACAGAACAGACACAGGCTAAGAAAGAAATAAGCCTGATCTTGAAGAATCGGGTCCACACTCTCGGGGAGAATGCACCTTCTACTTGCTCTTTGGATCACACTGGTCTCTGGTTCTGCTGTACTAACAGACAGCAAGCCTATGGCCTTTGACCTGCTGCAGATTCCTTAACCACAGTGTTTGTGTTTGCTTCCATGCCTTTCTCATCAGGTTCCCAAAGACAAACTATCTCCTCAGACTCAACTCTGGGGCCTACTGCTCAGAAGCCCCTGGGTCCCTTTTGAAGGTTGTAGATCTGAGAGTTTGAACTTTATGACTTAACATTAATGAGATCTTGTCACTTAATTAATCCTGAATTCTGTAGTTCATGTAGGCTCATGGTTTTAGATTTAACACTTATGATATGTGTGTATGCATGCATGTGTGCAGGGTCCCACCAAGGCTCTAGAGTTATAGGCATTCATGAGCTGCCCAGTGTGGGTGCTGGGAATCTGAACCCCGCTCCTCGATCCTCTGATACATCAGCAAGTGCTCTCAGCTTGCAATAGACCCCCGAGTGGACTCTTTTAAGCCTTCTTAAGTGTGGACTATTTTTCTCTATCCTCCATTTTTCCAAGACAGGCTCAGAATGAGGATATCCATACACATCTCAGGGATGTGAGGGAGGAGGAGAAAGGGTTCATACCAACAGCCCTGCTCCTCACACAGGCCCGCCTCTCTGGGACTCTCTGGGCTGAGACACGGCCCCCTCAGAAGTGAGTCCTTAAGTAGTGGCAGTAGGCCCAGAGTGCTGACTAACCCACCCTCAGGCTGGTGCATCAAGTCCGAAAGGCTCATACCAGCAGGTGAAGTCAACTTCATCTCCTCCTAGGTGAAGATAAAAGTCTGGGAAGACAGAGCTGATCTCCAGGAAGAGTGTGCTCATGAAGTCATAGGTGCTATTGAGACTGGGGTTCACAGGTCCAAAGGTGCCAGAGAGATGGGCCCCAGAGTAACAAGGTGTTAATAATCCAGGGACACCTGAGTTAAGGGAGAGCGCACAAGTGTTACATGCATCTGCCCATGCGTACTCCTGTGCAGTGGGCCTACTGTGGAGTAGATGACCATGTCCATCCACACGTGTAGTACTGGGTACTCACAGGCATCAGGAACAACCTGTTTAGTCACAATCAAGTCAATAGAAGTGAATCTACCATCAGAGACTGAGACTGGGTCACAGGCACATAAATATTGATGTGTGTGATCTTGCCCCAATACACATTTTCCAGTGTAAATCACCCAGCTCCTCGAGGCCACTGTCTGTTCTCAAGGGGGACCGCCTGACCACACCTACTGACAGCCTCTCTGCTCTAGCTCCTGCTGCCCAGTTTCACATTTCCCCAGGGCTGTGTCTGGGCTTGGAAGCTTCCGGGTGTGGCTGAGGCCGGGGAGCAGCCCTTTCCAATCTTCCCAATGTGTCATTAAGGGTTCACTCTGGGTTCTTGGATACAGAACAAGTGTGTGAGCAGCAAACATCACCATTTAATGATGATCTTCAAACTCCTCAGTATCTACTCTAAGGTATAAAAACCTACAGCAGTGTGTGGAAAATACTTTGCTTTTATTGGGCTGGGGGAAGGGCAGAGGGCAGAAGCCTGAGTCACATATGCCTCAGCCGATACAGAAATCTTCTTGCCTTTGTGGTTTCCTAAGTGTTGGGTTTACAGATGTCTACCAATATACCTGGCCTCTTCCCTTACACACACACACACACACACACACAATTACACAATTTTAAGGCTTGTTTTATGTATAATGGATGTTTTGTCTGCATATGTATATCTGCACACCAAAAGATATCAGATCCCATAGGACTATTACAGATGTTTATTACCTGCTAGGTGGGTGCTAGAAATTGAACCTAGGATTTCTGGAAGAGCAAACAGTTCTCTTAATTGCTGAGCCATATCTCTCCGGCCCCATCTGCCCATAATTTTAATAGTGAAAAGTGTTCTCTGCATAAACTAAAGTTTTCCTAGGAGCAGTCCCAGGCAGGAAGACTTTGGGGCCAACACCCTTAAAAATGACTTCCATGCAGGAGCTGGACTGTGAGGACTGTGCCAGGAGGTTCCTTCACTTGAGCCATTTTCTTGCTTTACCTCTGGAAGGAATTTCCTCTGGGCAGGATTTGATGGAGAACAGTTTTCAAGAGCCAAGGCCAAGATATAGGACATCTAAGAACCAATGCCCTGGAGCCCCTCTTTGAACAGACCCCTCCAACTACAGCTTTAGTCTTACCTGGACCCCAGGACAGAGTGTGGCCAGGAGTGTCAAATTCTGCCAGCACACGGATACCTCGAAGCCTTGCATACTCAATGACCTCCTTCACATCTTGTGCTGTGTAGATGTGGGTGACAGGGTTGAAGGACCCCTGAAAGGCAGAAGATTCCCTTCAGAATCTCATTCCCTGTGGCTATTGGGAACAGAAGATATTCAAACACCCTGAATTTTAGAACACTTGTCCATAGCCCAAGTGTACTGGTGACTTCTTCAAAGAGTCTATTCCGATAAAACTACGATAAAATCTCCCCAGTTATCACATCTACTGCTTTCTTTTGGTGAGCGTGCATACCTGCAGGTGGCAGCCCCGTGGCACGGGTTCCTGTACAACTTCCTTTTATTTTCTGAGATAGGATTTGTAATGGTTGGAATAAGAATGGCCCCCATAGGATCGTAGATTTGAATGCTTGATTACCAAGGAGTGGCACTATTAGGAGGTATGGCCTTGTTAGAGTAGGTGTGGCCTTGTTGGAGGGAGTATGCCACTGGGGATGGGGTGGGCTTTAAAGTTTTGGAAGCTCAAACAGGCCCAGTGGCTCACCCTCCTATAGATCTGCTGCCTACAGATCTGGATGAAGAACTCTAAAGCTACTTCTCCAGCACCATGACGACAGTGAACTAAATCTTTCATCTGTAAGCAAGTCCCAATTAAATGCTTTCATCAAAAGAGTTGCCATGGTCATGATGTCTCTTCACAGCAATAGAACACTGACTAAGACCAGGGTCACTCACTGAACTTGAGTCTCAGCACTGGGCTCCAGGTATGTACTCCTATTCTCCACCCTCACCCAGTCCTCAGGTTGTTCAACAGATTCCCCCATCTTCCCAGGACAACATCTACTGCTTTATCTGAGCATTCTAAGGCTAATGAGATAAATAAGAAGGAATTATGCCCCTTTAACAGAATGTATGTAAATAACATCAAAAACCAAAACCAGGAGATATTAGCTACTGAAGGTTACAAAACAAATTAATGTGGGGACTTGAATCCTTGGGTCCTAACTTCAAAGCTGTTCCCTCTGGTTGGTTGAGAACTACTGCCCCTGAGAACTTGGAGACCATGTTTGGGTAACGTGTAACGTGAGTCATACCTTTCTGGTGAGTTCTGGGAAAGTGAAGCTCTCATATGGGAAGGAAGAGTCGTCCACCAGGTGCCAGTGGAACACGTTGAATTTATTGTATGCCATGACATCCTGGAGATCAGAGCACAGATCAGAACCCCATCCTGGGAAGACTGTGCTACATACAATAGCAAGACTCAACCTTCCTCAAGTCCCAGGGATGCACTTATACTTCTATAAGCCAGATCTAAGCCAGATCTTCCTGTGAGGAAGCATGCTTCAGAGCCATCTTCTAGATGAATCCTGACTGCAGCAAAGCCGAACCTTGCTTTCTAAAGCTCCCATGTATCTCAGAGCAACACGTCCACCTCCTCCCATCTGACCATGAGGCCTGCTGGGAGCTCAGCTGCCCCCTAACTTAACTCACAGAAGCCAAGGCTGACATACACGTCAGCTCCCTTGGTTCTACCAAAGGGACAAAGAAAAAGCAGCCACATGTGGTAGCTGCACATCAGATTCGAGAGTGTTAGCAATCTCCCCATCGAAGGCTTTCGAGCAACATTCCTATAACCTTGACTTAGTCAAACTGCAGTCAGCTGTGCCTGGCAAGCCACATCAAGTCCCTCAAATAGTATAGGAAACACCGTATCCAAATCCATCTTATCCTGGAGTGGGCAGTCTTTTAGACTTTTCCCAGGGGCTCACAGAGTTATATATAAATGCTCTATTATGCCCCACTACCCAGAACCTATGCATGAAATGAAGACGGCCCTGAGGCCTGGTTACCAGTGTGTCCAGTATGCTAAACAACGGCAGGTAATGGCGAGATGTATCCAGCAGGACACCGCGGTGAGGGAACCGAGGAAAGTCTTCAATCTTTGTTTTGTTGATAAAGAACTGTGTGGAGCAAACACTGAATGCATCAGGATTCAAAAGGAACTTACCTGAGGACAGAGGAAGGAGATTCTCCCAAGATCCCCAAAATACAATGTGTGAATGTTCTCCAAAGTAACTAGCCTTCCCCTCTTCCCACTAACCTCAGCACATCAAAGACTACATGTACCGGTCCCATGCCAACCAAACACAAGCGCCTAATGTACTACTCAATTTACAAACTGGGTTTTCCTAAAGCCAGCAGGTTTATTTTCTTCAAAGCAATATGACATCAAGGTAATTGCTAAATGACCCAAGGGGGCCACGTTACAGCATCACCACAGACGTCACTCTTATTTCTTCCTAGACTCCTGCTGGGGCCATACTTACCGTGCCCTCAGCTGATTTCCAAACAAGCTGACTGAAAGTCTCCAGACCTGTGGAGAAGAAGAGAGGCAGAATAAATAAAGACTCAGGGAGTGAAAAAAAAGTATGTCCACTTGGAAAGGGTACCCCAATGTGCTGTCCACAATGTCTCCCAGTGAACCATGAAAAGAGAATCACAACCCTGGGTTCAAGGAATCTGGATCCAAAGCTGGGCCTCTTCTGTTTCGGAGGGGAAGGCCAGCTGCTGAGGGCTAAGGTATGGGAGGGAAGCAGCAACTACCTTCAGGGTCTGCTTAATCACCAACATTGACTTGGAGTCTACTAAGGCCCAAGCACTGGCAGACTGAGTTCAGAGTGTTGCATGTTCTCAACGGCTTGGGTCCTACTTTGGGAAACAACAGAAGTCCCACAAAATATCCTGGGTCAGTGTTCCTTCTTAAAGACTCTTCAATTGTGTACTGAGTGAGCAAAACAGTGTCTGTGGCAGGGTCCACTCCCAATACCATGCATGCTGCTGCAGCAAGTTATACACAGCTGCAAGACGAGCGACCACTCCCATGGCCTCTTTATTTCCTAAGTGTCATCTCCCTCCCCACTGTGTTACCTCGGAGAGCGCCCCAGATAGTCTCAGAGGCGAGTAAACACTGGTCATCATCAATGGTTAGGGTGTCTGAAATGACAAAAATTAGAGTGTAGACCAAGCATTCTGTATCAATCTCTGAAGAAACAAGAAAACAAACAAACAGGATTGAGGACAACACAGGGGATTAGATGTCTGAAATCACAGGGAACCTGAGTTTCGATTCTCATATCCCAGTAAAAGCCAGACTCAGTGGCACACAAAACTGATGTGCTGGGAGAACTGGGGAGGCAGGGTGGAGACAAACAGGTCCCAGGAGCTTATTAGTCAGCTAGTCTAGTGAAATAATGTGCTCCAGGCTCAGGAGACACACTATTTTAAAGAACATTAGGTGGAGAGTGACTGAGGAAGACACCTGATACAAAGGTCTGGCTTTCATATGCACATGTAAGTGCACACATGAACAAATATACATAGTTCAAACATGTAAACGAATAAATAAATCAGCAAACATCCAAACAGCAGAACGGACACCACCTAAATCTGTAGGCCTGGTCAATGATACATGTGGTTCACACCAGGCAGGGTCCTCTGCAAAGCACCACCCCGCTTGCTGGTTAAGTGTTCCCACAAGAATCATGAGATTCTCCCTATCAGCTTTTAGCTGAGAAGTGGACATCAACTGGCCTGCAGGGTCCAGCCCAGGATGCAACACTGACAAGCCTTTGTGACCACCTGGCATTGCCTTTTCCTCCAGGCTTCAGGCAGTTTCCCCAAGAATCTGAGGAATACTCAAATATTCACATTGGAGACTTCAGAGTCCGAAATCTGTTGTTGCTCAGGACTAAGGAGTTGGCTTCACTGCAGTATAAATGATCCCAAATGTTCTCCCTCCAGTATCAAACGTACTTGAGAAATCCCAGCAAAGTGTCCACATCTCCCTCTTTCTTCTTTTTCGAGACCAGGTTTCTCTGTGTAGCCCTAGCTGTCCTGGAACTCCTTTTGTAGACCTCAGGTTGGCCTCAAACTCACAGCAATCCGCTTGCCTCTGTCTGCCAAGTGCTGGGATTAAATGTGTGTGACACCATGCCTGGGTATGTGTCCACATTTCTTAACCAGTCCCCTGTTCGGTCCAGAAGACAAGCGATCCATGGGACTTAGTTAAGAGTCTTTGTGACATTTTCTGTGGGTATTGACACTTGGTGAGCCCCAGTCCCTAAGGTCATTCAGCAGTAGCCTAGCCCAGGATAGTTGGAGGGACAGTCCCAGACCCTTTGAAGGGTCTTGCTTTGAAGACAGGGAACAGAATGGTACTTACAATTTTCTACTGACTCCAAATTAGGAAACTCATTACATTCAGCTGTGACGACAGAGACCACCAGAATGTTCTTCCCCAATGTTTGCTGTTTTTCTGTGAAGACAGAGTAAGCTCAATGGACTGACCTGCCCCAGGAAGCAACAGGCAAACCCACAGCTCTCCAGGAAGGTCCCTAGTTCTAGTCCCTCTGAAATTGAGGGCATTTATCCTTGGCACGGGCTCTGCCTGGTCTCTGTGAGCAGCTGCTCACAGAAAGGGCTTCAGGTCACTGATGTGCAATACTGGCTGAGTGGCAGACTCTGTTGCTACTCGGTCACCACACAGGAAGCTACAATGCAAATCAGCCATGTCAAAGGATTCACTAACACTTTCCACCCCCTCAAAACATTTTTCCATGATGCATTTGTTTGTTCTGAGACAGAATCTTGCTTCGTGGCCCTGGCTCCTCAGAACTTCTATGTGGACCAGGCTGGTCCCAGACTTATGGCAATCCTCTTGCCTCTCCCTACTGAGGACTGCGATTATAATCAGGAAGCTGCCACCCCTAAGGTCCACAGCTGGATTTGGTCCGCGTCCTTACCTCACTGTAGACTAGGGCACTGTATGTAGCACTGCTGTCCAAAGCTCCCCATAAAGGAGTTCCCATTTAGTTAAAGTCCATAAGGTAAGGCACAGAGGTCCCCACGATGAGGAAGCCACTGGAGACAGCTGGACCATCAGCCTATCCCGCTTGTCCTGTGCCCAGCAGGTTCTCTAGGGTAAATCTCTGCTCTCAAAGGCAAAAGCCATCCAGCATGAAGCAACCCGCTCCGCAATGCTGACGACAGACCCCAGTTCACCCAGATAAAGATGCCAAAGCATTTCTCATGGATTTCTGAGTGGTCTGATGTTTTTTTGTTTGTTTATTTTGTTTTGTGAGACAAGGTACTGCCCAGGTTAACCTCAAACTTGTAGCAATCCTCCTGCCTCAGTCTTGAGTGCAAGGATTTCAGGAATGTACCACCATACCAGTTTGCAAAGTGGTCTAATTTTACTACCTTAAGCTGAAAGAACCTTCCTTCTCTCTGCTCTTCCTGGAGCCGTACCTACGCAGCTCCCTACAGCAAGCAGACTCAACAGCCTCCAAACTACAATGTCAGGGACACAGACGATGGCTTGACAGAAGGCAAGGGGAGACTTCAGAACCACAACAATCTCAAATGTCACCCATCTCCAAGTAGAAGGGACTCAAGTGCCATAAACCTTGTGAAGAAAGCCAAACCGGAGATGCTAGGCTTTGCCATGTGTCTGCACCTCGGCTCTCGGGATGCCAGTCGGCTAAAGGAATTCTCCTACCCTACCAGAATCAAAGGTCTCTCCTCTCACACTAAGCCTGTGTACCTCCAACTCACTAATTCCTACTTAAACCTCTTGAGGAAAAGGGATTTAACTCAGACCTGTCATTACAACTATGTTCCTCAGAGTCCTAAGCTTTATAACCAGAGGGACTGGCTCTCTAAACACAGGTGTACAAGTCCCCCACACTAGAGTCTGGCGAAGACTAACACACTGTACCTCTCTGTGAACTAAACCTGTGTCCTTGAGCCTTTTTTTTTTTAAATTGGATATTTTATTTATTTACATTTCAAATGTTATCCCCTTTCTGGGTTTCCCCTCTGGAAACCTCCATCCCACCCTCCCTCCCTCCCTCCCCCATCCTTGAGTCTTTCTTATCCCGATGTGTCACGTGGCACGTGGCCCGAATGTGACTTCAGAATGCCCCCGACTATGTCCACACAGTCGACAGGGGAGAGAAAAGGTCCTAGGCTTCCCTGTCATCCTCTTGGTCCTCAGTCTGTCCAATGAGAAGTCACAAGTCACCCACATTTATTTACCAGGTCACAGTCCTGATAAGCCTTGTCTGAGCCACCACTTGGAAAGCAAGAGAATTCCTATTTTTCTGCTAAATGTCATATTTATTTTTCTAAACACACACACACACACATTTGCTATCTATAATCTGGGTGAGGGGAATGTGTCACACAGTTTTTTGAAGACCCTGAGCAGGAAAGCCTTTTCCCTCAGAACAATGGCCCTCAGATAAGGCTCCTCCAGTTACACTGCAATGAATCCTAGCACTCCCGGAACTGCTAAAAGTCAGTGCCAAGACCTGAATTAAACAAGCTCCAAGAGGGAAGTCTGGGGGAGGTGTCAAGACAGGAGGGACACTGGGTCATCTGAAAGGATGTAAACACTCTTGTCACCACTTGTTTTCTACCTCTAGGCTGCCACTGTGCCAAGCTCTGAAGAAAGCAGGAAACAGGTAGGAGTTGGTATGGCTGCTTCTACACTCACCAACACTCCTGGTATCAAGACCTGAGGTGTGGGCGGCTGGGTATGGTAAAGAGGCCACACAGCCAGCAAACACCAGGGCATGCTGCCATGCGGTCAGCTGGGAGAACAGGAAGCTGCGAAGTCTCAGGTGCCCAGGAACAGTATAAGCAAACTTGTTTAGGGCTGGGAAAGCTGGTTCTGTGATGGCCAAATCCTGCAGGGCTTCCACAAACAATGTCAGGGTGGGACCACATTCTTGCTCCTAAGACCTCATGACTGCAGACAGACAGACAAAGGTCTTCAAGGTCCTCGCACATCCTCTACCTCCTGCCTTGCTCAGCACCCTGCTCTCAGCAGTGTCAATGAAACGTTCTCTTCTCTGGGTTCATAAAAAAGTTTGTATCCTTTTCTAACTCAAATAACTGAAAGAGAAAGCAGTCCAAAGGTATCTGAATATTAACACCATGAGCACCGCATCCCCGTGCTTGGTCCTCACTTGACAACCTCCACTCTCACAACTCCTACAAGTTCACCACCAGTTCTAACAAGGGCCTTCTCATCACACAAGTCCCACAGAGGAAGTTTCTCTGGACCCTATGACACAGCGTTTCCACTTCCTGTCCGTACGTCCTTTCCCGCCTGTTTCCCTCCTTGCTGGGCAGATACACAGGTATAACGGCAACAATACTCTCAATAGCCTGTCTGTAATACCCAAGGAACAAAGTCCTTAATCGTGATCAGCTTAACATCTGCCAGCTGTGCCTCAGCCCAGGTTTCTGCACCTCCCCAGGCCTCGGAGGAGAGACCCACAACAGCGGGACTGGGTTACTCTAAACACCTAGCTTGAGGCTCCTGTGAAAGTCTTCAAGGACTGGGCAGATGGCTCAGTGGTGAAATCCTTGCTGTAGAAACATGAGAAACTGAGCTCTGATCCCAGCATGAGCCTGAAAAGCCAGCAGACCTGTGATCACAAGCGAGGGAGGGAGGCAAAGATAGGAGAATCCTGGAGGCCTGCTAGCCAGCCAGCCAGCCAGCCTAATCAGCAAGTCCTACATTCAATGAGGCCCTGTCTGAAAAGGAGGAGAGCAACTGTCACAGACATCTGACATCAATCTCTGACCTCGACAAGCACGTGCACAGTCATATACCACACATACATCAAACAACAAAACCCCGACAAAGCTGACTTCCTCTACTGCCCCCTTCTATTCTCTGGAACATCAAGCCTGTGCCACCTTCCTCAAGTCTATAACTGATCCCACCTCCCTTACTTCAGCAGCTCGAGAACTCCAGGCCACTTTCCTTTTCTTTCCCACCCACATAGAACACCTGCAACACTGCACTTGACTTTACCTTCTTCTCCCTCTCCTCCATGGAAGACATTTTCCTTCACCTGTATTCTGGACCTCCCCTCAGGCTCCTCTCGTATAAATTATCTTCAAGTGATTTCTTCCCACTGAGTCTTTCCTACCAGCATTGAAGTATTTGCCATCTTCCTGGTCTCCAGTGCACATCATCTCAGACACCCACTCTTACTCTGACTTTCCTGCCTTAGAGAAAATGGAGCGAAATCACAGTCTGGGCGGTTGGGACTGAACTCCAAAGTCAGGCAGATTGGAATTTAAATACTGATGATAGCCCTTTTTACTGTAAAAAGCCCTGGGCAGGTTATTCATTGAATTGTGGCTTCTCATCTGTAAAACGAGGATCATGACAGCATCTATCTTACCAGGCAAATAAAAGGAAGCTAAATCCGTGAGTGGTTCTGGTGCATGGTAAGTACTGACACGCCTGCATCTGCTTGGTCTTCTGTCTGCAGTCTCTTCCTCACCCTCCACCCACGCTCCTCACTGCCCCATGTCCACGACGACCTAGCGTCCCTACACACGCTCCTCTGAAAATGGCTTCACCAACATTATGTGGTTCTGTAACTAAATTCACAGGGCCTTTTTCCAGTTCATTCATTTATTGGTATCATACATTCGCTCAATATTTATTGAGGGCCTACTAAGTGCAAGGCTTATTCACTAAGTGCTGGGAATATAGTCGTGATCAAAATGAACAACAACAACAAATCCCTGCTGTGAGGAAGACCCCACCGCTCAGCTCTGGAGACCATTCTCTTCTTTCTGGATGATCAAACATCCCTGGCAAAACCTGAACTGAAACAAAGCTCGCTCACTCAACATGGCCTCTGGGAACAAAGGGCTTTAATCCCAGCACTTGGGAGGCAGAGAAAGGTGGACCTCTGTGAATTCAAGGCCAGCTTGATCTACATCGTGGGTCCCATGCTAGTCAGGGCTACATAGTGGGACCCTGTCTCAAAATGAAAACCAACTTCCATTGACTTAGGGGCTTCTGCTCCCCTGGTCTTTCCCTACCTCCTTGAACATGACCATCTTTTCTGATGCCAGTCTTCCATCTTCCTCCTCTTTGGGGAGATACGGGCTGCTTCTAGGAATTTGACATTGGGCCAGGACACGGAAGTAGGCTCAAGATGAATAGAGCTGAGGAATGTGTTCTTGGTATCTTGACGGATCTTAAGACTCTGAGTACAGTAAACTTGGGGCCTTTGTTTATGCTTGGTTTGTTCTGTAACTACTCACTCAGTTTATGCCTTAGGACTGACCATATTCTTTGTATGTACCTAGAATGATATAAAAGCAGACTGGAAAAAAACAAACCTGTTTTACCCTCAGCACTGCAAGAGTCATGTGACAGTGTTGTCTTGTTGACTTTTTAATCCTCCCTCGATCCCCGGAGAACCTGTTGACTGAGCTGGCTTGGTCACTCCTCCTTGGACATCTCTACTCCCACAATAAAGCTCATGACCTCCAAACCTGTTTTTCTAGGCTAGTCCCTCTTGGAGAACTCGGCAGCTGTTCACCTCTGGCTCCCCTGTCTCAAGAGCCTCTGGGTCTTCAGTGCAGAAGCGAACTCTTCACTTCTCGTGGCTGAGTCTCTCTCTTTGATAACAGCATATATTCACTCAAAACGCATCCCCTTGAGCACTTTCCACCAAGTAGATTACAGACCCACTCACTCAGAACAATGCCACGTGGTAAACATTGTCCTAAGCCCTAGAGGCTCAACAGTTAAACAAAAAACCAAAGTCTTATAATTATAACAATCATCAACTCTTATCATTGTGCCACTTTTCTCACCCTCACTGGGCCAAAGCCTCAGTTCAGCCTGCTGTACTTTCTCTCCCACATAAAAAACCGCCCAGGTGGTGCCCCCCACCTCCACATATTCCTCATTTCAACTTGCTACCTTCTGGGATGTCTTGGCATGAACATGTGGTCATGACAATCCTCCTAATAGGCCTGGAGATGTAGCTGGAGATAGACCATTTGCCCAGCATCGTCAAGATCACAAAGCTCAAGATTTGACCCCCGGCACCAAAAACCAACAAAAAAGATCCTCTAGTCTAACAGTGCCCCATGGTTTTCAGGTGAAGCCCAGGAATTCTCATCATAGCAAAGTGAGCTCTTCCCGAATCCTGGAATTGTCCTGCCTTATCCATACTTTTCTCATCACAAATTGCTTCCTGCAATTAAAACAAACTTGGCATTTCTTCCACCCTTGTTGGGCTAAGAAACAGTTCTGGTTTTCCTTTTACAAGACTGCTTTGGCCGTTCCCCCACCCTTTCCTACGAGAGCTTCCTAAGTGACCACGGAGTACACATGCATTCTTCGTACCACTTATCTTAACATGCGCTGTCTATGTCCTCACCTAGGCTGTGAGCTCCTCAACAGCAGGGACCAATCTGTGGCTTTGTGTTCCCAGTGCCTGATACACGGCAGTCATTCAATAAGTGTTTGCTGAAAAAATGAATGATGCTAGAATTAAAATATGCACATTTACTGCTATGGATGCATAATGTCTGTGCTACACGACAGTCAGCCATAAATGGTAAACAGTTAACCTGGAGAGTCGTTTACACACCCAAATCTAGTATTTCTCAAGTCCTAAGGCTAGGGAAAGGTTGCTAAGAACAGACCCAGGCTTATACAAAGCGCCTTTTCAGACATTCTCCGAAGAACTCTGGGGGTGTAAATCAAAAGCTTTTAGGCCCTTCCACATCTCTGAAAGGGAAAATTTGCTACATGTAGGGCACCTGGAAACTATAACCCTTCACCTCAGTGCAAAACCATCTCCCTCCACCCAGCTTGCTCTTTCCCAAATCAAAGCACCCCCATCCGTCGGGCACTGGATACAAAACCCTGGCAGTGCAGAGAAAGTGACCGGGGTTGTGTTATGAAGTGGTACCCGGTCTGGCCCCTTGAGGACACCTTCCCACTCTTTACTGCCTACCCTGCCCTGTAGGCCTGGCATTGTAAACTGACAAGGTCTACTCTATGAGCACTCTGCTCTCTCTCCCACTTTTCCACTCATCACACTTCGGCCTCCCCACCCGAGACACATCAGCACTCACTGTGCACCACCTGCTCTAAGTGCTGGGGCAGTTAAAACAGACACCTGCCCTGGTCCCTGCCCTTGAGGAGCTCACAGTGTAATGGGAGAGAGACACCATTACTAAACCCTGTGATGAGAGCTAAGGCAGACAGCACACCTACCTCCAGAGAGGTCAGAAGGTTTAGCATCAGAAAAGCCGTCTGTGTATGATCTGGACCTGTGTTTGTAGAGAGGCCTTCTGCAGCATGGGACATATGCGGGTGTGACTAGGGCAGACAGGGCCGCTCCATGCAGCTTTTGGTTTTAGATTTACTGTTATGTGCCTGGCATTTTGCCTGCATGCATGTCTGTGTACCATGTGCATGCCTGGTACACACGGAAGTTAGAAGAGGGTGTTGGATCCCCTGGAAGTAGAGTCACAGACTGTAAATAGCCACAATGGAGGTGCTGGGAACTGAACCTGGGTCCTCTGCAAGAGCAAGGAGCTAGCACTCCAGCCTCCTTATCCAACAGCTGTCTCAGAAGCTGGCTGCCCTGAGCTGAGAACGTCCTTGATGCTGATCTCAACCAGGCTGACCCAAGATACTTCGCCTTCCAGACAGTACTAACACTTCCTCCAGAAGTGCACTCTCCCACCTCTAAAGAAATGAATGCTCACGAGGGCACTTTTGCCCAGCCCGTATTTTGCTGTAAAAATCAGACTTTCCCCTTTTCTCCATACTTTAAAAATCTGATCTGTCCCTTTCAATGCCATCACTACCAGAAAAAGAACATCTCCCCCAAATTCTTGATCCCAGGAGAGAACTTTAGCTAACAATTTCTGTTTCCACTAAAAACAAAACAACCCACCCGCTAATTTTTAAAGGAAAAATGATTCCTAGTATATATTATATTATGACATTTCTCCATTTAGTAAAATGATTTACAGATCTTTAAATATCAAATATCAAGAGAAATCTACCATTATTATTTGTAAATAGTGACCAAATTGCATTGATGGAACACTCGTTAACTATCTAATTCCTATTTATGAAATTTGAAGTTTCTGAATTTCAAAAACCCCCTTTCCCCACAAAGACAAGAGTTTCTCTCTGTTAATAGCTCTGACTATCCTGAAACCTGCTTTTGTAGACCAGGCTGGTCTCAACCTCACAGAGATCCACTTGCCTCTGCCTCCTGAGTGCTGGGATTAAAAGTGTGCACCACTACGCCGCACTATTTTAAAACTTTCAGTTTGGGGTGGGGGTTCATAGCATGTATGTTGTATGTGGCAGTCAGAGGACAACCTGTAGAAGTCAGGAGTCTGTTCTCTTCTTCCACTGTGGTGTCTTGGAGATCTAAACTAGGTTGTCCAGCTTGCTGCAAGCACTTTCACCACTAAGCCCCTATGTTTTGAAGGTCCCTATGTTTTTAAATTTTTTTTTATAACAGGTGTATATGAGAGTTTTAAATTTTTGTTGTTGTTGTTTTTTCTTTAGGCAGGGTTCTATGTATAATAGCCCTGGTTGTCCTAGAACTTGCTCTATAGACCAGGCTGGTCTTGAACTCACAGAGAGATCCACTTGCCTCTGCCTCCCAAGTGCTGCAGCCGCCACCGCTGCTACAAGCACCAGCACCACCACCACTACTACCCCCAGCTGCAGAACACTTTTTTAAAGAGGCAGGAATACCACACAAAGATATGAAAATTTTTGGTTATGATGCTTTCAAATGTTTTATTTATTTATAAGTGAAACACAGATGTGGGCCAATTCTCTACATTCTTCCACCATCAGCCCATCTCAGTTCTACCTCTACTTACTAGTTAAAACAAAACAAAACAAGGGCTGAAGAGATGGCTCAGTGGTTAAGAGCACTGACTGCTCTTCCAGAGGTCCTGAGTTTTAATTCCCAGTGGCTCACAACCATCTGTAATGGGATCTGGTGCCCTCTTCTGGTGTGTCTGAAGACAGCTACAATATAAATAAATAAATAAATAAAATATATATATATATATATATATATATATATATATTTTTTTTTTTTTTTCTTTTTTTAAAAGGGGAGAGGCTGGAGAAATGGTTCCGTGGTTGATAGAGAGCTTGCTGCCCTTCCAGCGGATCTGAGTTCAGTTCTCACCACTCACATGGTATGACCACCTGTAACTCCAGATCCAGGGGATGGGATGCCCTCTTCTGGACTTTGTGTGTGAGCGAGCACTCTCACACACAGCCACAGAGACACCGACCGGCATGCGCACCCATACACACACACACACACACACACACACACACACACACTTAAATGAACATTCAGACAAAAGCATTTCCTCATTAACAACTAATTTTAAGCACTGTTCACAATCACTAGCCATACTCTTTGTGTCCCATTTAGTAACTTTTCAGTGTACCACCATGCCTGGCTAGTTATTTTTCTTTTACTGCTTTCTGGAGCTCTTTGTAGATTTTTAACCTTACCTGCTTTATTTATTTAAGTCCAGAGCTTTGCTGGGTTTAGGCAAAAGCTCTCTCTACCACTGTCAGAACCCCAAGGAAACCTTATCTTTTTAAGATGCAAATATTTGGCCTATTTTGTCCATTTTTTTCTTTTTATGTTTTTTTTTTTTTTTTTTTTTTTCAGGGGTTGATGTTTTGAAACAAGGTATCTCACGGTAGCCCAGGCTGGCTTCAGACTTGGGTAATCTTCCTGCCTCAGCCTCCTAAATGTGGGACTACAGGTGTAAGTCATATGCCCCTCTTGATCTTTAATTTTACAATTTCTTTTAGTTTTTATATAGCAAATATAGTAGGTTTTTTTCTTTATTTTTTTCCCTATTGCTCAGAAAGGCTTAGGATTGCAAATTCCCTCTAATGCTTTTACCTTAAAGATTTTGATCTTTAGATATTTAATCTATCTGGAATTTATGTTTGGCGAGGGGTAGAGTTTTTCCAAATGGACAACTAATCATCCTCCTCTATTTACTGATGGATCGTGTCTTCCCTCTGGACTGGAAAAACAGTCCTTAGCAATGTTCAAAGTCGCCACGTAATACACTCCTGAACACACGTTAAGATTCCCACAGTAAGTCTTGCTGGTCCTTCTCCCTGGCAAGTTCATGGTCAAAAAACCATATAAGCCTCTCTGGCCCATTTCATGCTACACCCCCCCTTCCTGTAAAGTTATCTCCTTCTCTCCACAACGCACCTGCACTACGCACCAGCCACCTTCTCTCCACGACGCACCTTCCTACGCCCTTTTATGGCTACATCACTCCCAATACCCTCAGCTCTATCATTTCCTCCATAACTGTAGTAGCCCTGTTCTTTCCAGAACAATGTCACTTTCCCTATCGTAGCTCTGAGAGGAGGTGTCCTCTCTCATCCTGGAGTTGAGACTTGGTGCTGCTTCTGACCAACTGGCCAGCTTACCCCACTTCCATGCTTGTCTTCTGTGACCCAGGCCATCTAGCTGTGAAATCTTGAGTCTCTCCTACCACAGCCCTCTGTAATTTCCTAGGCACCTCGTGCCCTGGAGTCTGTGGCTGTCAGATGATCTGGACACTCAGAGGAAGAACTCACCCACATTCTGGCTTACTTATTTCCCAGTAATATCAGTAACATCCTCTTCCTCAAACAGCTTTTAGCCATTGTAGCCACCTGGAGTTAAGAGTCCTGTTGAACCTTTCTGTCTCCGAGAACCCATCTCCCAAGGTTTACTACCAAGCAACCGGCTGTCTGCTACGATCGATCGATTCCTTGTACTAGACACAACCACCATCAGACTCAGTCAATCAGGCTCAGTGCACCCTAGGTCTCTTGGTCAATTCTTTCTCTTTTCACTCCTTAGCGTTTTCCCTTTTCTTCCTCCATCCTTGTAAATTGGCAGTGACAACGTGAGAACAAATACTCACACCGCCAAATGGCAAATATAGAATCATCTTCAGCACGCCACCCTCACCCTAACTCTAGACTTCCAAGCACATCATCTCTAAAACCCCTGGGCAGTCCAGGGAGGCTATGTCTCTGCAGCCACCAACTAATCCAGCTACTGTCACTACCAACCACCACAAAAACTGCTATACAACCCATAATACTACTTAGCCACTAACTTGGCGGGAATACTACCTGTGTGATAATATTTGCAGGCCTTCCTCTAATGCTCCTGCTTACTAGTGCTCACTAGGTGGCTTAATGACTCTTCAGAACTTGCTGTCCCACCTGAGACCTGTGCGAACCAATCACATTGACCCTGAATGCCTTGAATGGGGCCTTTCCCACAGAATGCTTGCTCTCCAGGGTGGAACATCTCCGGATCACCAACATCTAAGACAGCTTCTCCACATGCACTTTCCCCACATCCTTACACTTGGGTCACGTCCTCCTCTTCTGTATTCTTCAAATATCACAGAAAAAAAAAATTTACACTTTATGCTATATTTATATTCTCACTTTCAGGGACTGCAATTTTTTCTTCACACAGCTGGCCTCAGATTTACTACATAGCTGAGGAAGGCCTTGAACTTGAGCTCCTCCTGCCTCCACTGACTGAGTACTGGGATTATGTGTGCCACCATGCCCACTACGTACACACAAACCCAGGGCTCATGCCTGTTCAGCAAGCACTCTACCATCTCAGCTACACCCCCAGAGCATAACTGTAAATCATTTAGGGATGACAGCAGTTTGATTAATATAGTCTTTGAACTTAGCACTATTAACTAATTATAGTTGATTAATAAACACTGTAGTAAGGATGGAAGGAAGGAGGGAAGCTAGAAATACTTCTGGGAAGTGATAAATGCAGCAGAGAAAAGACACTCATTAACTGAACGGTAATGAAGAGAAGTCAGATGTTAGGTTTCTATTTGAAGTCACTAAGAAGAAGCTATGATCAGAGCTTAATTTTCCCCGAGGCTAATGGTCTTCCAAATGACTAACTGTCCTGACAAAGAACTTCATGAGCACCGTGAGGATGCCAAGAAGAGAGGAAATCTCAACCGACAGACAGATCTGGATGGAAACCCACCCGTACCAGAGCCAGGAGCTATGTAACGATGACAGTCACTCTGTCTTCAAGTCTCAGTTCTGCAAACAGGAATAACTGACCCCCAGAGCAGCCTGACAAAACATGCCAGATCTTAAGTGCCTGCCGCTCAGTACACACCCATTTCCTTGCCCTTCCCAAAGTCAGTTTTGCCACAGCAAACCCTATTATGTGGCACTTGCCCAGGAGTCCTGGGAGTGGGTGCCTCAGAGTGTAACAACCAATTTCAAGGGCTTCTTCCACTCTTGTGTGTTGACACACATAGCAGACAGCCTGACAACTCCAACACTCAAAGGGACGTGGACTTGAGCTCCTAATCTGCCCAACCTAGGCCTGCAGTCTGTTACACGGAACACAGCCACACGTGTGTGCTCTTGACGCTTGTACTGGAACATCAAGGGTGAACAGTAGGGAGAAGAGCTGGTAGCACCGAGTACCTGAGAGCAGGCTCCCCTATTCCTGCCCCACAAGTTTTACAAAAGTAACAGGCTGCTTGCTGACTGCTGAGCATGCCTTCTTCCTGTTCTTGAGCAGACAAATCCAAAAAAGGAACGCCAGCCACACTCACGCCTGACCAACCAACGGGGACACCACTATTAGCCGGGGAAGCTTAAAGTCACAACTTAAGACAGAGTAAAAACACAGAGAATACCTCCTGAGTATGGTGGCATTTGCTACAGCAAGGAACAGAGAAGAAAATTCAATCTGTTTCTCTTAAGACTGTGGACTTTTATGACGTTGAAGCAGGTCACAAAAAGTTTTGTATACGTGCACACACCTTTCATGTCTACATACCTGATTCTCCTGAGCTCAGATTGGTGATAGCTCTACAATAGAGGGGAAAAGTGCCTTAGTCAGATTGGCCAAACATGTATGTATGTATGCATGCATGTGTACATGCATTTATTTATTGGCAAGGTCTCACTAAGTAGCCTGGCTGGCAGCCTGGAACCTCACTATATAAACCAGGCTGGCCTAGAACACACAGACATCCACTTGCCTCTGTCTCCCGAGTTACTAGGATTAAGGCATGTGCTACAACGCCTGCTTTTGGTTTAAACGTTTTCTTGAGGGATGAAGGAAATCAAAACCTATGACTTTAACAATCAAAATACCTACAACATACCCAAGCATGGGACCTTGTACTTCAGAAGCTTACAACGCCTGTTGTAAAGGTAACAAACCAGATCCAATGGTCAACTCCACCAATGCCCTACTTTACTCTTGTCTGAAATGAAGTAGAGAATAAGGAAGTAGGAAGGCATGCCAGGGTCATCTCTTTCCCTTCCTCCACCTTCCCTCTCTCCCTCCCTCCCTGTAATTTTTTTCTCCTTCACTATTTTGTTGGTGGTCAGACCCAGAAATCTTAACACTAAGTAATCTACCACTGATTGCAGGCTTCAACTACATTTTATTTTAGACATCACTAAGTCTTCCCCACTATTACAACCTCTTTCAAAGAGCGCAAAGACGTTTACAGCTAGTTTTATTACCCCAGAAAGGCTCCAAGTGTTGGAAGACAGAAAACCAAACACACGGAAAAAAACGAAACGAAACAAAAACGAGGAAGTAGCTGAGAGTCTGGAAATTAGGCTCCTAGGAGGTCCTAGGATGAGTGACGAGTGCATTGTGTTTCAGAGTTCAGATCCCTCAGTGCACACACACGAGTCATACAGACACCACGGGAGCTTCTCAGGCTTAGAATTAGCTAGAACCATTGTGAAAGCATTGTGATCTAAGTAATAAGAAAAGCCACCCAGCCCACGGACAAAACTAACCCAAGGCCCCAAGAGTTCAAGATGAAATATCTAAGAGATAAACACACACTTTTGGCCCCCATCTAACTACAGTTGTTTCTAACACCTAGCTCTTCTCTAAAGGTACTTTTCTCATTATTTCTCATTATGTATCACTCCATTCTCCACATACTCTTATAAACGTCATCATGAAACTTTCTTCCTCTTTGAAAGCAATAAGCTTATAGGCAACCCAGTCTTAAGAATAACCACGAGGTCACTTAAAAGTGGAGGAATTTTTTTTCGATTGTTTTGAGACAGGGTCTCTGACAGCCCAAGGTGGCCTCAAGTCCAGTATGTGTCCAAAGATGACCTTGGACTCTTGATCTTCCTGGCTCTCTCTCCCAAGTGCCTGTACCATTATGACAGGTTTTACGAGATGCAGCGGGGTATTCAAACCCATGGCTCACGGCACTTTACCAACTGAGTAGTACCCGGCCCGTAGAGAGGAAAGTTCTGATGGGTACGCGTTCCCAGCCCAGCTGCCTGACCTTAGCTGTTCTGTTCTCCCCTCTACTTCCAAGACGCCATTTTCCATTTCCAACTCTGTGACAAAAGGAGTCCGAGGTGAGACTACAGGTGGGACCCTGCCCCACTCCCAGCTTCCTTGAAACAAGAATCTACTCCAAATCTGAAACCTGCAGGTCATCATCTCTTTTGATGATCGTAGGAAAAGTTGAGGAGGATGGTGATGCCTTGTGGGATGTTAAATCTTCACTTTCAACACATGACTTGGAATTGCCTAGGAAAGGACCATCTAGGTGTGTCTGTAAAGGTGCTTTTAGAGACAGTTAACTTAGGAGGAAAGACATCACACAACTGTGGATAGCAGGGTCACACATGCTGGAAAAAAAAGAAGGGAAATGGAAAATATTCTCTTTGATCCTTGACTGATATGCAACGAGACAAGCTGCCTAAAAGCTCAGGCTCCCACGCTGTCTCCTGAGGGACTACTTCCTCTGACCGGGAGGCAAAATGAAGCTTTTGGCCACAGCAATGAGAACAGGAAAGAACCAACTTTGTATCAATCTTACACCAAACAGCTTTTTAACACAACAGAGCTAACAATGTTGCTAAGCCCATGACATTACAGACACACTTAGGGAAGGCCAAAGGAGGCACTTGAGAAGATTCGGACTATAATGACCTATGCGACTTAATAAGTCATGCTGCCCGAGGATGAACAAATCAAATACTGATCCTGGTTGCAGAAGAACCAGATATTACTTTCAATTCTAGAATAACAGGTCTTGGGAAGGAGGCAAACTTGCTCCGCTTAGCATCTACAGTATCCAGGTCCAATATGGACAGGCATTCCAACGCTGTTCCTCTCCATCCCTTTCGGCGGCTCCCCACATCCACAGGTTCACCACAGTCCCCTGGGCCTCTGCTCAAGTTGCCTCTGACTAGGTCTCTGGAAGCTCTTTGCCTTGTGTTCTGAATTCTCTCGCATTTAAACATTTACTAACCAAGTGAGGTGCCAGACACATGCTGGGCTCCGCTCTGCAGCCCTGGTCACTGCCTCCTAGGCACCCTGTACCACTGGAGCACGTTCTAAAGGATCATCTTAAATGTCTACTGGCAACATATTGTCAATATTCCGAGAGCCTGATTGAACTGTGGTCCTACCGTAGGCGTTTGTTTAAAAAAAAAAAAAAAAAGAAAAAGAAAAAGAAAAGAAAAGAAAGAAAAGCGGGGCGGTGGTGGCGCACGCCTTTAATCCCAGCACTTGGGAGGCAGAGGCAGGCGGATTTCTGAGTTCGAGGCCAGCCTGGTCTACAGAGTGAGTTCCGGGACAGCCAGGGCTACACAGAGAAACCCTGCCTCGAAAAAACCAAAAAAAAAAAAAAAAAAAAAAAAGAAAAGAAAAGAAAAGAAAACCAAAAAACAGCTTTCAAGAGGAGGATTCGGGATAAACTGAGACCCCAAGAAGTCAGCTTAATGAAGGGGTGAACGGCGATGGGGCTAGGCCGGGAAGGCCAGCTAGCTGGATGGAGAAAGAGCAAGGTGAGAAAGGCGTGGGAGGTGACTGGGCTGTGCAGACGCCCACCGGAGGGTGGGGCTGACCCTTGCACGGATAGCGGCTCCTTCGGAGGGAAGAACCGGGCAGTGACTCACTTGAGAAGCTGGGTCGGGGCCAAGAGCCGGAACCGAAGAGCAGGTTACGGTAGCGTCGAAAGGCCTCGTCGAGGACGACGCAGCCCACCTGCGCGGCCGAACTCGCATGGTACCGGAACTGGAAGTTGTTGGGGTACAGGGTGTAGCGCCGGTGGTAGGTTTGGATGTACTGGGGCCAGGGCCACAGCGCCGTGGCCAAGCAAGCCAACGCCGCCGCCAGCAGCAGCGAAACCCAGAGCCTGCAGCCGGCCATGGCCCACCGGCCAGCTCCCCTTCCAGCAGGCTGAGCCCACGTGAGCCCCCGGTCAGGTGAGCGGCGCCCGCGTGACAATCGGAGGGTCACGTGGGCGAGCAGGAAGTAGGGCGAGCTCGATCTATGTGATCGTTCCGGGACTGCAGCTACAGACCCGGTGGGCGGTGAAGGATCTATCCCCGCCCTGGCCAAGCCTCTGAAACCCAATCCTAAGGGGTGGGCGGGGAGGAACAGGCACCGCCCCTGGGCATGGAGAGCTAGCAAGGACAAGGATTCCTGAAGAAAGAAAACAAGAATCCAAATTGTCGAGTTTAACTTAAGTGACAGAACCTGCACTTGAACAGTCTTAAGTAATCAGCTCCAGGGCACTCAACGTGGAGCAATTGAAAGACGTCCCAAAGTCATGTGTTTTAAAAATCGTTTGTGGTGACTCCTGGTTGAATTTGTGAGGATACCAGAATTTGTGAGGGAAAGGCAGGAGGATTGCTATAAATCTATGGCCAGTGTGGGCTATCTAGTAAGTGCCAGAACCCGGTGTGTTTGCTTAAGCCTGTAATCTGAGAGCGCAGCAGGTCAAGGCAGAAAGATTGTTCTAAGTGCAAAGGCCATATTTTTACTTCTATAACTGAGAACTAAAGAATATTTCTCGTATTAAATAGTTAATATAATTCACTAAGAAAAACAATAAAAGAATATTTCTCTTAGCTAGAGGTGTAGCTCACTGGTAGGTAACCCTCAACCCTGAAGTGAGAGGGAAGAACAGTGGAAAAAAAGAGAGAGAACTTTCTCCTAGATCGTTAATTGTGCTAGACCTAGAATCCCAGAACAGGATAATTTCCACAGCCATCGTCCCTAAGGCTTGCGACCATCTTTTAAAAACAAAACAAACAAAACTTTAAGAGTCATGAAGCAGCCAGGCAGTGGTGGCGCACGCCTTTAATCCCAGCACTTGGGAGGCAGAGGCAGGCAGATTTCTGAGTTCAAGGCCAGCCTGATCTACAGAGTGATTTCAGGGAAAGCCAGGGGCTACACAAAGAAACCCTGTCTCGAAAAACAAAACAAACAGAAGAAGAAGAAGAAGACGACGACGACGATGGTGAGTGCCAAGTCACTTTTGTCATGAGACACATTACCTTCACCTGAGGAGAAAAATCACTTGAGTCACAGGGACTATGAGCTGCACTCAACAGAAGAAGTGAAAATTACTAAGCAAAGTACTTAGAGTTTCTTGAGAAAATACTCCATTCATCTCTTGCCGGGTGGTGGTGGCGCCTGCCTTTAACCCCAGCACTTGGGAGGCAGAGGCAGGCGGATTTCTGAGTTCGAGGCCAGCCTGGTCTACAGAGTGAATTCCAGGACAGCCAGGACTACACAGAGAAACCCTGTCTCGAAAAACCAAAAAAAAAAAAAAAAAAAAAAAAAAAAGAAAAGAAAAGTTATGAATGGAGTATTTTATTTTATTTTATTTTATTTTATTTTTTGAGACAGGGTTTCTCTGTGTAGCCCTGGCTATCCTGGAACTCACTCTGTAGACCAGGCTGGCCTCGAACTCAGAAACCCGCCTGCCTCTGCCTCCCAAGTGCTGGGATTAAAGGCGTGTGCCACCACGCCCGGCCATTCATAACTTTTCAATTACCCTCTCTCTTACTAGTACATCAGGTAGTCAGAAAGTTCCTGAATTGTAATTTTTTTTAAGGTAATGCAAACAAACGTCCAAAATCTAGCATGGAGATAGCAGCAAAAATGTGAATGAATAAACATTCACACCTACTGTGGCTGCTGAGAACCGGATTCCAATCCTCTACAGGAGCAGTATACACTCTGAACCACTGTCATTGTCCCAGCCCCGACAGCTTTTACTCAAGGGAAGACAGACAAATGGATAGGAGACTGGCTGGTGGTGCACATCTTTAATCCTAGCACTTGGGAAGCAGAAGGATCTTAGTTTGAGGACAGCCAGGACAATATCTAGAGATCCTGCCCCCTTTTCCAAAATTAGACAAAATGGACAGATGTGCTGGCTAGTTTTATGTCAACTTGACACAGTGGCATAGCATAGGTGCTCTAATAATAACGGAATCTGGAATGGGAATCTTAGCCGGGTATGAGAGGAAATTTCCTTTAGACCTTCAAATAGATGGCAGAGTGCCGTGCAAAGTAAAGGTTCCCTGCGAGGACTGTGGTAGAAAGCCTACCAGTGAGGGCTGCTATGGTGACTCCCCCAAACCCCATGTTCAACATGCATCTCCGTTCACTCTCTGGGCCTTGCTCTCTTTCCACAAGCTCCCTTGTCCTGTCTAGCTAACTAGCACTTTTAGGAGCCACTCCAAAGGTTACATCCCTTGTAAAAGATTTTCCTAGTCAAAATTTAGCCTCTAATTTTGAGGCAATTATCTGGACATATTATCTAATAGTGAAGCTCTCTCTCTCTCTCTCTCTCTCTCTCTCTCTCTCTCCTGCTCACATTTCAGAGCTATATACAAAATTAATTCATTTAACTAGCTGCCTCTAATAAATGAAAACTACAGAAAACAACCAAATATTACACACTGTATACTACATATGTCATTGTTAATCATGTACCGTAACAATGATTGCAGTGTTGGACCTCTGGGATAGCACAGTAGACAAAAGCGTTTGCCCTGAAGTCAGATGATCCGAGTCCTACCAGGGCCCCAGGGCCCACATGGTTGAAAGAAAGAACAGACTCCCAGAAGTTGTTCTCTGACCTTCACATGCATGTGGTGGCATATGCACATATGTGCACACACATATACTTAATTTTTTTTTTATTTTTAAAAAAGGTGCTTAGGGGCATGTTCTGCACTCATTGTATTCCTCCTCCCTAAATATGTTTTTATTTTCAGCGTGTAGTTATCCTTTATGAGTTATCCTAGAGTGTCTGAATCATGGCGGGCCTTGTGCTCACAGGTAAGTGTTGAATGCTCACAGGATGCCTTCAAAAGAAGGGATGCCTGTTATCTGGCCAGAAGCCTGAAAGCAGAGGTAGTTAATATCCTGGTGACCTTTGTCCTATCCATGTGGCTGAGACCACACACTGGGTCTTCCCCAGACCCTTATGTGAGCATGTTTTCCTCAATCTGTAGAGCCCATCTCTATGGAAGGTGTCACATGTGCTTCTGTATTTAGCTTACATTGTTCCTCAAGGAGATGTCTCCTTTTTTTGTGCACATGGGATTGAGTTAATTATCACCAGGAAAGTTTTCACCAAATGTGCTGTGCTTAAATATACCTAAAACAAACTACCTGATGTCAGACTCCTGGAGTTTGAACCAGCACCGCTACTTAGTCATGTTGAACTGAACTACCTTCTTGCTTCCCACGGATGACTACTCTGCCAGCCATGGTGGTAGTGGAGACCCTAGTCCTAGAGCATTTCAGCAAGTACACTGTGATTATAGAACAGATGATGAAATGGTGACTCACTACATTCTTGGGGTAACAGGGCTCAGGGAGGCTAGCATCCTGGCTGATACCCTCCAAGGAAGCAGAGTCACCGTGCATGCGTGCTGTGAGCATAAGGGCTGTGTAAACATTGCCTGCCTCTTCTCCATTGCTCTACAAGGTTCCTTTTGGTCCCTTTGCTTGTCCACGTCCTCATCAGACCACAGGATGAATGAGACCAGTGTGCCCTTGCTGCTTAAGCCAGGACTCTGCAGGCAGGAAGTGTTCAGCTGTGTTTGTCCAGTGAACGCATGAAGGAAGCACTAGTGTCAGATTTCCAAGCCCAGCCTGACTCAGTGTGTAGAGAAGAGGGCAGCCTGTGGAGGGAGGCATCTGTCAAGGAGAAACAATAATGTGCTCACTCAAGGATCGAAGGTCCCAGAAGAGCCTGGCACACAGCAGACATTTTATGAGTGTGTGTTGGATGAGTAATATGGACAAACCAAAGTGGAGGCTATGGAGTGTGTGGGGAGGCAACTGCTGCATCCGGCTAGGGAAAAAATAGTACATGAGAAGGGATGAAGCTGGATCATGGACCGAGACTGAAGTAGAAAATTACCAAGTCACTCACTGTCTACTAGATACGTGTCTTACTTGTCTTGTTGTTGTGATAAACCATTTGGCAAGAGCAATTTAGGAGCCAGGCCATGGTGGCGCACGCCTTTAATCCCAGCACTCAGGAAGCAGAACAGTCAGATCACTGAGTTCCAGGCCAGTCTGGTCTACAGCATGAGTTCCAGGACAGCCAGGGTTACACAGAGAAACCCTGTCTCAAACAAACAGACAAACAAACAAAAAGTTAACAACAACGACAACAAAAGCAACTTAGGAAGGGAGGGTTTGTTTTGGCTGACAGTTTGAGACAATTTGACTTTTTTTTTTTTTTTTTTTTGACAGTCCATCAGACAGGGAAAAGCGTGCAGCAGGAGCCCGGGTGGTCAGTCAGTCTCACTGAGTCTACAATCAGGATGAAGATGAAGGAGGTGCTTGCTGATGCTCACCTTGCTTTCTTCTCCCTGTTCAGTCTAGGACCCCCAGCCAGTGAGAGGTGCCACCTACATTGTGGGTGGGTATTGTGGTTTGGATAGGAATGGCCCCCATAGCCTCATATATTTGAATGCTTGGTCACCAGGGAGTGTATCTGTTTCAAAGGATTACAAGAATTTGGAGGTGTGGCCTTGCTGGAGGAAGTGCGTCATTGGGAGTGGGCTTCGAGATTTCAAAGACCCAGTCTCTCTTCTCTCCCTTCCCCTCTCTTTCCCTCCCTTTTCTCTCCTTTCCCCACCCTCCTCTCTCCTCCTCCTCTCTTTCTCTTTCCTCCTGCTCAAGGATCAGGATGTAGGTCTCAGTTACTGCTCTAACACCATGTGAGCCACCGTGCTTCCTGCCATGATGATAATGAATTAAACCTTTGAAACTGTAAGCAAGGCCCCATCTTACAAATACTTTCCTTTATAAGAGTTGCTGAGGTCATAGTGTCTCTTCATAACAATAGAACTAAGACAAAGACAGTAGGTTTTGCCACCTCATTGAAGCTGGAAATGCCCTCATGGGCAGAACTGGAAGTGTGTCTTCTACATGATTCTAAATTTAACAAGGTTTACAAAATTAATCATGAGACTGGAAATGGTTCAAGTTTTTTTCTTTTGAGACAAGATTTATTTATGTAGCTCTGGCTGTCTTGAAACAAGCGCTGTAGACCAGACTGGCTTTGAACCCACAGAAATTCACTTGCCTCTGCTTCCCAAGTGCTGGGATTAAAGGTCTGCGCCATTCCCCACCCTGGTTCAGGACTTTAATACTAGCACTAGGAAAGGCAGAGGCAGGTGAGTCTCTGTGAACTGGAAATCATCCTGGTTTATATAGTGAGTTCCAGGTCAGCCAGAGTTATATAGTGAGATATTAACTAAAAACAAAATAAACAAAAAACCCCAAACAAAAAAATCCAAAATAACAAAACAACTATGACTATGATGTTATCTTATTTTGTCTCATAAATGTTCAAATTTCATGCTATTTCTGTTTTACATGTGCAGAACTTACTCTGAGAATTACAATAACTTGGTAGACTGAGTGAGGTCAGAAGAGGAAATCAAGAAGGCAAGAAAAGATCTTTGCAAGGTCTCTTTTTATTATTCATGTATCGAACACTTGACTCAAACTTGTGGCTAAGGGTGACCTTGAACTTCTGATCCTCCTTTCTCTTGTTCAGGATTACAGGTGTGCATCACCAAACCCCATGCATGTGCTTCTAGGGATCAAATCGAGGGTTTAATGCATACGAATCCAGACCTCTACCAACTGTGCCAATTCCCAGCTCATTTTAATATTTCAACTCATTGCACCATTGCCAGAGTTTTCTTTTTCTAGATTATACATCTGGTTGAGTCATTTTCCTGCACTAGAAGGTTTTTTGTTTTTGAGACAGTGTCTCACTATGTAACCCAGGCCAATACAACACTTGTGGTCCTCCTGTCTCTCCTCCTATCTTGCATAGCTAGGATTATAAAATTTGCCCCCTCCCCGTGCCTGGCTCAGACTCCAAAATTATTATTTTCTAATGTATATAAATATTTACCTGAATATATCTAAGTGCATTGTGTACATGCTTGGTGTCCACAGAGGAGAGAAGGCATCAGACTATAGTTACAGACATTGTAAGCCACAACGTGGATGCTCAAAGCAGAACCCATGTGTTCTGTGAGAACAGCAAGTGCTCTTAACCACTGTTTCTCCAGCTCCTCAGTTTGCAGATTTAATGGCCATACAGTACTGTCAGGAAAAAAATCCAGTGTTACACAGTCAAGTGTCCTAGTTTGCTTTCTGTTGCTGTGAGCACCAAGACCAAAAGCAACTTGAAGAAGAAAAGGTGTATTTTCTTAAGTCTGTATCTCAAGTTATCGTCACTCAGGGAATTTGGGGTAGACCTGGCAGCAGGAACTGATGCAGAGACCATGAATGCTCGCTGCCTACTGGTTTGCTGTCTGTGGCTTGTTCAGTCTGTTGAAAGACACTCCGACCTTCAACACATACACCGTGTTTATTTGTGCTCACAGTCAGGGTAACTGAGAGGTCTTCTAGGGGCACAACTGCCTGTGATCCTTTATAGAAGTGACCGGAGGAGCTTGGAAATAAAATTGTTGCAACTTTAAAGAAGTGACAAGTCTCTCCTTCCTTAAATTGTTTGTCCGAGGCAAGACAGGCGACCTTGGAAGGCAGGCTGTCTCAACAGACATTCCTTTCTGTGTTAACCACTAGCAGCTGAGCAAGGCTCTCTATTAGTGTGTATGAGCACACATGTGTGGATGTGCACTGATGTGGGAGTCAGATGATGTCCACAGTCATGGTGACCCCTCCTCTACCTCACTCATCGAGGCAGGGTCTCTCAGTCAAAGCCAGAGTCCATCAGTATGGCTGGTCTCACTAGCCAGTTTGCTCTGGGATCCCTTCTGAGGTTGGTATTACAGGTGGACCACCATAACTACTCAAGATTTACATGGTTTTTGGAGATCTGAACTCTGCTCCTCAGGCTTGTTCACTGGGCATTTAACCACTCAGTCCGGATGTTGACACTTTTGACAATCAAAAAACATACCCGGAACAGTGTCCCCTTTTGCAGGAATTCAAAGGTGGGTAGAATCCTGTAATATTCATCTTGGGGGGTTGCCATGGAAGCTGGATTCTGAAGATTTGAAAGGAATAGGTATCCCCAGGCAGCACAGAGACCATGCTGAGGCACATGAAGAGAACTTCATTCCTATGTTTGAAAACATTATTTTTCTGTGCAGAGAAATGAGGCTAGTTGGATTCTTTGAGTTACTGGTTATTCCTCCTTGGCTGTTAAGACGGATCCTCAAAAAAGAATACAATGTATCAGTGTGTGGGGATGTATTTAAAGAAGAATTATCTCAACTTCTGATAATGACTGTCATCGGAAGAAATGTTTCTAAGACTGATCTCAGCCAGTTGGTCTTGAAATAACTCTGTGTTTTAATGGCAGTGCAGCTGAGACTACAGGGCCATCACCCTGACTAAACAGACCTTGCCCACCCCTGCTGCCAGATGGCAGCCCGTACGTGATCAGTGCTATGACTCAGCAGGACTGGCTTAGACAACCTTATTTGATTTTATGGTTCAGCTAGTAGTGGACACTGTGATTGTGTGGTACTGTCATGCCCTGGTTCCAATGTTCCATTTAATATCAAGTGGACAAACATCTCTATTTATATACTTTCTACTTGACTGCACCTTCCCACTGATTAAAATTTTGGCTTAGCTGGAAGTTGGTAAGAGGCACTTAGCAAAGAAAAGTTCGACTAGCAAAATGCCGACTGTGTGACTGCCCAGTTACAGTGTTGGTCATGGAGCTAGGAGATTGTGTGACTGCCCAGTTACAGTGCTGGTCATGGAGCTAGGAGATTGTGTGACTGCCCAGTTACAGTGTTGGTCATGGAGCTAGGAGATTGTGTGACTGCCCAGTTACAGTGCTGGTCATGGAGCTAGGAGATTGTGTGACTGCCCAGTTACAGTGTAGGCCAGGGCCAAAGAGATGGCTCAGTGATTAAGACTGCTTCGTGCTCTAGCAGAGGACCTAGGTTTGATTCCTAGCACCGATATTTGGTGGCTCAAAACCTCCTGTAACTCCAGCTCCAGGGAGACATAACACCATTGGCCTCACACACTCATAGCAAAACTCCTAGTTTCTTCTTCTGTATGATAATATTTATATACTATCTTCAGGCCCTAAAGTTCTATTCTGTTAAAACCATGATATACCCCAGCAGTCTACTTTCTTAATCTGCACTAGATTGAAAGTCTTTCAGATGTAAGATGGCTCTTGGATCATGAGACATGAAATATCTCATGAATCAAAGGTAAGTAAAAATGTCCATTTTTGTTTTTGTTTAATTTTCATTTTGTTTTGTGGTTTTTGTTTGTTTATTTTGAGACACAGTCTCACTATGAAACTCTAGCTGGACTGGAAGTCACTGGGTTGACCTTAAACTCATAGAGCTCCACCTGCATCTGTCTCCCCAGTATTGGGATTAAATGTGAGCGCTATTATAGCATGCCTGGCCTGGCAGTGCCCTCTATTCTTAAGAAAAATTAAAAATAAGTGAATCAAGAGCAGCCTTGGAAACTTGAAAATGTCATCAGATGACATGGGCAATGCCCTTAGCCTTGTCCTGAGGATGCACCAAGTGAACATCTGGCAGGGCTGGCACTGACCAAGGCCCTCTGAAAGAAACAGTAGGGAAACTCCTACCAGACTTTACAAAGAAAAATGCTACTCAAAGGAAGGAAAACATGGCATCTAGTGCTCTGTCTATGCAGTCTCTGGAAGCAGGTGTGTGTAACTGTGAATGCTGACTGCTTCTGCAGGGGTGGGTACTAAGAGGCGAAGCCTGCCTAGCAGGGGAGGGGACCCTCCTCATAGAACCTTTCAGATATTTTTTTATTTTTTAACGTGTAAATATGTGCCATCTACACATTTTAATTTCATCTGCCTTTTGTCTTCTTTCTGTCTTTTTAAATAGTATTTGTTTTACTTATGTGTATATGTGTGTGCCACATGAATACAGGTGCCCTTGGAGGCCAGAGGAGGGTGTTGGGTACCCTGGAACTGGAGTTACATGCAGTTCTGAGCCACAGTAACCGCTCCAGGGTGCTGGGAGCCAGACCAGGTCTTCTGGAAGCGCAGCCAGCACTTTTAACTGGTGAGCTATTTATTTGGCCCCTTCTCCCTTGCTCCCTCCTTCCCCCCCCCCCCCCCCCATTTCTTCCTTTCTAAACAAAAGATCTTACTTTACTACACAGACAAAGCTGGCCTGAAATGTGAAATCCTCCTGCCTCAGGATTCTTAGTGTCTGCAGCACACCTTGCGGCTTTTCAGTGTTAGCTGTTTGAGGTTTCTGTTCTTCTGTTTGGAGAACTGCACTCCCTTTCATCCCCACCTTGCTGCAAATTGGAAACCGCAACTAGCTTTTCCAGTGCCCGCAGGCGCATGCGCAGGCCCTGGCCTTCAACCACTGGAACCACCTGCCTGGAACCACCTGCCTGCTACCCCAAGAGAAGGTGTGGCAACATTGAAACAAAACCCGAGGATGGAATGTAGGAAATCAGTCAACCCTGCCCTTGCTGCTCACCGGGATTTTCTAGCTGGCCTGGAAGCTTTGTCAGTCACTGGTTACTTTCCTCTCATCCTCTGGTGCCTAAATTCTCTTACCTCCTCCCTTTTGACTAACAGCCCAGCACCAGCTTCTAGATATCTATAGCATAGATCTTCTGTGAGACCTTCTGTCCTGTGGCCATTCCGAAGGATTTGGCTTCAGAAAACCAGTGAGGTAGTGCTGTGGCAGTTTACAGAGCTGGTGAGATGGCTCAGTGGGCCAAGGTATTGGCTGCTGAGCCTGAAGCCTGAGTTCAAGCCCTGGGACTCATGGTGGATGGATGGAGAGGCTCATGCACACCTACACAAAACAGAAAAACAATTTCCAAATAGCACATTTCACTGATCTGTTTTGGTGTGTGTGCATGTGTGTGTGCACGTGCGTGTGTGAAGAGCAGTGGCCTTTCTTCCCAAGGACTTGGTTCAATTACAGCACCCACTGTACCCCAGTTCCAGGGAACCCAACACCCTCACACAGGCATACATACAGGTAAAAACACCAATGTACATAAAATAAAAATAAATATAGAAAATAACCTATTTTTTTTAAAGTAACTTTTATGTGAAATGCCATTTTGTTCTTGTCAATGCTGGGAATCAAACCGCTGGCCTGTGAATGCTAGGCTAGGGGAATGTTGTACTGATCACCTCTTCCCAGCTGCCCTTAGTGTTTCTTGTGGATTTCTTTCTTTGTCTGGCAGTTTCCTCTGTGTGTGAAGTGTGTGCATGTTGTGGATTATTGCATGTGTGCACACCTGCACATGTGCGTAGAGTCCAGACGTTCACGCTCTGTCCCTTCTTCCTCAGTGGCTCTTTGCTTTGTTTTTTGCTGAACCTGGCCAGACTGAGTGAGTGAGCTCAGGGGAGCCACTTGTCCCTGCTTCCCATTGCTGAGGTTACAGGTGTGAGTGGCCAGATCAAGCTTTTCAATATCAGTCCTGGGGATCCGAACTCAGGTCTCCACGCTTACACAAGCATGCACTTTACCCGCACAGCTCTGTCCCTAGTTCACCTCTCCTCACTTAAAAATATTCTGTGTTATACTTCCCCTATTAGACTTTTCCCTCATGTGGGACACACACACACACACACACACACACACACACACACACACGGTCTTATGCATCCTTCCCCTGAGAAGAGATTTGGAAAGAGATGGCAGAGTGTTCAGGACAAGAGGGCCTACACCAGGTCAAAATGGCTCCAGGGCAGTGATGCACAGTTCCACAGTACACTGTGTTCTTTAGAGGTCAGGACTGAGGCTCTGGCTGTCCCTGCCCTAAGAATGTTTTCAGGAACCTGGCAGAGCTAGAGCCACATTAGACCACTGGTCAGAACTTAGTGTTGTCTTCACAAAGACTCAGGGAGAAACACCACTCTTCTCAACTCAAACCAACACAGTCTGTATGTGTGAAAACTTCATTTACTCTTTATTGTATGTGTGCACAAACTAAGGGAACAGAAGATCTCTTCTCACCCCAAAAAGCAGTATCAACGAGGCTGGAAGGGCAGCTCGGTAGGTAAGAGAACTTGGCCTGGCCACTCACATCTGTAACCTCAGCAATGGGAAGGAGGGACAAGTGGCTCCCCTGACCTCACTCACTCAGATGCCCTGGGTTTAGTTCCCATCACCCACATCACGGGGTTCACAACTACCTCAATATCCCATTCCAGAGCATCTGACACCCTCTTCTGGCCTCTTAAAAACCTGCCCACATGTGGTACACATATAAATGGAGAGTCACACTCACACACACATAAATACATACTTAAAAATATTAGTAATTTAAGGGAAATATTTGAACTTCTTAAACGTTAAGAGCTAGATGTGATCTTCGAAAGGTCTAGTCTGCACCTGTCAGGTAAGGGGAAGGAACTGGGGACAGAAGCCTGAAGTGCTGGTCCTCAAGAGCCAGCTCAAGCTCCTACATCCAGAGACACTTTCAGCACCTAGCACCTTCAGGATGCTGGTTGGGTATTCAGTGGTTATAGGATTAATTGTGGAGAGCTTTGGGGGCTGCTTCTAGGAATTTGGCAGGAATTGGACATTAAGCTTGGACAAGGAAGTAGACTCAAGGTGAACACAGCCCAGGAGTGTATTGTATTGCTTGTGTCTTAGTCATTCTGATAAACTCAGTGACCAAGGGACTTTGTTTATTGCCTTGTTTGTTTAATTGATTATTGCCCTGCTTGTTCCTTGACTACCTTTCCTATGCCTTAGGACTGACCATATTCTTTGTATGTACCTAGAATGATATAAAAGCAAACTGAAGAAAAAAAACCCCTCATCAGCCTCGCTGGCTGGGGTCATGCTACGGTGTTGTCTAATTGCCTTTTTCTTTAATTCTCACTTCTGTTCTGGAGACCCTGTTGACTGACTGAGCTGGATTGGACAATTAATAAATAAATGCTTAATGCATGTAGCACAGTGCAGCCCCACACATTTTTTTTTCTGCTGTCGTGTTTTTGAGACAGGAAATTGTTATGTAGCCAGCCCAGGATGGTCCTGCCTCAACATCCTGAAAGCTAAGATTACAGGAGTATAGTACCATGCCTGAGTCAAATCAATTTTTTAAGTGAAATTATTCTAGTAAGGTGAAATATATCCAGAGAGTGACAGGGCTGGAATGGGGACGTGACTATGTAGACCCCCTGACAGGGAGTCTGTCTGCACCCCTTGGATTTTCCCTCAGAGATGCTTAAGGTCATCTGGCTTCCTTGAGATTGAATACAGCTCATTGCACCACGTCTGTATTTTATTCCACTGCCTTATTCTAGAAAGGAATGCTATGGACTTGAATTTGTCAGCTTTCAACAATCTAAGAACTTCAGAAGAAATGAAACAACTTGCAAGCTCAGGATTTGGACAAGGTCAACATTGGAGCAGTAGCTGACTAATCTTATTAAAGAAACTGCACAGAAAGGTATTAAAACCTGCTATCTTCCTTGAGTCTGTGTTATCCAGACAGTGTCAGGAGGCCAGTGGAGAAAGATAAAGGATTGTTAAGCCAGCAAAGGAGCAAACTGGCAATTTAGGGAGAACTTAGAGTTCTAACCATGGAGACAAAGGTTGAAGGATGAATTTTCCCATTTTCTCAGTGATGATAGGCAATGTAAGAATCACCCAGAAATGAGAAGATTCTTTGTGTTTTAAATGCAATACACTTGGTGTCCTTCTCTAAGGGCCTCTGCGATCTTCACGGCCAGCAGCAATGAGCAGCAGGCAAGAAAACAGTTTGCTTCAACATGACTCAGCACACAGTTGTTGGTTCAAATTTCAGGAGTCTGACCAAAGTGGTTTATTTTAGGCATAACACAATTTGGTGGAAATTATTCTGGTGACAATTAACTCGATCCCATGTGCACAATAAAGCAGACATAAATCTCCTTGAAGAACAGAGTAAACTTGTGTATATATGCTTTCTCTGTGTGTGTGTGTGTGCGTGTGTGTGCGTGTGCAATGTAGACCTAACACATTAAAACTTTTCTTTGTAAAGCCCATCAAGATAGGTTCTATAGATTGATTGAAATAAATTTACAATAAAGGTCTTTGGAAGGATCGTGTGCCAGAAAATTTCTCAACACACAGATAGCACAAAGATCACTAGGTAATTTCTAGGCAGATAACTTCTAGGCTATATATTCCTTCCCTTGAAAGAACAACCCTATGTGCTTAGCATTCCAGGATCCCCTAGTGCATGTCTGTCTTTGTGTGCACACGTGTGTGCATATGTACTACACACACACACACACACACACATGCTCACACACACATAAAACACACAGAGAAGCACCATACACATATGCACATGCAAAAAAGTTAGACATGATATAGGTTTCAGTTCTAAGGGTTGACTAGGGCCTCACACCTGATACACATGTTTTGTCCTAACACCCCCATCCCTTCACCCCACCCCCACTCCTGCTACCTCCAGGGACTTGATATTCCTGTCAGAGAACTTACTAGGAATGGAAGTATGTGTGTCTGTAATCCCAGTATTTGAGAGGCAGAGCTGATCAGAGCAGGAATTTGAAGTTACCTGGCCCTGTCTCAAACAAAAGCAGAGATGGGGCTGTAACTCAGTTGGTAGAATGTTAGCTTAGTGTGTAAAATCTAGTTTGATCCTAGTTCGATTAACATACACTCATATAGACATACATAAAAATTTGAAAAAAATGTTAAATTTTTTAAAAAGAAGTTTAAATTCATCCTTGGCTACATAGCATGTTCAAGGCCTATCTGTCACAAATGAAGAGACAAACAACACCCTTGAATGGCTGCCAATAAGAACAGAATCACTTAACAGGGGATAGGGAGCGTGGTGATGTCACTTCTTTATTATAGAATTCTTATGTATTTTTTTAATACAACCATCACAATATTGTGCGTAGAAAACAAGACCCCCAGTTTACAAATTCAACTACACAGGAATCAGTAGCTTTTTCTCAGAATAACCTTATTCCTAATTTTAGTTCCTAAGCCCAAACCCAGGAAATATTGAAATTAGCTGAAGTCTAGACATAATTTCATGCGTGTGGAGGTCAGGGGTCCAGCACAGGTGGTGTTCTGTCGGCACTGCCCACTTTTCTGAGTCACGTTCTATGTCTTGGAACGTGCCTAGTAGTCTGGGTCGGCAGCCCAGTGGACCCAGGGTCTTCTGGTTTCGCTCCCCTGTGCTGTCATTACAAGCAGATGCCACCATCTCTGGCTTTTTGAAGAGAGAACCAGGATCTAAACTCAGATTATCAAGCTTTCATAGCAGGTACTTTATCAACTGAGCCATCTCACCAGCACAGTTGTGCTGTGTTTCCTTGGCTGGTCTAGAACTTTCTTTGTAGACCATATTGATTCTGAAACCATGGATCTGCTAGCCTCTGTCTCCTGAGTGCTGATATTAAAGGTATGTGCCTGGTTAAAAAAAATTCTTTTTTGTTAAAGACTATGTGTGTGTGTGTGTATGTATGTATGTATGTATGTATGTGTATGTACATGTGCAAGCAGGTTCCTGTAGTGTCCAGAAGAGGGTGTCAAATTCCCTGAAGCTAGAATTACAGGTGGTTGTGAGCTGCCTGATGCAAGAACAGCACATGCTCCTAACTGCTGAGTGGTCTTTTCCACCCTAAAGAATCTTTACATATCCTAGCAGAAAATTATATATATATGTGTGTGTATATATATATATGTGTGTGTGTGTGTGTATGTATGTATATGTGTATATATACACACACATATATATGTATACGTATATGTATTATGTATGTATGTATGTATGTATGTATGTATATATACTGTAAGGTAGCTCTCTGCTCTGTAGATGACCTGTTTATACTGTTGGGACTGTTGTCTAGTGAATAGAAGTTCTTAATCAGAAGGTCATCCTATTTACAAAATATTTCTTTGCAGCTTATGTTTTTGTAAAACATTGCCTTTTTCAGAGTGAAAAAGATGTTATCCCATGATGGGCAGTGATGGTATATGCCTTTGAATCCCAGTGTTTGGAGACAGAGATGGGCAGGTCTCTGTGAGCTCAGGCCTGGCCTAAAGAGAGTCAGGATAGCCAGAGATATACAGAGAAACCTTGTCTCAGAAATAAACAGATAAATAAATAGTTATTCCATATTTTCTTCTTACAAGACTGCTTTTCAAAACAATGACAGTGTTTTCAATGTATACTAAATGACAGTGTACATAGTCACCAGATTTACATGGGTGTTTTGTTCTACCCATCACAGACCCTAGCAAGGTCCTTACTAGTCATGTGTCCTGCTCTTTGGGGTAAGTGCTCAGGGTAGGCCTGAGGGTTGGGTGGTGCCAACCTGTTCCTTTAATGAGTAGAGTGTTTTATTCAAGACATTAGTCACTGTTCACAAATGGTCTGGTATCCCACATTACATCAACATCATCTGTTTGATGGTGTGCTTGTTTAATGCCAGTCATGAAAGACTCCCAGGGATGCCAGGGGTAACACAGTTTTTCCACCAATATTAGTATTTTATCTGTCATGATGTGGCTTGTGCCAAGACTGCATTTGAGCAAGCTTGCAAAGACAGCAGAGGTGCTGCAAGGATGATCGTGTACTACTCAGGATCCAGGGCTGGGTAAGACTGTTGACGCCCTTCTCTCCTCCGGCAGCCTGCATATACCTGCGGGCTTATGGAAGCTGGCCAGCAGGACAGAGGTTTGGAGGTCAGGTCCTACTTAATTTCTCAGTGTTCTATGTCCTATAACCAGAGTGTGACGTGTCTTGAGCAATAGACTCAGCACAACCATCTAGTTGTGGTGCATAATATATTGTGTCTTGTTGTTGGTTTTTTGTTTGTTTGTTTTTATTTTGTTTTTGTATTTTTGTATTTTTAGGCAGCATCTCCCTCTTTATTCAGGTTGGCCTGGAATTTCTTCTGTAGTCCAGGCTAGCCTAGAACTTACTCTGTAGCCCAGACTAGCTTCAAACTCATGGTGATCACCCTCCCCGTGACTTCTCAGTGCTGAAATCAGGTGTGGGCCATCACACGGAGTGGCAACCTTTATTCCATACCTTGTAGAATCCAACTGCTAGTGTCCTAAGAACCGCAGGCCCTTCGTGCCTTCCTGTTTTGGGACAAATCTTCACTCCAAATATCCTCCAGGTTGATGACCTGGGAAACCCTTTAAAATATAGCTTGTACACCTTTCTATACTCCTGTTAGTGGTAACAACTCTCTCCTCTATACCAACCTCAGTGAGTTATCTAGAAATGTACTGGTCACATATTTGCATTCATCACTAAATACTCTGTCTCCACACATTGAACTGGTGTGGAAGAGTTAAATAGTACTTTGGCAGAAGGAAGTTTGGCTGACTTTGTTGGTTCCTGCTAGTAGGGAAATATGGATGAGGCACATTCAGGAGGATCATGAGATTGAAGTCAGCCTGTGTTACACTAGAGGAGCTGGGGAGATGGCTCAGTTAGAAAAGAAGCACTTCTGTCTGCTCTTCCCAAGGACCCAAGTTTAATTCCCAACATTCACATTAGGCAGCTCACAGGATACCTGATCCTCTCTTCTGGTCTCTGGAGATACCTGCACTGTCATGCAGATATTCAAATACATATACATATCATAAAAATAAAATAAAACCTTTGAGAAAAGAAGTGCTTGTCACACAATACCCAACACTCTCATACAAAGTCTAGAGCAGTGGTATGAATTTGTAATCCCAGTGGGGTGTGGAGAAACATGTCTCCCTAGGCCTGGTTGGCCAGGCCAGCCATATTGGCAAGCTCTGGTTTTAATGGGAGACCTTGTCTCAAAAATAAGGTGCAATGTGATTGAAGGAGACAACTCTTCTCAAGCTATGGCTTCCATATACATGTTTACATATGTACCTGCATACACAGGTACACATATGTGGATACATGTCTCCAACAAATATACTGCATTCACAAGAGACGTCCACACGCTAAAGCATGGGCATATACTAGTATGTAGAACTAGTGGTTCTCACCAGCTGAAATATAGAACATGGGAATTGGGAAGAGGGTGGGCTGGCAGAAACTTATAGTCAGGCATGTGGATTCAGATCAGATTTAGGAACCAGTGTTTTTATGTGAGCAAAGCAAGAGCTGGTGATGTGGCAGAGGAACAGAATGCCACCTGCACTGCACCTTTGACGTAGAGCTCTTAAGAGGTGACGGGCAAGGCTCAGATACAGACAGTTGTGTAAGGCGACTAGTGTCACTAGGTCATTGACTAGGCTGATGTGGGCCAGGGAAACTCCTGGCACTTTCATGTAGAACCTAGCACCGCCTCTCCATCTTGAAGAGTTATAATTTTCAGCACATCAGATTTTATTGTCCAGGGCAATAGTTATCAGCATGATAGTGGGTCCTGTCAGCAGTGTGTCTGTGGTAGAGTGCTTTTCCATAAACAGAAGATATTGAAGAGAGGAAATGAGAGGACAAAGAGAGAGCTAAGCAAGTAAAATCACTTTGTATGAGCCCGGTGACCCAAGTTAGATTCCTTGAACACATGTAAAGACAGAAGGTTATATATACAGAGAAACCAGTCTAAACACTCACTCTCCCTCCCCACTCTGTGTGTGTGTGTGTGTGTGTGTGTGTGTCTGTCTCTCTGATAATTTCTTCCTAGTATACTAAGACTGAAAATGATGAAAGAGAAACAGGATCTATACCCAGGATTCTTCTGGCACGTGTGAGGAGGCGTTGAGACAAATTCCGTGGCAGTTAGAAAGTTGAACTGGCTGCCAAGATGGAAAGGAAGGAACAGACCATGACCTTTTACAGTCCCAAGGTCGCCACAATAAAGGGGGACCGGAAATACCAACGGGTGAGGAGACTTTGTAGGCCAGAGGGGAGGAAGAAGGGTTGACTTGAGCACAGCGCTACACGGAAAAGAGCACCTATGAAATTTTGACTTTTAGAGAGAGGCAAGCGGTCTACAGATCAAACCTACTTGGGTATATTGTGGTAGAGAGAGATAGGAGATCTCAGGGATCTGGAGTTAGCTTCTTTGGCAACATTTCCCTCATCCTTGTAGCCTACCCTTCCTACCAACACACAGTCGATGTCAGACCAGAAGCGTCAGCAGTGTGTGAATGAGGCTTACACCTACATCCGGATGCTCTGTGGCAGCCTCTCTGCCTTTAGTCTCTTGCTGCTGATCTGCACGTCCCCACTGAACTGGGTGCAGTTCCTGGTGACCAACAATGGCCTTGAACTCAAAGCAGGACTCTGGACCTTATGCAACCATGAGCTATGCTGGAGCCACGTACCCAAGCCACCCTGTGAGTGCCACAAAAGTCAGTGTCACAGGCTCCACAATTGTAGGCCTGACTTTCTTCCTTTAAGATCTTTGGATCTGAGACAAGTTGTGACTATGACTACCCCTTTTTATTGGTATTTTGTATATGTCCTCTTTCCTGTCCTGGGATGATTCCTGTCCCAAATAGCTGCTACTATTCTTTAGGTAGAATTCTTTTGACATTTATAAGATAACATCTTGGAACAGGTTTGGATACAGGTGACCCACATGATTGATACTTGACTGTCCTTATATCTGGACCACTCCTCTTTCTAGATCAAGGCTTCTTATTGACATATACAGGTAGGCCCTTTTCTACCCGAGGTCCTAACCATTTTGAAACTGTGACAGCTAAGCTTGCTGCCTTTCAAAAGCTGAAGTCAGAGCTGAGGATGAAGCTCATTGTAGAGTACTCACTTGCCATATACAAAATGTGTAGAGGGCAAGGATGTGGTTAAGTTGGCAGTGTGTTTGCCTACCATTCAAAGGTTTATGCAAAGCATAAACCAGCTGGGATGGCACCCCTATAATCCTAGCACTCGGAAGGCAGAGATGGAGGATCAGAAGTAAGTTTGAGAAAGCCTGGACTATACAAAATTCTATTTTTTTTTTAATTGTGAGATTTTGTCTCAGGAGGAAAAAAGTATGTATGTTAAGCATGGCAGCACATGCCTGCAATCTTCTTCTTTGGTAGGCTGATGAAAGAACACAGTGAGTTTGAGACCAGGCTGGGTTACGTAGCCAGACCTGTTTCAAACACCAATCTCGTGTGTGTTTGTGTGTTTGTGTGTGTGTGTGTGTGTGTGTGTGTGTGTGTGTATGTATCTGTGCGTACTCATGCATTTGAATGTATGTTAACATCTATGTGTTAAACATTCATTTATTTACATTTGTGTATGTCTGGTTTTGCATACAGCACAGCACACTTGTGGCGGTCAGAGCGCAACTTTCTGGAGTTGGTTTTCTCCTTTCCTAAGAGTCCCAGGGATCTAACCTGGGCTCTCAGGCTTGGCATCAAGTGCTTTTACCCACTGAGCCATCTTGCTGTCTTCCTGGCCCCCAGTACCAAAACCATGTGAATTGGTTAAGTGTAAGCTTAAGGGTGAACTTTCTAAAAGATAAGAGAGAATGTCATCAACTGCCAAGGGCAGGAAGTGCAGAGGGTGTGAGGGGACTCAGGACTGGGCTCTCAGACAAAGACAAGCAGGCCACCCAGTCTCTGGGGCTCTCTGATGTCCAGCTGACACTCATCATCGGTTATGTTTGCTTTTATCTCCACAGCCCAGGTTTTCCTGTTTATTAGTGTGTCGGTGCCAACAGCAGGCTTAGCCTTACAGCTCATCAGTTCACACAAGCAAGAGGAAACTGACATTTCCAAGCCAAATAATCAAATAGATCCAACTTAGGCCAAGTTCCCTCTCTTGGTCCCCTTAGTTATAGCCAGGCAGCTGTAGGCATGGATAGGTGATTAAGGTGTCAAGAGCTAAATACTGCAAACTGTACCTAGCTATAGGCTCCCTACAGCCCCACAGGCTGCATGCACTGTCCATCTTCAGTGCCACAGTCTTTAGAAAATAAGCTACATTTAAGGTATTTTCTTTTTAATGTGACTAACTTGTTGGAAGCCTCAAAGCAATTCACCTCCATGGTTAGGCTTATGATTTGTATTAATGAAAATGAATGTTTTTTATCATAAGGAGCAGGCTAGAGAGAACAAAATGAAATTTATATGGCAGATTTTTTTTTTTTAAAAAAAACCCTCAAATTTTTAACTAAGTATGTTTGGTATACATGAGTGGAGGTGCCAGCAAGTCCAGAAGAGGATGTTGGATCCGCTGGAACTGGTACTCTAGATGGTTATGAGCTGTGCATGGATGCTGGGAACCACACTCTGGTCTCTGCTAGAGCAGTACATGACCTTACTGCTACTGCTGCTGCTGCTGCTGCTGCTGTTTCTCCTCCTCCTTCTCCTTCTCCTCTTCCTCCTCTTCCTCCCCCTCTTTTCTTCTTTTTAAAATAGGGTCTCAAATAGCCTTCTATGGCCTCCAACTGACTATGCAGTTGAGAACAACCTGGAACGTCTGTTCCTCCCAAATCTATATCCTAAGTGCCAGGATTACCTGTGTGTACCACCTCACCTGGACAAAATGTAAATAATCTTTGTTTGTTTGTTTGTTTTAAGGCAGGGTCTCACTATGTAGCCATGGCTGTCCTACAGACTAGGCTGACCTTGAATTCACAGAGATCTACCTGCCTCTGTTTCCCAAGTATTGAGACTAAAGGCATGAGCCACAAGCCATACCAGCACTTGGGAGGCTAAGATAGGCTAGCCTTTCTTACTCTGTTGTCTAGGTTGGGCCCAAATTCAGTAGACAATAAGTTAGAATAACATCCTTTCTCAAAAAATAAAATATCAGGCATGGTGATGCACACTTGTAACTCAGCACCTAAAAGCTAGAGACAAGCTAGAATCCAGGGTCTTTACTTACTGAGCAAGTTTGAGCCTAGCCTGGGCTACACGAGAGCTGTGTCAAACAAAAGCAGCAACAACAGCGACATAAAATGAGGTAAAACAATGAAACAAAATTCTAACGGTTACGTCTAATCATCAAGAATGTGGCTAACTTCTTGTTTCGTTAGATTTAGTGCTCATTACAATATTCAGATTGAACATATATTGCTTTTAGAACTAGAATTAGAAAAAAATGTCTTATACTGGTTTGTGGTGGCAATCACTCCTTTAATAAAACTAATTGACATGACTGAAATATTCATGTATTACCCTTAATTTACCAAAAAAGGTTCTATCTTCACAGTAAAGAAAACCCATGTAGCCAAGTATGGTAGTGTGCGTACCTGTAATTCTAGCACAGGCGTAGGAAGGTCAGCAATTCAAGGTCAGCTTGGGCTGCGTGGTGAAACCCTGTCTCAGAAGGGGGTAAGGAATTTTAAGTGATAATGAAGACTTTGTCAAAAGGATCTTATTAGTGTCCGTGATACTACATGGCAAACTCCATTTTACCTTCTTTTGTCCTAGTTCCTTCTCTTGAGATTTTATCTGGTTTTAATTAGTTGCCTGTTTGTTTGTTTGTTTGTTTGAGACAAGGTCTCAAGTAGCCAAAGCTAACCTGGAACTTACTATGTATCCCAGGCTGTTCCAGACTTCCCTAGTTATGTTGCAATATCCTGAATGCTGGGATGACAGGTGTATGACACTATGCCTGGATCGCCAGCTTTCCTCAAGGATGTCAGTTACTGGATGAATCAGGCCTTTCCTCTTCTCTTTGCAGATTATCTCCAGTATTCTAGGGCCTTGTTCATCATCTCTGGCCTCTGCATGCTTGCTGGCCTTGGCTTGCTCTTTAGCTCTTGCCGCCCTGCAGAAAGAATGGCATCCTCTGAGTTGGATCTGAAGGTGTTCATGCTCAGCTTCTGCTCAGGTATGGACTAGCAAGGTAGTAAATGCACCAAGGTAAAACAATCAAGGAACTGAATGTCTCTGGGGGCTTTCGTAGTCTTTCCTATCCTTTACTTCTCTTCAACATCACACCATCTCCTTGTCATTTCTCATTGCATGGAACATACAGCTTAATTGTCTTATACCAAGGCAGACGATCCCTTCTTTCTCTCATCTTGGCTAATCCCCAAGTTTTAAACCTTTTGATCTCTGCCATGGGTATGATCCCTACAAATGAAAGAGGAGCCGGGGGTGGCAGCCAAGGCTGACAGAAGATGCTGATAGATTGTGACACCTTTCCTTTTCGTCCCAGCTGTCTGCTTGCTCCTCTGCCTCAACCTGTTTCTGGCCCAGGTTGAGTGGTACACAAAGAGTGCCATGGAGTCTGAATTCCTGTGGACTTATTATCTTAATTGGTGCAGTGACGTCTTATTTATCTGTGTCGGTGAGTCAAACCCCTGCGCTGGGCTTAGGAGGAGGGCACAGGAAGCCATTTCTGTAACAGGAAGTAGCGTGGAGAAGAAACAGACGCACAGCAGGTTTGTACATGGGGAGGTGGTGTGGTGTGGTGGGAAAGCATCGATTTAATAATCAAAAGCCTAGAATTAGTAACTTGTTCTCTCGAAAAATGAGGTTTGGATGGGTTAAGTAATTTGTTTAAGGGTACACAGAAAACAATAGCATGATTGTTGAAATCTAGGGGAGTGAAGCGTTACCCTAACCAGACCGTAAAAGGATGAATGGGAATTTTAACAGCTAAGAGACTGTCTGTCTGTTAAACCATATCTCATTTTTCCCCTCCTCTAGGGATCATCTCTTTGCTCAACTACATAACTTTCCAATCTCATCCTCCTGATGAGAGTGTCAGCACAGATCTACAGCAGAAGTCCAAGCTGGGCTTTGGACCTGTGCCAATAACACTGCCTGCTACAGCTGAAATGTCACGTGCTGAGATGCAGTTTTTAAGTGGGAGACGGAAAAAACTACAGAATGTGAGAAATGGAAAACTAGCCTCCACAAGACTGTGATAGGATGACGGAAGGCTAAATCCTTCTAAATTTTGCTGTCTTAAAACTAGAGAGGGTGAGGTCAATGAGAAGTGATTGTGAACTCAGACGAAATCTTCGGATATCATGTCCGTGGTAGCATGTAAGCTAACGAAATGTTTTTTGTGTGCACCGCATCCAAAATATATAAGACAATTATAGAAAAAGCAATGGAAGGCTGGAGAAATGGCTCAGCAGTTAGCAGTGCTGACAGCACAGTCGTGGGATTCAGAGTTGGAATCCCAGCACCCACATAACAAGCCTCTTCAAAGACGAGGTGGAGATGAGGAGATGGGACATCAGCACTCTCTTCTGGAGTGTGAGCGTGCACACACAAATACATCTTGAAAATAAAAGAGAAGGTAGTAGGGATTCACAGAGGAAATGTATTTTATTCTTGCAAAAGATTTATTTTTATTTGTGTGTGTGTGTGTGCATGTGACCTGTGTACGAGTACCTACAGAGGCCAGAGGAGAGAATAGAATCTCCTGAAACTTGAGTTATAGGCAGTTCTGAGTTATTTGACTTGAGTTCTGGGAGCTAAGCTCAGGTCCTCTGGAAAAGCAACAAGCACTCTGTAATCACCAGAGTCCTCACTGAGATATTTTTGATGATGATGACGATGATAGAATTTAGGTTCATAAATGAAAAGGGCTAGCAATAAATGCCCTATGTGGAAGAGAGAACTTTTCAGGCACTGGGGAATCCCATGAACCCCTGGTGGAGGTTAACTCTGAGTTGTTTTTACTGCTTATGGCTTTGGGAATTCTCAGGATGAAGACAGTTGGCCGATACTGATACACAGGGATTGGAAATCTCAATAGAGAAAATATCAAATACCCCCAAAAGCTGAGAGGTATGTGTAGATTCTGGGGAACTCATGGAGATCCCAATTCCTATGAGGACTAATACTTAAACTGCTGTGTCCATCCTGGTTTACAGAGTGAGTTCCAGGACAGCCAGAGATACACAGAAAAACCCTATCTTGGGGGTATGGAGGGGGAAACTTTATAGACAATCATGTAAAAAATGATTCTTAGCCCCAGGTGAGGAGAAAATTTTAGTGAGGCATTCACAAACTTACTGAAATTCTCTAGGACATTTGTAGTGTCATAGATGGAAGAGAAGAGGGGGTCAAACCAAGATGAACAGCTTCACACACCAGAAACGTCAGCAGCAGCAAACAAAACGCAAGCTGAGGTTTAATATAATCCTGAGGTTTAATGTGCTCTCGACTCACCAGTGAGCAGAAGGAAGGAGGAAGGAGACCCCTGTGGGGTACAAGGGACTCAGCAGGCTCTCAAGATAGATAAGGGTCAGGTCCACAGCTTTAACTCAAAAAAGTGTTAGAAACTTGAAGCAGCCGCCAGGCAGTGACTGGAACTGTAATTTATTTAGACCTTGGATGCAGAAGGTTGCAAATGCAACAGTGAGGCAGCCTAGCAGGTCTCTAATGGCCTCTGTGGTGTTCCTGAACAGTGGAACAGAACAGGAGACCTAAAGCTCTCCATCAGAAGACCAAACCGACCCCCAAGGCAGGTAAAGTGCTTGCTGTACATGGGTGAAGACCTGAGTTTGGAACCCCAGAACTGACATAAAGCTGGACACAGTAGCACAGGTCTGTAATTCCAGGCTCCTACAGGGGACAGGAGGTAAAGCAGGGGCTACCTCAGCTCTTAGGCCAGCTAGTCGTGAACATACAGAAGTGAACACCAGGAGACCTTGTCTTAAGACAGGACAGATGCTCAGTGTTGTCCTCTCAGCCTCGCACACCCGTGCTCACACAGGGGCTCACACGTTAGAGGGAGGATAGGCATTAGAAGGAAGGAGAGGGGGAGGGGAGGATTAAAACCAAACAAAACATGACTTTAGCCAAAATAAGGGAACCCTAAAACAGCCAGGATGACACCCCCACCCCCAAAATGCCTAGAGAACTGAGGATGTAACTCAATTGGTAGAATGCTTGCCTAGCCTGCATAAAGCCCTAAATTCAATCCCTAGCACCTGACAAATCCAGGATGGTTGATACACCTGTGATCCCAACATTCAGTAGGTGTAGGCAAGAGGATGAGGTCCTCTTCAGCTACATAGTACATTTCAGGGCACCTTGAGCTATGTGAGACCCTATTTTATTTTCAAAGACTTATTTTTTTATTCTAGGTGTATGGGTGTTTTGCCTGCATGTATGTACCATGTACATGTATTGCCGGTGAAGGCCAGAAGAAGACATCAGATGCTCTGGAACCTGAGTTACAAATGGCTGTTAATAGCCATGTGGATGCTTGGAAATGAAACCATTCCTCTGCAAAACCTTCTGAGCCATCACTCTATGATACAGGGTTTCTCTGTGTAGCCCTGGCTGTCCTGGAACTTGCTCTGTAGACCAGGCTGGCCTCTAACTCAGAGATCCACTTGTTTCTGCTTCTTGAGTGCTGGGACTAAAGGCATGTGCCACCACTGCTCAGAAAATACCTTATTTTTTTTTCTTTCAGAAATTGCCTGTATATAAGAATTCCAAGGAAATGTTTACAAAAACTGAACAGTCAACAATAGGGGTATTCATTCATTCCACTGAAGTAATTTGGGTGGTATATATGACAAAAACATTAGACTAAATTATTAGATAACTAAAAAAGTAAACCTATGAAAGAGAAAAATGAAAAGGAACTAATTAAAAATCATGGACATTTGCCAGTATGGTGGCACGTGCTTAATTCCTGCGCTTGGGGGGGGGGGGCATCTCTGTGAGTTCAAGGCCAGCCTAGTCTACAGATCGAGTACCAGGACACAGAGAAACCCTGTCTTGAAAAAACAAAAGAGGAAGAGAAGAAAGAAGAGAAGGAGGAGGAGGAGGAGGAAGAAAAGAAGAAGAGGGAAGAGGAGGAGGAAGAGAAAAGAGATCATGGATGTTTAAAAAGTAGGCACTGGGCCGGGTAGTGGTGGCGCATGCCTTTAATCCCAGCACTTGGGAGGCAGAGGCAGGCAGATTTCTGAATTCGAGGCCAGCCTGGTCTACAGAGTGAGTTCCAGAACAGCCAGGGCTATACAGAGAAACCCTGTCTCTAAACCCCTCCCCACCCCCCAAAAAAAAGTAGGCCCTGAAATAAAGATTCAGTAGAATTCTAAGCATTGTGGCTCATGTCTGTAATCTCAGCACTCAGCAAGCTCATGCAGGAAGATCAAGAATGTAAGGTTATCCTCTACTACATAGCACGTTTGAGGATTGCCTAAACTATCTGGAGCTATAATTTATGTAGGACTCGGGCTTTAATTGTCAACTTAATACAACCTAGAATTACCTGACAAGAGTTTCAAGGAGGAAATTTCTACACTGGGTTGATTTATGGGCATGTCTTTAGGAGATTGCCTTAAGTTCATTGATGTGGGAAGACCAAGCCCACTGTTGGTGGCAGCATTCCCTAGGCAATTATAAGAGTGGAGACTATGAGCTGAGCACAAGCAAGCAAGCTAGTGATCATGCATGCATTCCTTTACGTCTCTCTCCTCCTGACTGTGTATGTGATATGAGCAGCTGTTTTAAGTTCCTGCAGTGTTGGTTTCTGTGCTATGATGGCTGTTAATATAGAATAAAGCCAGCATAAACCCGCTTTCCCTTAAGTTGCTTTTTGCCAGCATATTTTATCATAGCAACAGAAATGAAACTAGAACATAGAATATAATCCAGAAAGCACACTCAATAAAAGAGAAAATAGCCAGGCTTAGTGGTGTACATACTTTACAATCTCAAGAGAACCAAGGCAGGATGAACCAATTTGGATATATACAGGAAAATCTCTACTCAAAGAAAAAGAGGAAGGCAGGAAAGAGGGAGAGAAGCAGGGAAGGAAGACTTTATTTTCAAATATCTAGAATATTTTTTAAAACTATGATGATTTAAAAAATGCTAAAAGCTGTCTCTTTATTTCATTTGTCTCTTTATCCTAATCACAACAAAATTAAACTTAAATTCAGTTGACAGAATGATTAAAAGAAAGGCTTCTCTATTTTAATAACTTGTCAGCGTAGATAAAACAGAGTCACAATGGACGTGACAAAGTATTTGGAATTAATCAAGAATGAGTTTTGAAAATGAAACTGCTAAGGAGTTTAGCTCAGTGCTTACCTCACATGCTTACCTCACATGCTTACCTCACATGTTAGGGGTGTGGACTGAGGCTCCAGTACTACATAAAATAAAATGAAATCCTAAAAATATTTGTTAGAAACAAAAAATTATTGCTTAAATAAATGAGTGTTGCATATAATTTTCAGGCCTGCAAAATAATTTTTCACACTCCAGCTCTAGGGTATCGAATGCCTCTTTCTGACTTTCCCAGGCACTTGCTCTCTCTCTCTCTCACACACACACACACACACACACACACACACGTGCACATACACATGTGCACACATTCATGTCGTCCCCCACTCCCCGACACGAAATACTTTGGGAAGAAAATATAAAAAGTCTGAGAAACATTTCCGATCCTTATTTTATTAGCACCAGTATATTTCAGGCCACTGGTAAGTTCTTTGGAAACAGAATATCAAATTATCACTCCCCCAAATGTTTGTTAGCTTCAAGGGGGAAAATCTACCTTTGTAATGGAAATATTTGGCAAGTGCCACCGTGTCAAGATGACATCACACAATGTACCTCTTGATTTGACACAGTGGGAAGTATGCACAATCGCTACTGTAGTGTTTTGCTTAGCAATGTTTGACCTGGTTTCCTAAGAGAAAGAGTCACAGAAATCTGGAATGTGGCCATTCTAGACGATAACTGGTCCAGACTATCCAAGGACATCATATCCTGAAGAACAGAGAGAGGTTACAGAATGTTCAAACTGAAGACTGGAAACAACGTAACAGGCAAATGAAGTGCTTTGATCCTGAACTTCCCAAAAGTGTTTAAACATTCTTTTGAAAACCAGGGAAATCTGAACACTGAATGTATGTTGGTGGTTGTATTAGATTAATGTGATGTTTCCCCTCCACATTAATAACAATGTAGGTATATAAAAAAAATCCTTGTTGCTTAGGAGGTAAACTGAGATATTTGGAAATGAAAGTCATGGTATGTATTGCCTGCTTTTGGATAGTTTGGCAAAAAGAAAAAAAAATAGATATGGAAGTACAGAAAACCAATAGACCAAGATGGTGACAGCCGAGAAGATTTAGCCTAGAAATGTGTCCGGTTAGTATTGCTCTGCGTTGGAAATGTTAAAAAATAAAGTGTATTTTTAAATGGAGATTTCTGGTAAAAATAGTTTTTGTTTTGAGAAATTATTTTTATCACCAGATAATTCAGGAAATGTGTGTGTGTGTGTTGTATGATGTGTGTGTGTCCATAATGTGTCCTAGCCTATGCATACACACTATGCAAACCTACATGCAGAGGCCTGAGGTAGGGCTGAATGTCATTCTCTATAGACTCCCACCTCCTTTTTAAACATTCTATTTTTATTTTTATGTGTATGAGTGTTTGCTTGTATGTATGTGTGCCACTTGTGTGCCTGGTGCTTCCAAAGGCCACAAGAGGTGGGCAGACAGCCTGGAACTGGAATTACATGCAGTTGTAAGGCATTTTCCTAGAAGCTGGGAGCCAAACTCTGAAAGAACAGTAAGTGCTCTTAACCACTGAGCCATCCTTCTAGCCCTTCCACCTCAGTTTCTGAGACAGGATTTTTCAGTAAACCTGGAATTTATTAACTTGCTGAGACTAGATGGCGAATGAGGTCCTGGCATCCTCCTGTGTCTGCTTCCCAGCATAGGGTCACTCTGTTTTCTTCCACATGGACTGTACTTGCTACACACATGCCACCTTTCCTTACTGTTTTCAATCCTTGGATCTTGAGTCAAAGAAGAAGAATATGAAACAGGAAAATACTGATGTCATTTGGAGCGTTAAGTTCAGCAACTAAGAATAGCATGTATTATTGAGCTTTGTGTTTATGCAGTGAAACACCTGAGACAGGATGACTGATAAAGAGAAAGATTTAATTAATTAATTCATTCATTCATTTTTAAGACAGGGTTTCTCTGTGTAGCCCTGTCTGTCCTGGAACTCACACTGTAGACCAGGCTGGCCTTGAACTCAGATATCTGCCTGCCTCTGCCTCTGGAGTGCTGGGATTAAAAGCGTAAGAAAAGTTTAATTAGATCAATTATGATGGGTCTCCATCCAAGATCAAGTGGAGAAGGTATTGATTTGGCGTCTGGGGAAGGTGGCACTCTGTACTGTGATGGGAATACAAGTTTGCTCCTGAGAATGTGCATGTCTCAAACCAATACAGAGTGAGTCAAAGACATTTCAACTTCTTCTGTGAATTTTCTTTTATTAGCTACCTCTTATTTATTCATCCATCCAATGTCTGTCTGTCTGTCTGTCTATTGCTTTTTTGAGACAGGGTCTTACTATGTAACCCTGGCTGTCCTAGAACTTACTATGTAGACCAAGTTGGCCTTGGATTCACAGAGATATGACCACCTCTACCTCTGGGATTAAAGGTATGCACCACAACTGGCTTAATTTCTTTTTTAAAACAATTTAATAAATTTTATACTATGTGTGTAACTGTGTGTGGGCATGCGCAACACATGTATAGATGCAGTGGAGGCCAGAAGGGGGCGTCAGACTCAACTCAAAGTGGAGTTTCAGACATCTGTATTTTGCAGTTTGGTGCTGGGACCTGAACCAGGTCCTCTCCAACAGCAGCAGGACTCTTTAACAGCTGAGCAGTCTCTCCAGCCCTATAATTTATTTTGAGGAGACATTTTCAATAATTCTCCTACAAAGTACTTTCCCCAATAGTGTCATCCTGGGGACCAGTCCTTTGACATACAGGCCTTTGGGAGACATTAAACATACAAATCATACCATGATATAATGGGGAAAGAAGATGATCCAGAAAAGCGGGAAGGGATTTCTCCAATAGCCATTGAGAAAATTCTACAGGCCAAAGTCAGGGAAGCCTGGGCATTTCATACAGAAAGGAGAGATTACTTTGTCTTTGCACGATTGCAATAAATGTATCTATTTATACACATATGTATATATACAAATATGTATATACACATGTGCATGCATGAAAACACACAAACAAACACACACACACACACACACACACACACACACACACACACACACACGAGACCTGGGTTCAGTGCCCAGCATCACTCACCTGGCAGTTTATAACCATCTTCAATTTCAGTTCCAGGAGATCCACCACTTTCCTCTGACCACAAGCACCATGCATGCAAACGACACACACACACATTCATGAGGCAAAACACTCATACATTCAATTAAATTAAGTGTAATTAACAAAAAAACAACAAAGAAAGGGTTAGCACTTCCAGGATAAAACAGTACACTGAACTCCTCCAAGGCTTTTCCGTTATGCTTTTGCTAGGGATGTATGCATTTCCCTTGTTCCACACACATGCAAATGCTTAATGTGTGAGCTTGCCTGCATACATGGTTGTGCGCCAAATGTGTTCCTGGTGCCAGTGGAGGCCAAAAGAGGGCATCAGATTCCCTGGAACTGGAATTAGAGATAGCCACGGGCTGCCACTGATTTGCTGGGAACTGAACCTGGGTCCCTTGCAAGAGCAGCCAGTGCTTTTCAACCCTGCAGTTGTCAATTTTATTTATTGATTTGAAACGGAGATTGACCCTTAGGCCTTAGCCCTTAAGATTATCCCCTTGCTTCCAGATGTTTCTCTCTATTTCATATTATATGCCACTAGGTTAAGTTTCTAAATTCAGCTTTCATTTGTTAACAAGCACAGTTCTGATTCAGTCACTTCTAGGTTGGATCTGACTCTTTGGAACCTTTTAGGGATGCATACCTTACTGGTCCACAGATTGCAGTCCATGTAGGAAAGCACTAGAATGGACAGCTTGGCTTTGCCCTGCTTGCCTGTGTTTGGAATGCCAATAGTTCTAGCCTTTCTTTCTCCCCTCCACCCCTGATTTATTTATTTTATGTATATGAGTACACTGTAGCTGTCTTCAGACACACCAGAAGAGGGCATCGAATCCCATTACAGATGATTGTGAGCCACCATGTGGTGGCTGGGAATTGAATTCAGGACCTTCTGGAAGTGCAGTCTGTGCTCTTAATCTCTGAGCCATCTCTCCAGCCCCATTTCTAATGCCTAGGTTTCATGTCATTTCCCAAACCTTTTCCTCTTGCTTCCTTCTCATTTGTGCCTTAATGTTCACCTTTCAGACATTGCTTGTGGCTAGTGAACACATCTTCCACTGTGGATCCATTATCTGTTGTTAGGTGTGTGCTAGTGAAACACCATGCCCTACATCTTTCTTGGATGGAGCTAGAAAACCTTCCTCATGCAGTGCCCTGCAAGGAGAGTTTAGGCACAGGGAGTGGGGGTATGTGGAGCAGTATTCAACAGCTTGCTTTGCTTGTGCTAGGACTTGGGTTTTATCCTCAAAAACCAACCAAACCAAGAAAGAGCAAAGACTTTGTAGACTGTATAGGTAAGCCAGCAGCCATGTTACAGATGTTGTAGAGACAAACCCAAGAACAAAGAAGCTTTGTCATGTGGTCATTATTTATCAAGTGAGCTTCTTATAGTATCACTTTTTAAAAAAATTATTATCATGGGGGCTGGAGAGATGGCTCAGAACACTGACAGCTCCAGAGGTCATGAGTTCAATTCCCAGCAACCACATGGTGGCTCACAACCATCTGTAATGGGCTCTGATGCCCTCGTCTGGTGTGTCTGAAGACAGCTACAGTGTACTCATATAAGTAAAATAAATAAATCTTTTAAAAAAATCATGGATGGAGAGATGCCTCCATGGTTAAGAGCACTCACTGCTCTTGCACAAGACCCAGCACCCACATAGGAGCTCATAATCTTTGTAACTCCCGATTCAGGAGGTCTGATACCCACTTCTGGCCTCTAAGGGTACCAGACACACATGTGGTACCCAGAGGTACAAACAGAAAAAACACCCATATACATAAAATAAATTTAAGAATATAGCTAACATTTATTAATATTAGTATGCATTTTGTGTTTGTAATGTGTGTGGGTAGAGGTAAGAGAACAACTTTGTGGAGTTGTTTCTCACTTTCCACCTTTTTATGGGTTTTAATGCACAGACCTACTGTCTTAGTTAGAGTTTTACTGCTGTGAACAGACACCATGACCAAGGCAACTTTTATAAGGACAATATTTAATTGGGGCTGGCTTACAGGTTTAGAGGTTCAGTCCATAATCATCAAGTTGGGAACATGGCAGCATCCAGGCAGGCATGGGGCAGGAGGAGCTGAGCGTTCTACATCTTCATCTGAAGGCTGCTAGCAGAATACTGAGTTCCAGGCAGCTAGGATGAGAGTCTTAAAGCCTACATCCACAGTGACACACCTGCTCCAACAGGGCCACACCTTCTAATAGTGCCATTCCCTGGATTGAGCATATACAAACCATACCTACATGCAGGCAAAATATCCATATGCATAAAATGAGAATAAAATAAATATTGCTTTTTGTGCTTGTGCTGGACCTGCAGGGAGAAAGCACAGCTTCTGCATGTGGCTCTACATGAGAGAGTTCACCAGCCTGTAAGTGCATCATTGCTGCCAGGGACCACACATTCATCCATAATGTGACTGATGTTGATGGAGCCATAGTAGGTTTAAAAGGCAGTAAAATCTATGCTATCAGTAGGACCAAACTGGGACTCTGGCCTTTCCGATATCTTCTCCCCGCCCCCGCTCTGTTTTTTCAGCTACTATGAAGTCAATGGCCTTGTTATTTCACATGCCCCTTGCTGTGACAGATGGCCTGGCTTAAAATAAAGAGCCACATGACCATGGGCTGAAGCCTGTGAAGCTGTAAGCCCAAGTAGCCCCTTTCTTCTTAGAAATTCATTTGTATTGCCCTCTTGTGTATGTGTTTTCTTTTTTTGTTTTGACTGTTTGTTTGTTTGTTTGTTTTGATAGAGAGTCTCACCGTGTGGTCCAGGCTGGCTCAAATTCATAATCTCCCAGTCACAGCTCCCAAGTGCTAAGATTGCAAGCATGCACCACCTAGCTGGACTCACAAGCTGATTATTTCAGATACTTGTTACAGTTAAGAAAAGATGATGTACTGGGTCTTGGCTTACCAAGAAAATACCTGGATTTATTTATTTTTTTAACAATACAGATCTCATATTTTTACCATTTAAAATCACAATCTCTGGAGATGGGGCCCATAAAGTGTATCTCTGAGAAGCACCATTAATATATATGTTATATATATATATATATATATATATATATATATATATATATATATATTATATATGTTAATATATATAACATATATATTAATAGTGCTCTGCCTCCTGAGTGCTGAAATTAGAGGTGTGCACTACCACCACTCAGGAAATGTTGAATTTTAATAACTCATACCAGTGGAGAATGTTGCACTAGAAAGTAATTGACTGAAAATCTTACAACTATTCATTCCTGGCAACTTGGAGATAAACAAGTCAACTCACTTTATTGGGTTTCAGTTTTCTCTGTAACATCAGAGTCCCTTTCAGCTATAAAATTAATAATTTTGAATACTTCAAACCTTTTTGTAAGCCTATGTGTGTATGTATGCACGTGTGCATGCATGCATGCATGTATAGGTGTGTGTACATACAGAAGCCAGAAGTTAACATAAGAGATCTTATCTTCCTCAATTGATTCACTTTGTTTTGTTTCTTTCTTTCTTTCTTTTTCTTTTCTTTTTTTTTTTATTTTTTTATTTTTTTATTTTTCGAGACAGGGTTTCTCTGTGTAGCCCTGGCTGTCCTGGAACTCACTCTGTAGACTAGGCTGGCCTCGAACTCAGAAATCCGCCTGCCTTCTTTTCTTTTTTTTAAGGACTTATTTTTCTAATTTTATGAATGCCTTACCTGCGCATATGTAAGTGTACCATGTGCATACTGTGGTATTTTGAATGTTTGACCTAGGGAGTGGCACTATTTAGAGGTGTTGCCTAGTTGAAGTAGGTGTGGCCTTGTTGGAGGTAGTGTGTCACGAGGGCATGGGCAATGTGATTCTCCTCATAGCCACTTAGGAACCAGTCTTCTGTTTGCATTCAGAAAAAATGTAGACCTCTCAACTCTTCTCACATCATGCCTGTCTGGACCCTGCCTGTCTCACCCCTTGGTAATAATGGACTGAACCTCTGAACCTGTAAGCCAACCCCAGTTAAATGTTGTTCTTTATAATAGTTGCCTTAAAGCTATTCAGATACATTATCATATGTTAACTATGGAGGACCATGAGACTCTAGATGAGGATGCTACTCTATCCAGGGTGTTCCCAAGTTCCATCTCCACCCAACCTAAAAGAGGGGACTTCTGCTCCTAGACCAAGCAGAGAGGGGCCCACCCAGAACCCCCTTTGTCTGGCGATCTGAATTCTTGTGTAGGCTGTGAGGCTAAGCACTGCAAGGGAATATAAATAAAAGTTAAAAATATGCCTCTGGATTCCCTGAGGGACAAGCCTGACTGCATAGGGGTTGATGTCAAAAGTATCCTCTCTCCAGGAAAAAGACATCGGGACGGGTATGGCCCTCATGCCTCACTGAACAATGACAGGAGGACTGGAGCCATTACAAGGTCCCCTTTAATTACTGGAGGTCAGGCCTCTATCCCCCCTTGGCAAGATTAGAATCGCCACAGCCCTTCTATACTTGGAGAAGGGAGGAGATGTCAGGGGCAGCCCTGCTTATACACTGAAGGCCTAAAATCAGCCATAAGCCTAAAATCAGCAATAGGCCTGACTTACATGCCTGCTAACACAAAGTCTTGGGTCTCTATGGAAAAACACTGAAATAGAGGGCTATAAACTATTGTAAACAGGCAGCTTTTGTTGAAATCTACCAGCCTGAGTAGTCATAGACCTTGTAAATAGGCAGCCTTGGCAGATAGTGCCAAATTAGATAAGGACAAGTGAATCATAGGCAGAGTCATATAGACCTGACCCCTGAACCTTCACCCAGCTGATACCCTGTTCTGAAAGATATCTGTACTCCCCTTGAACACCTATGTTCCTGTGTCATCCCCTTCCCCACATCTTGCATTTTTGTGTTTATAACCCCCATGTTAAAAAGTAAAAATTATGATAACACACACACACACAAACACACACACACACACACAGTGTACCCCTGGTTCTGCTGACTTAGCTCCTGACAATCCATTTTCTTGTTCTCAGAAATACATTGAATTATAAAACGTCATTGTGGTTTTTGTGCTGGGTAAAATGATTTTTATTGATCTCATTTTAAACTTCAAAGTTTGTACTGAGTTAAAATGTCCTTTAACATAACTATAGGTCATATTTATCTTTGTATTGTAAAATGCTAGTTGATCTGTTGAACATTTTAAAAAACTGGATTCCTTTTTGAGAATTTCATATACGAACACTGTATTTGCATAATTTCCCCCTTTCTCTCCTTCCTCCCACTTTTCCCAACCCCCCATACTTTTTAAATAATCTTATTATTTAATTATTGTTTATATATGTATACATGTATAAGTATATATGTTTATACAAATATTGATAAATAGTGTTTTGAAAAAAAAATAATAGTTGCCTTGGTTATGGGGTCTGTTCACAGCAGTAAAATCCTAACTAAGAATTTGGTACCAGGGACTGGGTTATTGCTGTGATAGGTCTGATATGCTTTTGTTTGGAGGAATGTGAATTTTGGGTCTTTGGAAAGCAGTGGAATGCTCTAAGTGGGAATATGGAAGTCACTGGTGCTGAGGGCTATAAGAACTGTGCAGACCTGGCCTAAGAGGTTTCAGTGGATAAGAATTTCAGAATGTGGTCTAGAGACTGTTTTTGTGATATTTTGGTGAAGAATGTTGCTGCCTTTTGCCCTTATCTGAAGAGGCTAAGGTAAAAATTGCATTGACAAAGGAAGTCTCAAAAAAGCCCAACAGGGACTTTGTTCTTGCTGGGCAGTGGTGGCACACAGCTTTAATCCCAGCACTTGGGAGGCAGAGGCAGGCAGATTTCTGAGTTTGAGGCCAGCCTGGTCTACGGAGTGAGTTCTAGGACATCCAGGGCTACACAGAGAAACCCTGTCTCAAAAAAAACAAAAACAAAACAAAAAAAACCAAAAACAATCAAACAAAACAAACAAACAAACAAACAACACCCAATAGGGACTTAGTTCTTTGGTTTAATCTCATGAAGAGCATTTGGATCAAGCATAGTAAACTTAAAAAGAAAGAAATACAAAATGTATGGTTCAAGTAATAATATAGAGGCACCAGAAAGTGAAATGGAGTTGAATTCTGTGTTCAAGGAGTTTAAGAGATTAAGGAAATGGTGATCTCAGGGCAAGATCCCACCCAGCTAAGCTTATTGTTTGTGTTTGCAGTCGAACAAGAAATTTAGTCATACCTGTGATCCAGATCCTGAGGTTGGAAGACACAGGCTTTTGATCTGGATCCTGAGGTATAGTGGCCATGAAAAGCATAGGACCAGGAACCAGGCATAATGGTACACACTTTCAATCCTGGAAGACAAAGGCAAGCAGATCTCTGAGTTCAAGGCCAACCTGGGACAGAGCAAGTTCTAGGTGAAGAAAAGCTAAGTCCAGGCATGGTGGCACACACCTTTGATCCCAACATTCAGGAGACAGAGCCCTGCAGATCTCTGAGTTCAAGGTCAATCTATTTGAAGAGTAGATTGTTTTAGGACAGCCAAGCTTAGGTGGTGAGGCAGTTGGAAAACAGGAAGCTGGTACTAGAACAAGGGGGGCTGTTGCGGACCTTTTCTCTGCCTCAACGCTTTGGGGCTAAGTGCTCTGGTCAAGAGAGAGAGTGGGGCTGCAGGGGCAGGAGACACGAAGAATGGAGACAAGACAGGGTGTGATCAAGTCTCTTCTATTGAAGGGAATTCTGAGGTATTTATATACACAAGCAGGAGAACACAGGTGAAAACACTTTACCATGTGCACCATACAGCTGAGGTCACTAAACAGCAAAACAAGCTATGTGGGATAAATATATTTATCAGAGTGTGCTTCAGCTGTTATAGGCTTTTGAAAACCAAGTCTTTCATCAGGGTATATGGTTCCAGATGGTTGCAAAGTTGATCTAGCCGCTTTCTGCTTAAAGTCAGCTCCCAACAGGGGGCCATGTTCCAGCCCCAGCAAGCAGCAGAACTCAGGTGCTTTGGCCATGTGGATCTAGCTTTAGAGTCAAGAAAGGAAGGAACTACTAGGACAATTAATGCTGGTAGGCTAGAGTTAAGAAATTAGAAGTGATTAAGAAGAGACCAGCATCACTGAGGTGAAATCTTCTGAGAAGCAAAAAGAAGCTGTGTCTAGAGATAGCCAAGGTTGTACCTTGTGCTATAGCTAGACTCAGTAATGTGTAAGAATCACCTAGGTGATACTGGCTTTGAAGGTATGAAGGGGTCATGGAGAGCAGCTAAGGCTTGGTACTGTGAGAGGTCATGGAAGGCCATTGGTGAAGATGCAGCCTCAGCTGCAGTAGATGGCCCAGGACTGAAGGGATCGTGCAAAGAATTTGAGGTTTGGCACCATGAAGAGAGCCTATGAGAGCCTATTGGTGAAGCCTTGTTGCAGCAGAAGACCCTAAGGTATTGGAGATGCCAGTGCTGCAGGATGACCATCCAGAACAACAGCAGCAGTGGAGTGGAATCAGAGGGCAGAGCTGTAGATGTGACCTAATCCCATTGGAGGAGCCCAGAAGATCATGTGTGGATCCCAGAGATTGAAACAAAAAGCTATAACATTGAAGAAGCTGTAATGTTGAAGTTGCCTTGGAGAACCCAAGATGTTTGAGATGTCACAGTTGTAGGATACCTGCTGAAGAAAGCTGCTACAGTGAGTGGAACCAGCCAAAGAAAAGTGTGCTGCAGTCAACAAAGCAGAAAGGTGTTGGACATTAGACATGGAAATGCTGAATGTGGATTTACCCAGCTGGTCTTGCTTTGGTCCAGTATTTCCTTGCTATGGAATTTTGGGATGGTAATGTTTATCCTGTGATATTAGAGGTATGTGATCTGCTTTTTGATTTTGATTTTTTAAAGGGATTACAATTAAGTGATTGGATGAATCTCAGAAGGGACTTTGACCTTTGGACCTTTGAAGTTGGCCTATATGTAGTTTTCATTATGCTTTGGCTAGGTATGGCCCCCATAGACTCATGTGTTTGGACAAGTCTATGGGGAGGCAGGAAGTAGAATGTGGTGGTTTGAATATGTTTGCCCTAAAGAGTGGCACTATTAGGAGGTGTTGCCTGGTTGGAGGGAGTGTGTCACTGTGGGCATGGGTACACACCTCCCTCTCTTCACTTGGTAGCTAGTCTTTTTCTGTTTGCCTTCAGAACAAAATGATCTCTTCCCACATCGTGCCTGCCTGGATACTGCCATGCTCCAGGACTGAACCTCTGAACATGTAAGCCGCCCCAATTAAACGTTTTCTTTTATAAATGTTGCTTTGGTCATGGTGTCTGTTCACAGCAGTAAAATCCTAACTAAGACACATACCATGCCTGCAGAAGCCAGAAGAGGGAGTTGAATCCCCTGGAACTGGAGTTACAGACAGTTGAAAACCTCAGCAAATGCTGGGATCCAAACTGGGGGCCTTTGCATGACCACCAAGTGCTTTTAACGACTGGGTCATTTTGTCAGCCCCACTCAGTTTTGAAATAAGGTCTCTTGCTGTACTCAAAGTTCTCAGATTCCTCTAGACTGGCTAACATCTCTCTCTGGCTTTAGAGCACCAGGGTTACAGTTGACTCTCCACACCTGGCATCATCTTACATGGTGCTGTCGCTTGCGTGTCAAACACTGTATCAGCTGAGCTGTCTCTCCTCCCTAGTGTTTCAACTCCTTACTATTTCTGCCCACTCTTTGGAGTTCAGCTTTTTCCCTTAGTTGCCCTACGTAAGGCAAATAAGAGTAAGTCCATCTCACCCACCCCCACGCCCACGCCCACGCCCACACCCTAGATCTTAACTTTTGCTTCAACTAAACCTCTCAGGTTCACAATTCCTCTCTATCTCCAAATCTACAGAAATGCTTGTTTAAGGTTCTCCGGAGTCCAGTTTCTTGCTTGTTACTGTCTGGCTCTGACTCAACCTTGTCTATCCCATGCCCTTTCTTTCTCTTCTGCCTCAATATTTCAATTAAGCTTCTTTGACCTCTTCTTTCAGTGATACTTCTGCCCATCATGTTACCATTTTAAAGTCTGTTTACTCTGAATAATAAGTAGCTAATGGTTATTGACTGTTTTTTATGTGTGCCAAGCACTGTGTCGAACATTTTACAGATAATATTCCATAGGATTTTTACCCACACATATACATTAAGTACTATTGGTTTCTCTACCTTACAAATGAAGCCAAGACAGAAAGATTACATAGTTACTGGTGGCTCCGGATTTGAAACCAAGCACATAGACTTCAGGGCCTCTACTACCCTGTTGCTCCAATAAAATCAAGATGAAAGAAGCAAATACCAGATTAAGATGAACGATGACCTTATGCATGCTGGGTAAGCACACTACAACTGCCTGTGATAGAGTAGACTTTCAAAGTTTTTTATATACATGTATGTATGTATGTATGTATGTATGTATGTATATCAACTAAGTATATTAGTCAGTCTTGGTTGACTGGATCTTGAATCAACTAAAAGACAAATTGTTGGACACTCCTGTTAGGGAGTTTTCTGGTCAGCCTATTTGAAATGAGAAGAGCCACATTAAATGGACAGCACTTTCTGATGATAACCCAGTTAAAGCATTATCATCATCATCATTACTGTTGTTGTTATTATTTGTGACAAGATCACTATGTAGTCCAGGCTTGCCTTCAACTTGTAATTATCCTTCTTCCTCAGCTTCCTGCGTGCTGGGACTATAAACATCCGTGATCACCTCAGCCCAGTCAGTGTAATTGTGCCCAATATAGCAAAGCAATGCTCTTTGTAGATATGTATTTTCCACAGCAGTAATTTATTCTCACAGACTGCAGTATAGGAACTGGAGAAATGGCTCCTTCTGTGCAAGCATGAGGATTTGAGTTTAGATCCCTAGCACCCAAATAAAATCCAGGTGTGAGGGTACACGGCTGTAACCCCATCAGCTCTGGGAAAGGAGAGAAAGGATTATTCCGGTTTGCTGTTCAGGGAGTCTAGTTAAATCATAGAGCTCCAGCCAGTAAGAGACTCTGTTTCAAAAACTAAACAAAGAAAACTCTGGTGGTGAACAATAAAGAAGCTATTTGAAATTGATCTCTGGCCTCCACTCCCTACTGCATTCATACCCACATGCAGGGACCTTCAACATACACACCCAAAGAAAAAGGAAAGAAAAATCAGTCTAGGCTGTTAATATTTTCTCTTTTCTGGTCGTCTTCTCATTACTTGAACTCAAGTATCTTGGTGTTTATCAAGCCTAGTTCTCTTTTCAAATGAAAGCAGAATTAGAGCCGAGCAGTGGTGGTGCATGCTTGTAATCCCAGCACTTGGGAGGCAGAGGATTTCGGAGTTCGAGGCCAGCCTGGCATACAGAGTGAGTTCCAGGACAGCCAAAACTACACAGAGAAACCCTGTCTCGAAAAAAACAAAAAAAAAAGAAGAAGGAGAAGGAGGAGGAGGAGGAGGAGGAGGAGGAGGAGGAGGAGGAGGAGGAGGAGGAGGAGGAGGAAGCAGAATTAGGCCTTAAACAGCCTCACACCCAAACTCTTAATCTTTAACCTACAATCTGTCGGAAGAACTAGAAGAGAGAGAGAGAGAGAGAGAGAGAGAGAGAGAGAGAGAGAGAGAGAGAGAGAAAGAAAGAAAGAAACTATGCACACCTAAGGATGTGGCAGGACAGGGAAGCTGGATCTCTGCAGCTACTTGGAGGAGGCAGATAGAAGGGGAAGAGAGACAGGACACTGTTCACAGCCACATGTGAGGGGTGGGGGTGCTGCTGCAGAGAAAGAGTGAGAAACTCCAAATATCAAGAGAAATATCAGAAAGACTTAGGTTCTGGCCAGCATCCAAAGGAAAGAGACAGAAAAGAAAAAAATTACATTTTCCTGAAAGGAGGGTAGATCTAGCAGTGTCCAATCATGGCTCCTTAGCTGAGGCTCAAAGTCCACAAATTTTAGGACTTGTAAACTAGCACGGATGTGGCTTAACTATTCCCCTAGCTTGTAAACTAGCATGGATGTGGCTTAACTATTCCCCTAGCTTGTAAACTAGCACGGATGTGGCTTAACTATTCCCCTAGCTTGTAAACTAGCATGGATGTGGCTTAACTATTCCCCTAGCTTGTAAACTAGCACGGATGTGGCTTAACTATTCCCCTAGCTTGTAAACTAGCATGGATACAGCTTAACTATTCCCCTAGCTTGTAAACTAGCATGGATGTGGCTTAACTATTCCCCTAGCTTGCTTGCTTTCTACCTGTGTAAATGAACATATATGTTGTGGGACTATCCTCCAGCATGGATTGTGACTGTTTTTTTTTTTTTTTTATTTTCAGTTTAGCGATATATCTTGACTTTTTCTAGATGAATTTACAAATTACAACACCATTTTTGATGACTTTAAATGTTTTTCTAATTTGTTAAGGCAACTCAATTAATTCCCTGAATTTTTCCATACAAAGCAAATTTCTTTAGATCAAATTATTGAAGTGACTGTTTCCAGATGAATAGGCATGCTAATAAAGCTTGTTTTTCTCTTAGCCTACAACATGATTTCTAGAAAAGCTGCTCCAAAATTCATCTCAGCAAGTATATAGTCTCTAAGTACCAATCAGGAGACTGGTGACCCTGCCTGGCTTTTGGGATCAGGCACGGTCAGGTATGTATGATCATAGGCTTGGCAAGGAGTCACCTTATCCCTGTTAGTCTGTTTGATTATTTTTTAAAATTACAACTCAGCATTAGCACTTTATAAATACTTTGTTTGTTTGGAACAGTGTGTCTCTGTGTAGCCCTGGCTCAAACTCCTCTCCAAGCTGACTGATTCAATCTGGATTCTCTTGGCTTCTCCTTAATTGCTCATCACTTGTTAAATTGCTTCATACTAAGTCTGACAATCTGTTCTAATCTTCTGGTTCCTTCTCATTCTCTGGCTTGTTCTGTCTTCACCTTTATCCAGCTTGTTCTCTCCTCAACCTGTGTCTGTAAAACTCTCCAGTTAAAACTGCTTTCCAACCCCCCTCTCTCCCTTTCTCTTCCTCTTTCCCCTCTCCCCTTCCTTTCTTCTCACATCTCTCTCTCCCACCTCCTCCCTCTTCCCCATCTCTCTTCTCCCTCTCTCTCCCCTCTCCCCACCTCCTTTCTCCCCCTCTCTCTTCTATGCCCTTAAGAGGCCTCACTTTTCTCTCTTTTCTCCTGAGAATTGGGCATATCTCATTCTGTCAAATCTTTCTCTGTTTGCCACTCAATTAGACATCACTTTCAAACATGGGTGCTTCTTTCTACAACTTAACTTTCCCTTAAAGGTGTGTACTAAGGGCAAATCTGTATTCCAGCCAGAGGGATTAAGGGTGTGTGCTAAGGCTGAGCCACACCACAACTAGAAACAGGTTTTTTTTTTTTTTCAGTAAATAACACAATCTTGTTCACAATGAGATCAAATATTCTGCAATAACATATAGATCAGTAGAATTCATTTTTGTTTTGGGGCAAGTTTTGATAAACTGATTTATAAGGACCATCTTTGTGAAGTAAACATTTAGCACCAGTATATCCATATTCTTAATTCTATATTCAAGAGTAAAATGAATGTGTTCACACTGAAAATCCTAATTTGAATTCATTTCTAGCCTATATAAAATATATGGGTGAATTAAGCATTCACAAAGCATTTCACATTTTGTAGGACAAGCATACCTTTTTTATGGGACAGAGACAAACAGTTTAAGATGAAGCCAAGAACAATGGCATACATAATCTTATATAATCCCAGCACTGAGGAAACCAAGGTAGGCAGATCTTGAATTCAAGACCAGCCTGAGATACATAGATATGTTTCAAAAACCTGACAAACAAGAAAGCTTTAGATAGAATGGACTGAAGTTGAAATGAATAAACTTTAACAGGTGGATGGTGGCACACACTGTTAGTCCCTGCACTCAGGAGGCAAAGACAGGTGGATCTCTGGGTTCAAGGCCAGCCTGATCTACAGAATGAATTCCAGGTCAGCCAGGGCTACTCAGAGAAGCCCTGTCTCAGAAAGGAACAAAATAAATAAATAAATAAATAAATAAATGATGTATAAACTCGAGTCTCCTTTCCTTCCCATTATGTAAACTCTGCTGTGAATGTACTCCCCCCAGGCTTGTACAATTTGGCATCCCTGAACTCAGACATGCAAGTATGTGCTTATACATTTATCTGATTCTTTAAATCTGATGCTGACAGCATTATAGATTTTACTTGAGTTCAGGAAATTTAATTTCCAAATTATGTCTAGTATTTGCTTAGATATTTACTACAACACAGAAGCTAGGATTGGACTGCCAATATTACACTATGAGAGAGCACACACTAGGAAAGCTACAATTTCTAGCTCAGTGCATCCATTTCAACACAGAAATTGTTGTCTCCCTCCACAGGGGCAAGTCTCAGTCCATGTGGGGCATGAAGAACATTACACTTCTTACACGTAAAGCACATATAATATACCTATGTGACAGAAATAGTCACACAATATATTTATGGCTTTAAATTTCACCAGACCATGGTCACAAAGGCAGCCCTGGTTAGTGTGTCATAAAATAAACGGAACAGACATGAATGTCAGAGAGACATTTGAAGTTAGACAAGTCTAAGAAGGTAAGTGGTGCATGGTGTATATGTGTGAAATGTCTAAGAAAAATTTATTCTTTTTTTTTGTTTTTGTTTTTGTTTTTGTTTTTTGAGACAGGGTTTCTCTGTGTAGCCCTGGCTGTCCTGGAACTCACTCTGTAGACCAGGCTGGCCTCGAACTCAGAAATTTGCCTGCCTCTGCCCCTCAAGTGTTGGGATTAAAGGTGTGCGCCACCACTGCCCAGCTCAAATTCTTTCTTTACAGATCATTTATTTATTCTTCCACAAACGCATAGCTCAGGTCATTCAAACCCCTAGGAAGTCTTCTATGACAATCTTGTTTCTTCCTACTCTGAATCAGATTCCTATCTTCTTGTTTCCTAATATTCAAATCGTTATCTACTTTGGTATTAATACTTACCATATTGTTTGATTCACAGCTTAAAATGTAAGCATGCTAATTACAGAAATGATTTTATTCATTTCCTTAAATATCTAACATCATGATTGACATATTGATGACTGACTTGTTGAATTAAATAATATATAGGTCTATAAGAGCACAGTGGTTGGGCTGGAGAGATGGCTCAGTGGTTAAGAACACTGACTGTTCTTCCAAAGGTTCTGAGTTCAATTCCTAGCAACCACATGGTGGCTCACAACCATCTGTAATGGGATCTGATGCCCTCTTTTGGTGTGTCTGAAGATAGCTACAGTGTATTCATATATATAACCCCCACACTAGCAAAAACCTAGATTCTTGTTGCAAATGGGAGACACAAGGGTATTTCACATTATAGGCCGTAAATACCAAGTCTGAAATGATTTGAAACCAGCAGTTTTGAAACACGTGGATTAGATAAGTAGAGAGGTTAGACAGACTAAACAATAGAGCAAAAGATACTGAGGCTGGAGAAAGTCTAACTTGACTTCTTTTTAAGGTACATTTATGTTTTTCAGTATGTGTGCGCGCACATATGTGTGAGTATATGTATGTACATGAATGTCACGGCCCGAGCTGCCCCACACTTGGGGGCCAGAAATGTTGAGAACTGCACTACCCCACATTTGGGGGCCAAAATGTCTAGGACTGTTCTGTCAATGTTGGAACCCGCAATGACAAAAGCCTTGGGGGCTAAACTGTTAGAGCCCGCACTGCCCCAAGCTGCTCTGGTCTGCAGGTCGGGGTTCAGCAAGAGAGAGAGGACGGATGTGAGGAATGGAGACCAGACAGAGTGTGATTCAATCCCGTTTATTCTTCAGTCTCTCTTCCTAGTCCAAATCCCAAGTCTTGAGTTCCTAGTCCCTAGTTCCTAGTCCCTAGTGCCTCCAAGTTCCAAGTTACTTCTTCCAAGTGCCAAGTGCCTAATACCTAATAATCTTCTTCTGAGTTCTCTAGTCCAAGTGTCTTCTTCCTCATGCCTAATTCCTACTCCAAGTTGTACTCTCTAACCTAATTCTTAGTTCCAAGTTGTCTCTTCTGTCTGCCTAATAATCTGTTGCCTAATAACTAACTGCAAGTTGTACTGAACTCTTCTGTCTGCCTCTCACCTTTTATATGTCTCACTTCTAAGCCACGCCCTTAAGTCACACCCTTAAGTCACACCCTTAGGTCTTATCTCTAAATCTGATCTCTAAGTCACACCCTTAAGCCTCAGCTCTAAATCACACCTTTAAGTCTCACACACCCAAGAGAAGATCCTGGGTATCTAAAGCAAGATGTTATCAGAGTGTGCTCAGCTGTTGTAGGCTGATGTAATCAAGTCTCTTGTCAGGGTATATGGCTCAAGGATGGCTGCAAGGCCCCTTCTGTCGGCTCCCCACACATGAACATGTGTGCATTTGGATTCATGTGTCACTGCAAATATGTAAAAGTCAGAGGACAATTTCTGAAGTTGATTCTGTCCTTCCAGCATGTGGGTCACTGGGATTGAACTCAGGTTGTCAGATTTAGCAGCAAGTGTCTGCACTTTTGAGCTTCTCTCCAGTCTTCATCTTGTGATTTCTTAGAATAACCTAGGTTAGCGACCCTGCCTCCTTTGATCTCCTTTAGCACCTCCCATTTTTTCAGCTTGTGACATCTTTTCAACTACATCTTTATAATTAGACTTTAAAAAAAATTAGTCTCTTTCTAAATGAAATTGTGACCTCCTGTATGACAGGATCCTTTTTTTTTCTTTCTAGAATGCCTTGAAAGGTATTATATAGTAAGACACAAATAACTACTGATTTGTTGAAAAACAATAACAATAATATCACCTTACCTTCTCTATTACCAAAAGGATGGCTTATAATAATAATCGATTTTGGGGGCTGGAGAGATGGCTCAGCGGTTAAGAGTACTGACTGCTCTTCCAGAGGTCCTGAGTTCAATTCCCAGCAACCACATGGTGGCTCACAACCATCTGTGATGTATACAATTCCCTCTTCTGGTGTGTCTAAAGGCAGCTACACTGTACTTATATACAAAAAAGGAATAAATATATCCTTAAACATTTAAAAAAAATTAAAAATTGCTTTACTATTCCCTTACAAGAGCAAGAGAGAAAAATTAGCTTTTACAAGACCTACTTAAAACAATGCTCAACTTGTGAAAAGATACCCATTCAAAGTTTTTCTTCAAGGAATGTTAAATAGTCCAACTTTATGTCAATAATTTGTACAACAGCCTCTTAAAATAATTGTAAACAATTTCCTCAATCTATAACCTACCATTATATGGTTGTTGGTTGATTCTGATGCAAATACATTCGAGAGAATGTTTAATGAAGCAAAAAAGATTTTACCTATTTGGGTTTACAGACTGCTCCTGAAAAAAAAATCAGAGAAGAGATTCTACCAACCATCCAGGAATTACATTAAATCAACAAGAGCTTCAACCACAAAGGGTCAGATCAGAAGAGAAGACCTTCTGAAGCTACCGGGAGATGTTAACTGATTATGGCCACTATTAGCTCAATTACTCAAGAGTTGAGTAACTTGTTTAGAACTTTACAAGGTGATTGAACTTAAACAGTCCTAGACAATTAACACCTGATGCAGAAGAGTTGACCCAGATAGAACAAAAATTACAGGATACACATGTGGACTGACCAGATCCCAAATTTGACTGCATTCTAGTTATCATGCTTTCTACTCATTCCCCTATTGTACAGTGTTATACATATTGAAGACAATATTTTAGAATGGATCTTCTTGGCACATAAACAGAGTAAAAACTAAAAACTTATATTGAAAAAGTTTCTGATCTAATTGTAAAAGAATAAGACTTTGTCAATTATCAAGAACAGACCCATCAGAAATCATAGTGCCTTATACTAATGCTGAAATTACCTCATTATGAGTAATTAATGGAGACTGACAAAGAGCTTGTAGCAGTAATTTGGGAGAAATTAACAACAAATATCTCAAGTTGCCTTTAAAGTTACTATGTAGTTGAGGATGACCCTGATGATCCTTCTGCCTCTACCTCCCAAGTGCTCAATGACAGACGTTACCAAAAATGCCACTAGAAACCAGTCCTGTAGTGTTGGGGTTTGAGTCCTAGGGCTTTGTATATCTAGTCAAGCACTCTACCAACTGAGCTAAGCCCTCACTCTGACCCTGTATATTTTAAAGATCAGGTAGAAGATCTCTTAAAAGACTGAAGTGAGAAATCTAGGGTTATATTTTACTTATTATGCTTATACTAGGGTTAGATACTTATTATTATCTTATTTTTTACATGCTTCTAATGAGCAGATAACCTGTTTCTTTATGCCTCATTATTTACCATTCAGAATCAGTGAAATAAAATCTTTTCAACAATTATGTTACACTTAATGAATGTTTTATAAAATATGTAACTTAAATAAATATGTTTTTTAAAAATACAAAGAACAAAATTAGTTTATCATATTGTTTTGTACTTTTGCTAAAATTTACTTTTAAATTAAAGTTAAAAGTTAACATCCCTCCAGGCTGACAGAACACAGGAACACCTAGTCAAATAAAAGCAAAGACTGGGGCTAGAAAGATGAAGGAATGGTTAAAGTCACTTGATGCTCTTTTAGAGGACCTGGGTCTGATTTCCAACATCACATGTCATCTAACCATCTGTAACTCCAGTTTCAGAATACATGCCACTCTCTTCTGGCTTCCTCAGGCACCACATACTTTTTCATTTATATCTATATCTATATCTATATCTATATCTATATCTATATCTATATCTATATCTATATATGTGTGTGTATATATGTATATATGTATACATGTATATGTATATATATACTCATACACATAAAATATGAATAAAATTTAAAATGTAAAAGGAAGAAAAGGAAAGAAAGAAAGAAAGAAAGAAAGAGTCGGCATAGTGGCCCACACCTTTAGTCACAGTGCTTGGGAGGCAGAGGCAGGCAGATTTCTGAGTTTGAGGCCAGCCTGGTCTACAGAGTGAGTTCCAGGCCATCCAGGACTACACAGAGAAACCCTCTCTAGAAAACCAAAGATCAAAAACCAAAACCACAACACACACCCACACACCTTTTGTTTTTAAAGAAAATAAGCTGTATTGAAACACATTTGATAAATAGAACAACAAAGCACCTTTTCTCCATCTGCTTTTAGAGCCAATTACATACCAAAATGTTAGTGGTATTCTCTATAAGGTGACTCAAGTATCCCTCACCACAGGGCTTCTTTTAGCATTGCAAACCTCATGTCCCCAAATCAGGTCCTGAGCTACTGGACTGGTTAGTTATTTTAGTAACCTGTTATCACTCTGGGCTTTGGTATACGTCATGGCTCTATTATCTGTCCTCAGAAAAATTACAGTGCTTTTCCATTTGTATCTACAAAGCATGTCATATTCTTCTTGTTGGTATTTAGTTCATAACCATTTCATAAGTACTGATTTACTCTATGAATATTTAACAAATATATAACTATTTTGTGAGTTTTGGGTTTGTCTATTTTTTGAAACTGAGTTCTTTTTTAATAAAACAAGCTGGCCTTAAATTCATGATCCCTCTGCTTCCACCTCCCAATTGCTGGGATTAGGTGTGTAACTATGCTGAGTGAGGATTTGTTAATGTTGTCTAGGCTGGCTTCAAACTTCTGCCACAGCCTTTTGAGTATCTATGACTACAGATAAGAATCACTGTGCTTGACTAGCTAGCGTCATTCTTTCCTTTCTTTCTTAATAATAATAATAATAATAATAATAATAATAATAATAATAATAAAAAATTTGAGACAGGGTTTCTCTGTGTAGCCTTGGCTGTCCTGGAATTCACTCTGTAGACCAGGCTGGCCTTGAACTCACAGAGATCTGCCTGCCTCTGGTTTCTAAGTGCTGGGATTAAAGGTATGCACCTCCATTGACTAGTGCTAGTATTTTTTTTAAACCTCATTCTGGTATAGGAATGAAAGTACTGCATTACCAAAAATGTTTCCTTCCTATATTAAGAAGGAATTAGTTTAACTATTTTCTTTTTCCAGGGGCCATGTCCTGTTGTTTACAGAGTACTATACTTCCACCCAGTAATCATCATACTTGAGACAATAATAACACAGGCAATACCTTTCAGAGCAAATCATTAAAAGAAAAAACAAATCCCTACTAATGTATGTAGGTCATCCCTTGGCCAACTTGGGATTTTAGAGAAGCTGTTCTACTGGTTTTCCTTAAATAGCAACACACACCATAAGCTAACCTCAATCTAAGATAGTTTCCAAATATGAATGGAATGACTATTGCCAAGAACCTACTTATGAAAGCTTATCCTGGAGTAGGAGAACCAAAATTTCAGATGCATTCTGATACTGCTTATTACATTATTCTTTAAATGAGTCATGAGATCACAGAGAGAGTTTCTGAGAAAAAAAAGATGAATTTTCCTTTCTAGAAATTGGGGGTGAGGGGCTTAGAAGATGGCTCACTTGGTAAAGTGCCTGACCTGAATTTGCTCCTCAGTACTCATCTGAAAAGGCAGACAGGCAGTTGGCATCTGTAGCCCCAACACTGGAAAAGATAGGCAGATCCCTGGAGCTCTCTGGCCAGCCAGCCTAGCCAAATGGGTGAGCTCCAATTTTGGTCAGAAGCCGAGTCTCCAAAACTTAGGTGGAAGGCACCTAATTGAAGAAGACAACTCATGTGGATTTTTGGTTCACACATCTGCATACACACAAACATAAGTATATACCATACACGTATGCAAACATATACACACACTACACATGCATACACAAAAAAGGAGGCTCTGGGGTGTATATATATTAGCATAATTAAAATGATATGAAGGCTTAAATCTAATTGGCTACAGTTTTCCCCATGGATGCAGATGATTATGACAGAGTTTTTTGTTTCTGGAAACAGCATTTTTCTATGTACTCCTGGCTGTCCTAGCACTCATTCTGTAGACCAGGCTGGCCTTTAACTCAAAGATCTGTCTGCCTCTGCCTCCTGAGTGCTGGGATTAAAGGCACACTACCACTGCCTTAGCAATTTTTTAAAGTTATAATTTTGTGAGTACCTAACTATATGCCAGGTACTGACTCTTATATTTCATTTATTCTCTGACACAGGATCTCACTGTGTAACCTTTGCTGTCCTGGCACTCAGTTTAGCTCGTACTTGTTTCAAACTCACAGAGAGCCAATTGTCTCTGCCTCCTAAATATTGAGATTATAAGTGTGCATCTGGCCGCAGGTACTTTAAATACAGTTTTCACTTGATACAAGTAGTGTGTGTATGTACGTTGTGTTTGTGTTGTTGGGAACTGGACCTAGAGCTTCGCTCATGCTAGGCAACTGCTCTATTAAAGAGCTACACTCCCACTGTTGTGAGTAATCCTATGAGAGTAGGAACTATGATCCTTTACAGGAAAGCTCATAGAGAGTCAGTAATTTTCTTAAGATTACAGACAACAACTAGAAACACAGAGGTACAATCTGCTCTCCTTTATGGCTTAAGTGCCTCACCATTATCCTATTCTGCTTCTCAATACAGTAAATATCAACACATAAAAATCCTATCTCAATATCTAGCTCTTTTTGATTTTCTGTTTTGAATATTAGTAATGGAATTCTTACTTAATAACTCTACCTTGATGTGCTGTCTTATTTGCTCAAACCCTAAATCTTGTAGGCAGTGTTGATTCCTCTATAAATGTACAAACTTAAAGCAAGTTTTTTTCTCCTTGCTGCAGGGTATTTGATTATACTGTGAACCCCAAGATTGTGTTATTTATTGGGAAAAATCTGTTTCTGGTTGTTGTGTGGCTCAGCCTTGGCATACATTTTTAATCTCTGGCTGGAATATAGACTTGCCCTTGGTATGCATCTTTAATCCTTATTTTTTTTTTTTTTTTTTTTTTTGAGACAGGGTTTCTCTGTGTAGCCCTGGCTGTCCTGGAACTCACTCTGTAGACCCGGCTGGCCTCAAACTCAGAAATTCGCCTGCCTCTGCCTCCCAAGTGTTGGGATTAAAGGCATGTGCCACTACTGTCTGACCATCTTTAAACCTAAAAAATGAAGGTAGGGTTAGTTTGTAGAAGGAAGCATGCATGTTTGAAAGTAATGTCTAATTGAATGGCAGAAGATGTGACAGAGTAGGACATGCCCAACTCTCATAAGAAGAGAGAGGAAAAAGAGACTACTTAAGAGAGAAAAAAAGGTGAAATGAGGCATTTTTTACTGGAACAGTTGTACAGAGACAGGTTGTAGAGACAGAACAAGTCAGACACAGGTGAAGACAGAAGGAGCTACAAAATGAGGAGCTAGAAAATCAGAAGAGATTGCTAGAGTTAGTTTGAGGCCAAGCACAGCAGTTGAGGAGAAGTTGAGAGAAGTCAGATTAGATCAGTTAGCTTGGAGATGAATTTGAGTCAGAACAGTTGTCTTAAACCAGCCTACAGAGTTCAGAAAGAACTAGAAAGGGTGAGCATATTCAGCAGTAAGTCTCAGAGGATGAAAACATTCTAGGCCTAGATTAGATTGTATGGAGGCTAAAAGCTTCCAGAACTAGGCCTAGGTTAGCAGACTGAGGCAGTAATCCTCTGAGATGGCAATTATACCAGGCAAATAGAAGCTACTTTTCTAACCCTTTTGAAAGAAAGCATTTATTTTGGCTCACAGTGTGAGGGAGTGTAGTACATAATGGGAGAGACGGCATGACAGCAGGAAGAGCATGAAGTGACTGGTCATACTGCTTCTGTAGCCAGGAAGCAGATAATGATGAGTGTTGACATTAAGCTAGATTCTTTCTTCTTCCCTTATTCTTCAATCTGAGAGTCCAGTCCATGGGATGGTGTCACCCATATTTTGGTTGCTGTTTCCTCTCCAGTTAAGCCTTTCTTGAAGACATTCCAAGGATATACCCAGAAGTGTGGCCAGTAGGTGTTTCCAAATGTAGCCAGACTAATGTCTTAGATGATCATCAAAAGTGTACCACTTGTCAAATCTACACCAAAGCATATTACTTTAACCATAACATTTCATTCCTAGTCATCAAAGGTTCATTCTAAATGGGATAGCTATATCATTCCTTCTAAATCTCAAGGATCACTGCAGAAGGGAAGGAATGAATGTAAGAGCTAGAGAATGGAGAGATGTGTAGCAGAAAGTCATCTTCTGGAAATGACATAGTCATTGCACTCATGAACTACAGTTGTGGTCATCCACAAAGACCTGCACATGGTTGGACCTGTGATCATTTTCATCATGGATTGGGGAGGGGCCATGAGGCCCAAACCCTTGTCTAAGTAACAGTCAACTATTGTTGAGAGAGTTGTCAATGTCTTCAATATTGCAGCTACTGATAAAGTGTTCTTTTGCTCCAGTACTATTGTCACACACACACACACACACCCCACAAAAGTAGGAAGGGAAACTCTTATGGTTTTTGGTTGGTGAGGGAGGAAGATAAAAAACGGGAATGGGAAAATAAAATTAATTGTATAATTCTAAGGTTTAAAGTCTCTTCTGAGACTTAAAGCAATTGTGAGCTGACTACTTATAAGTTACATACTTCCAATATACACAATGCACAGAATAAGCACTCACAATCTAAAAGCATGTGGAGATGGTGAGGAAATAATAGCCAAAATAACACTGAAACCTATTAGAAAAACACCAAATTCTGCAGCTCCATGCTGTAAGCATAATGATTTGTGTTGATGTTACCTATGTTCCAACAAGCTTATTAGTCTCACCCCTCCATCTCTGTGACCTGTAGTTATATGCAGACTTTCTTTTGAGCTGTCTTCATTATCTGCCTGCAGCTTTCCTCAGATGATGTTCCATGGCCCTAAGGTCTCCATTGTAACTTTTCTTTCTTTCTCTCCCTCTTTCTTTCCTTTCCTTTGTTTTGAGACATGGTCTTTCCTACATAGCTTTGGCTGGTCTCTAACTCACATATTTCTGCCTCTCAAATGCTGGGATTAAAAGTGTGTACCATTATGTCAGGTTCCACTGTAACTTAGTCTTCAAGGACAGTGTCATGCAATGGTCTCCCGGTAGGGAATCTTACCTTGCTTCGTGTTGCCTGGCCCTTTCAGCTTTTGGACATGACATAGTCATTGGTAGTGTAATGACTCGTAACGCTTGCATTTTGTATGTCTACAAAACCAGCTCATGAAAGAATGATGCTTCCCAAGTCTTTGGACAACTTTAAATGTAGTAAGGCTTTTTTTTTTTTTTTTTAAAAACCCACAGAACTTTAGTTGCCTCTGTATAACTTGGTTGCTTAACTTTGGTGAAAAAGCTTCCCTAGGCAGGGAAGAAGCCCATCCATAGCATTCTCAACTCAGGCTCATCTTCTGAAGTGAATTTGCACTTTAACAAGTTGGAGTCATCAGTGGTGGAGTCTTGTCCTCAGGGCATGTTTCCTATTTTCTGGTGCACAGTGA